>NC_134676.1:63285614-64000659 GCF_030463565.1 Pelecanus crispus
CTACATCCATTGTCTACAGATGCAGGCAGAAAGGGACCCAGAAACCTTACGCCATCAAAATGTTGAAGAAGACAGTAAGTCGTTTTGTTTTGTTTTGCTTTGCTTTACTTTGGGATATGTTTGGGATTTTCTCTGGGTTTTTTCGGTGCAGTTTCTTTGTGTGGGGGAAACGGGCTAGATTAAAGACCCTGCTAAGCTCGTATTTTCTGTGACCAAGCTTCTTCTGCTCCTCATCATTAAAACAGCTTTTAGAGGTAACAGTACTCTATTGGGAATGCCTTATCCCCACATATCTGTATATCCCCACATTTCCCCACATATTTGTACCTTCATCTGGTGTTGTCTGTATAGGCTTAGATTTGGGCAAAACTTTTTAGACAAAAATGTCTTTTTCTTTCACTATAGAAAACAAGCACGTTCTGAATCATTTAAATATTCTGTGATTTCATTTTCCCTTAATGCATTCTTTTGCTCAAAAAATATCATTACATGATTTACCTTTTCCAGAAACTGATTAAAACACCAATTCAAACTCAAGTAAAATTAAATATTTTGTAGAGGTTTTTTCCCCCTACAAAATTGCAAGAGAACCAGTTGAGACATCACTTATTTTTAGAGCTCCATATATGTCACACTTCTACCAAAGCTATTTTTGTGTGTGTTACAAAATAGATGGTGGAAAGCATGAAGAGAGACTAGAGAGGAAAGGCTAGTAATGGATTGAGAGATTTCAAGCAGAAAGAGAGCATGGGGTATAGGGTAGAGCAGTTCATGTTCCTAAGAGGGGAAGAGAAATTTGAGAGGACGCAAGCAAGCTGTGAGGCATGGACATGATTTTTATTCATGAGTGGTTTCAATTCGGTTTATTCCAGTGTTAAATCATAGATTATTCCATAAAGCTCAGGAACATTCACATGTAGCAACGTAATGATGGGTGGGTAGGCGTAAATATCTGAATGCTGAATTAACTGGTGGTCTTTGTGCAAGACATAATGAGTGGGTTCCACATGAGTAAAATGTTGGCATTAATTTGTCATCTTTGAAAGTAAGCCAAAATTTAAACTGGCACAGAAATTCAGTTGTGTGTGCTGCTTTTGAATTTGCATCTGGTGCATTGGAGGAAGCAGAGCATGTGAGGAGCTTGCATTGCTGCAGCCTACGCTCTGTCTTTCCTATGGAAATGCAGATAATTAATTTGTACATTTTTATCAGTTCTTTATGCCAATGATTCCCATAATGTTCTAGGAGTTTAATTTCTTACAATTCTCATTCTGAAATGCACTACGAAGAATGATATTACTTAAAAATATTTCTTTGCCCTTTTTTTTGGCCTTCGTGGAGCTTAATTCTTGTTCACAAGGACCACATTAATACTAGATCCATCTATTTGTGTCTGAAACTATCCAATTTAGACTTTTGGCAGGCTTTTTGTAGCACAGATTTTTTTTAAAAGTATAGGAAAAATGGCAAGCAAGACATGAATATAAGAGTATGGTTACGTAAGTTGTTTGCACAGCAGCAATAGCTTGGCTTAATGCAGACTTGATTCTATTAGCGGTGTGGTTAAGCAGTTCACGCAACCAAGTTGTTCCCAGTGTAATTGATACACTTCGGGATATTTTGTAAGGAGAACAAGTGATTCTATTACACAACTGAGCTTATTTGTATAATTGAGAACATAGGAGGTGATACTGTAAGGATGTGCCACTGCTTGTGTCTGTGCGCCATGAGCTACTGTAGCTCCATTCCAATTTGGAGACGTAATTATTATCACAGAGACAGAACTAACTGTGTGTTACAGTGCTCCCACAGCAGGAGGCCTGATCTTTGCTCAGAGTGTCTCAGTGTAAAAATAACCAAGTGTGGGCCAAATCATACACGAAAATGTTGATCAGCTTAAGTTTCCTGTTGGCTTTTTTTAAACAGAGAAAACAGATGGCAGTTCAATAGTGCAGGAAAAGTGATGGGAGAAAAAGAGGAAGAGCCTGTGACTGCTTTCGATGCAGAGTCCCATTTCTTCAATTCCCTGTCTTAAATGCACATCAGGGAGCTCTGAAGAGCACAGGAAATTAGAATACAAAGGAAGATGGCGAAAGAGCAAATACTCTGATTTTTCCATCCAAATGTACTGACTTTAAACACTGCACCAAACAAGACTTACTCACTGAGGCAGAGTGTCTGTAAAAATAAGGTGAGGGTCAGGGAGAGGGTGGTCCAGCTTGTTCTGGAAGTGATAGCAGGTGATGTGTGATTAGGAGTCTCGTGGCTGACTGGCACCTCCAGATTTGTAAATGCTGATCACTACAGCACTGTAATTTGAAGTAAAGCATTAGAAATTGCTACTTTTGTCCCATGGGGACAGCTCAGGTAAGAAACTGTTGTGGTTTAACCCCAGCCAGGAACTAAGCACCACGCAGCCGCTCGCTCACTCCCCCTGCCCTGGTGGGAGAGAATCGGAAGAGTAAGAGTGAGAAACACTCCTGGGTTGAGATAAGAACAATTTAATAACTGAAATAAAGTAAAATAGTAGTAGTAGTAATAATGTAATAGTAATATACAAAGCAAGTGATGCACAATGCAATTGCTCACCACCCACCGACCGATACCCAGACAGTTCCCGAGCAGCGATCCCTGCCCCTCAGCCAGCTCCCCCCAGTTGTATACTGAGCATGATGTCATATGGTATGGAATAGCCCTTTGGGCAGTTTGGATCAACTATTCTGGCTGTGCCCCCTCCCAGTTTCTTGTGTACCTGGCAGAGCATGGGAAGCTGAAAAGTCCTTGACTAGCATAAGCAGTACTTAGCAACAACTAACACATCAGCGTGTTACCAACATTCTTCTCCTACTAAATCCAAAACACAGCACTGTGCCTGCTGCTAGGAAGAAAATTAACTCTATCCCAGCCAAAACCAGGACAGAAACAAATGATCCTTTTGGATTGAAGTTGTGTGCTAGGAACAGACTGCAAGAAACATAAAATGCCTATCAGTGTTCTTTTCTTTTAAATAATAAGAATAATATTTCATTTTGCCTGACTAATGCATTCTCTTTTAAGAGCAAATAAAATTTTGGGCAAGACATATCAGCCAACTCTGAGAATACACACTTGTGGAGACATATGAGTTCTTAGGAGATTCTGTAATTAGTATTTCTTCACCATCTAGCTTAATAAAATAGTATTCTTAGATTATTTGCTCAGTTCTATTTTTTTTTTTTTTCTGATTGCTAGTTAAGCCAACAAAGAGAAACAGGAAAAAACATGTTTATACAAACCTTCTTTTGTCAATAAAAATAAAATAATACGGGAATATTTTATTTCAATTTAGAGGTTTAATCATTCTTAACCGTCAATTATTTTACACAGTTCCAAAAGGGGGAGAAAAATGTTTCTTTTCTGGACCAAAACTACTGAAACAGAATGCTTCAGTTCCCTGTTTTGTTTTGGTTTTGTCAAATTCAGTCCAAGTTTAGGAGTGGTTTTAAATCCTTTAAGTTACACTTTCAGTGAATAAAATTTAGTTCAAAGAACACTTCTGGTTCTTACTCCTGAACTATGTGACTGTCAAAGTTAAGAAACTGACAGGCATATTAAGACCATAACTTCCAGAGCAGCTAAAAGACAACTGTTAGAAGGGCTAAAGAGGTCCAAAGAAAAATTGATGCATTAGTGGAAAAAACCTCTCAGATAATGTATAAGACATCAAATCTGGAATTGTTCATAACAGATAGAAAAAGAAATACTTTTATAAAACGACATCTGTGGGACAGGTGAATAAGCATACTAAATTATTGCCTTTGATTTGCTCATCCCACTTTTATGCTCAGTTCCTGAGCATAATTGAAATGCAGGATTGTATTATGTGCTCATTATTTGATTTTTACTATGTTTAGCAGATCTTTTAAATTCCACACATGTAATAAATGTAAAGGTTTGAATCATGTAATTTCTTTGTGGGGAAATCCATTTCATTAAGCAAGAAAGAAGCAAAAGCAGATCATACAGCACTTCAGAAAAACTCATCAAATGAGCAAAGTACAGCGATGAACTTTTTACACTTGCAACTGCAAATATGCAGTTGGTTTGCTTTTCACTATGCAATTTTCCTCTGCTTGATGACTCAGTGCTTAAGAAAAATAAAGTATCTTTAGGATACACTTTACAAATATGATTGTTACTACTCTAAGCCGAGACTTAAAAATATGCGAGATTTACAACCAGTCATTGTGGAACAGTTGTTGTTGCAAACAACATATAGCACATGGTTCATATTGGAAGAACACAGGATTCTTGAAGGGAGCAAACATATATATGTGGTATTGATGAAATTAAACCTCTCATCTGCAGACCTTTGCCTCCTTTTGGTGTGTTTTGAGAAAGCTAGGCAGCAATATGAATCAGGGCCAGTCTGGAGATTGTCTCATAGTCTGGGCAGGTGAATGCCTTCCAAGAAATTAGATCCACCTCTGCCTTAAATTTCCCACCTGAGTCTGGACAAGTTGCTTTACAAATAGTGAAGAGAACAGATGGCGTCTGTTCCATGGTTTCTAAATTAACACGCCGAGTGCCTGCCTACGTTACAGGTCTACCAAGTGCTAACAACTGTAACTAAAGTAATTTGGGAGCTGCCGTTGCAGTAAAGCAACAGACTCTGCGGAAAGGAGAACAGGGTGCTGATCTGGGTTGTCTGGAGCTTGGGTCTTGGTGTATTCCCAGTTCAGCCTGTGCCGTTGGCCAAGGTATTTCTTTTGGTTTCAACTTTCTCATCCATAAAATTGTGATAATACTTACTTGATTTGCTTCTCAGCAATGCTTTGAAGGATAGCCTGGTTAATATTCCTACGTTTTAATTGATAGGTACTGTCCCCTAAGAACGATTAAGTATTATGAAATTTAGGCCCTCTGTGTCTCAGTCAATGAGGCATGCAAGTACAGAGACTATTTTGGAGAATTCTTATTTTGACTTCATTCTTTTTCATGTGTGGGCATCCTTCCTGAGAGGATTTGTGGTGCTTAAGTAATACTTCCCCAGTACTTTAATTAAAACCAGTATTTATGAAGCAGCATTATTCTTGCAGACTGGTTGATGTTCAAATTCAAACAAATGTTCAGACACATGAACTTTTTCTCAGGTCAGAAACAGAGCAACAGTTTTAGAACTATTTGGAATAGTTGTGCTGGGATTAATCTAATTGTACTAATCAGTTAGACAATTTGAGAACAACAAATAATTTGTATCTGTGGAGCAGAGCGGAGTATGAGCAAATGTAAAGGTAACAGGCTTCCCTCCTGGATATGTGGGGTTGGATATCTAGATTTATGGTCTGAAGGAGATTGTAATGGTCTATAAAGGCATATATAAAAAGTCTCAATTGTGTTCATGTTTGCATAAGTATGTGTATATATACACACACACATATATACACATATATATGAACATATATATACACACTTTTTTTTTATATATATACATATATATAATATATATATATTCCCAACTATACAGGGAGTATATTGGCTGGGTTTTTCATTTTGTCTTGCAGTGAATTGGTGGTATTAAGTGGTAGTCAAGAAGCTCATGCAAATGTTTGGTCTGTTTTCTTGGAGGAGTGCTGCTTTTTGTTGAGCTTTCTCAACTGATTGAGAAGGCAAGTGCCACAGGGGGGTGGGGACTGTGTATCACAGTTGGAGATAGAATTAGTAAATCGGTCTTTTATTGACTTTTGAAGAAAAAGATGTGTGTTTATAGCTATAAAATGAAACTTTCCATTTGCTGCCATGTGGCCTTTTGGGATTTACCATTTGAGTGTCTCCTGCCTCCATATGCCTGTTCCTCTAGACTTTATAATGAGACTGTATATTCTGTGGTGCAGTAATTGTCAATACTCTTATTGGATTGACACCTGAGGGTGATGAAGTTTAGCAGACAAACCTGGCCCACAGAGAAAGCGAGAGCCTGACATAATACTCCAGTTTGTCTGATGTGCTATGACAGTATTCTTTCTTCTCTAGATTACAAATGTTTGGAATATATTTACATATATATGTATATTTAAGATCAATTTTTTCCTCACAATGCTGGTATTAATTAACACATTGTATTAATGGGTAATGGTCTAATTTTTTAAAAATTTTTGAAAGAGGAAAAATAATAGTGTCATATGTAAATCTGCATGAAAACAGTCAACTTCACATCAGTACTAACCATCAAAAAAGTGTATTTTTGTCAACTAGCTCACACATTCTCTTCTGTTGTTCACACATACATACACACACCACACATGCCATTGCTTGGTAATTATTGGGAAATGGTAATTTCTTAATTACCACTCCATCTGTAGTACTAGCTATTAGATATGTAGATTACTTTATTTTTCCTGGTTTGCTCATTTTTAGTCATCCATATCATCATCTCATTCATGTGCAGTTCACACTGTTATGTTTCTTCTGAAAGATGAAAAAAATATTTCAGTCAAATTTATTTTGAATAAATAAATAGGGCAGTAAGGCTTTGAGTTTTCCACTGCTTATATCCAGTTTTCCCTCATATATAAGGGGAATCTGGCTTCTACAGTCTGACTCACTACTTTCCAAAAGAAAGGGCTTTTAAGTAAAAGGTAAGTCCATCGAATGCATAGTGTCTAAAGAAGAACAGGAAAATTCATTTTACATAAATGCCCTACAAAAGAAGAGAGAACTGAAAGGGCTTTTTTTTTTTTTTCTGCAGTAAGATACCAATAGGTTTTTGCTTTAGAAGCTATGAAATCAGACACCAGTTAGTGAAAGTGGAACTTTTACTGAAAAATAGCTTTGTAATATGCTGGTTTAGTCCTTGGAAAGCAAAAAGTGGTTTTTGTCTGTATTGACAGGACATCCTTCAGAAAAAGAAAAAAAAAACAATTCTGCAATTGAAAAAAGCCTGTCCTACATACAGAAAGTTACTTAACATGTCATCTGCATTACAATGTATTGTATTATATCAAACTGTAGTGCAGGTGATGTGTAACATCACATTAACAGAGAACAATATTTCTTACCTGTCACCATTTAGATTGAATTGCTGTGCTCTTCCTAAGTCATACCTTGGGTTAAGATTTTAAGAACAGAGAGTAGGTATAATATCTCTTTTTTCCTTGCTCCTTTTAATTTATAGGTAATTAGCTAACACTAATTTCTGGTGTTCACAGCTTATTTTTCAGAAATACAAAGATCAGCTAATAAAAAGAGGAAAATATAAAGCTCAGCTTATTGTTACACAGTTCAAGGAAGCTCAACCTACTGTACACATTCCATTGTTGAACAAGTAGTTCTGAGAAACTAAATAATATCCCTTAGATGACTAATTCAGTTAAAGAAAAAAAAGAAACAAATGACACATGTTTAGCTTTGAATAACTTAACAGGAACTTCTGTGAAATTATCTGAGCTGCGCATTTTCTTCCACCAACCCATCCACACACATTTTGCTCCCTTCCTGCCTGCCGTGATTTGTCTTCTCCATGGCTTTAAGCAAGCCTAGAGGAGCTTTGTGTGTCTAGGGTGCACATAAACGTAGAGAGGCAAGACGGGGATGAAATGTGTTGCTGTGTGAGGTTATATTTAATGCCTAAAGCAAAGATGCAATGCTGCAAAAGGGCTGAGCAGAGGTGCCGAGGTAAATATTAGGCTGAGATTATAGTCCTCCTCTTTAGAAACCCTTCATTATTTACAGCCTGTTAAAGAAATCTGGAGACGTGCCTTTGATGGAGCTGTACTGCAGAGAAGGCAGGGCTTCTGCATAGATGGATGGTCTGTGAGGCTTGTGCTGGGGATCTCTGAAAATCTTCTCCCTCTGCATTTTAGGAAGTTGTTTTCAGGAAGCGTATACTGCGATCCTGTCACCACAGTTGTGACAGTTACTCATTTCTGGGGAGAGGGATTGAGCTTGTTCTATTCTGTCAAGCAAAGAATTAAAGGAAAACTGGCTGCATGCAAAAAAAAAAAAAAAAAAAAAGAAGAGGGCAAAAGATAAGAAACTACAGTGTTTTCTCCAATGCTGGCAGTTCAGCTGTTGGAATAAAACAGGAACAGTTTACAAATTCAAACGTAGCATCCTGGGTTTATTCCTCTGGCCTGAAGCAGAGTTCTCTGTAGTCCCTCAGAGAGGGAAATCTAACTGAGGTCTATAAGACAGAGGATTTACTTTAGCAACAACTCTGTAATCAGCATGTACTCACTTGACAAACTGGTTACACTGGCGTATTTCAAGATAAAATATATCCTCTTTGGCTGAGATGGTCTCCTTTTGTCTTATATCCTTTAAGAAAAAAACCAACCACATGTAGGGAGGAATGAAAAGGCAAAGGTGGTCATTAACACAGCAAGTGTGGCTTCCAGTTACAGAAGCTTCTTTGAGAAGTCATGAAGCCAGCATTACTGACTGATCTCCTAATGTCACCTGGTCAGAGCATCTCTTAAGACTGGAACTAAGGTTCAGTACAGCTTTCTAAGCTGAATATTGTGACAGTGGCTGCAGGACTAGTGTGTATGGCTGAGGATCATCCCAAATTTTTGCCAAACTAAACTTGCTCAAATCACTTACGAAGGGCTTCCTTGCCAAAAAAAAAAAAAAAAAACCCACCCCAAAAAAACCCCCAAAACCCACCCCACAAAAACCAACCCCAAAACCAAAACCCTGAATAAATAAAAACTAATAACATGTTTCCCTACAAATGTAAGGAAACGTGTTCCTCCCCCTTCATTTTAAGCAGCCTTCAAATACTGCTGTTTGTTTCCAACAAGCTATTCCATTATAGTTTGCATATATTGAATGAGCAGATGTTTGAAACTCCAACTGGGCATGTTTTCAGTAGATATAGTTGAAATCAGCTGGAAGCATTTCCATAAGTAATAAGAAATAGCATAAATAAGGTGGTTTGTTTTGTATTTCAGTCCTATGGTATTCAAGTCACTTTCATTTACAGGTTTTTTGAGAGAATTCTGTTTTAAAATATATTTTAGAATTGCAAAGATTACATGATATGCTAACTTCCAAGGACCTCTAAGCAGTACTCTCAGGAATATCAGCCTGCAGAAATTTAGATTTTGTCTGCAAGATGCATAACACTCATACAGGTTTTAGCTCTTCATACACTAATGAAAGAACAGTGCTACAAGAAGAAATAGTGTAGTAATAATTATAGGTTTGTGGATTGAGTGGCAAACATAGTAGGTATGGGATTTGAATGTAAAAATATGAGAAAATACGAAGTCAAGAGCACTCTGTGACAGGGCTTTCAAGAGTTTGTGGGAAAAGTCCTAATTCCTGCAGATGAGAGCCCTAATTTCTACAAATGAGAAGCCAAAAATCTGTTAATCAGAACTCCAGGAAAATTATTCATTTTGCCACCATAACTGATTCAGTTATTCTTTTTGGGCCATTACTGTATTATAACTGCAACACCACAGTTAGAAAACACGTTAGCTTTTCCATGTTTTATGAATGAGGAGCACATGAAGTACTGAGGCTAGGAGCTAGATCTGTAAAGTATTTGTATCCAGGCAATCAGTACTACAGTTCATAACACATCAATAACTATCTCCTGCATGCTCTACTTCACAGGTAAAATCTACTTTCTCTCCTCCAGGCTAAACAGACCCAGTTTCTCAGCCCTTCCTCATAGGAGGGACACTCGAGTCCCTTCATCATCTTCATGGCCCTTCATTGGTCTCTCTCCAGTATGTCCTTGTCTCTCTTGTACTGGGAAGCCCAGAAATGCATGCAGTAGACCAGGTGTGCCCTCACCAGTGCTGAGCAGAGGGGAAGGATCACCTCCCCTGACCTTCTGACAACACTTCTCCTAATGCAGCCCAGGATACCATTGGGTTTCTTTGCCGCAAGAGCACATTGCTGGCTCCTGTTCAACATGGTGTCCACCAGGATGCCCAGGTCCTTTTCCACAAAGCTGCTTTCCAGTTGGGTGGCCCCCAGCATGTACTGGTGCCTGGGGTTGTCCCTCCGCAGCTGCAGGACTTTGCACTTCCCCTTGTTGAACTGCATGAAGTTCCTGTCAGCCCATTTCTCCAGCCTGTCCTGGTCTCTCTGGATGGCAGCATGACTGCCTGGTGTATTGGACCCTCCTCCCAGCTTGGTGTCACCTGCAAACTTGCCGAGGGTGCACTCTTCCAGCTCATTAATGAAGATGTTAAATAGGATTGGACCCAATATTGACCCCTGGGGTAAACCACTAGTTACTGACCTCCAACTAGAATTCATGCCACTGGTCACCACCCTCTAGGCCTGGCGATCCAGGCAGTTTTCAACCAGCCTTACTTTCTGCTTATCCAGCCCATATTTCAACAGCTTGTCTGTGGGGATCTTTTGGGACACAGTGTCAAAGGCCATATGAAAGTCCAGCTAGACAATGTCCACTGTTCTCCCCTCATCTATGAAGCCAGTTATTTCATTGTAAGTTTCTCAAGTTGGTCAGTCATGCCTTGCCCTTGGTGAATACTCCTGATGATTGACTTGTCCTTCGTGTGCCTGGAAATAGTTTCCAGGATTAGCTGCTCCATCACCTTCCCAGGGGTTGAGGTGAGGCTGACCAGCCTGTAGTCCTGCCCTGCCCTGCCCTGCCCTGCCCTGCCCTCTCCTCTCCTCTCCTCTCCTCTCCTCTCCTCTCCTCTCCTCTCCTCTCCTCTCCTCTCCTCTCCTCTCCTCTCCTCTCCTCTCCTCTCCTCTCCTCTCCTCTCCTCTCCTCTCCTCTCCTCTCCTCTCCTCTCCTCTCCTCTCCTCTCCTCTCCTCTCCTCTCCTCTCCTCTCCTCTCCTTTCCCTCTCCTCTCCTCTCCTCTCCTCTCCTCTGATCAAAGATTATTGAGAGTGGCTTCGCAATGACATCTGCCAGCTCCCTCAGCACTTATGGGTGCATCCCATCAGGCCCCCTGGACTTATGTAAGTTCAAGTTGCTTAAGTCTTCCCTGACCTGATCCTCTTCCACCAAGGGTACATCTTCCTTGCTCCAGCCTTTCCCCCTGCTCTCTGGGGCCTGGGATTCCTGAAGGCTGGTCTTGCTAGTAAAGACTGAGGTGAAGAAGGCATTCAGTACCTCAGCCTTTTCCATGTCCTTTGTCACCAGGTCCCCTGCCTCATTCAGCAGCAGGCCCTAGCCTTCCTTTTGTCACCTCTCTACTTATAGAAGCTCTTCTACTTATAGAAGCCAGATTCAAGTCCATTTGGGCTTTAGCTTACCTAACTTCATCCCTGGATGCTCAGACAATGTTTCTGTATTCCTTCTAGGTTACCCATCCTTGCTTCTACCCTCTCTATGCTTACTTTTTGTGTTTGAATTTGGCCAGGAGCTCCTTGTTTATCTACACAGGTCTCCTGGAATTTTTGCCTCACTTCCTGCTTGCTGGGATGGTCTGGTCTTGAGATGGGAGGATGTGATCTTTGAATATTAACCAGCTTTCTCGGACTCCTTCCTTCTAGGACCTTATCCTGTGGGACTTTTCTAAGATCTTTCAAGAGGCCAAAGTCTGCTCTCCTGAGGTCCAGGGCTGTGATCTTGCTTTTCACTCTTCTCCCTGCCCTCAGGATCCTGAACTCCACCATCTCATGGTCACTGCAGCCAAGGCTGCCTTTGATCTTCACATCCCTAGTGAACCCCTCCTTGTTAGTGAGTAAGAGGTCCAGCAGAGCATCTCTCCTCACTGGCTCCTCTGTCACTTGGAGGGGGAATCAGTGCACTCCAGGTACCTCCTGGATTCTTGTGTCCTGCTGTGTTGTCCTTCCAGCAGGTATCAGAGTGGTTGAAGTTCCCCATGAGGACAGGGCCTGCAAATGTTAGGCTGCTCCTGTATGTCTGTAGGGGGCCTCATCCACTTGTTCTTCCTGGTCAGGTGGCCTATAGCAGACACACACCATAGTGTCACCTTTTAAATTTTGTGTTACATCACCTAAGAATTTCTGTGTTATAAGCCAGGTCTTCTTCCTCCCATGTAGTGAATATATGAAATGTATTCAAAGAGAGACAGCTTTATTACCACTGAGCTTCGTACAGGCCTTGCTCATCCCGAAGTTTATGACAGTATGGTCAGAGTATTGCGGTTGTAATAAGGACCTCAAAAAACTTAGGTTGAAGGTCCCAGGTAATTTTTCATTTCTGTGTAGGTAGACCTCACCAAAAGCTGAAGTAGCCACAGATTTTACCTGCAGTAACATAAGAACCTAAGGCATCTTCAGGGGCTGGGGTTTTTTTAAGTACCAAAATTGCACCCCAGATCACACTTTATGCATCAGAGGTGTTTTTTAGGTCTGATTCTGTGTGATTTGCTAAATCTGCATGTGAATTAAGTGGCTATAAAGGGAGATGTAAGTGAGTCTCCTGAAATTCAAATACTCGCCTGTTTTTGTTCGAGTTCACATAGCTTACAATTGCCTTCTTTCAACATCTCCTCCATTTACTGCTAAACTGTATGAAGCGTCAGGGAACACCAGATCAAATAAGGAAGGCACCCTGTGGCTCTTGTGCACAGAATTCACAGGCTGGGGTGATCTGTTAGAGGGGGAAGTCAGTGTATGTTCCTGCTGCACTCAGCCTGCTCAGTCACTTGTCCTTTTTTCCCAGCACAGCTCATAGATCCTGGCAGCGGATGCAAGTTAACACGCTGTCATTAATGTAGTTGAGACATCCTCCGTAGGGATTGGAGAGATGTAGGGACAAAAACAGGCCTGTAAATTCTAGTGTTATTTGTTGACACATAGCACTAATGAAAAACTCAGCTCACAGATTCTTATCTATGAAGCAAGCTCCAAATTAATTATAAGGCCTTGCTTTCACAGGTCTGCCTACCTCTCTTAACCATCTCACTACCTTTACATGCTTCTCTGTGTCCTCTTCCAACTATATCAAATATTTTTCATTTTCAGTCCCCAAAAAGTTTCTGCAAGGGAATCCTTCCCAGCTTTCCTTTGAGGATCTACTGGTTTTCTGCATTGTTCAGATTATAAAGTCTATAACCTGTACATTTCAAGCAGTTTGGGGGCATAGGGTCATTTATATGGTTCCTGTAAGTGTTGGGTTACAGGTTCTGTATGGTGTCAAGCAACACTGAGTGACTTCAGGACCCCGCATTATCAGTGTTTGGGGCCGACCTACCACAAGAATTGTCTAGCATCAGGAGATTACAAGTCTCCTAGTACAGGTGTCATTTAAGCAGCAGGTCCAGAAATTCAGGGTGGTTCATCAGAGGAAACATGCAAGACTTAATCTACACTTGACATTGTCAAGATTTCATCCCACCTGAGATTTTTTTAAACAAAATAGTCTCATTTGATCATCAGACTCACAGCTAGGCCTTCCCCAATCATCATCTATGTTATTGCTTACAAAATGGAGTGGTACAGCATATAGTTGATTGTCATAGTTTAACTTTGGCCAGCAGCTCAGCCCCAAACAGCCGCTCACTCAATGCCTCTAGTGGGATGGGGGAGAGAATTGGAAGGGTGGTAGTGAGAATACTCTTGGGCTGAGGTAAAGACAGTTTAATAGGTAAATGCACAAGGAAAGCAAAACAAGGATTTAATTCACTCCTTCCCATCGGCAGGCAGGTGTTCAGCCATCTCCAGGAAAGCAGGCTCCATCATGCATAATGGTTACTTGGGAAGACCAATGCCATTATTCTGAATGTCCCCCCTTCCTCCTTCTTCCCCCAGATTTTATTGTTGAGCATGGTGTTACATGGTGTGGGATATCCCTGTGGTCAGTTGGGATCAGCTGTCCCAGCTGTGTCCCCTCCCAACTTCTTGTGCACCCCTAACCTGGGGCAGCATGAGAAGCAGAAAAGGCCCTGATGCTGCATAAGCACTGCTCAGCCATAGCTAAAACATCCCTGTGTTATCAACAATGTTTTCATCAAAAATCCAAAACATATCCCCATACAAGTTACTATGAAAAAAAATTAACTCTATTCCAGCCAAAACTGGTACATTGATCACATGGAATAATTTGCTATCTGTGATGGAGATTACAATATTAATGGTTGCCCTGATGCATCAAACCTTCACTGGGTAACAGCGAAAGTTCACATGGGCCTGTAAGTGTGAGGTAATTCAGAGGAGGGTGGATGCACTAGCTTACTATTTATGTGCAAGTCCCTAAATTACAACAAGCATTGCACTTGGCTAATAATGTAAGTAGATGTAATGTATTCCAGATCTTTATCATGCAGCTGAGGACTCCTAAGAAATTCGAGTCGCTTTAGAATAAAATGTCGTACAGGATGATAGGGAATGTGGTATCACCTACTAGCTCTCAATTTCTAAGGGACTACTGTTATGGGGCAATTTATTTACTCAGAGGGATGGTGTGAATGTGAAGCCTTTTACAGAATGCCAGATGTCTAAAACTGGTCTAAATCGCTTAGAATAAAAGCTGGATTAATAAATTTTCACTGAGAAGAAAGGATTTTTTTTTTTTCTGATTTGTAACTGTATAGGTGAAAAGCAAGAATGGGCAAGAAAATGGCAAGTACAATCTTCTAAATAATCCTAGAAATGCAACTATTTTGAACTAAAAAAAAAATGTACTTACCTTTTGATTTACACATTGTTCTTGCGTCTTAAAAGTGTCCTCCCCCCACCCAGCTTTGGGAACAGTAGCAATGGCAGTAACACACTATAAATAGTGAATAGCTGAAATGAGCAGTTCATGAATACCTAATAGCCTGAAATTTGTTTGCATAAACCGTTCAACAATTATCAAACATATTTTCAGAAATCTGTGTATAAATGAGTCAGGAACAGAAATAACAACCAAATTAGTCAGATAGTTAGACCACAGCATAATATTATGGCCTGTTCTAATGAACATATGTCTTGTTTTGAACTCAGACGTAAAAAGTATTATTGCAAATGACCAGTGTTGCAAGCTCTAAGTGACTCTGGACCCATGCTTCACCCTTCGGTGATGCCACCAAGTTAATGTGGGTGAGTGATAGAACCCATTCACAAAGGCTTGTGTGTCTTTGGGGAATATTACCTGCATCTGATCATCTTTACTATTGATAATGTATGTTACAAGATGCAGGGCCTGTTGATCAGGTGTGTCAGCATGTGATTCACTGTGCTGAAGTCTGTACAATCCCACAAATCATCTCTATCCATCTGATGGCTGGACCGATGGGCCGAGGCCAACTGTGTGAGGTTCAACAAGGCCAAGTGCCGGGTCCTGCACTTCGGTCACAACAACCCCATGCAACGCTACAGGCTTGGGGAAGAGTGGCTGGGAAGCTGCCTGGCGGGATGGAAAAGGACCTGGGGGTGTTGGTCGACAGCCAGCTGAACATGAGCCAGCAGTGTGCCCAGGTGGCCAAGAAGGCCAACAGCATCCTGGCTTGTATCAGGAATAGTGTGGCCAGCAGGAGCAGGGAGGTGATTGTCCCCCTGTACTGGGCGCTGGTGAGGCCGCACCTGGAATACTGTGTCCAGTTTTGGGCCCCTCACTACAAGAAAGGCATTGAGGTACAGGAGCATGTCCAGAGAATGGCAACAAAGCTGGTGAAGGGTCTGGAGCACAGGCCTTATGAGGAGCGGCTGAGGGAACAGGGATTGTTTAGCCTAGAGAAGAGGAGGCTGAGGGCAGACCTTATTGCTCTCTACAGCTACCTGAAAGGAGGTTGTAGTGAGGTGGGTGTTGGTCTCTTCTCCCATGTAGTTAGCCATAGGATGAGAGGAAATGGGCTCAAACTGCACCAGGGGAGGTTTAGATTGGATATTAGGAAATATTTCTTCATGGAAAGAGTAGTCAAGCATTGGAACAGGCTGCCCAGAGAGGTGGTGGAGTCCCCATCCCTGGAGGTGTTCAAAAAACGGGTAGACATGGCACTCTGGGACATGGTTTAGTCTAGCCTACCCTTGATTGGTTTAGTGTGGACTTGGTAGTGTAGGTTAATGGTTGGACTGGATGATCTTAAAGGTCTTTTCCAACCTAAACGATTCTGTGATTCTCTGATGATGGTTTGCCTGCAAATGTACTGCGCTTTTTCAGAAACAGAAGTGTTGCTTCTTTGATGGAACTATTTACATTTAACAGATTAACAGTACTATCATATGCAGAGAATGCATTTCTCTTTCATTTTTTAAAAGCATATGCTTGTACAAGCCCAGGTAATCTGTATTTGCAGCCAGCAGGTTTGCATGTACAAGCAGGCTTTTAGGCACCTAACAGGACAAGTGCAAGCACATTGATGTAACTTGCAGTAGTTCCATGCAAGTGTGTTCAGTCTGAACAATATGCATCAATTGAAGGATTATAGCTGCAAATTGGAAGTGTGGACATGTGCATAGAAAATAGTTGCTCTAAAAATGAATAGTCTATTTTCTTTGCATTAATAATACAAGTTTACTTATGGAGGCTCAAAATAAAAATTCTCAGTAACCTACAGAGTGAAAACTCCCTGCTGAGTTTATGGAAGATACCGCAGGGCTGTGCAATTACTGCTGTGCTTTATTGTATTGTTTGATGTGTTCTTCAGGGACTTCATGTTCAGCTTGAACGGAGATAGAGCCTGAGTAGTCTGCCAAGCTTAAAATACAAAAAAGATTATTTTGAACCTTTTTTTTTTAAAAAAAAAAAGATAGTATCAGTCCATTGGGAGTACAAAGGTTGCTGCCATACAAAGAGAGAGAGTTGCTGACCTTGCTGAGAAGGTCAAGCAATGTCCCAGCAAGAACAGCCCTTAAAACATAGGAGGAATTCTTTACTTGAGAAACTCTTATTTTCATCCAATAAAAAAGGTCACACAAAAAATCAAATCACCTGAAATGGTTGTTAAATAAATGCCCTAGTTGGAAGAAAGAAGTGTCTTTTCTTTCAGAAGGGTCAGCTTTTTTTAATTCTGCTTTTACCCACTGTCCACTGGCATGCTGGTTACTGAATTACACCAGAGTAACTCAAAGAGGGAGACTGGGTCATGTATAAAGCATCTATTTTCATTTGTTCTGGGATTTTTCTGTCATACCACTTTTTGTGTCCTCCAAGATTCTTTATCACTTACGGTGAAGACTGACATCTGTATATTGCATTGATACATAGACCAGCTCAGATGCATGATTTCAGTGGTACTACCCAGCTTTATACAGATGAAAAAGCACATTCAGGAGTCATCTTTAGAGTGTTTAATCTTAAAGTCTTCACTGAAAGACTTACCTGAGAAGATACTCTATGTTTGAGCTGGGCAGAAACTGGAATTCCTGTTACCCAGGACATTATGAAAGTAAAAAGCAAAACCTAGAACTGTATAGAAAATATGTACTTTGAATTTTCTTCTTGTGAATTTTTATTTAAATTCAAGCTTTAAATTCAAGCTCATTTCTTTTTTTCTTGAACCTTTCAAGAGAACCTGGGTAACCCAGCAGCCCTGTGTGTAGTTGTGAGAGTTGGGAACAGACCTTTTAGACTACCAGGGAATTGGCAGCTCTGCTTGTGGGTAGTCTATGTCTGTATAGGTTTTAATATTTCAGCTTAACTGCGAGAAGACAAAATAATGGCAAAGTTATAAATTGTAATTAACAACTGACTCCATAAAATACAGAAAGGGTTAGGCTGCAGAGCCATTACTTTAGCTGAGATGAATATAAAAATTGTTTCTTGGAAGCACTTTTAATAGCATGTGGTGGCAAGCCTGTAATGATTTGCAGCATGCTCCCTGTAAGTGCAGAGAAATACATGCTTAGCGCCTGACCTGCTGGTTTGATAAAGCATTCATTGCTCAAATTAGAGGTGTCCATGTGAGTCAATAAGCGGGATATTAAATAAGGAGCTGTGCGGAGCTGGGGTGAACAGCCTCCCAGAGGTGGGCAGTGAAGTGAAGCTCCTCGAGAGCCCCATTTGTATTGGCTGCTTCCCACCACTTGCCTGGACACAGTGTTGTCAACCAACCTGCATGGTGGTCACACCTGGCCAGGTGTGCCTCTCCATGTCCACAGCACCCTGGGGAGAGACTGGACTTGCAGGATGAAGAATGTGCTCTGCTTCTTGCTCTCTGCTAAGTTTGAGGGGTCTATACATTTGTTGGCCACCCCACCTGTTTTCAGAATGGCGTACAATATTGCAAGGCAGCAGCTGGATTAATCTGTTTACAGTGACAGTTCATTTATCTTGCTTCATTTAATTCAGATAGAAGCAACACTTCTACATCTCAGGCATTTGTAGCATCATTCCACCTCACCATCTCAGGGCATGGAAACATGGAAGAATCTCATCTTTCATTAAGGATTTTCCTAGCCCTTTCCCTTGTCAAAATAGTTCAAAATTTATAAATCAGAAGTATGGTTATAGACCTAGAGCTACTTCATTGCATGACCAGTATCAAATTTCAAAGACGCCTTGTTTGTATACACATACCTATAAAATAGATAAATGTCTAATTCTAGAGAAGTGAAATAACTGGAGAGACAAAATACTAGGAATAATCCAGGAATATTTACCTCTTTTATGTAAGTGCTTTAGTATAAATTAAGGGGGTGAATAATTTCATTCACGCACACTTGCAAATGCTGTCCTAACTTCCTGGGCCTTGATTGTGTGAAATACTCTGTTAATGCCGTTAATCCTATGTCTGTCTGTCTGTAAACAGTACACATGATTGCAGTTTTGAGTGCACACAGCATGCTATCGTTTGTCTAGTGATCTCAGGTAACACCACAAAGCCATGCGTCCAGCTGCAGTACAGATAAATGTTTCAGTTCAGTGTGCAGGGCTCTTGGACTGCCTCTTGCTCCCAAGTTCAGGTCACCGGATCTTTGCTGCTGCAGGTACTTTATCTAGTTAGATTAAAGCCAGCATGCAGATGCTTACCTGTGCTACAGTCACAGCTCCTGGTTTGCTTACTAAAGTGGACTGTGGAGCACTGCAAGCCACAGCACAAGGCAGGGCTGTGTTGCACCTACAAGCAGTTCTTGCAGATTTGCTGCATTTTAGTGCTCCATGTGCATGTCTCCACGGGTAAGTCATAGAAGCATATAGATATGGGGTTTAATAATTACAGGCCATCTAGCAACTTTCATTTTTTTGGTCTGTGGGCATTGAAATTTTCATGCCATTCCAGGATTACCTGGCAAATAACTTCTGAAATTAGATGTACCCCAGCTTCATAGGCCTGTCACAGCAAATGCCTCTTGATTGCTTGCAATTTAAAGTTAGCAAACAGAAAATACAGCTCAGTAAAATCGCACCAGTGTTAAAATCACCCAACCAGTCATTCACACAATCTAGTACAGAGTTCGTGGAAGTTTTTCACACTGAGAAAAGTAATCTTTTAAGTAGAAGTCAAATTATACTAATGAAACGTTTGACCAAAGCATACTCTAGTCCATTCAACATAGATTAAAAGCGAAAAATAAAGGAAGCTTGTAGAAGGATAATCGCTGAACTAGTGGAACTGGGAAACATCTGAAAGTTAACATTTGATTGTTTTTTCTCTTCATAAACAGACCGGTTCTGCTGACCTTATTATTCTTGACTGTGATGTACTCACAGAGGTCTCACTGATGGTCCTGTGAGTAATGTTAATTTAAGAAAAGCTCAGATAAATTGTTACATACTGTACTGCATATTTAAATTGCATCCAAAGAGGAGGAGACAAAAATAAACAGTTTTGCAGCCTCATTTTGGTCAGTTATTGCATCTACACATATCAGACCACTGTATTTGATCTAACCAAACATACTTAATGTGTCCAAACATTGGTGGCAATAGGATATTTTGGTTAAATTATCACAGTTTTAAAATTTGTTACTCTAGCAACATGCACTATAGAGTGAAATGCCCGACTCTCATCCTATCAAATAATTTCTGTCAGGAATATAAGTAGTTGAATTGCTGATACGCCTGCCCAAACTAAAAATAGGCCAAGTTTGGCCCTGATGTAAGTAGGTACATTTTGTTGGAAGGAGCTGAAACAAGATGTGTTGATATGGCTCTATACTTAGTGTAGGAGAAGGTAAAAAAATAAAAGTGATAAAATAGCCTGTGTGTAATAAAATGCCATGATTACATATGCTGCTGCTTTTGCTCTGAAACAATTTGTATCAGTTATACATACATGCTTCTGTTCTAAAATCTATCCCAGTTGCTGTTTTCCAGGATGCTTATAAATATGTAACACTCTTCTCTGTGGCTTATTTGCCATTGCATCTTAGCATCTTGAATTTTTAGGTACCTTTTCCTCATACAACCACCTGAGGAGGTAGTATGAAAGTCCGCTGTTTTGTGTCAGGTCAGGAACTGGATCACAGAGGTAGTCGCCTACAGTTGCAGAGTGAATGTCTGGGAAAGCAAGGACCTGAAACTGAGTCTCAGTTCACTTTTTCATTTAATTTGTTGCCACCTGCAAGATGAGAGGAGGCCTCTATAGTTTCTCAGTTGTAACTAATCAGTGCCAAAAGGAAGCATCTTTAGAGTTTGGACAGCTTCTTCCATGCTTGTTGCCAGACATGCTTGATGCAAAAACATTTTCAGAATTACAGAAAACAAACTGTAGGTTGTTCAGTTTGTAGTGGTGCTTTTGGATAAGGTAGATTGTTCAGTCGAAACAGCTCTCCTGGGGAAATGACTGTCCATGCACTATTATACATTAATTTTTCTGATCCTGTCTGAGGATCTGCATACTGTAAAGCAAATGAAAACAGTCCAGACATGCATTACTCTCTGAATTATCATGAGTCCCTTGCTATCCAGCAGTGAGCTTTGGAGCCCCTGGCTGTGCATTTGCACTCACAAAAGTAACCCATAGTTGAATAATGGCACTGATGCCAGGGGGGTGTTGAAACTGAGTGAGACCACAGGCTGGTGCTCACAACATTTTAGGAAAACTGCACAGGATACCATTCTTCAAACTTGCCACTCAGTATTCGGCAAGAGCAAAGAAGCACTTGCGTTTGGAGTAGAAACCGGTAAAGTTTATAAAGCCTGTAATGGTCACAGAGCTTAAAGGGTTCTGTGTTTGATCCCAGAGCAGGCATTTACCTGTGAAGATTTAGTTATTGACCATGTTCGTTATCTCCAATTAGGTGTTCATGTAGTGGAATATTTCATTCCTCTTTGATTTTTGCTTTCTGCTGCTTCCCACATGAACTGAATCTGTCCAAAGCTGGTTTTTCATTCTTTCATTTTGCTTTCTGGCAGAGCCAGTAAGAGAGGTTAAATGTCAATGAGTTTCAAGAAATCCCTAAGGGCTCTAGTTCTCCACTCATTTACACCACTGTTATAGCACTGTGGCATTACTAACCTTGAATCATTCCTGATTGATACAAGGGGAGAATCAAATTCTGCCTATCCACTAGTTCTGAATATGACTGATACTTGTATTTTGTTGTTGCTGGAAAAAAATAAAATACTGAGAAGTACATCTCTTCTTTCATGTGATAAAAAAAGGGATCATCTTTTAAGTGTGTGTCTTCCTCACTACGAATTTGAAGGTAGTTTTATGTCCCTTTTAAAGGTTTATGTATTATGACTGTTAATTTCCCATATGATGTAAAAACCAAATCCAAAACCAAAACGTGTTTGATGAAAAGCCTCCACTAAACACCCCCACACACACCCAACTGTTCTGCTTGACGTTGTCTGTGTCGTAAGTTTGGAAACAGGTAGGGACTTAACTTGCTAACTGTCATTCATTTCGTAACCCCTGAGATGTGGAGTGCTGTAGAAGAAATATGTTTATAATTGTCATCAGTGTAGGAGTTCTCTATGGTTTGTGGAATATGTGCAAACCGGATAGCTTCTTCATAAATGTATTAATTACCTTAGCAACATAAAAGCATGCATAATTTGCTTATGAGCATTTTCCTTTCTTGCTTGCTTAAGCATTCAAGTTCCCGGAGAGCTGCAGTTGTCTTTCCTGAGTGAAATACTCCCCAGATCTGCATTTCTTGTGAGAAATGGCCAGTGTCCCCTAACGGGACATAGGTTGTGCCTGGGTTGTTGAAGACTGCAATTTGAGAAGGGAGGAAAAGGGAAGGGCTAATCCTCTCAGACGTTTGACCAAACATAGTCTTTTGCATTAATAGACCGTTCTGTTAGATATATCTGAAGCAAGTTGAAGTTAAACCTTACACCCTGTCTGTGGCTGGGGGTGTTTGACCTTTGCATCACCTTTTTGTTCTAAGCAGTGTGTTACACTGCTTTGATGTGCACATCCTATGCCCAGAAACCTTTTTCCAGTACAACTGCTGAACAGTGTGTCAAAAGGAAGCTATCCTGGTGTAAACTGAACCAAGATAAGTAGCAATAGACAAGAGCAGAACTTAAGTAAAAATATGAATTTTAGCACCTTCTTCAGATGTCTTTCCTATATTCTACCTGTTGTGTGACTTTGTACATTCGCAATCATTTTGCTAGATGCAGATGTTTTTCTGTTATAGTATCTGTCTCGTGATAAAGCAAGATTACTCCTTACAGTATATGACTTGCGTGTCTCACATCAGCTTATTCTCCTAGGAGATCTAGAAATGCTGTTCATACATATTTTCCTGTGATGCGGCTAGAAGTTTCCATGGTGAACACAGTAATACATTTTTCACTTTTTCCCTTCCCACTTTTAACCAGGTAGACAAGAAAATTGTCCGCACAGAAATTGGAGTTCTTCTTCGCCTTTCACATCCAAACATTGTAAGTTTAGCCTTGTTCTTTCACATCACATTTGTTCCTTTGTTCTTTTTTTTTTTTTTTTTAAATTCTTTCTGTTCCTGAGAGATTACTGTTGTAGTTCACCTCTACAGACTTGGGAGAGTCCTGTATTAAAGCTTTGAGTTCCCCTCATGAGTGCATTAGCAGCTTGTTATGGAAAACTGTTGAATTATACTAGCACTTTAAAATAAATTATTAATGTTCTGACAGAGTTGAGTGAGAACTATGCAAAAGAAGTTTTTGGTGTCAGTATGAAAACACAAAAAAAAGGGAATGCAAAAGCTAGCAAAAAAAAGGGAGGTGGGAAATAACATCCACAATAACTTGCTCAGCTGCAAGGTAAATGATGCACCGACTTCAGTTGGTACCATCCTCTGCTGTATTGACTGTGGTCTGCCTCCTGCTGTTGGCATTGTGATATGCTCAGCGAGAAGACAAGCAAAATGAATCCTTTTTGTTATCTTTTATCAGATAAAACTGAAGGAGATATTCGAGACCCCTACAGAAATCAGTCTTGTTCTGGAGTTGGTCACAGGTGGAGAACTATTTGACAGGTAAGTTGCCTGTACGCACCTCGCCTCGGTACCTTCCCCGAGGATGTTACTGTCCAAATTTCTTCTCTGCATGTAATACCTGTGTTGGTAATTACTGGAATTATTTATTCAGCATATGGTTTATTCACATGAGTAAATATCTGCAGGAACTGGCTTAAAAATGTGTTTGGAAATGTGATTATTAGGAGATTTTTTTGGAAAGGATACATGAGTGGCAAATGGAGGAAATTGTCAGTAAATTCTGAAGAGCACACACTATTGAAGGAAGTTGCCCACCATGTGCATAGCATCAGAGTGTGCTAGAACAGACAAAGGCAGGAAAAACTGGCAAAATTGCATTGACAGGTCGTCATAAAATATGGTAGGTAGTAATCAGCCTGACAGGAGGATAGTGTTATGTCAGATAAAAATTTGGTAAGCAGAGTAACAAGAAAGACACTCTCTTTGGTATTCATTGTATTTATAAAACCTCTGGTGTTGTTACAAAGGTTCTGCAAGACAGCTGTTGAGTTCTGAAGGTCTTGCTCAGAAGGCTGCACATGCTTGTGATGTAGTTGCAGATGCATAAAGCAAAATAATTCTGTAATAGTGTTGGGGCAATATTTTACTGGTAGGGACTTGTTTTTTTAGAGCAAGAGAAGGTGCGAAAAGCATTTGATACTGGCTTGAGTAAATCAATTAATTCACTGGCATTGGTGATTTCCGACTCATGTAAGAACAGGTTATTTGATCTTCCTCCTTCTAAAATTAAAGTTTAGTATTTTAGAGGACTGTTATACAAATACGCATCAAAGACCCAGTATGAAAATACCTCTGACCTGAGAAAACAAAAGCATACTTTTTTTTGTACCATGGTCATAACTACAACCTTGACATGAACTATTTCTGAACAATAACAGCAAAAGCAAGTTCTGTAACATTCTAGTTCAACAGAAGAAAAGGTGCATACTCTCTCAATACTCAGCCAAAGCAATCAGGAGAAACACGCTGCAAGTTAAACAACCAGCGAGCGCCCAGTCCTGAGCTAGAGAGGATGCTGCACAAGATGCCTTACCTTTCACACAGCCCTTTATATATCCACGTGGTTTCAGATTGGGTGGTTTTCAGGAAGGCTGGATACTCTGCAGGAGTCTTTGATGATCTAGTGGTTTGACCCTAGCTGGATGCCAAGTGCCCACCAAAGCCACTCTATTACTCTCCTTCTCAACTGGACAGGGGAGAGAAAATATAACCAATAAGCTCATGCGTCGAGAGAAGGACAGGGAGATCACTCACCAATTACTGTCACGGGCAAAACAGACTTAACCTGGGGAAAATTAGTTTAATTTATTGCCACTCAAAACTGACTAGGAGAGAGGAGTGAGAACATGTGTAGGGTAATGAGAAATAAAATCAAATCTTAAAGCACCTTCTCCCCACCCCTCCCTTCTTCCTGGGCTCAACTTCACTCCCAGTTTTCTCTACCTCCTCCCCTCCAAGCAGCGCAGGGGGACAGGGAATGGGGGTTGCGGTCACTTCATCACATGTTATCTCTGCTGCTTCTTCCTTCTCACGGGAGGACTCCTCACACTCTTCCCCTGCTCCAGCGTGGGGTCCCACCCACGGGAGACAGTCCTCCATGAACTTCTCCAACATGGGTCCTTCCCATGGGCTGCAGTTCTTCATGAACTGCTCCAGCGTGGGTCCCTTCCATAGGGTGCAGTCCTTCAGGAGCAGGCTGCTCCAGCATGGGTCCCCCACGGGGTCACAAGCCCTGCCAGCAAACCTGCTCCAGCGTGGGCTCCTCTCTCTCCATGGGTCCACAGGTCCTGCCAGGAGCCTGCTCCAGCACAGGCTTCCGACAGGGTCAGAGTCTCCTTGGGGTACATCCACCTGCTCCGGCGTGGGGTCCTCCCTGGGCTGCAGGTGGATATCTGCTCCACCATGGACCTCCCTGGGCTGCAGGGGCACAACTGCCTCACCGTGGGCTTCACCAGGGGCTGCAGGGGAATCTCTACTCCAGTGCCTGCAGCACCTCCTCCCCCTCCTTCTGCACTGACCTTGGTGTCTGCAGAGTCGTTCCTCTCACATATTCTCACTCCTCACTCCAGCTGCACTTTGTGTCCCAGTGGTTTTTTTTTTTTCCCTTCTTAAATACGTTATCACAGAGTTGTTACCACTGTTGCTGATGGGCTCAGCCTTGGCCAGCGGTGGGTCTGTCTTGGAGCCGTCTGGCATTGGCTCTGTCGGACACAGGGGAAGCTTCTAGCAGCTTCTTACAGAAGCCACCCCTGTAGCCCCTCCCTGCTACCAAAACCTTGCCACGCAAACCCAGTACAGATGAGAAGATTTGCAAAGGGAAAACACAAATATGCCAGTGAAGTGGTCGGTTCCTGAGCAGCAACCATCTGTCTGGTGAAGAACTGAAGAGAAAAGACTCCATGGGATCCAGGGTGGGGAATTGCACTATTTCATGGAACTAGGATTTAATATTATGACATTTTCAACATTCTGTAATCTGTACTCAGCAGTGATTATGGGATTTGAGCTCTCAGGTTGATCTTTCCTCAAAATTGTATCCTTAATCCATTAGTTTGGCTAGGATGTGCTGTCTGGCATTGCCTGATGAGAAGCAAAGCTGTTTAGTCACTTACTAGAATTGCGGTGCCCCCTTGTGATGCTACGAATGAGCACTAATACTCTGGCGGTCAGAATTCAGTATGCTCTTTTTCTCCGTATACAACAGAACTGGAAACTTCGGCAATACAGTCCTCTGTGATCTGTGATTTGGAAAAAACAACCAATAGAAACAAAAACCATAAAAAGCTATTTTCAGCTGTTAAGCTAGCAACAGGAGTATTACTTCACTCTTCAACTTTAAACCAAAAATAATTTAATAGAAATCTGCAGCCAAGACGTTTCGCACTAGTCACTCCAATTAAGCATTGGCTGTCCCTTTCCTCTCTTTCAGCTGGGCTGAAGGATTAACACTTGCATTGCACTCTACAATGGCTGCCTTCTGAGTTTTAGTGAGGGTAAATTTAGCTTTCTGCCTTAGGGCAGACTTCCCATCTCATGCTTAATCTTTTCAATCCATACATCTTTTTATCATGCGTGAAGGAAATGTCCTGACTTACAGAGAGGCCTTGTGCACTCTTTCCTCTGTGCTTGTATGTCTCCTGTTCCAGGAGAAAGCAAAACAACCCTAGAAAATCTCCTGCTGGGCAGTGGGGTTGTGTCAGATGTTGAGGGAGAACTGTGACCCTATCTTGAGATCCATCCTATCATTGTCCTCAAGACAAGACCCTGTACAGAGAGCATGTGGGCAAGCAGGACCCCGATGTGGCCAAGGACCACCCCAAGGGTTTGGAGGACCTCATGTGCTTGGTGCACAGCTACACGACTTCGTAAACCACCATCCATACACAGGCAGCAAAGCAACTGCTGTACTCTGGAGGAGTTACTCTTATGCCTCTTCCAAATTAGCTGTCAGCAAATGGTATGACCAGATCTGTTACACAAACACATCTGCTCTCCTTACTGTAAACGTCTTCATTGCTGTTACTGTTACTGCTAATTCTGGTAATATGCCAGTACTTTTTATATCAACTGTTTTACTGCTCTAGTTTTCTGACATCCCAGATGTCCATTCTTCTTTTGACTAGTATTTGAGCTGCAGATGAGTAACTTCTTTCATGTACACATTCCCCTTGTCATGAAGATGATTTTATAAATACCCAAGATCCGATTAGTTTTCTAGAATACTATTAGCATTGTTGATGTGCTGCTGGTTTCATGCCACTCTAACATAAAAGTTCTGGGTAATAAAATTACTCACTTCCTTCACCATATTTAATATTTCTGTCAAATCATCCATGTTATTGCTAAAATGAGCTTGCTTTATGACAATTTTTCAGTTGTGTTACCCAAAAGGAGATAAATTCAAACAAAAGTATCAGTTACACATCTGAGTTAATACAGCTGAAGTCAGGTTGGGTTTGGTTGTATTTTTTAAAAAGAAATCTCTTTCCCAGACTTCATAAATCACATTATAGGTCATATCCTGACATACAATATTCCACCATCCCAAACACGACAAATATAACTCTACACTAAATTGGAGAAGTTTGTGTAAATTAGACTATTTATTGCCAGTTTGCATGATGGTTTTTGCCAACCCAGGGGGTGAGCAGTGACGAAGAGCTTTCAAATAAGAGAGACCAATGGACAAACAGACCAAAACAGAGAGAAAACTGCAGTAGGTCTAAATTAACTTATATTCTAGTTCTTTCCAGATGCCATGTCTCCAACCCAGTTCTGGCACATATAACTTTGACACTTGCTTGGCCACCCTCTTTCATTCCTGCATGTTTAATACAGACATGTATGGTTCAAGTGCATTTAAACCAGCAGTGTTTTGACAGAGCCCCGAGGGACGACCCTCTGGTATGGCTCTGAGTGTCCCAGTAGCAGTGTGCCCAACAGCATGCAGATGTGTTTCTCATGCTGCCGCAATACTGAGGGCAGGCTGCTGTCGCACTGGTCCTCACTGGGGCAGGAACTAGCTGAAAAACAAAAACCCCAAATCAGCACAGCTCTTCAAATGCATGGCAGAGTGATCGCTGTAACATTTGAACAGTCTTTAAAGGACTGTGTTTCCACTACACTTGTGGATAGGAAATTTCAGGACTGGGAGCAAAGTGGCAGGCAAAGGTCAGTTTTTATCCCTCTCTTGCATCTTCCTTCTCACCTTGTCTTCTTATGAGGAGCGTTGCAGAGCCATAGTTCAGACCATAGACACATCTTTTACATGAGAAGTTCGAGTGATGGAAAGACATAATGAAATTTAGTTTTATTAGGGTTTTGGATGACATCATATTGTGCATACAGAATAAAGTAATAAACCTTATGTGGATACTTTTAAAAGGCAGATTTATAATCAGAAAGCTTCTCTTCATTTCAGCTCATCTGCTTTTAACAGGAGAAAGCTAGAGGGAGAGTTGATGGAATTAACCCTCTAGGTGCTTTCAGATAGATGGGACTGAATTTGAGCTCAAATAAATGGAATCAAACATTTTAATATGAATTGTAGATCACAGTGGAAAAAAGGCTTTAAATGCAGTGGCTGAAGGGGAATGTAGAAATGTAGAAACACCACAAAAACTGATGTAGTTTTCCTGGAAAAAAAAATAGACTCATCTCATTTATATAGGCAAATTATTTGTCAAACTAATTGCTTTTTTTAACACTTTTTTTTATTAATAATCAGTAAACCCTAGACTGTTCAAAGATTTTATTAGATAAGTAGCCAGTGACCTCACTTTTTTGTGTTAACCCCTTTGATTATTACCTCTTCAATTTTCTTCATAGTTCTTCCCTTTTAGAATAATTATGATTCTTCTTAAGCTTGGTTCAGTTGTGTTTTTCTCTTGCCTCTTCCTTTTGCCCTCTGCCCCTTCATTGTTCTTTACTTCAATGTAATTTCTTGGTACTGTTAAGTTTGACTTCCTTTTCTGTCGCATGGTGTATTTCATCAGATTCTTGGTCACTTTGTTGATCTGGCTTTGCTTCTAACAATTAACCTCTTTATTGTTACAGTCAGTAATAGGTCTTGCAGCACAGTGAAGTCTGGTATCTATCTTTTATGGGCTTTTTGAAGTTGGTCTTTTCCATTCAGATTTTATTCATATCTCTTGCCTTTCAGCTGAATCACCAATATATCACTTTTCCAAATATTAATTTCAGCAAAAAAGTCAACTCTACTTTAACTTAATTTTAGTCAGAATAACTGCAGATTGATAAGAACAGGTTTTGTTAGACTCTTTCTTTTTTCAGCTTCAAATGATAATGTCAATCCATACATTCTCCTTGTCTGTACTTTGGCATCTTGACCACAAACTCTTCATCATATTATTAAGTGCACCAAACATTGTCTAAAAATACCATTTACAGCTGACAGTTTCTTGACTTGCTTCCATTTCAGATTTCATATAATTTCCTCTGAAATATAGATTCAAGCAGGTACTATTTTCTTTTATGGAGCGTATATTGATAAAAATATTAATTGCTTGTTCTAAAGAACTTGCCTTTTTAAGAGATGAAGGAATGATTACCTCTGATGGACAAAATTTCATGAAGCCTTCCCAGGCTTCAGGCATGCCTTCTTGTTTCTGCTTGTGGAAATTAGAAATAGATATCAAAAAGAGTCAAGGCATTAATTAATCAGCCACCAAAGTGGGGGTATTTTGTAAACTAGTGGCAGAGTAGCATCTTTTATTTGTTTCTGAGCTCTGATCTCATTATGTGGTGGCAGTCTGTCCTCTGAACAGTCCTTTGGACTCTCTATTTCACATGAGCAAGTTACAGTCACCTCACTCAGGACTGGCAAAAAAAAAAAAAGTCATCTGACTTGACTACACCAACTGTGCCCTGTTCTCTGAAATCAGAAGAAAACAAACAGGTTAGCTCTGGTAAAAGCGCTCCTTGATGTCATAATAGCTCATTTAGTGTCTCTTGTTTTCAGCTGCAGTAATGAGAAAAACCAGTAATTTAAGAATAAAGAAGTGTGCATTAATACTCATTTGTAGCCTTTCCAATGTTATTTGGTATTTCCGTCCTGTACAGAATTGTAATAATGCCTTTATACTTTTTTGTGGTCAGCGCCTTATTTTTTGTCACTGGACAGAATTACTCTTAAGTAAGTCAGTATCTACCAACTACAATATTCTCTTCAAGATGAGAGATACAAATGATTTTTTTGTAAATGTTTGTGCATAGGATGCTTATGCACTTAGAATTAGGTGAAACATCAGGCGCCAGAGGGAACACACTTGCAGCTTTATAAATGACTGAACGACTCAAGCAATGATGATGGTGCAATTATAATACTGGCTGGCTTCCTGCCACTTTCTAAATGTGAACTGATGTGACATTAAAGCTTGCCTCATTCTTAAGTCCACTGTGGAAGACTTTTCACTTAAAACATTTTAATTTGAGATGTCCTCTTGCCTTTTGTTGCTACTGCTCAAGATAACTTTGCAGGAATTGTTAGCATGGGTATGTCCCAGTTGGGACCAGCCTGTATGTTGGTAGCCCACTCTGGGAACTGGGCAAGCCTTTTGGAGGTAGGACATAACAGTGCCTGTGAAGCTCCTTAGTTTGTTAGGCATTGTTAATACCAAGACTTCTTGTGATTAGAGCATCTCTGACATACGTGTTCTCAGTTTTCTGCCACAGCCCCACCTCTGTAATATAGACACACATGGTCTGGATGCTAGACAAACTAGGGGACATACACCTGTTAAATTAAATAGAAAGCTTATTTCCTCAATTATTAACAAATTTAGCTTTCATATTTGTTTGAAATGCAGACAGATTTTAACAGCTCTGTGCAGGTGATGAGTTGAGAGATATATATACCTACAGCCTATATGTCTGTAGCCTACATATATGTATACAGGACGTCTCTGACTGACACAAGAGCTAATAATGTGTGTTCTGTGCCTTGACTCAACACCTTTCCTGAAATGACAAAATCACTTAGGTTGTGAGGGCTTTGTACATTTTCTTTCTCATTGCTTTTTCTAGGTACATTATGACGAGTATAAAGAGAAGCCAAAATGGTTTAGGAAGAAGTACTGTTATCCTAAATATTCAGAGCACCAAAATGCTTGTCCTAAATGATAACTAAGTTGATTTTTTGATGAAAGCCTGAAAAGCAAATCCTTTTCAGGTAATGTACTTCTCAGTTACATGTTGAACTTTAGCTGCTGGAGTAAGGAATGTATCACACATCCATGCACTGTAGGGGGTGCCAAGGCCACCAAGGGAGGATGGGAACAGGTGAACTTGAAATAATCCCAAACAGAATAATGATAATGTGAATACTCTTGAGAATTGTGGCATAGAGGAATATAAGCACAATGTATGTTATACAAGCAGTGCCCAGTTTCAGAATTTGATGGGCATTTGTTTCACTCTTATTGAGAAGTAACTGATATGCCAGAGTGAGCTCCGGGGCAATGTGTTCAAAATGTCATGGCAGCTACAGCTGTGCTGGTTTGGAGGTATGGAGGGCTGGAGCAGGCAGGTTGTTCACCTGAGCTCAGGTAGTATCATTCAACCATCCTGTCATGGTTTAGCCCCAGCCAGCAACTAAGCACCACGCAGCCGCTCGCTCACTCCCCCTACCCCGATGGGATGGGGGAGAGAATCGGAGGAGTAAGAGTGAGAAACACTCCTGGGTTGAGATAAGAACAGTTTAATAATTGAAATAAAGTAAAATGGTAATGATAATAATAACAATATGATAATAATAAGGATGATAATAATAATAATAATAATAATAACAACAACAACAACAACATACAAAGCAAGTGATGCACAATGCAATTGCTCACCACCACCCGCCGACCGATACCCAGACAGTTCCTGAGCCGCGATCGCTGCTCCCCGGCCAACCCCCCCAGTTTCTATACTGAGCATGACATCACATGGTATGGCATAGCCCTTTGGTCAGTTTGGATCAACTGTTCTGGCTGTGGCCCCTCCCAGTTTCTTGTGCACCTGGCGAGCATGGGAAGCTGCAAAGTCCTTGACTAGCATAAGCAGTACTTAGCAACAACTAAAATATCCGTGTGTTATCAGCATTATTCTCATCCTAAATCCAAAACACACCACTATGCCAGCTACTAGGAAGAAAATTAACTCTATCCCAGCCGAAACCAGGACACATCCTTAGGCATCCAGGGTTTGGGGTTTTGTTTCTTAAACACCTCTGTAATCTTATGTAGGCTATTCCTGTGGCTCTCCAGCCTGGTAACTGGATTCACCTTAAATATTAGGAAGAACTTTCTTTGTGCAAATTTGGCCAAAATCTGTTTGCCTTGGCCCCAGCAGTTAGAGAGAAGATGATTACTTCCTTCTTTTTAGCAAACTCCCACACAGTGGAGGACTGCAGAAGACTATATATTCACAGCCTGCGGTCTTTCATCCCCAGTTGTGTTTTCTATGTCTCAATTACTGTCCTCCGCATTCCAACGTCATTCTTATAATGTGGTGCTTTTAGCTAGGCAAAGAAATCTAATGGAAGCCTCACCAGTTCTTGGCAGGGCAGCCTCATCGGTGCCTTCAGTGCTGCTCTTTCCCCAGGCCACTGCTTCATTTGCAAGCTGCCAGTGATCCTTCCCTTTGCCCACTCCCTGTTGCTCATGAGACAGGCACTGTGAAATGCTGAAATAATTCAGTTTGTCACATTGCCTCACACAGTCAGTAACACAGAAACTTTTGTTTGAGAGACAAATTTGAGTTGCTAGTTTATGAGCACTGTGGTTTCACAACCTCTAGAAACAAAGACTATTATTTTTAAAAATGTCTACTGAAATTAAGCTCCTGAAAGATGAACCTGTCTTTTTGAAAATGATGGGCACTGAACTGTTCGTACTAATTTCACTGCAGACACCTGGGTGATAGCTACTTTTGAAGTTGTGGCCATTTATTTAGTCTTACCCAGGCTTTTAATGTATAATTCCTGATTTTCCTACAAGATTTTTCTAGTCCTGTGGGTGCTATAGAAATGCTGAGTAGGAAGTAGAAAGAAAGTTAAAGAGGGGAAAAGAAACCCTAGTATGAGACATAAGATATATGCAATCTTTCTCTAAATTCTCCTACATGCCACGTTTATCTGAAACTGCTTCTTACTTAATAATGATGGAGGGAAAATAGTTTTCCCGAATGACTGCAGTGCTGCATTTCATTTCTAAACAAAGTACTGAAGAAAAATGTCTAGTTTCTTTGACTTGGAGTCAGATCCAAACCCAGTTCTGTATTTTCCATTATCCTTCTTCAGATTATGGGCAGGCAGTTTGTCATTAGTGACAGTAACAGCTAGTCTGCACTGAATTATGAAAGTGGTTATAAAATAGGGGAGAATCAGCAAACTGAACCAGAACTCTTTTTTTTATATTTATTACTCTTCAATGCCATAGTATGGAAACTATGTAAATATTTAGAGAGAAACCTTACTTTTTAACTAAAAAAAAGCATCAAAGCAACAAGAAGTTGGCATCACCTCAGTACAGATATGAGCCAATAGATCTGTGAAGCACTCATTGAGAAAGTGTTCCTTGTGGAAACCTTTTTGCGTTGAATAGCGATGTCATTTTAGTTTCCTGTTTCTGCTAATTTTCAGTCCCATTTTACCTTGTAGAAATCTTTTAATTTCATTTTAATGAAATATAAGAATTTACATAAGAATTAAGTGAGTATGTACAGAAAAAATCTCCATGACAACCAAAGAATTTGAGATAAATTAACATTTATTACATAGAACCAAATATTTTTAAAAATTGTTAGCACATACTGGCATTGGAACAGATCTTGTATTTATATAGGCCAGTGTCTTGCCCGAGACATGTACATGATGTAGTAGGGCGCAGCCCACAAGTGAGATGTGATACAAGAGTTTTGGATAAAAGCCAGCTAGAGGCAGAATGAAAACTACCCTAAAAACAGTGATGGCTTTTTCTGATATTGCGATATTTATAAAGAATGATCTAAACAGCAAATACAGACATAGCATGAAGAAAGAAAGAGAAGTAATGTTTGGAACCAATAAAGTAATAAAAAATGCTACTGTTTTGGATGGCTAAATTGATTTAGCAGGCCTTTTGCAAGCTACATTGTATGTTTCTAGATTCACGTAATACTGGAATACAACCAACTCCACAGTGTGGAGAAACAGTATTTATAGTAGCAATATTAAATGATGGCTAAATATTGCAAAGTTTGGAGTAACTGTTTAGCTTGATTAGCATAAAACTAAGTGCACTTACCAATCTGAGGTAAGGAAAGCAAGAAACAGACTTCACCTGCTCAAATTTCGGGCAAGGTTGGAGGATGGGTAGGGTGGCCCGTGTAGGAGGGAAGGAGAAAAGTAAAGCTAAGAATAGGAGAACTAGTCAATTTAGAGTCTGTGTGGGGGGAAAGTAAGTTTGTTAAAGTGGGTAAGATTTCAAATTTTCTTGATCGCAAGGAGTCGTGAGAACAGCTTGCATTTAAAATTGCAGGAATATTTGTTCCCATACCTAAGAAAAACAAAAGAGAAAGAGACATTGGTTTCAGAGTCAGGGAGCTGGTAAAGTACCCATTTCTTGCACCATTTGGTTCCTCTTTCGTGTTGCTTCTTCCACCCCCTGGGGCTCTCAATTACAAGTTTTAGGAGTTGTTAAGAGTGCACGGCTTGCAGTGGCTCTGTGGGCTGCGCTGCCCAGGATGGGCATACAGCCCTTCCTCACTCTCAGTCGAGAGGTCTCACTGCTGGGGCAGTGGCTGGTGCTGATCGAGAATTTAAGGTATTGGCCATCTTGTATGAAAAGGTGCGTGCCATGAGTGACTGTCCCAGTCTAGCATCCTCTGGCATTGAATGAGTCCTCTGCTTGTTCGAAGTGGGTTGCTGGGTATTTCTGATTCCTTTTTTACCACTGCAGCTGTGCAAACAGCTGTTTCTCTTGCTGGATTTGGAAAGATCTGGCCATCTGTTTTGTTACTCACTGAAAAATCAAACCCGAAGCCTAGTTCTTTCCTTCTGTGATGAAATGTTCACTTGTTTGTTTTTGTAGGAGATTGATTGTTTCCACTTGATGCCTAACGTGCTTGTCATTAATCCCTAGATAAATGTGTTCCAGTCAACCGTAAAATTGTATATCAATATAATTTTAATACTGTTCTGAAAATTGATTTTAAAATGACACATCAGCATTCCCCATCTCTTTCCTCATTGATTTTCAGATGAAGTGTGTTTAGTTTAGCAGGGCTGCACCTTCCTTTTCTTTTACCAGTATTAAAGTTTCTGCAGAGCAAGTGTGGCCACTACCTACCTCCCTTTACTGTGATATCCCATTGCTTTCAGTGACTTCATACAGATGTGATGAATTAAAGCATAGTTCCAAGTCCCAAGAAGAATGTCCCAAAAGGAGTAAAATCCAGTGCATAGTCTTCCCAAATAATACTGCAGGCTGCAGAATTACGGTGAATGCTGGCAAGAATTTATGCTTCCGCTGATGTAGACTTTGATGAAGATGTGCATAATGGAAATATTATAAGCAACATAGGGAGCATTGCACTTCTGTGGTAGAGTGACACAGTGGATGTCCAGAGGCTACACTGTAAACCTTCTCCAAAACTAAAGGATTTCTATTGCCAGAAAACTTGCAGTACTCAGAACAGAAATGCTAGAAAGGTTGGATGGAAGCTGGCAAGCATTACTGCAAATTATTAGATGCTTGAACGCATACATGTTCTTGACGATCATGTGGAAGCTGCCAAATTTCAACTACCTGCTGGGTATGAGAGAGCATGGATCACAAGAAATGCATTATACCATTTCCACAGGCTTGGAACACAGGGTGGTGTTGTGCTAAGGGTGGTTTTGCTCAGTACTAAATTTTTTATAGCTCCGTTACCTGACAGCGCAAGGCTTTTCTACCTCTGAGCTTCAGCAGCAGCTGAGAGGGCATTATCATTGCTTTGGTGGGGCAGCTGTGGGCTCTGGGTCGGGCAACACAGTCCGGTGGGCTCTGCCGGGTGACAGACCCTGCAGGCAGGCAGGGGTGTACCCTGGCACCACGGGGAGCTGAGCTGTTCCCCAGGGGCATCTCCATCTCCAGCGGTAGGGGGAAGGAGGAGTGAGGAGGGGCCTTTGGCAAATACTTCCCTGCTTTTTGTAGAAAGAGGTGGATTTGTCTCAAATATGTTCACACATGCTTGGAAAGACAAGATTAAATCAGGTGGTATTTTAGGAGACCTGTAGCTTGGTGTCCATCAGTGTGTACTCTCTTAGATGTGTGTCTGGCTGTGTACAAGTGTAAAGAACTGAATTGGCATATTTCAATAAATATGTACATGCAGGCATGAAAAAATGATTCTACACAAATGTGATTAGAATATGAATCGTTTTTTTCATCAACAGTGCATTTTTGCTTGCTCTAGAATGTCACCTTTGATTTGAAGCGCTGTCTTGAATTTCCTGGATGCTTGCAACACCAAATTCAGTGTTTTTCCAAGCTGCTTTTTTTCCTTTGACTTTAAGCATTTCTGTGTCCCTCCCTCTGGATTCCCTGCTGTCTTCCTCCCAGTTTTTCTCTCCAGCACTCTTTTGGCCTACCTGGCTCTTTCATTTGCATATCAAAGAGAGTATTTAATTAGTTCCTTATTGTTACTGTTCCTGTCTTTCTGTCCTCTAAACGAAGGTTTAATCTTTCTTCATCCATGCTTTTCTTAAAGATCATTCTGTAAACTAGGTATAAATAATTGGGTTTGCTTCCATAATAACAATATAAGACAATCCTGCAGGTTTCTTTCCCATTATAGAAAAAAGGGCAATGAGTCATTGTTAATCTGAAGGCTGAAGCTGAAAAATTCTTGTAAAGAAGCTTCATTGGTCTCAGGTAGGAGTGGTGTTTTAATAAAGCAAGCGGGCACACCTACCATTTGTTTGATGTAAACTATTGCAGGGAGGATGCAAACAATAGATAGACAGGTGATCCCCCACCATTATTACAGGACCTAAACTACAGGATAATCTTTCAGTAGTCTTCCTTACTGCCTAATGGCCAGGTTTTAGTTTTAAAGCAGAGTGCCTGTAGAAATAAATCTTTATCTTTAGCAAGATGTATGTCTTCTTTCATTCATTGCTGTTACAGAAGATTAGGTTTTCAACTTGCTAGATTATTATTAATTAATAATTAGGTTTGTATTCTCAATAAGTCTGATTCTAGACTTCTGAAAAACTAGGAAGTTAATTGCATGTGACATAAGCTGAAATTGGTTTGCCAGTGCATGTTATTCACATGTAACATCAGCAGATAAGTCATGTGCATTGCGCAATAATTCTACAGTTGTTTTTTATTGCTCTCCTGAAATATGGGCCCATACTTCATTATGTTTATTTACTGTAAAGTGTAAATTCACAATGGCTTCATCTTCAGCGTCTAAGTGCTTCTTCTGTTATGTGTTTAATGTAAACAATGAAAGCAGTATCCTATCCATTCCAACATATTGTCTAAGTCAGGGCGGGGTGGTCCTCTACATGTTGTGATCAGGAGGGCAGTCTTGAGCATATCTTTGATCTCTCTCGTTTCCAGGGGTCAGGTAGTTGGCGTTTTTCTTTCTGCATTGGTCGGGCAGTGACAGGAAGCAAATAACCTCATCTTTTCTTTGATTTTGTTGAGTGGAGGAAAATACAAAGAAGTTGGCTGCATTTAAGAGATGTCTTTTTTTTTCCCCCAGGTTTATCTGTTTGAAAAAAAAAGTATACAACAAATACTGGGTTACCATACTGTAAAATTGGAAATTTTTTGGATGAGGGGAGAAATGTAAATTGAATTACAACTGTATTGCTGTGTATTTCTCTGATCTTAGTCACATACATTGGAAAATCAGAGAATTTCAAATCCTGTTAAAACCTTAAAACCTTCTGCCTGGCGCATATCTGAGGTCAGGTGCAGAAGGTCATCCTGCAGCTGTTGGACTCAAGGCATGGGCAGCGTGGCCTGTTCCCAGGGGGTGTATGCCTGAGCAATGGTGGAATTAAACCCCGCACGCTCCTGGCAGCTCAGCCTGTGTGCAGCACTTCCCCAGCAGCAGCCCCATGATGTCTGGTTTTTCCTGCGGTGCATTGTGAAATATATTCCAAAATCTATGGCTGTTTGAAAGCAGAGGGTCAAACTAGCACAGCAGACTTTTTGGTTTTATCACCTTGTGACCAAATTTGAAATTTTGTTACTATCTCCCATGCCCTACTAAAAGTTGTAAGCTTAGCAGAGTGATTATGTGAATGTCTTTAATACATGGAATCCTGTAAAACAAGGACAGTGTTTTAACATGCTGCTTGTGCCATGGTGGGAGGAGAAAGTTAGCACCCAAAATACCAGGAGGGAAGGGGGAAGGTGGGATGAGGGCAAGGTCTGTATTTTCAGAAATGCTTATGGATGCTAAAGACAGGAACTTGCTGGCTGACACTAAATACTTTATTTGAATTAAAAATTAGGAGGAAGCCAAACCAGTACATTTGGGGGGAACGAAGGCCAAGCAAAAGGGTCACTGGGGCTCAGGTTTCACCATGTAACCTACCAGAGGAGGATAATTCAGCGTGAAATAGCTAAGGAGGAATCTTACTTTCAAGCATAATGTAGCATTTTATTGTGTCATTTATATTTTTTCATAACCTCTTTCCTAAACTTGAGGCTAAAAGCCCAATATAATGTCTCATTGAGTAAACTTTACTTTGTTTTACCCTTGTGATGGTAAGTCCAAGTAAAGCTCTCCCTGATGGTTTAAACAGATGACAAAGAAGGGGAAGGGCTGGAGGTACAAAAATGCGAAGGTGGTAAAGTAGTGTATATGGGATGGTAGCTGAAGGGCTGCCAGAAAAAAAACCTTCTAGAAATAAGGCCAAATAATTATGCAGCCAAGAAATCATGGTGAAATAGAACTTCTGCTTAAAAGGGATTGCTTGCTGTTAACGATGCCACATGAATAGACTTAGTTATCTGTGAACACAATGAATGTTAAGGTAAAGTAATTGCAGCGGGTTAGGAATATCCCTGTATAGACTATTTTCTGCAGTGCCATACTTGTTACATCTGTCTCTGGTGGATTATAATCTTTGTATTGTTTCTTAATGAACTTAATCTTCTAATGAGTATGTAATAATGCTTTTCATATGTGCATTAGTCAACACCTTTCGTGTCAGCTTTTGTAAAGCTGTAAGGAGTTACATTGCAGGTAGCTCAATATGAGTCTGGTATTTTGGAGAAGTAATAAAAAGATACTGGAAAACAGGGGAAGTGGGGAGAAAGTATACCCGTCTTGCCACAAGCAGAGTCTGTTTCTGGACCCTGAGCCAGAAGGCCTTTCCAGTGATATTTTACTTCAGATGTTATAGGCTTCTTGCTGTCCTGCTTCATGGGGATTTTAGGTCATTATTTTGTAAAACTGGCTTGTGTGCTTGCAGGAGATCCTTTTATAAAATGTGTAATAGCCACCACAGGTTCTGTTTCTAGATAACATCTGTATATGTTTTCTTGGGCTTCGAAGAATGAGTATATTAAAAAATCAAAACTTCAGGTCAAAGATCTGACCTTTAAGGTAGCTCTCTGAGGGAGAATTACTCTTATTCACAAATACTGTATGTAGTTAGACACAACAGTAAAAAGACTGTTGGGTTTCTTAAATGGAGCATTAATATGTGGTAATGATAGATTCTTCTTATTATTAACTTCTCACATGTCATTGTGCAAATCTGTATCTTCTGCTGACTCTGTTTAACTGAACTGTGCATTTATATAACGTTTCATTCTGTAATGGCAGTTCTTGGAGAACACATGATGCAAATCCTGAGTCAGTCCCCAGACCCTGTGCCACTGCTGGCATTCTTCTAAAAGAGTTGCAGTAGCACAGCTGGGCTTCGGGAGGCCTACCCAGAAATCTGCATTAACAGTTGCTGCCATTTCTATGCAGGATAGCATACAACATGTTGAAATACACCACTTCAGAACATTACCTTAACACAGAAAAGTATTTTCTTTCTTAATGTTTTTATCATGGTAAGGTTCCAAGGAGATAACATTATTAAAGAAGAAAGTTGGGGTTTTGTTTGGTTTTACAAGATTGAACTGATACAAAAGCAAAGGGAAAAAGAAAACTGGATTTTCAGGATCTTCAGAACTCATAAATATTGCTGAACTCACCATAAGCTGCACATGGTCATCGCATTTACAAAATCAAGCTATTATGTGTCATCTGTACAAAATAAACATAGCATACTGGCTATTTATATTAAGAAGAAAAAAAAAACCAACTAGTTTTAGTTTTAATGCAACCGTGTTACGCTGACTACAAAGCCCCCAGTTTTCTATTGATAGGGAAAAAAAGACAATTGTTCAGCTCAATATACTTGAGGGATAATATGAAGCTAGTAAATGGTTACACCAACCCTTTCTCTTGAATAATTTAGATCTGTGTGTGCATAGCACAGTGGTTTTGTTTAATAACTAAATAAATAAATGGGGGGCAGGGGGAAGCTTAAGTTAAATATAAAAGTGAAAAAGCACTTCCTAAAGGATGCCTAGTTTTATCTGAGAGTAAATCAGATTCTCTGAATTTTAGAAAATGCCAAAACATTTCAGCTGAATGTGTATATATTATGAGCTTCTTACCTAGTTGATACTTTATCTCCAGTTTTTCATTTAACTGGGAATCAAAGGTAACCTAAATTGCAAAAAGGTTGTTTCCTATTCTTTAGGGGCACTCCAGAGTCCTGCTCATATTTAAATTTGATTGTTTTCTAGCTCATTTTTCGAAAGAAGCTTTCACCTTAATACATAATCCTGAACACAATTTCTCTTGTTTCTTTTTCTGTAGGATTGTGGAAAAGGGTTACTACAGTGAACGAGATGCTGCTGATGCTGTTAAACAAATCCTGGAGGCAGTTGCTGTGAGTATTATCTGGCATCATATGCTCAGCACCTAATCTTTCACCTATAATGGCTCAATAAATACTTATATGTGAAAGAAGCAGAGTTCACTGGAGACAGTCCACACAAGTTCCCTCCTATAATTAATTTTGTATTGATTTTTTTAAGGTAGCAGCACTTTGAAGGGCAAGCAGTGGATTTGGATGGCAGTCAGCAATACATTTAATGCTCTAAGTCATCTCTTGCCGTGGAGTGCATGCTCTGTCCAATCTCAAAAACCTGTGGAGTTCAGCACTGATCGTTTTAGCCCTAAAAGTAATTTGAAATCACTGGCACTTGTATAGTCTCTCATTCATTTTTTTGCAGAGTGTGTCACAGTAATTTATTTGGAACCTTAAACAGAAGAGAATACATTACTTTTCCTCTCAACTTAAAAGGATAATAGATTGGGCGAACATGTTAGCTGGTGTAAAGAGCTTCAAGAATTTGAGTCAGAGACTTCCGCAGAATATTGCCGTGAAAATAGTTATGCTTCATTTGCAGTTGTTGCCTGAAGGTGACCCATCATAGTTTTTGCCACTATGCAGGAGCATTTATACAAACAAGGCTCATTGCAAGGAAGTGTGGACTACTGGGAAAGTGGATAGTGTAGGTTACAACATATCTAACCAAAAATCAATTTCCACTGCTCTTCAGATTGCATGTACATATACAGAATCACAGTAATACTGAGAGAGATCAGAATAAAGTTTGGTGCCAGTAGTTTGTGCAGTTCCTAATATAGCTTCTTTCTCTGTATTTTGTGTGGTTTTCAAATGTTTGAATTTTGGTTCAACTATTTCATGTTGTATCGCTTAGAGAAAGGTATAAGGATTTCTGAGATAAGAAGATGAAGGCTTCTAGTGGGTACATACAGTATTTCTGTACATTATCCATACTTCTCAGTCACTTGTAGCTCTTCCATCTGATTTCACACCAGATGTTCACCAAACCAGCAATCAGATGCTGGGAAAGTACTTGAGAAATTAATGTGTCAAATGTGTAGTCTGTATGCTAGCACTGATCACTTCCAGTGCAGAAGAGAGGGGACATGTTGGACAAGAAACAGCAGTCCAGCTGGGACACTTGGAGTGTTTCAGACAAATAGTAATATAGAGGCAATTTTACTTTGTGAAACTAAGATGTTAGCAAGGCCTAAGGAGAGAGAAATGCTAAAGATTTTGCCTTCTGCTGTGCCTGGCCTAACTTCAGAGTCAGCAGGAGATATTTTGGATTTTATCCAGTGGCACTGGTTGCCTGTAGCAGATGTTTGGGGTGAAGCAGCCAGGTAGCAGACAGACTGCAAAGATCTTGGACCAGACACAAGTGCTCAGAGGTGTGCAAATAGTGCAGATAGAACATGAATGACTTTGGGTGTTATTTCCAGACTGCCAGACTTTTCAAACAACAAACCACAGTTGATCGCATGTCAAAAAGAGAGGTCAGCCTGAATGGCTCTTTTGAAGGATGGTAGTGGTGAGGCAGGATCTGTACAGATCATCCATGGAGATGCAGTGTCAAAGGAGCTGTCCTCAGGATAGGACTGTTGGTGATGATTAACCTCTATGGAAAGTATCTAGAGGTGAGGAAAAGTTAATGCGGTTACAGCAGTAATGCAATTATTCAGAAGGAACAGGCCAACTTGAGCATATTTACCTGGGGTGGTAACACAATACCCTATTGTGAAAAACTCCTGTCAGTCATGGTTCGCTATTATTTGTAAGCCTGTTCACACTAAATAAGATGTGAGAACTGATGGTTCCTGCAGTAACCAGACATACTGCAAGACCATCATGTTCACTTCACGCTACTTTCTGAATGATCTGATGCTTACTAAGTCACTCTCATCCAAAGTAATCTAAATTAGGTATTGAAGTTTAATGCACAGCATAATGCCTTCATATAAACTTCCTGAAATTGGGTCAGATTATTATTTTATGACCAATTTTTTCTTCCAGCGGAAGTGCCCTAGTTACGATGGTTCTACATTATTTATCATTCTTTTGCGAAAACGATGATTAAGTTTTGCTGAAAGGTGTTTCAGAAGGTGTTTCAGCTCTTTATTTTAAAAGCCAGGAACCAGATGAAGATCTTCAGCTTCTATGAATTGTAATGGCTTGGTTGAGATCAATGGGACAGTGATGTACGAAAGCTGAAAAGCTCCTTTACATGAGCAGGCAATAATTTGGATTTTTATAGATCCTTGTACTAGGTCCCTAGCTACGATGGATTGTATTGACTTTTGCTCTTACAGCTGACACTGAACATCTACGCCAAAGCTGGAAAGCTGTGGAAGTGGCAGTTCCCAACTCGGGATCTTTGCAGCCCTTTTGAAATACTATGGTAGATTGGGGCTGTAAACTTGACAGAAAGGCGTTTGTGAGCAGAACAGGAGTTACTATTAGAAACCAGAAAATACTACTGCAGCAGAGTAGCCTTTCCAGAATAAAAGGAAATATATCCATAGATCATTCTTAAAACCAAATAATTGTACAGTCCCCTCAATAGACCATGCCAACAAATACCCTCCTGGCACCAGGTAGGCATTTTGACCTTTGCAGTTTTTAGAAATTGCTCTTAGTAAGAGAAGCATTCAGCCTTCCCTTTGCTGAACTCTCTTGAACTAGTCTACCTACATGTTCTATAAATCATTGTTAAGGGCTGTTACTGTAGCAATGGATCTGTCCTCACAGTAGATCATTGACATGAGGAGGTATTATGCCTTCATTTAGCAAAGGTTTTTTTGAGACACTTCTAAAGGGTCTAATCAAAAGTATAAAGTGGGATTTTAAAAGCACCTAAATATTTTTGTTCAATTCCTTTTGAAACTGTTAAAGCAAATGGACTAATGAATCCCATAAAGCTTCTAGGTGTATCTGTTTCTTGTAATATCTGAGTACCTGTAAGCCTCGCTCTAACTGGCTTACCAAGAATTAAGCAAGCAGTCAGAGTAGCACACAGAAAATGAATCTTAATCTTTCAGGTCACAAACCAGCATAAATATATTAGACATCTATCATCCCAAGAACAGAGAAAATAAGACAAACAGTATTGTTTTGAAGACCACCACATCTATTTTGCCCTTTTCCATGATTTTTCTTTCTGCTGGTTATATCTGATTCGGTGTTCCTGTTCCATGACTGTATTTGCCCTTAGTGAGAACAAATTACCTTTTTTTTTCTCTTCTGCACCTTCGCCTTTTCCATTATTCTTCCATTGTTCTTCAAGCTGGGAGATAGCTTCATTCATAAGATAAAAGGCTTGTACAAAACTAGGGCAAACCAGTGTTCATCTTTTCAGCTCTTTTGCTGCGCTGTTCAGAACAGGTAGGGAGTTTTCGTTGCTACCCAACATCTCAGAACAAGGTGAATTTCATTCCTGAGAGAGGGTGAATTTGAGGGCAGTGTCTCTTGGCACATCAGTGTCCTTTCTCTCCTTCTAAGAGGATTAGTTGTGTACAGTCTGGCTTTCCTGCATGCTTATTCTGGTAGCAGTTTTTCTCTTTTGTGTAATTAATGAGTTTCTGCACACAGATGTCCTGAGGCCAGATCTTCACTGCCTGACTTGCGGTATGAGATATTGATGTTATGGAATTCAAGTCATCCTTGAAATATTGGTCAGAAAAAGACGCACACCTTTTCTGTAAGAGATGTGTACTTTTTAGCTGGTCAAACTTAAGAAAGTTACACTGATTTTTTTTTTAATGTGTACTTTCAAAATCTTATATTTGTCACTAAAAATAAACGGTGTTCCTTCTTTTCTGCTCTGCATTAGTGTAAAAATTATAGGTTTCTGTTTGAGGGTTAAACTAGTCTTTTAATTATACTTGAAATTATTTTTAACAGTTTACTTTTTGTAATTAGGGTAGTTACTAGCATACCTTCTATATGTAGTTTTGAACTCATCCAGCAGTCTCTAAGTTAATTTCCATCACATTTTATAACAGGTTGTTTTCTTATGACTGGCCATTATCTTGTCTAGATAGGAACATTTTCCTGAAGCTATATGTGGGACCTCTCTATTTTCATTTCTGGTTTTTATTTCAATTTTCTACCACTTCAAGCTTCATTGTATTGCCGCACTTCTGTTAAGTTCCTTGTCAGCTTAAAATCACAGGGAGCACACTGAATTCTCAGCTGTGATTGCAAAGACTGACGGCACTTAGGCACTTGCAGGTTTGAGAGGGAAAATCTAGATGAAAGGTTTCTGTTCATTTTAGTGAACTTTGATCTGTCCAATAATGAGCTGTATGATAGTAGGTAAGAACCTACTGCTAATGTGCAGCTTGCAAGTATATTTTACAGACCCTGAGGAGCTGGTGTGTCTAACAGTTAGAGCTCAGACCAAATTAGGTGATCAGACTTTTAAAAACTGGCTGAGACCCAAGAGAATTGATCTCCTTTTATGACCTGGTAACCTGCCTGGTAGATGATGGAAAAGCTGTGGATGTCATTTACCTGGACTTTAGCAAAGCTTTTGACACCGTCTCCCACAATATTCTCCTTGGGAAGCTGGCAGCTCATGGCTTGGACGGGCATACTCTTCACTGCGTAAAAAATTGGTTGGGTGGCCGAGCCCAGAGAGCAGTGGTAAATGGAGTTAAGTCCAGTTGGTGACTGGTCACGAGCGGTGTTCCCCAGGGCTCTGTTTTGGGGCCAGTCTTGTTTAATATCTTTATCGATTATCTGGAGGAGGGGACTGAGTGCACCCTCAGTAAGTTTGCAGATGACACCAAGTTGGGTGGGAGTGCCGATCTGCTCGAGGGTAGGATGGCCCTGCAGAGGGACCTGGACAGGCTGGACTGATGGGCCAAGGCCAGCTGTATGAGGTTCAAAAAGTCTAAGTGCAGGGTCCTGCACTTGGGACACAACAACCCCATGCAACGCTACAGGCTTGGGGAAGAGTGGCTGGGAAGCTGCCTGGCCGAAAAGGACCTGAGGGTGTTGGTCAACAGCTGGCTGAACATGAGCCAGCAGTGTGCCCAGGTGGCCAAGAAGGCCAACAGCACCCTGGCTTGTATGAGGAATAGCGTGGCCAGCAGGAGCAGGGAGGTGATTGTCCCCCTGTACTGGGCACTGGTGAGGCCGCACCTGGAATACTGTGTCCAGTTTTGGGCCCCTCACTACAAGAAAGGCATTGAGGTGCTGGAGCGTGTCCAGGGAAGGGCAACAAGGCTGGTGGAGTCTGGAGCACAGGCCTTATGAGGAGCGGCTGAGGGAACTGGGATTGTTTAGCCTAGAGAAGAGGAGGCTGAGGGGAGACCTTATCGCTCTCTACAACTACCTGAAAGGAGGTTGTAGTGAGGTGGGTGTTGGTCTCTTCTCCCAAGTAGTTAGGGATAGGATGAGAGGAAATGGGCTCAAGCTGCGCCAGGGGAGGTTTAGGTTGGAAATTAGGAAAAATTTCTGTATGGAAAGGGTGGTCAAGCATTGGAAGAAGCTGCCCAGAGAGGTGGTGGAGTCCCCATCCCTGGAAGTGTTCAAAAAACGGGTAGGTGTGGCACTTTGGGACATGGTTTAGTCTAGTCTACCCTTGATTGGTTTAGTGTGGACTTGGTAGTGTAGGTTAATGGTTGGACTGGATGATCTTAAAGGTCTTTTCCAACCTAAATGATTCTATGATTCTATGATTCTAAAATATTTGGGGGTTTTAGCATTCAAAGAAAAGTGGACATTAGGTAAAGATTAAGAAAATGTTTCATTTTTTCTATACAATCATTGAGTTAGTGCTTGCTGGAGACAAGAGTTCACCAATGGATTTTAGTTTTAGCCAGCAGCTACAAGGTGAACTTAACCAAGGTATAAATGTCACAGAATTCTGAAACTTTGAACAAGGCGAATGTGTTATATAATCCATAAATATTTAGCCAGGCCAAAAAAGGCACACTGTTAAGAAGATTAAGTGTATTGAGACAAATAAGGAAGAAACCTGGAGCTCAGTTCTGTAGAAGATGAAGTTAAATTCCACAAAATAGAACGCAGGAATGCCTGGGTATTACAACACAGGATAAAGACCTGTGTAAAATAGTAACAAAATTTGGAAATACTGTACGTATGAGGAGGAATCATATGCATGGTTGTAGATACTGAAGAACACTAACTTCCTCTCTTTAGAAGATTTTGCAAAAGATTTCCTTTTTAATAGAGAAGGCATTTGCACCTTCAGATCTCTCCCCATTCCCTGATGAAGCCTGAGTGTTTTCCATTCTCCCTCTAGCAGTAGGGAGTGGTTTTCTGAGTCTGTTCCTGTCATAAGTGTTGTTTGGGGTACAGTTAGGAAACAGCAGTTGTTTTGATCTAAAGCTACCAAAACCCAGCAATCTCTGTTTTTCTGGTGGGCAAGGAAGGGGAAATGTAAAATTTTGTCAAATTTCCAGCATGTTTGCTCAAAAGTGGCATTTCAGTAACTTGCAGGTTTAGGCTAGATTCAGTGTGTTTGTTGAGTACGCAGTTATTAGTAAAAGTACCAATGCTTGATACTCTAAGTCAAGATGGAATTTGCTGTTCTGGCTGCAGTTCAGTGCTAAGGATTATGATGTCGTATCATGTTCTCTGACAGCATGGTCAGCTTTTGCCATTCTGCTTCTAACCCACCAACAGGAACAGGAAGAAAAGCAGAGAGATTGTTGGGTTTCAGATGTAACACTTGCACTCTGGCACACTCTTCATTTTGGGAAATTTGCATGGCAACATTTTGGAAGAAGAGGCAGATGAACACTGAGTTCAGAAGAGGCACAGCAACTATCTGCAGTTAAAAGCACCATTTGTATGTAATCGGGGAAATATGTAGTGAGGATGCTTGTATTTGTTCTCTTTGTTATAAAAAAAAAAAGGTTTGTCAATATTCAGGAGAAATTCTGTATTACTTTTCTGGTAATCTATGCAGGGGAAAACACAACTTAGAAAACCTAGATGCTGAATCAGTTTTCTTTCTTTGTGCTAATTCTTCAGCTATCTCCTGTCACTGAGGTGGCAGTGGAGCACTGTTAGCCTTAAGCTTGCCTGAGAGGTAAGGATTGCTCGCAGAAATTGAACTTGAACCTTCAGGGACATATGATACCCATGTCCCTGAGCTGTGAGTAGTTCACAGCAGTTAGTGCTGGTGGCCCAAGATGTTCATGAACTGACCTGTTCATTCTGATTTTTGTAGCAAAGCAGGTCTATGGGTGTTTGGTGCCTTTTTTAAATGGATGAAACACAAACACAAATTCCTTGTTATATGTTTTCCTTATAAGATTATCAGTTTTAATATCCTGGAAAACTGACTGTGTGGATATATTGTTTTGCCTGCCAGATTTCTCCCTATACATTTGTTGTTGGGTTTTGTTTGGTTTACACTTTGTCATATATGTGTTGAGCAGTTCTGCACTTCAGTCATGTCAAATGGGCTGCAGGTGGAGAACACACAAGATGTGGTTATGGAGTGCCTTATTGTCCATGAGGTCTTGATTGGGGCTGTAATGGACACCCTGACTCCTGACCAGTTTTGGTAATGTGGTTTTCATCTTTACCAGCTAGTTTGCTCTCAATTCAGCAACTGTGACAGGAAAACTCCTACTAACATAACTTTACCCAGCAGCAGTCTTTGCTCTCTGATGTCCTTCTGTCACCAAACCTTATTCACTGCTCTCCCTAGCTGTCTGTCTAGTCTCCAAAGACTGTGAAGGAAGAGGAGAAGAATAGGTACAAAAGTGTACGTGTTTATGGGCTTCTTCATAGCAGCTGTTAGTGTTAGCTGCTGGTATTTCAGATAAACCTCCTGTTCTCAGGAAGAGGACTGAGAGACAAAATTCTTCGAAATTCCCTGCACCACATGAAAAGGAGAAGAACATGTTCAAGTAGAGCTGTCCTCCTTTGGTGTCCTGTCACCTTGAAAAGTAAGGCAAAACCAAACCAAAACACAACACCCTTTTTACCCTTTGTCACTGGGCAATATTTTCTCTTGGCTTGTTGAGAAAGATAAAGAGGAAAACATGCTTTTCTGTGTGACCAGTCTTGTACTCAGCCTGGCTGGCAGGGAAGGCTTGCAGTAGCTGTAGTGTTGACACTGCTGTGTGCTCTTCATCCAAGAAGCAACAGTGATTTCATAACTGTTGGCTCCTGTTATGTCTTACTCAAGATAAACACTAGGGGAGCGGTTTTTGAACTAACATTCAAAGTTAGGACTTATGTTTGCTTTACAGTGTTCAGTAGTGAAGTGGTGAAGAAAATGGTGGCTTTTAATCTTGGGAGTTCACGAGTGCTGTGTAAACACCCATGTGCATTCAGACTTGAGCTGTTTTCCATTTTGTGGTAGGGATGTAACTTGTGAAGAAAAAGGAGCAAATGAGTCCAGCAATCCATAATAGGTCCCATCATGTGTTTTCAGAAATGTCTTCTGAGGGGTAATCCATTAGCCTTCTGTGGTCTTGTTTTGGAAATCTGCACGGGGACACATGAAGAGTTTTCTGTGTAACTTTCTGTATTTTTATTAGTATTAGGTCCTTCTTGTGAGCTAATGCAACTACATAGGACCCAGTGGGTCAGTGCGTTTAATGGAACCCTACGTTTAAAAATTCCCATATGGTATTCGTTCATTTCAAGGTTTTCAGGGGCAAATGAGTTTATATTAAAGATAACTGTAGAAAACTATCATAAAATTCAAATTACTGCATATTCAAGTTTTGCTGTGTTTCTCAAAAACCTTTTTAAAAAGGCTAACTTTTTATTAATGTTAAGAAAGGTCAATTTTTAGAAAACATTAAGAAGATATTAACATGACTGGGCAGATGCAGAGTTTGTTGCTGTTAGCTAACTGTAATTCATTTTACTCAAGTGTGAAAGTGACATGGACTGGAGAATTACAAAAACAAATTCTGGAATATTCCCACAGTACCGAACTGGTCAATAGGAACTGAGGATAACAGAACCATCCCTATAAAGAGATTTAGCAAGATCTCTAGTACCAGTTAAAAATTCTGGTCATTTCAGAAATGTGGCCTGAAGAAAGAAGGTATCCAATATTTTCCAATTCCCGTCCTTTTATTGATATCTTTTACTGGTACTTTGTGCTTTATTTACAGAATCATAGAATCATAGAATCATTTAGGTTGGAAAAGACCTTTGAGATCATCAAGTCCAACCATTAACCTAACACTACCAAGTCCACCACTAAACCAATTAAGGGTAGAGTAGCATTTTCATGTTTCCTGGCTTGGTGGCTGGATTATTTATAATGAAAGTAAAAACTAGGAACCATTAAGATTGGAAAGGACCTCTAAGATCACCAGTCCAACCATCAACCCAACACCACCATGCCTACTAAACCATGTCCCAAAGTGCGACATCTACCCATTTTTTGAACACCTCCAGGGATGGGGACTCCACCACCTTTCTGGGCAGCCTGTTCCAATGCTTGACTACCCTTTCCATGAAGAAATATTTCCTAATATCCAATCTAAATCTCCCCTGGCACAGCTTGAGCCCTCTTGTCCTACCGCTAACTACTTGGGAGAAGAGACCAACACCCACCTCACTACAGCCTCCTTTCAGGTAGTTGTAGAGAGTGATAAGGTCTCCCCTCAGGCATCTCTTCTCCAGACTAAACAACCCCAGTTCCGTCAGCCGCTCCCCATCAGACTTGTTCTCCAGACCCTTCACCAGCTTCATTGCCCTGTTTACAGGAAAAAAGAGTCCCCTTCTTAGTATTCAGTCATTAACACAGAAATACAGGAGAGTACTGAATTTTTAATTGTAAGAATTATGTTAGATGCCAAATATTTTGAAGCTGTTTAGCTCAAGAGTTGAAGATCTACCACCTGAACATTAACTGCAGCAGTGTTTGTGCAGTCATTCATCATGTTTCATTATTTCCTGTAGGTAATACCTTCAGCTATGATCACTCCTAGCAGCATACTTAAAGAACTGGGGTTTTGTAAAATATTGTCTTTGTTTAAAAATTTCTAATGTCAAAAATTTCATGTTAAGGACATCTGCCTGGCTTGTGGCAGTAGGCCTTGCACAAGTTGTGCATATGAAGCTCTGCAGAGTTTTGCAGAGATCAGATATATGCTTTTATCTATTTCCAGTTAAATGCCTAGCTGGAATTATGTTTAAGTGGATAAGAGATTTGCATATGTACATGATATGCAAGCATGCCATACATAAATCTAAGAGCAATTTGAAAATTACACTGAGAACATCTGCTTTTTATTCAAATAAATTTACTAAAATAGATGTAAAGCTCTAATTACAAATTGGTTTGTCATTTATTAAAGCATTGAAATTATTACTATTCTTTGATATTTTATTTTGCTTAATTGAAAAATAGTTTGTTTTCTGAAAATAAAAATTAATACAGAGCTTGTTTTTTGTACATTGTACATCTCTCTGACCTAGGAAACAATGATAACCTTCACTTCACCCAAGCAGTTTCCCTATACTCAAGAACATAACTGCATAGTTGCAGAGTTATATTCTCTTGGCAAAGTACATGAAAATTGATGTCATGCATGTTATTTTGTGAGTCCTGATTATTCTAAAGGCTGTTGGAGGCAGAGGGGAAGGAGTGCAGGCAGGTTCCATCCACATCAGCCCCGCTGGCCAGTTTTGCAGCCCATGCATCTGTCCCTGCTTCTGATCAAGGCTGTGCCCAAAAGTGGTTTGTCCAGTGGGCTGCCTGCCTTTTCTGTCACATGTAACATGCCAAATTTCCTCTCTCCCCTGCATCCACACATATCATCATACGATATGTTTCCAACTATCTCAGTTAAAAAAACAACACAACGGAATGGCTTTCTTTTGTATTGCATCTTTTTTAGCTTCAAAGCATCTTACCTAGTACACAAGTCACTTTTAACTTGTATATGGTTGACTGTAGATCAAACAGATGTCCTGAAGAATATAGTCTAATATGTAGGCCCCCATAATGGCAGTTTTATCCACTTCTACTAAGCTAATTTTGTGGCTGTGACAAAATTATATATACTTATTATATTATACTCAACATGACAGTAGTCATAATGATTTCTATGTATACAACAGTTGTACCTCATGAGTTACAAAGAAATACCTGGCCTGAAGATGGATATGTAAATGAAGTGACTTTCAGAAAGTCTCAAAGCAATGTTTCTTTGTTATGCAAATTAAGACAAGGAGTGTCACAGCAGATACGCTGGTTGTACTAACTGATTTAATAAAGTTTGGATAATTGACAGGTATTCTGAATTCCCTGTGAAGTCTTGTCCTGAAGGAAGGTATGAGACAGTGACTAAACAGGATCCTATTATAAGGATAGCTTACTGCAAAGGGTTTTACAGTGCACTTGAAGTCACAGTAAGGGAAGAGAACAGATACAATTTTACTACTTATAAACATTTATACTTATAAAATTGTATTTGTGTAGGCAAATCACAGCATGAGAAAAAATACCGAGATTAGTCTCCGTAATGAGAAGTGTATACTGTCTGATGTGATCTTGCTTGTAGCCTCTTGAAATAGCATAAACACCCACTTTAATAGTCTTTGTAGTAGACTGCAGAATAAAGAGGTTCTAACAATATTTCTAAAAAGGACTTCCATAAAAAAACTTGCCGTGTACGCATAATAAACCCTATATATCAAGGCAGGTGCCAGACAGAGAGGAGGAATGAAATAAGCGGAGAGTCTTTTTGTTTGCTTGCATATACCTTCTTATAATCTCAGTGAAGTCAGACAGGACCAATGGTTGTATTGATATGAAGCTGTGTTTTGCAGGGCAGTTACATACATTCTTCCCTTGAATCTGAACTGCAAGTATTGCCATGGACGTGGCATACAACTTAATGACTTGTAGGGAGAAGTAACAGTATCCATCCTAAAGCATTGTTGTTAGGGGTTTTTTTTAATTAAAAAATAATTGCCATGTGATGTATTCCAGGCACAAAGTGTTTACTTCTTCAAAATTTGTTTGTGAGTCTTGAAGGCGAATACTCTCAGAGAGGGATGATTTAACACACCACATATAGAGATGACTCCATGGAAGCCGGGAAATCGTCTCGGCCTTTCCATCTATTTGGTGACAACATTTTAACAAGGGCTTCGTCAGTGTCCTGGAGAGACCTTTCTAGCACATTGCTGTCAAGAACAAATAAGCAAGTAGGTAAACTGTCAAGTTATGTAGGGAACCTATTGAAGTGCTGTCACTGCCTGGGAGAGGAATGCGTTTGTGTCCTAAATGTGTTGTTTCTGAAGCAATGTTAAGTAATGGTTTCATACATACAATAATCTGTTTAGTGGGTGAGGGCATTTTGAATGAGTAGCTTCATCATTTTGCTAGCTTACATTCATTTGTTTTTCTTGTTTGTTGCAAACAGTTTTAAAACTAACTTCTCTTGTAAATGATGTATTTAAATTGTTGGAAGGGAAATAGACTGGGTTTTATTATCACAGCAGCCTGATTTATCAGTACCTTCATTCAGAATTATTTTGTCAAAAACACTTTTGGAGACCTGTTTTAAGCTGAGTGCAAAGCTCTTTTTGCAGCACACGGAGAAAAGATTTACAGTCAAAAGAGTCTGGCAATGCTGCCATCAGCAATAAGGAAATGAGGGTATTGTATTTGCTATTATCTCTAATAGAGGAAATGGAACAAGCACTAATGATCATGCTGCAGATCTACTGTATTACAGTTAATGTCCAGTGCAGCAAAAAGTCAGTGTCATATTTGCTAAGTTGTTATCATAGAATCATAGAATCCTTTGGGTTGGAAGGGACCTTGAGAGATCATCGAGCCCAACCCCCCTGCAGTGAGCAGGGATTGAACCTGTGAACTTGGCATTATTAGCACTGTGTTCTAACCAACTGAGCTAACCCAGCTGGTCATCTTAAATCATGCTTTCATCTAAGTAAGCTGTCTTTCTCTCATTTTGGAAACAAGTTGCTACAGTATTAATTTTGAAAAATATTTGAAAATAGCAATGAAAGTGATTAATTAGCTCTTGTTTTAACTCACAGCACAACACAAAGTGCCAAATTCTGCTGGTTTTGAGCCAATGACTGCAGTTGATTCTTGTTCCAACAGACTGACATTTACAGGGAAGTTGTTGTCTAAGAACTGATTAAGGATTTGAGGATTTGACCTCTTCCCAATTCGTCTCAGGCAGATGGGTGGTTTGCCTGTACCTTCATTTATAAGATGGGTTGTTGAAAACTTTGTGTGAGGAGAGTGCTGACTCAGTCCGAAGGCTGGGCCTATCTGCCTGATTAACTCATGTTTGGGGCATCATTTGGCAATGACCTGATCATCCCCTTTAGTGGGTTCCCATCGGGAATGGAGGTTCTCCAAGAGGAGAATGGCCTGGCACAGGAAACAAGCTCTGTGCCAACTCTGGGCATGAGTCTCAGTCTTGTCTTTAGAAAGCCACCCATTTCTTTTCTGTATGTTACCAAGCACACTGTTAACAATTAATAAAGCACAAGTAAAGGAAGAAGACTGCCTTTATCTCAGACTTTAGGCTGCTAATACTGTTTTTTATTATAATTTTTATTGCATGTATTGTGCAGACTGTCATGCAGGGACATGGCAACCAAATATCTCTCCCTATGGAACATAAATAGTGTGCAGTCTGTATCTACAAAATATACATGTCACTGAAGGAGTCTGGCAGGGCTCTGAAGTCTTCTGAGCTGGAGAAGCTCCTAAAGTATCCTGAGAGCCTTGCATACTGTGTAGAAACAGTAAAAAACTAGCAATTGGATGCTACAGAAAGAGTCAAGAAGAATTCATGACGGATCCCAATGGAGACTGAGGAGGTCTTGCCTCAGAAATTGCCCTTGGGGAAATACCAAAGTAGAAAACTACCCAGCTGTGCATGAATAGATAGAGGAGAAACGCTAACTGGCACTGCAGGAGTGTCACCAGTAACTACTGCTCTTCATGCAAACCGTGCAACCTTGATAAAGTGATAGCTGTGTGGGCAGATATTACATTGCTTATTTCTCTAAGGGCTAAACGGCGTCTAGTTAAATGTTACATTAAATTCCCTAAAACTTCTCTAAGGTCTGAGGAAACACATAGTGGTTTAATGACTTTTAGGGAATTCAGTGTAGGGAGAAGGGCCTGAATATATCTGTGTACAAGAACCCTCCCCCCTCTCCCCGCGCAGACACCAGCCAGAGGACAGGAGCAGCCCTGGTGCGGGCAGTATGCTACCAGGCAGAAAATTCCTTCCCCAAGGAACTGGCACAGAGTAGCACCTTTGCAGAAGTCACTACTTGCATCCCCAAAAAGATTTGCTGAAGCCTAAGGAGGCCTCTTTCTTCAGCTCTCCCCATCCACAGGGCTGTGTTTTTCTGTCTCCCAAGCCTGCCATGCCTGCAGATGTAAGTGAGGACAGGCTTGTCTCTCTGTGTCTTTCTGTTCCTGCCTCAGTAATCATGGTAAGGATAAAAATACATTGATTGTTCAGAAGTAAATTGCAAATGAACCTGTGAAATGAAAGACATTTGCAAAAAAATTGCTCAATAGTACTGTTATAGCCTTGTGCAATTTTTAGTCTCCAATTTCATAGTACTGGACTGACTAGATGAGTGGGCTCTCAGAAAAATGGCTATATACAAAATTACATTTTTTCATTAGGTAATATGGAAACTTACCAGAATCTCCGACCCTGTGGTTTGAAGACATGCTAAGAGAATTTCTGCCATCTTTGGGGCAGATTCCTTGCATGCCAAGGGGGTGGCATGAACTAAGATTGACTGACTTTAATCACTCTCAAAGAGGCTGTGTAATAATTTATAAGTCGTTGTTTCAGATAACTGGCTCCATTTCTGTGGCCCTGACAGAATGAGTGAAACAAGATTCCTTACTTATTCCCTTGAGATTCCTTATTGATCCCCTGAAATGCCAGCAGCTGTGGATATTTTGGAATTTGTAATGAGTCTGGCTTTCTCCATTTTCACTTACTCTTTCCTGGTACTTTTTGTGTCTCTGTGTGACCAGTTTTACATGATGTTCTCATACTAGTTTGCTGGCTTGTGCAAGTTGCTTTCTGAACTCTTTTACCTCCATTTTTAATGTTTCTCAATAACTATCAGCAAAACCAGGGAGTGTCTTTGCTTTAAATTACACACACCCCTTCTCTTCATTTGAGGTTTTCATATACTCCTGTGTCTGAAGATCCAAACTCTAGCAGAGGTGAATAATGGAGCTGATGTTTTCAGGAGTCAATGCCACTTCACGCTTATTACTCCAGTAGATTTGGAGTGCATGGTGGTCCATGTTACTTCATGAGCTAGAAATAATGAGAGAGGATATATGTAAGAACCAGGGTGTCTCCTTGATTCAGGTAATGGGTAATCAGAGGCTTTTTCAGGAGCATAGACCTTCCAGATTTATTATATGGTGCCTGAATGTAGTGCACAGCCAATGGTAGATCAATTTCTGGGCATTGAGAAATTTGATTGTTTGGTGAATAGTGCTGGATGTGGGAGTTTTGGTGGACTTTCTGACACAAGTTCTTGTACGATAGTAAAGATGGGCAGCAGCTGGAGTGTAAACAAACAGTATATTTAATTATTAGAATGTGCTTTTCCAAATACCCTGCTCAACTGAGTCCATCTGATAAGCAGCAGTAGCAGAAAATCCGTATGCTGTCAGTTAGGAAGTAAACATACACATCTGTTATTGCTTGGGTTTTAAAATTACTTTGTTGTACCATTGTGGTTTCCCATCTGTAAAGTATTATCACACTTCAATGATAATACTTTACATATAAAGTATTATCATACTTTATGGTCATAAAATACAGTAATTCTGGATTTTAGTTTAGTGTGCAAGATTTAGCAATTGTAGAGCTAGGTACCATAAATTATCAGAGCTGCAAGTCAGTCCTTTTTCTTGCATCTGGCTGTGCCTGCTTCAGTGATGTTCTCGTATCTTTCTATGTGATACATTGATACATGTTCTTATGTTGCTATAAAGAACTTTGAAAGGCATGCGATAAAAAACTCTCAGTTCCTTAAAATTATGTTCTTTATTTAAAAATCAAGATTTAATCTAAAACTCCATTATGATGTGGTAAGATGTATTTTGGAACATTGTTGCTAACAAAAAATTCAGCATTGTTTTCTGTGCAGATACCACACCCTGGAATAAGTTTGCACGTCTGACTCTTTGGAAGGATGAATAATTGAGCAAACTCACAAACTAGAAACTTAGCAGCTCCACATCTCTCATAAATAAGAGTTCTCTCTTCCTGCAAGTGCACTTCATTGAGGTGTCTTTAATTTGAGTACTGCATGAGCACTCAGATGTATACTAAAGGTGCACCTTGTCTTGTGGTCTTTCCCTTGGCGACAGGATAAAAAAGATGTTTTCTCTTCCTGGCTGCTTAATTTTTTCAACCTAAGGAGAGAGGTGGTTGGTAAAGTCTCAAGGGTGTTAGTTTCCTGTAAAATGTAGTTGAAATTAGTCAACAAGGTGAAAATTATTAGTGGGAGGGTACAGACAGACTCCTTACATCTCCTTCCTCAAAAAAGAAAGGCTAGAAGACATAAATAGGATGCTGCTAATGTCCCGAAGAGCAGATCTGTGGCAATAGGGTTTCCGTCCCCTACTGTCTTTATCTCACTCCTTGTTTTTGCTTCTGAGATCCTCCCTCTGACTTCATTTCTCACTGCAAATCTGAAGTCAGGAGGATCAACAAGCAGACTGGTTGATCAACAGCCAGTGCTGGTTCACTGCTGCAGGCAGGCAAAGCACCGCAGCTCCCTGCCTGATGTGAGCGGACCGTCGCTTGGTGGCGAGCCACCGACATCGCCTTGGAGAGGTGCTTCCACCATTCGGCCACTGCTTCTGCCTCGGGTTTGCAAGGGTGCCGCCACCACCGTGCAGCAGCAGAGGGAGGTTCCTGTCCTTCCCCTGCCGGTGCGGATGCTGGTGCAGGTGTGCATGGCTGGACTCTGACAGCATCTTTGCCTTCTCTGCAGGGATTGTCCTGTGCTGGGTCATCACAAGTGTTATCAGCGGAGGTGTTCAAGCTGCCACTTTCCTAAGCTAAATTTCAAAGTAGGGGTCGGCAAAGGATGCCTTGTTTAGCCAGAATACAGACCTGCTTCCTTTTCAGACTTGCTGCCTTTTCTCCATGTCTGCTAATGCTCTGGAGGAAGCAGCAGACTGAAGCAGGTATGTGTCTGAGCAGATCCTTGAGTGGCTGTTTCAGGAACGCATGGGAGATATTTGTAATTGTGTTTTAGTGATATGAAGAAATGTTTAAATAACATAATAAAGGTACTTTCCAAACTATCAGGTAAGGTAAGCAGAAGAGTCATATAGTTGGGCTGACATTGCTACAAGAGCATTTGTTGACAAATAGCTATTGAAATAGCCAGGAAAGCATGTCTCTTTTGGGGGTCTTTTTAAGATCTATTGCAGGTAACCCAGTAACCTCTGCTCCTAGTGTCCCCACCACCACACAGATGTGCAAGACATACCCCCCGGCCTGTGCGGCTCCCCATGCTCCAGCCTGCTGCCAGCATCCACACCAAACAAATGCCAGAGCCAGCTGGATTTACATAGGTTTAGATCTGTAACTCAGATAATTCTACCTTCCCCAGATAGCCTTTAACCTATGAAAGCAAAGATTCATGAAATACTACCACCCTTCAGGTCTGATGTACTCGATATGATGTAGTTAAACTGTTACACAGAATGGGCATGTGGCTTTTTAAAAGTAAATTATTGATCTCTAACTATGTTATCTTTTACTCACTGTTCTTCCTGGACTTTTTTTTCTGTTGTGACCTTTTCTTTTTATTGTTTCTTAGTATTTTTTTTTTCCATGTGAAGTACAGACCAATGTATCTAAATAGTGAAAAATCATGGACTGGTTCATACCTTTCTGTCAGTTTTCAATTTGATTGATATGTTTAAAATCATCAAGTTGATGTGTTTGATCTAGGCAAGGAAAATTCAATTCTTTAATATGGTAGGGCACAACTGAGCAAAAGAGAAGTAATATGCCAGGTTGTTGTTTTCAAACACTAACGATCTTCCTCAGAGAGTCGGGGTTTGTTTCAGAGCTGTGTCTAATACGTTGCATGCTTGGCAAGGGTCTTGGGCTGAAATCCTTTCATGCAGCTTTGGAAGGGTAAAAAGAAATTACACCAGCCAAATAAGGTAGCTCTTTATGCTTCCCCACTGGCCCTCCCATCAGTGATCACAGGAACAAAAGCCTTCTTCATAGCCCATCCCCAAAGATCAGGTAAAATCATCCCTGACACAGCCCCTTCCAAAAGTCTCATCTGCAGCCAGAGGTGATGAAAAGAGCCTGGCAGTCCTTCAAATGTGAGACCCTTAAGACCCCAGAACGCCCACAAAAGCCTATTCATGAAAAATGGTGTGAAAAGCACTGCATACATGGGATTGTGCCCTTGCCAGCAAGGACTGCAGACATGTTTGTCACTGGCCTTCTTGACTGTGTTTCTTGCTCTCATGCTGTAGCTTGATGCTGTTAACATCGCAGCACTCAGGGGGCTTGACCAGTGTTTTCTGATTAGAAAAAGTAGTTTGTATTTTATCATTATTCTGAGCTCTGAATTGCACAGGGGGAAGGAGGTAATCTGTTGGGGCAGGGAGATATAATCCTTCGCTGGTGTACTTGGGGGTATCAGAGACCATTTGACCTTCTCGATCATTCCTCCTGTGATGCTGGGGAGGGGACAGCCGCATTCTTGCTGTTGCCAGCAGAGAACTGCAAAGAAGCATGCATCTGAAATTTTGGGAGATCAAAGACCCCAGCCCTGAGCCCCTCTCTGGATGCAATGTTTTCTACTGAAACAAAATTGAATCTAGCTTTATGCCTGTTGTCCTTCTCTTCCACTGCAGGTGTAGGCCCTTAGAGCTATTTAGATTTGCAGTGGGAGTAACCACATGAGATTTGAGAATAAGCTGTAGCACTTTACATACTGTAATTTTCTTCAGCAGCTAACCATTTTGATTTCCTCTTAATTTTATACCTAAATGTGTAAAAGTTACTTGAAAGTAACAAAGAAGTATAGAGGAGTGAAATATTCAAGCAAGATTTGCGCTTTTGAGAAGCTGTTAAGTTACTCTTCTTTCTGTGAGGTTTGGCAATGCACGCAATTGTACTTAACATTTCATGATAATTAGATTCAGGGACTACTGTTTCTGTAATGACACAGACATATGGGACCTTATAGTTAGAATGACTGGCTGATTTTCACGGTGTGGTTTCACTAGATAATGATTTACTAATGCACAGTGACTAGAGGATAATGTGCGATGAGACAGCTTTGAAATCCTTGATGCTTTTCTTCCTACTTGTCCCAGGAAAATACCACACATCATTTGCCACTTATGGGGAAGTTAACATTTTTCAAAGTGAAAGATATTATGACTTTCGTTACTGATTTGCATGGGTTTTGTCCAGTGCCAGCAGGTTCAATCCCTTGTTGCCTTCTAGCCCTAGTCATGTTTGCTTTGAATCGAGAGCTGGTATCCCTGTTGCAGTGGGCAGAAAAAAGCTCCAGTAAGTTAAGTGTTACACACACTGAAACTCTCCTCTCTACCCTTGGCTATTTTTCGGCCACAAGAAAAGGCTCTGGTTTTCCATAGTTACTACCAAGGATCATTTAGATATCAAGTTCAAATCACAGAAGCTTTAAAGAGCCTGTTTCTTTAAAGAAAGTGGTAAATACAATAGACATTGTATTTAGGGAAAAAGGAGTTTCTGAGCACCACTGCACTTCGATGCGGGAGTGTCATTGACTGTACAGCCATGGCCTGAGCAAGGTGAAGATTTTTTCAGGGCACCCTAGAAGTATTTTCTGCTACTGGGACCTTTCATTGGGGCAGACAGCTTTGATGATCACTTGATGGGCAGAGTTCATCTTACATGTAATGTAGTCAAGGTATTTAAAGATAGCTGTTGCAGTATATTTGTGAATGAATGTACTTTGACCACGTGGAAAGGCACTTTGAGCTTGGCTTGGTCACTCTTCCTTGTGCTCTAGCATAGGTCGTCTTTTGTTGCATTTTCCCTGCATTTTGTGTTTTCTTTTTTCTAGGCAGGGGAACACTGCTAACAAACAACACCCCAGTGTTCCTTCTAATAGGTAGTGTGTTTAGTTTAACAGGTAGATTAATTTAGCTGCAGATTTTGTTGATAAACGCTAGTGGGCTTGTCCTGTTCCTTAGGCATCAACACTGACTTTGAGTGTACAGAACTTATGTTTTAATTAACTCAGAAAAATTTTTAATGTGATTTAGCACTGTAGCTGCATTTTGTATTTCAAGTAAGTTTGCTCAGGCCAAAGCACTTCTGCACGTTAAATAAATACAGCCTACTGAAATACAATATTACAAATAAATTTATTTAAAACGTTGTTTATATTGCATTTGATTAAGCTTCCTTACTCTATTTCAACATCAGGAGGAAAAGACTGTGTTGGAAAACGGGTGTGCTGTGAGTTGTGACCTGGACAAACTGGAATAAACCCAGCATGAAATCTGGGTAAAAAAGCTGAGGCCATGCTGTGTTACTGGAGTCCTTTCTGAGGCTGGAAAGTACACCCCTCCAGAAGAAGGGTGTGCACACCAGGCACCTTGTTGCAAAAATGAGGTGTCACCAAGCTTCTGCTCCACAGCGTCCCGCTGCTTGCTTCTGCGTCTGTCTGGGGAGGATTTGCCCCCTCCAGGAAGAGGATCCAAGTAGTGGGAGCAGCAGCCATGCATGCTGCATTGCTTGGGGCAGTGAGGGTTGCTTGGAGCCTCAGCTGTGCTCTTTTGGTTGATAGAAAAGAAATCTTCAAACTTTCATCTTCTTAAAATAAAAGAAAAAAAACTCTGCAAGGCTGATAATGCCCTCCATGTCATTAGTGGATATAACTCTTTTTTTGGCCTTGACTGATAGAATTAAAGGCGTTTGTGAGCTTCTGTCTTTTCTCCATGTAGTGAAGGTCAGAAGAGGGAATATTTTAAAACACCGTGCAATAGAGAGCAGCACAGTAAGAGTGAATGTTAGTTTGAATTCTTGTTATGTATTTCTGCCTTCAACCACTATTGCAACACAAATTTTTTACCCAGGATTTGCCTTGAGAAGATGGTGTTCTTAAAGCAAAGAAAATGATCCCTTCAGATATGGCTGGAAAAAATAAATACAAATGGCCTGCAGCCATTTACAAAAAAATAGTTCTTCTTGGCTGCTAAAATTAAAGTTTCTTTTTACTAGTTGTTTTTTTAGTATTTTGCTTTTGGCATTTCTCCTGAAAATAAGTAGCTTGTCTTGAGGAAAGGACTGATTCACATATTCTAATGTGCAGTACACAGAGAAGTGTATTCAGTCGTTAAGATGTAATATGTATAGCCTCAAGTGTCATATACTGTCATATACTGATAGGCTTTGGCTGAAGCAAGTAGAGCTGTCTCAAAGACTGAAGCACTTTAGACCACAGATTTCAGGTCCTGTTCTGAATTGTAGAATACTTTGGTTTTGGCAAGCATTTTCCTAAAACTACACTTGTTCCTAGAGATACTCACTGTGGCATACTTAGTTGACAGTGGGTAATTGTACCTCCAGAATCAATCCCTCTCAATTTCATGAAGGGTTATGCAAAGGGAAGGAAGATGCTCTGAATAGGGAAATACAATCCTATATGCCATTTCACCAGCCACTGAAAGCAAATAAAGCCTCAGCTGAAATCTTTCTACATCTCTTTTTCAGAGTTTTTAAAAAGAGGCATGCCAGCAGAGAGCAGCTAAAACATTAAATACTTTCCTGGCAGCCACAGTATCGATCATTGCATGACCTCTCCCTTTACTTCTACAACTCTGCATAGACTAGCCGTGTGGTAGGCATCCAGCTAGTGTCCCCTTCCAAGATGGTCACAGCTTACCAAACAGGGTTTTTAAAATACTGGTGGAGGATGTTGTCCCTCAGCTATAGTAGGGACTGATGTGCAGCACCAGGTACAAATGCACAGCTCCATGTGGAAGTGATGCCAGTGTGATGCGTATTCTTAATTTTGCACTAATGTATAACAGGTTAAATGCATGTGCTTTCTTCTAAGAAAAATGCATCTGGTTTAACTCAGTTTGTGTACTGTGTGCTCGTATATATTTATATGCAAACAGTCATCCATGTAACATGATAGTCTGTAACATAACAACAACTTAATTGGCTGCTCTCAGTGAGCTCTGTAGTATTTTCTTGTGTGGAAAATTATCAGCTTTTGCCCACAGTTTATATGTATACTGTTATAATTCTGTGATAAAAGCTTCCAAAACCTGGGATAAGATAGCTTAAACACAGTGTCAGTTAAGATAATTCAAGTTCTTCCAAGAGGTAACTGCAGTAAATGTCATTTTAATGGTGGATAATGCTGGCATTTTCATCGGTGTTATATTTTTGAGCTATTCTTCCTGAATCTTACATTTGACAGTGTGCCTGATAGTGTCTGTTTCCTTGTTTGGAAACAGCATTGGTTTATCTGAAACTGTTCTTTGTTTAGTCATATTTGTCTAAACAAAGTTACCCTCATCTCTGCAAGCTCACAGCAGCTGAATGCTGACTGCATGCAACTACCAGCTGAAGGCCCAAACTTTCTGTTCACTGATTTAGCAGGGGAAAAAATATATGCCCATACTGAAACATAGGAATACATTACGGAAAAGTACAGATTTTACCATGCTTGGGTCCCCCATTCATGTCGATCATCAATGCTGCACTGAAGTCAGTGGAACAAACACAGCTATTAAGTTTGGCCTTGTTGACTCCACAGCTTGGAAAAAAGCATCCCTGACTTCACAGGGGGGGTCCCTTTTGGAGCCTGTGGAGGATGCCCAAATCTGAAATTCAACCTTTTGTTTGCATCTTCTCCATAGTTCTAGTTCAGTTTTCTTTTGCGGTGTTGCCGTCATAGATATATCTTCTCACAGAGTGGTGAGCCACGATCATAAGACCAATCAGCTTTTTGCTCATGAATTCCTGTTGGAAACCTGTTCTCATGCAAGTGAGTAGGGAACAGCTGTGGGTTTTCATTCCTCCTTCCAGCTCCTCCATTCTAGATGTTTACCTGCTGTCTTGAGAAACACCAGTTGTTTCCCCTCCAGGCCTACAACTTAAGGTAAATAAACATGTATGTTTAATCTCTGCTCATAAGGACATGGTCTTGAGGGTTAATAAATTTCTAATAGGGAGTTCTGAACCTGATATGAGCTATTCTGGGGGAACTTCAATCCCAGATACCATTTTAGGCACCCATTTAGAGGTGAAATAATTCAAAATGGAACAAATTCTGCTGATCACTCAGCTAGACCTTATCTTTACACGTATCACTTTATAAATTTAAAATATTGCATCCTGCTGATTTTATTTTGGTTGACAAAATGAGAATTTTCATGTTCTCCAAAAATCCCTACTTTTTCTTCAGTCCAGAAAAGTCTCAATATATAAGTTCAGTGTTACAGCATATGATAGCGGAGCCATCAGCCTGTTTTGGCATCTGGTCTAACAAGAGGTGCAGCAGCACCTCTTCCCATAGGAATACCTCCCCTGCTACATCCAAGGACTGCACTTGCCTGTTGCAAAAATGGCATCACACTAGGAGTTCATCTTGTACATCTAGGATGTACTAGTAGTAGCTCTTGTGGTGTGTAAATACACCTAAGTCTCTCTCATCCTCTTGCATTTCCAGCTGATGACTCCCCATCTGTGTGCTCAGCAACATTATACAAATGTCCAGTAACAGGAATGATTGCTACCCTTGAGAGAAGTTGATATTACAGACCTCAGTGGACCTGCCAATACTGAATGCTGTGCACCTCTAGCAGACACATGAAACTGTTTATTTTTGCTGTGCAAGGGAAATGGCAGAGCTGTGTGTATTACAGGATGTGCTGTCAGGATGCTGAAAACGCATAAAGGTGGATGGGAGCTGGTGCTTAATACAGATCTCGGTGAGACTGTCTGGGTAACAGAAGCACTGCGAGGGGGTTTGAGAGACCTGAGCAGAAGGAGGTAGACAGGCTAAAACAAAGAGTCAGTGTGATAGCAGAGAAGAGGGGCAGGCCCCCAAATGAGAAAGAAGATACAAATGGCTTGACTATTTAGGTCTGCAGGATGGAGAACAGGAGAGAGAAGGAAAAAAGCTACCTGGAAACCAGGGTTGTTTTTTTTTTAAAAAAAAGCAGCAATAGAATCAAAGATGGATTATAGGCAATCTATTAGCAGAATTATGAGAGCTAAGTTGAATAATATTGATTACCCAAAATTAAAAACATAAGCAAAAGAATGTACATAAACTGTACACCTTGTCATAGATGAGACGGTGCAGAAGCTCAGCCTCATAGTCTGCAGTGCTATCTTTGGTGTTTGCAAAAAGTCTGAGTGAAACATATGTTTGTCAGTTCTCTCCAAGCCCCACAGATTGAAAGGTGTCATTTTCAGCACTTAACTTTCCTTTTTATCACTTCCTCAGAGCTCCAAGATCTCTCTGCCCCACATTACCCCTTGAACTGGAGCTAGCAGCCCCTTAAATCATTCCCCTTTGACATGTTGTTAACAGCCTTGCAGCCCGAGCTGTTGTTGCCTGACAGAAGACATTCCTCATCTGAAATTCTTCCAGTGCAGCACTGAGCAGACAGGAAAGTCATTTCCCTGTACTAGTTTGCAGCATTTTGTGTACTGCTGCCTTGGCTGAGCAGAGACCATCTCTCAGTAGGATGGTCACCCTGGCAAGCACTGAATTGAGATCAATACTTAAATAAGGATGCAGTTGTCATTTCCGGTCCATTGGTGGAACAAAGTCCTCCTAGCTCATCATTTCTCTTTTGGCCTTCCTACTTCCAGCCTGAGTGTCCTTCTCCAGTCTCACTGCACAAGTACTTGCAGCCTGCTCTTACCTCAGAAGTAGGATTTGATGCATGGGGTGAGATTCCCCATGCATCAAATCCTCTTCCTGCTAAGCAGCACAATTCACAGAAGCCACTAGAAACTGCAACTAAAAAACATTCAAAAAGCTATAGTATACAAGGAGGAGAAAGAAAACTAGCCAACACAGTGGAAAAAATGGAAAATGATGATTTTCAGAGAAAAACTACAACCTAACCTCTACCTTAAAGGCAAATTTCCCTTTGTAGGTAACAGAACTGCAGCAATATCTCAACATCCAGAGTGCAACACTGTGCCTCCTGTCCTTACGTACTGTTTCCTAGTGCCTGGTGCCCCCATCCCTTCCCCATCTTGTCCCTTTGCAGCCACCACTAGGTACCTGGGCAGTGCCCAGGGCAGTGGGAGCAATGAGGTACAGAGCAGGCAGGCAGCCAGGCTGTGGTGGGCAGGGGAGCAGAGGCACCACGGGGAAGAGGAGGAGGATGAGAAGGAGGTTGGGCAGCTGGGCTCAAGGAGGTCGCTGCCTCCTGAGCCCCCCACGAAGGGGTCTGGACACCTGGCTGTCTATGTCACTGCAGTGCTGGCAGGGAGCAGAGGTACCTGCCCAGCACTGACCCCCTGAGATTGAATGGGAAAGTTGGGTGGTTTGCCCTGGTGATCACTTGAGAGAGATGATCTGGCTGGGTTTGACAATTCACACAAGCTCTCCTGAAGGAAGATGAAGGAATTTCTCTGTGCAGGGTCACACACGCAGACAACATGTATCCTCTTAGCTCCCTGCTATAGTTGCTGCCCTTACAGAAGCCGTATCCATGTAGTCTTCTTTAAAACTGTACTGAGCATCACCTTAGAAGCAGTTCATGCTTTGACCTCCCCACAGTTCTTGGAAGGTTGCTCTGAATACTTGCAGCTTTCCATTTTTCCCATTTCTAGCCTAAAGATATTCATAGCTAGTTTCTGGTTGGTTTTTTTATGCCAAGAATCCCTTAGCTTAACCCCCTCCCCTCCACCCTGCCTGGTGTTTACCATGATGTAGTTATAGACAGCGGTCAAATCCTCCTTCAAACCTTTACTTTGCATTGCTGAACAAGGCAAGTTTGGCATCATCTGATCACACAGCAGCCTCTCTGCTCCCCTGTTGATCCCTGGTTCTCCAGGATAGGTTTCCCCACACCAAGTACTTTCCTCTGCTTCCTGGAAGTACTTTGCCTGCTTTGCCCTTGGATTGAATTTCCCGCCCATTTTGCATTTCTCCTACTAATCTCCATTTCCTTCAATACAACCATCAGCTAAACCAGTAATTGATCTGAAGTAATAACAGATACCTTACTGAAATCCAGACACAGTCACGTTTGTGATTGTTGCATGAAGTTTAGGTGACTGAAACCTCTGAAGATGAGGACTTTTTTCTCTGTAAATAGTCCATAGGCAGAGCATTGCTTTCTTCTTTAGCATCAGAGTTTACATTCACATCTGCTGTTGTGCCCAGTGCAGTTGTGGTTTGATGATAAGAGGTTCATCTGAGGTAGGAGTGGCACCCCATGTTCTGAAATACGTTAAAATTAACATTGATTTATCTTCCGTTAGCACTTTTTAGTCTAGCAAATCTGTTCAACTGTAGCCTGCAAAGGCTAAAGGAGGCTTGGGCTCCTTTTGCTTATTTATACTATACAAAACAGTGAAAGGCTTTGAATTTTTAATTGTATGTTTCTTCTTCATATTTCACATTCATAATTCAGTTTGTAGCAAGCCAGAAGCCTCTAGGATTAGAAACACCCGTAAACTAGGGCATTATAAAGAGTGAGGTGGTGAAAGCTAGGGTGTTAGGAGGGGACATAATTTTCAATCAGACTCTTCATAGTTCTTCAGTCAGATTGTTTTCTCACTCTGATCAGTAGGAATTTAGCTGTTTATTTGAATGAAGCCAAAATAGCTTGTTCCTGCTAACACTGATTTTAGATTCAGATATGAGATAAAAAGTTTTTCATCCCAGTTGACATTCTTGTTTCTCATTGCATGCTTTAATTTTATTTACTGAGATTTTGAGTAAAAGACTTTTTATAAACAAGATTTTAATACTATCATTCTCTCAATTTGAAAGTTACTCTGTAACAATAAACACATTTTATATCTCATAATGATTGCCAGACTAATCAATAAAGATCAGACTGTGGACCAGAGAGATTCCTAATTATCCTATGGCTATTTTTAAGTATGGGAATAACTTTAACCCTGTCCCTAATCTTTCAGTCTCTTGTACACGATATAAAAAACACAATCGTAAATTAAAATACAAAAAGAAAAATATATTGCCACCCTATCTCCATCCCTCAGAGCACAGTGATATCATGTTACTGAGTGATGGTCATTGCATTTAATTCCACAGTTTTAAAACAAAAGGCCTCAACTCTCTTTGAAAGTTACAGTGTTAACTGTAGGCTGATCAAAGCTGCAGAGATACCTGAATTATGATGGTAGTGTGGCACAAAAAACAAAACTAGCACGCACGTTTTGATTTCTTTGAAGATAACAGAAACATTTCCTCTATGATTCTATGATTTCCACTGATCTCATAGGATTCATTGCAGCTTGTCATGTGTGGCTGATGGTTTTCCTAGCTGTAAGTTCTAGCTGAAAATTACTATTTACCAGTGGTCCATAATACATACACCTGAGCTGGTTTTGCACCCCAGGCTCCTCTGCTATCAGCAGCTTTTCCGACTACAGAACCTGAGGCAGACACCAGACGTGGCAGCACATTTGTAGCCATATGTTATCACTGCTCACTACAGAAAGTCCTCATATTATACGAGTTTGTCACAAATTATTATCACTCTCCTACAGAAATAGCCCTGAGCATTGCAGATTGGAAAAGGTTGGCTTATTTGCATTGGGAATACAACTTGTCCACAAAGTAAAGTCAAAGTAGCAAGGTTTTCTTCTCAGTTCCATAGCTGTGAGTTTTGGTAGAATATGTTACCTAGCACAACAGTTTTGTTCCAATCAAATATTTTTTGGAGGTTTTTATGAACCCTGGGAAGAGTATGGCACAATAACTGAGAAATAGAAATTTAATTTTTGTAGGTTCTTTTGGAGATCTCCATTATAATAGCAAAATTTGGAATTAAATGAAGATAGATCCATGTAGAAGCTAGGAAAAAGATGTGTAGAAACATGATTCTAAAAATTTTTCACTGACAAAAATAGAATTCTAAATGAAATCTCTTACTGTGTCTTCCAGTATTAGTGGATCTCATCAAGGAAAATATTTGTAGCCTTCTGTACATTGGACATCAATAATATGGCAAGTTTTAAAAATCAGCAGTATTGCTTGAAGTTCTGGACTAGAGCACCAAATCCACACAGGTATTTCTTTGTTGGACAGTAATTAAACATCCCATTTTGATCTGTTGCTGATCTTTCTGAAAACAGAGAAGCTGATGGCAAATTCAGGTTTACAATTTGGCATTTCTCTGGGTGGCACGTGGTATTTCAGAATTCAAGTCGTTCAAAAAATTAATGCCTGGTGCCTTGATAAGGTCATCACGTTTCCCAGCAGAATGTGAATTTTCTTTTGCATTCAGGAGCCTGCACAAACCATGTAATATTCCTTCTGAGAAAACTCATTATTATATTAGTATGCAAACTGAGATAGCTTTTCAAAGGAAGCAGTCACCTACATAATAGAGATATCCACAGCCTAATCATCCTGACCTCCTCCTCCTTCTAGTAGAGGAGAATTTTGTAGCTCCTGCCACTTATGTTCTTGGCAGGCATAGCTCATTTTTATGGTTTCGATCTTTTTAAATGCATGACTTCTTCATAAATATTGCTGGTACCTTGTCATGTACAACAAAAATGTTTGTTCATAATGTCATCACCTGGAGACAAATTCAGGCTTGGAAACCTAGAATGGAAATGGATCTTATGAATTCTAGCTGTTTTGGGGATCCTAAATAACTGTCCATGAAGATTTTCGCCACCCCCCCAGAAGAAGAGGGCACTGAGTGACCACAGTAGAGCTACAATAGACATGTTTTCTGGGTTTCAGTGTAAATTTTGTGTTGCAAAAGCATGACAGAGTGGGATAGTTGGCACAGATCTAGCCTGCAAGGTGTACCTCGAGTGAGGAGGTTCCTGAGGTGTGGTGTTGCTGCCATAAATGATACACTGTTTTCTTTCCTTGCTTCAGAATAGGAGAGTGCATGCATCACAGTGCTGCGAGGCCGGGATTGGTCCACGTTTGCTACCCCACTACTATGGTTTAATGTAATGGCACCTGGAAGACTGAGGTGGGCTTTTGTATCACACAGGGTGAGGTCTCACCTCTGGCAGATTAATAAATCTGTACTGGGTTTGTGTGGCACGGTTTCTGTAGCAGGGGGGCTACAGGGGTGGCTTCTGTAAAAAGCTGCTAGAAGCTTCCCCTGTGTCCAACAGAGCCAATGCCAGATGGCTCCAAGACAGACCCACCACTGGCCAAGGCTGAGCCCATCAGCGACAGTGGTGGCGCTTCTGTGATAACATATTTAAGAAGGGGAAATAAAAAAAAAGACCACCCAGGGGACACAAACTGCAGCCAGAGAGAGTAGTGAGTATGTGAGAGGAACGACTCTGCAGACACCAAGGTCAGTGCAGGAGGAGGAGGAGGAGGTGCTCCAGGCACCGGAGTAGAGATTCCCCTGCAGCCCCTGGTGAAGACCATGGTGAGGCAGCTGTGCCCCTGCAGCCCATGGAGGTCCATGGTGGAGCAGATATCCACCTGCAGCCCAGGAAGGACCCCACGCCGGAGCAGGTGGATGTGCCCCAAGGAGGCTGTGACCCCCATGGGAAGCCCACGCTGGAGCAGGCTCCTGGCAGGACCTGTGGACCCATGGAGAGAGAAGCCCAGGCTGGAGCAGGTTTGCTGGCAGGACTTGTGACCCCGTGGAAGGGACCCATGCTGGAGCAGCCTGCTCCTGAAGGACTGCACCCTGGGGAAAGGACCCACGCTGGAGCAGTTCATGAAGAACTGCAGCCCGTGGGAAGGACCCACATTGGAGAAGTTCATGGAGGACTGTCCCCTGTGGGAGGGACCCCACGCTGGAGCAGGGGAAGAATGTGAGGAGTCCTCCCCTGAGGAGGAAGGAGCAGCAGAGACAATGTGTGATGAACTGACCGCAACCCCCATTCCCCATCCCCCTGTGCTGCTTGGGAGGAGGAGGTAGAGAAAATTGGGAATGAAGTTGAGCCCAGGAAGAAGGGAGGGGTGGGGAGAAGGTGCTTTAAGATTTAGTTTTATTTCTCATTACCCTACACATATTCTCACTCCTCTCCCCTACTCAGTTTTGAGTGGCAATAAATTAAACTAATTTTCCCCAGGTTAAGTCTGTTTTGCCCGTGACAGTAATTGGTGAGTGATCTCCCTGTCCTTCTCTCGACGCATGAGCTTTTTCATTATATTTTCTCTCCCCTGTCCAGTTGAGAAGGGGAGTGATAGAGTGGCTTTGGTGGGCACTTGGGTCAGACCACCACAAAATGGAAACACTTCTGTGCATGTAGACCTTGAGGGCTGTGCTGTTTAGAACTATGTTTTGTGAAAAGTCTGTAACAAAATTAAAAAAAGAAATCCTTTTTTTTTTTTTTAATGTATGGTCTAGGCATTCCTTTCTTAAATGTAAGATCAATAGTAGGCTCAGGAAGTGATGCTATTACATGTAGGCCAAGCTTCTCAATTCAACCAAAATAACTTCCGTGTGTTATTTATGCATAAATAAGAATTCAAATGCAGATGTACAAGTATTCATTAGATACAGTGGTGTGTTAAAAATTATAGACTTTTTATATGCATAGTTCAGAAACAGAGTTTCACAGATGGCCTAGAGAAATGTCATCCTCCTTCAGGGTTTATTACCCTGAAATCTCACCTTCTGAACAATTATAAGTCTGATCGTACCAAAACATGCATATGAGGTTTTCTGTGCCCTGCTGTGGTCATGCGTGTCCTTGATGCAAAATTCAATGGTCTGGTCTTACTAGCACCCCACTACTTTAATTATGAGATCTCTGTGATGCTAGTAAATTAGCTGGGGTCACTCTCTTTCAGTGATGCCAACTGGCTTGCAACAGCCAATATCCATACCATTAAATTGCACCAGCCCTCAAAACAAAGTGGCCAGTTTCAAATTGCCTGGTGGGAATAATCTTTGGCTTAAGTAACAGGGAGTTGTTTTGGTCAGTGCTAGTTTACCCAGGAGTGTTCTAAAAATGTGAACAGCGTAGACAATTTTTAGCACCCAGGAGCACTCCTTGGCACAGGTTAATTCACAAGTGTAACTGTACTGTAGAGGTGGAACAAAATCATCTTATTCTTCAAAAGCAAGTAGGGTAGACTCTAACCTACCTATTAAGAGTTACACTATTTTATGAAATACCCTCTTTAAAAGGGAGAGAAAAGCCATGAAATGCAGTGCTTTGGTTAGAATACAAAAAATAAAATTATTGCAAGAAAAGTAAAATAGGTCGGTGTAGAATGAACAGACATGCACCCGTGGCTAATTAGAGCATTATATTATGGCCCCGTTACAGGTATACTAGAGCTATGGCTAGCAAATCTCTGTGGTTAGTGAAATGTAACACTACTAGGGATAGTTCTTCCATCAGGTAAATGGCTCTCTGACGCTGGAGGTTATTGGGGCCTGAGCTAGCACCAGGTATCATTGACAGCAGCCTATATCTGTTCTAGAATGTGTTTTTCATTTTTATCTTTTTAATTTCCTAATGGCATAACCAAAGACATTACTGGCTTGCAAAAACATTACTTGCTTTTTGGTAACCTGCTCGGAATACAGAATCTACTTCTTTTTTAGATTTGCTAGAATTACAGTGATGTTGTTGAAGTTTGTATTCCATACAGGGATGGCAGACTGATAAAATACCCTCTACAGTTTTATGCTCATTTTATTTCCTTCTTAAAGGAAGAAGCCTGATTTTGCAAAATTCTTTCCTGCTTCCTTTTAAATTTGCTATAGTGGCATTAATTTACAAAGGCACGGTATAGTGGATTTATGAAGCTTTTGAGGTTTCTTTTAGATTGGTCTTAAAATAATTGCATCTCTAATTCTTTTAAAATATTTTCATATTTTGAAGTTAATTAAAAATGCTTGCTTATTATGGATTTTTTTTCTACTTGTTTATTACATGACTGTGGTCAATACAGTAAAAAGTGCTGAAGACAGGGTGTGAGTAGAACAAAGTGATAGCAATGTAATGTGCATGTAATGCTTTTCGTCTTCAGATCACTGTACAAACAATAAAACCTCAGCACACTTTGGAGGGTTGTAAGAGCTACTCTAAGTGAAGTCAAGCAGAGAGGTTCTGTGAGTTGTGCAAAAGTACAGAGCATATGGGTGCAGGTACCAAGAGCAGAACTACTAGTTTTTGGCCTTTGTTTTGGGGAGGGCATTGTTGGTGGGGTTTTTTTAGCTCTCCTGATTTTTTTTTTTCAACTCCTCCTTGTGGAGATAAAAAAAAAGGTGTACTGCAGCTTCGCAGCTCTGACAGGTCAAATCACACATGTTAAGTTCTGCCCACTGCAATTTTGTAGCATTACCCTGCATCTATATTATGATTCTTTTGAATTTCATCACAAATGATTGAGTTTTCCCAGAAGAACATGTATCCTTCACCTTGTCATTATGCAACAGGATAGAGAGCAGGCATGTAGCCGGTGCCCAGTAGGTGTGGAGACTGCAGCGGGAAGGTTCCCCTGCACAAGGGGTCTGGGCAATCGCAGGAAGAGAAACATCTTTGACTTCTGCACCCCAGACATGCAGAAAAAGATAAGCAGAGTGGCTGTATGAGGAACATTGTTAAGGTATGTTAATTCTTCACTGAATTCAAATAGTCTGCAAGTGGGTGGCTCTTCTGGATGGATTTAAGAAGAAGCCACTATCGCAAAGCTCTTCTACCTACTCTGATGCTGTGGCCTACTTACAGTTTAAGAGGAGAATTTCATGCCACTGTAAAGAGTTAGCTCTCTGCACAAAGCCCACTCGTTTGGGATTTGTGTGGGAAGGTGTGTGCGTTATCCTCTCCTACGTATGTCAGACTGTACAGAAATGACTGTACATGATTTGCTGTGAGCACACCTCGTACAGTGTCATCATCCTTAAGGCTGCTTCACTCTTCTAAAAGCAGGAACATTCAAGAGATAAAACTGTTTCCAAACGTAAAAGAAAATAATTGTGGAGATTGCAATTAAAACTTTATATAACCTAATTGCTTAATTTAGAACTTCCCTTTGGAGCTATTTCATAACTTTGAATATAGCAGACCTGCAAAGAAAATAAACAGATTTGGATTTATGCATCTATGCTAATGCATTTCTTCATACTTTTTTGTAATACACAGATTTATTATCTGAAATCATAAATCAAATTAGCTGTGTTAATGCATACTTATACAAAATACAAAGGCAAATATTCTTTGTTCCACTAAAACAATATTCTGTTAAATGAGTTTAACTAAACTAATTGAAGTTTTATGAAAACGTTTAAATGTTTGGAAGTCAATATCAAGTAGCAGACATAATGGCATACTCTGATTTCCCAGAGCAACCAGTAAAAGCAAGACAAGTGCAAAGAATAGGCTTTCTGCAAGATATCTGGAGAAGCTTTCATTATTTGGTGCCTTTCTAAGACTCCACTTTATTGTTATCCAGATACAGAAATCCAAAATCTGCTGAAATATATCTGGAAAAGAAATCAATGTTGGTTTTGTCTTCTGCAATGATAAAATGGTCTTCTGTTCATTCAGTCCCAAAACCAGTATTACTGCAGTAAGGGAATAGTGGCAGAGAGAAGATCACGCTGTGTATATAACTTGATTTCACACTTTTATTATTGGAACCTTGTTGATTCCTATGGAGCTGGGTTCTGACACTATCAATGACTGTCTTTTTTTCTAAAGCTCTTTAAGCAAGAATTCTCAGATACAGTTCTGCAACACTTCTCAAAACATTCCCTGCATTTCCAAGATAATTTCAATTATTGTTTCCTGTTTTGTAAAAGAAAAAAATTATTTTACCCCTAAATAAATTGTTTATACTCTAAGCAACCAACTCAGATGAATGCACTTTTCCATAATGAGGAGAAATTAAACTATCCAACTCCCAAAGCCAAAGCATACAGGATTTCAGGTCCTGTTCTGCATTCCAAGTTATGCTACCTGAGAGATAAATGGAAGCATAGAAACAGGCCACTCATAGTATCCATGTTACTGTGCTTTTAAATAGAATCATAGAATTCATAGAATCGTTTAGGTTGGAAAAGGCCTTTAAAATCATCCAGTGCAACCGTTAAGATAGCACTGCCAAGCCATCCACTAAACCATGTCCCTAAGCACCACATCTACATGTCTTTTAAATACCTCCAGGGATGGTGACTCAACCACTTCCCTGGGTAGCCTGTTCCAATGCTTGACAACCCTTTTGGTGAAGAAATTGTTCATAATATCCTATCTAAATCTCCCCTGACACTACTTGAGGCCATTTCCTCTCATCCTGTCACTTGCTACTTGGCAGAAGAGACCAACACCCACCTTACTACAGCCTCCTTTCAGGTATTTGTAGAGAGTGATAAGGGGAGCCTCAGCCTCCTTTTCTGCAGACTAAACAACCCCAGTTCCCTCAGCCACTCCTCATAAGACCTGTGCTCCAGACCCTTCACCAGCTTCACTGCCCTTCTCTGGACACGCTCCAGCACCTCAATGTCTTTCTTGTAGTGAGGGGCCCAAAACTGGACACAGTATTCCAGGTGCGGCCTCACCAGTGCCCAGTACAGGGGGAGAATCACCTCCCTGCTCCTGCTGGCCACACCATTCCTCATACAAGCCAGGATGCTGTTGGCCTTCTTGGCCACCTGCGCACACTGCTGGCTCATGTTCAGCCAGCTGTCAGCCAGCATCCCCAGATCCTTCTTCACCAGGCAGCTTCCCAGCCACTCTTCCCCAAGCCTGTAGCGTTGCATGGGGTTGTTGTGCCCGAAGTGCAGGACCCAGCACTTGCCCTTGTTGAACCTCATACAGTTGGCCTCGGCCCATCGGTCCAGCCTGTCCAGGTCCCTCTGCAGGGCCTTCCTACCCTCAAGCAGATCAATGCTCCCACCCAGCTTGGTGTCATCTGCAAACTTACTGAGGGTACACTTGATCCCCTTGTCCACATCATTGATAAAGATATTAACCATAACTGGAATAAAGTCTGAATCACTTGAAGTAGTGGAATTTTACATGGAGTTCAGTGGGGACAGCACAGTTGCAACAACAGATTATTATGTATCCCTATTCCCCTTGTCACTCAGATGTCTAAAACACAGCCTATGTGTCAGAACAGTTTTAAAGATGTGGAACCTGAGGTGCAGAGAAACTGCATCATTTGCTCTAGGATAAGACTACATTAGCTCCATGTCACATATCATATCTGTTAATTTTTGTGCAATTATTGGATGTGTGAATTATAAATCAGCTGATACATGCAGAAGATTATAATAGGACATAGGTACTCACTATGAAATTTTAGATTCCTCTTGATTCCCCCAAGCCGCATGTGTCTTGTTTTCCAAAGTCCACACCAATGTGGAGTGTATAACTAAGTGTACATTTTGAATGATGCATATTTGTTTCACGTGCTCTCTAAGATCTGTGCTGAATGATTATTTTAGACACAAATTACCTGCAGACTGGCTGTGCCATTCTACATATATAAGGTGAGTTCACTCACCTTCCTAGGAATAGAAAACAGGAATGTATATTTTTTTCTTTGTCCTGTCAGATTTTTAAAAGTTTATTTAAACTTTCTCTTAACTGCTTCAGAAACTTTATCAATTAACCACATGTCTGTCAAACAGTATATAGCTGTAGTCAAACTAAATTACTGTGCAGTAGCTTTCATTATGCAATGACGCACTTTTGTAAGGGCTTTTGTAAGGGCTACAGAAAGAGCTTAATTACAAGTCTAGACATTCCTGAAAAGGGAGAAAAAAACATGCTCTTTTCAGTTTCTTAAGGATGTAGTGACTGCATTTATAGCTGAAGATGTCCAGTACTGAATTAGTATGTAGGGCTTTGTTTCTTCCTTCAGGACCCTACAGGCTTGCTTTTGTTATAAATTCAACATGCAAGTCCTAAATATATTCTGCAGAGTAGTAAGACTGGTAAAAATGTTCCTTTTGAAAACGTGAGTGAACCTGGTGTTCATGAATGTGGCAGTCATAATACAGGCATCCTGGACAGAAATTTGTATAATACACTGCCCCAGCCACATCAGACCACAGGTTTCTCCCCACTAACAAACCAATGCACACAGAAAACCATCATCTGAGGAGAAAAAGGAGTGCTAAGTCCTTGATCCAGAGCATTTCCACGGCAGTGGCTGTTCAGCACTAACCTGAGAGGTAGCATGCACTACCCTACAAAGCAGCACTGCGTGGGAGGGCAGGTGTGAGCTAGGTGTGAACAACAGCTGCAGGTGGAGCTCCCTTAACCATCTCTTTGATTGTCTAATGCAACTTTATGACAGAGCTGGGTCATAGCTCCGTCATAGCAGGAGGGTCTGTTAGCCAGACCAAGAGCTAGTGAACAGGACAGGTTCACAAAGGAGTTAGGGCATATGCACAACAGTAATCATGAGGACACCCCCGGAGCTGTCTCTGCTGTACAGCTTCTATTCATTGCAACACTGGAGAGGGATCACGTCCAGACTTGGGATTCAGTTGACATCTCAAAATCCCCTGGTTAATGAGGAGACGTAGGAAACCCAAAGGCTGTGCAGCTCACAGTCACTCTCACAAGTGGAAACAAAGGTATTTTAGGACTTCTCCCTTACTCGCTGACAGAAGGGAACTTGCAACACTGCTAGAAGTGGGCCTGTGCCTGTCAGAGAGAATGCAGGACCCTGGGAGCATGGCAATGTGGTCAGGGGTCAGCTGGTTTCTCATCAGTCCACTTGAATGAAAGTTGGCGCTCAGCGACAGCACACCCTGGAGTTAAGCACAGGCATGAAGTATACGGAAAGCAGGTCACGTTGTTTAAGCCTGAGTTGGAATAGCAGTTTGAAGGGTTAAGTCTGAAAGGCCAAGGCAGAAAATGAGATGCACCTAGCATGAGATAAGAAGGGTAGCAAAATAAATCATCCTCATAAGAAGAAACCCAGGTGAAGGAGACGTATTGAAAGATGTCTAGGAGAAGGCAACAGTGGTTTTGTCTTTCTTTTTTTTTTAAGGTCTTTTTTTAATTGGTTGCACTCAGTGACCTTCATAGTACAATCTTTAAAGGCCAAGCTTTTTTAGTCTGAAACAAATTTAACAGGTAATACTCACTTCTCACAGAGGCTGGGCAGGGAAGCAGATGTATGTAGTACTCACTTCAAGAGAAACAAGGGAGGAATTACAGACCAGATGCCTTCACTCCACTCCCTAGCAAAAATCTGCAGTAAATAATGAAGCAAAGGAATATGAGGCACCTGGGAGATAACAAAGCAGAGAGGTCACCAGCAAGGCAAGTTTTTGTCAAGATCAAGTCATGCCAAACCAGTTTGATTTTTTCTCAAGCAGGGTAAGAGGCATTGTTAGTAGGGGAGAAACAGAAGGTATCATACATACCTGACATAAGTAAAGCTTTTGATACTTGTCTCACCTGACAGTCTCACAATAGATCAGGGAAATGTGGTCACAGTGATATGATTTTAAGCTGGATGGAGACTGGTTGTCTGTACTGAGAGAATGTGTATCTGTGTATCTAAAGATATCAAGAGTGGACGTTCAGGAAAAAATCTTCTCTGGTCTGCTTTTTTAGTGTTTCTTGTTGACAATCTCGGATGATGGAATAGAGGGTACGCTTATGAAAATTTTGAACAACATAAAATTGAGAAAAACTGCAAGTACATTGGCAAGTAGGAATAGAAATAAAACAACTTTGGTAATATTCAATGTCCTTTCTGTACTGTCAAGGACAAAATTGTACATGAACTTGTATAGTCAACAGTAAAAACCATGAGAGTGGGAACAAAGCGGAGAGGACCTGAAAGTTACACTGGATCAAAACGCAAACAGGATATATTGCAAAAAAGGGAAATAGATTTATGAATACATCCTGTAAAATTTGTCAGGCCACAACTGGAATACATTTTTGCATTTTCAACGCATTGGTGCAAGTCAGTACAGCCTGGAGGAGAGCAACAAGAATGATCATGAGTCTATAAAACATGGTCTGTAAGAAGAGTGAGCAAAGTAGAGTCTTAGCGAGAAGAATGATTATGTACATGGTAACAAGTACTCAAAAGGCTGTTGCAAAAAAGCAAACAATCTGCTTTCTGACTCTACAGTAAGTAAGAAACAAAGTAATGGGCTTCATCTGCCCTGTAAAGGTCCAGGTAAATCACAGGGAAGTACTTTCTGATGGCCAAGATAGCACAGCCCTGTAATAAATCACTTGGGGAAATTTTGGAGTCTTGAGTATCAGAGGTCTTCAAGCATAAATTGGACAAACAACTGTTATAGATATAATTGGTGCTGCCTAGGAGCATAGAGAGGAGTAGAAGATTCAGGTTCCTTTTAGCCCTACTTTTCTACAGTTCTGTGTAATAGGTGCCATAAATAAAATTAAGAAAAAAGGCCAGTGTTTTAAGCAGTCTTCATTTGTCCTTTTGTCATAAAATCTTTCAAGTTAGATAGGAACCTGAATTATTAAAAGATAAAACAAAGAGCAAAAGGAATTCTCATGCAGCAATTAGAAAGAAGCTTAAAAAAAAAAAAGGAAAAGAAAAAAAAATCTTCCTGCTGCAGTCGCAATTAGTCACAGCAATTGGTCAGTCATGAGTTGCTGTTGTGTACCAGGGGAAAAAAGGCCAAGATGCAGGCTGCCTTTATTTTAACCAGTAAGTCGTTCAGAAAAGGGCCTGTATATTATTTCTACCTAGTGTCATGCTGAGTCTCTCCTCAACATTTATTGAAGGGTAATAAGACTATCATACTCAATTTTACTCGAATACATTTCTCCCAGATTATCTGAGATGCTTTACACTAATAATGCAGTACCCTACTGTGTGCCTGAAGCACAGCCGATTCACCTGCCTGGCCTACTTACATCTTATTGGCCAAAGCAATTGAAAAAGAAGTGTGTTCATAGGATGTGCAAATATATTTTTTTCAGTATTTATTCTCTTTCCTTTGCTTTTAAATTCACTAATTTAATACAGACTGCTCAGGGTGTCTGGTGTTTCCATTTTACTTGTTCTGGTTCATTCTCTTTCACTAAGTGGAATAGCCATATGTTAACTTAAAGTCAGTACTGTCCCTATTTATAGCACATGCCTTGATGTGGTGTTCACAAAAAAATAAAATCAGAGGAGAAGGTAAATGAGAAAGCATAATTTCTCTTCCTCATACTGTTGGCCAGCAGCTTAGATGAAACTGCTGTGTATGAGGAAGACTTTTTCCACAAGGTCTTCACAGGCCTTGCTGTGAGATCCTGTGGAGGCCTCTCTTCCATCTACATCTCATCAGGCCAGACCAAGTGCTGTTATTCTACAAGTAAATCTTACATTTTAGTACGTCGATGTTACAGGATGTAGCTAGAGCTAAATATATCCATGTAATGTTGCCATGGAAATACAGAATTTTGATGTAAATATAAATTTTCTGTATCTACCTTATTTCACTAACACAAATTAGCAAAGCTGCAATCAGAGAACTGCCATGCCTTTATTTTTCTTCTAGTGCTTGGCACTGTCTGCTGAAAATCAGAAGAAAGTGAAACAGGGCATTTTAGCTACTATAAGAGTATCGTATCACGATCACATTTTATGTGCATGCTGTGTTAAATGGTTATGGAGCTGTGCATCTAAAAACTGCTCAAATTTTCTTTCAAGTCTTATCCATATCTTATAGGTGGGGGAAGTGATGTAATTCAATAATGTTTAGATCATAAAGTGAGTCAGTTCACTGCTCTGGCTTGATACCTGGGCCCTGATCTTCTCATTTAATCACATCATTTAGCCATTAAGAGACATAGCATATAAATAGTAGAGCACAGGTTATCTGTTTTATGACAAGATTACACAATGCCCAAAGCTGTACTCCAAACTGGGAGAGAGAAACAATTATCTTTGAACTTATGCTGCAGAGGCACTGTCTGCAAAGGAACATGCTGCTTATTAAAATAAATATGTGAGACGTAAAGTGAAGAGCAATCAAAATAGAGCATACATAAATTGAAATAAGTGTTATGCAAAGTGGATTGTGCTAATTTAACTAAATCCATTTCTGAATCAAGATAGTTTAACTCAGAATACTGTTCATCTATATACAAGAAAATGTAATTACCACGTAGTCTTCAATACCAGGAGCTATTATGCTACTTGGGGAGCAGAGCGGTTGGGACTGATGAAAATTTGCAAACAAGTCCTAGGGTATTTACAAAGTAAGGGAGCAATGCTGAAAATGGACGCAGTCTTGGAAGGTCCCATTCATAGCGGGTTGTGGAGCAGGAAACGCGCTCAGTGGCTCAGGCCGGAGGACAGCAGCTCACTGCGTGTGCTGGAGACCTTTAGTAAAGGCTGTTTTGAGGCAGGTACCTTTTACGGAAGTCCAGCCAGCCATCTCTCCCCTTGAAGGACTGGAGATCAACGAGGCTAGCTGGTAGTTTTGTGTGGTTGAAAAATGGGATTTCTGCATCAGTGAAAACACTGGGGGGTTTTTTGTCCATTTTGTCCTTTTTTCTGTTAGTTCACAACAAAACTATTGACCCTATTGGCCAACCTCAACAAAATTTGACAGGAGGCTAGGTCTCGAAGATACGAGATGCCAACAGGAGGTATGTTAAACCCATGACCTGGCAGCTTGAGGCAGCGCCAGCTGCATGCGTGGCTGGTCTGAACACCACAGGTATAATCTCGTGCCCAAATATGAAGTCAAGCAAAAGAAAGGATGGGAGAGAGAGGACAGCACAGCAGGGACTGAGATTAGGGATTGTAGCAACCATGATGGGATCTATGTGGACCACAGGGAGAGATCAGAGGAGGTTCTCTGGGTGGGCAGGAAATCTGGGTTAGGATGCTGGAGAGATGCAGAGATGTCGTGGAGAGGGTAGGAGGAACTGTGGGTGTTGTGAGGAGGGGACATGAGAGAGGGAGCTCAGAGTATTGCAGCGGCAGTCTTTGAAAGACATGGGCTAGGTTATTGAGGGAATTGACATTTGTGGGGCACCCCTGTCCTGTGAGTTTTCTGCAAATGGCAGGCTAGGTAGAGGAGGTAAATTTCCCTACCTGCAGTCTTATGAGTTTGTAATAAAAAAAGACTTCATGCTGCAAGTTCAATACAAATCTGTTAAAAAGTCAGTCAGTCATGAGGTGCAAACATGATTATCAGATGTCATTTGTTATGGTTCTTGCTGTGTCTGAGAAGGAGCCCTGCGAGCCAGTCCCACTTTACGACTTAAAAGGGAGGAAAAGTTGAACACCTTCTCCCAAAGTTTTTCCCAAATTCCCCTCCCGCAAAAATGCGACTCTGGGAAGAGAAGAAAATTTCAATGTTTTCAGCCTCACACCATAAAATATTTTTAAGTTTATGGGCATGTGTAAAAAAGGACATGCTAAAAGACTGCAGACTTGGCTGGAACATTTCTCTGCACAAATTTCTTTAAAGTTTTTTCATATGAATGAATCGGAAGTGTCTGCTTTCCACCGAGCAATCATGAAATGTCTGATCGTTCTCACTCCTACAGAGTCAGCTAAACCAATTTGCAGCACATGAACACGAATCAGTTCAGACATCTCTTTCTGTCCACTCCAACTTGATTGCTTTTGGTGCAATCCCTGTGTGCTCTGCTATTACCTCTGCATGTCAAACACATCAGTGTTAGGCTGTGGGAGCATCTTTGCTACAGTTATGTCTTCATTGGCTGATAAAGATATATTTTTATCCAGGGTGGACATGACTGTGTGCAGGCACGCAGATATCACTGTATTAAATGATGTAGCAGTGTGCAATCCATCAGTTTCCATATATTGTTGCCTGTTTTTACCTTGGATAACTGATTAGCTATCTCATTGTGGAAAAACACAGCTGGGACAAGCGCTTAGATTTCACTGTAAAGTAAGGTGGAGAAGAGTCTTTGGCTGATCTCCACAAGCCACATCATGACAAATGCTGCCACTTTAGGATTTTAGAGAAAGTCAACAAAAAATATATTGCACTGTAAGAAACACACTTGAAAAGCACTCAGTGTCACTAAAACAATGCCCAAGGAAAGAGCAATGTATTCTTACTTAATGTTATTTAATCACTGGCAACTATACAAACTAAAATTCCAATGAGATACACAGTCAAGAATTCATCTCAGATGCTAACTCAAGTGGACACTGTAGCTGTGCTTTCTAGATGAATATTCAACTGTTTGTCATTTGCTGCATAACAGTGCACACGCACCTTTTTTTTAATAGTGAAAACACAGCTGAAAGAAATGCTACTAAAATGTAGACCAGGAGAATTTAGAGATAAAGTGATTCTACCCTTAAGCATCTTTCTTCCAAGCCTTCAGATGTTTCTGCTGAGTATTTCATCAACAAGAAGTACATAATTTGTTTCACTAGTTTATCCTCTTTTGTCTAGCTGTATATTATATATTTCTTCTATGTCTATAGCAGTGTAAGAGGCAGCCATATATTCCAGAAATTCTTCTTTCCATTAGTGCAAAGCAGGAACAGCATCTTTAAAGGAATTCAGTGGTGAGTGAATTCACATGTAGTGCATCTGCTTCAGCAAGACAGATGGATTTTTGAGACTCTGGAATTGGGTGGTTTTAAAACCCTTGAGAATTCTGCTCCAGGGACCTCAAGGATTTTATAGTTGGCCCAGGAAACATTCTGCATCCTTTCTACTCAAAGAGATCTATTTAATAGTCTAATAGTTGTATGACCATTGTCTTATCTCTCAGAATTTTATAATGTGCAGAAACTACCTTCCTCTGAGCCAGACTTTGGTATCTCAACATCTATTAGATTACTTCCTAGAAGCTACCACTGTATCTAAACAGTCAATAATACTTTCTGAGATGTTTTTCTTCTCAAACAGACATGATGCTATCTTTGCCTTCCCAAATTTTAATTTCCTATTCAGATTACAATATGCATCCAAGGATCCTGTGCTGAGTGGGTTTGCAGAAAAAAAGCTGCTGAAAATTAGTTAAGTGACTCTGTATCACACACATAGCAGATTATTAATATGCTGCTATAGATTATTAGGAAGATGTTAACTCATGCTTGACCATAACATCTTATTCTCACTTAAATGTTTGACTTCCTCTTTTTCTAGTACCTGCATGCAAATGGGATTGTGCATCGTGACTTGAAGCCAGAAAATCTACTCTATGCAACGCCAGCACCAGATGCACCACTGAAAATCGGTGAGCAACATTAAATGTATGCTTCCCTAATTCCTTTCTACCAGTAATATGTGCTAACTGATGTTTACAGTATATACATCTCATCACCACTTTATTTGAAGCTAATGCTTATACTCAAATGAACAGCATGTTACTTCTTAGCAGCACAGCTGTGCACAGTGTTTTTAAAACCAATACAAAATTAGATGCTTGCTTAGAGAATTTTCAGCCAGAATTGTGCAAAACGTGGCACAGAATAAAGCACTGAGGAGGAACAAAAAGGATCATTAGATCAGCATACGGCTGCATGCACCACTTCTGTGCCCCTTGTTTTTTGGTAAACTAGTGTTTTAAGAGGAAATATCCATTGGCATGAAATTACAGATGTGAAGATACGCGGTAGAAAGCAAACTGAGCAAGGCTGACTTCTGTTTTGAAGGCAGATATGAGGGATAAGATCTTTGCAGAGAGCACAGGGAAGCTATCTGAAACGCAGTCAGCACCAGGGGGGATGAGGAGGGACAAGATGAGACCAGGCTCTCCTGAACGGGGATGTATTACACCAGTTCTGTTGGGGATGGTAGCTGCTTCCAAAGGGCATGACCGCCAGAAATTCTGGGTGTGCCCAGTTTTTGCCTGAGCAAAGAGGAGCTCTGTGCAATGCTCCTGAGCTGTATGTAACCAGTTTGAAAATACCACCTCATGCTCCCTTAGCAGGGAGTGTGGGGGCGTGGGACCATGCAAGGAGTGAGTGTTGCCACGTTCGTCAGGCCGGCGTTCATCGTGGGTTTCAGGATCCAGATTTCCACAAACTAGTCTCAAGCAATTTAATATAAATTTCTAGGAAAGTCTTGCATCTTAGGATGGTGGTATCTTAATTTACATTTTGTCCTAGTTCTTACCTTTCCTGGAAAGGCTCTAAACAGCTGTAACATGATAGTTTAATGCAGCACCCAGTGGCCTTGGTTTGACAGCCAGAGTGGTGTAGGGGCTTCTGAAGCATGTTTCTTTATCTTCTGGTTAAGATTATTGCCTTGTTTAAATTGAGATCTGATTTACAATGAGTGGCAGTGTTTATAAAAGTAAAGTATATTTTTGTTTAAATAAATAATAATACATAAATAATAACCATTTAGGGACAAGTGAACCCTAACTATGCATTGCTGGAATAAAATAGGAACTATTTTCATCCTGATCTTGAGTCAAAGCATTCCCTTTTATATTTATTGTAAAAAAACAAAAATACTTCTATTTTGCATTTTTTAAAGCCAGATTGCCATCACCTAAAGTTAAATTTGAAGAAGCTCAGTTTATTCTCAGTGAAAACAAAAATAGTTGTGAAGACTTAGCATTTTATGTCTTTTTAAAAGTGAGTCATGCAAATACGATGTGTTAACGTCATGAAGGCTTTTGCAGTCTGAGTAGTAATTCAGGGTGGAAACACTGCAAAAAGGTGATCAGTACTTCTCCTGGCACAACGCCCATGCCCCAGAAGCCCTCTATCAAAATACTGCTGGGATTTTGTCTTGCAGGGACTGAGTACTCCGACCCTTATCCAAGAAATCACTGGTGAACAATTTTTTAACACAAAATTGGTCTGTTGATTTGGATTACTCACAGAGTAGAAGCTGAATATATACCTAGAATGTATTTCTGGGTCACTGCTTGTACGCCCTTAGGCATCCCATTATATTGGCTTTGTGCAGTCTTCAGGATAAAATACAAGCTACCTTTCTGTCAAGCAAGAGCCAGGAGTATTCATTTGTACAGCCAAATTTTGTGTCTGGATTGCAGTCTGGGTAGATTCTTTAAATTGATCCTCATCTCTGGAAATGACAGTAGTGTTTGTTTCATGCGTAAGTGTTAATTTAATTACATACACAATGTAAAAAAAAGGTGATTTTATAAGGAAGTAAGAACATTAATATTCCTAAACAATCTTAACAGCTGACTTTGGACTTTCCAAGATTGTGGAAGATCAGGTGACCATGAAGACAGTTTGTGGAACTCCAGGTTACTGTGGTATGTTGTTTTATTATTTGCAATATGCTGCACTTAATGTGAGGATGTTACATTTTCTCTTTCCAAGGTGAAATGCTTCTTCCTAAAGTCAAAATTCAAAAAGCCCCTAAAAAACAGAAATAAAAACCTAAAATTCAGAACTGGCACTCGGTTAAATTTTTCTAAACTTATATTCTCTAGCATTGAAGCTTAAAAATCGAAACATATGTTATGATGCGAGTTCACTACTTGCATGGGAATAAGTTCAACCATCATAAAAATGCTGAAATTACTAAAATCATACTGGAGAGGCATCAGCATAAATTTGGACTATGAAGGGCATAATGGAAAACACGAAAAATTTATAGAGTTCATAACAATTATGAATATTTGAATATTGCTTACAGTGAATTTATCTTAAAGTAATTTTTTTAACATAAAGGAAATCAAATTATTCCTTAGAGTAGGGTCATGAATTTATCCCCTAAATCCAAAACATTTCAGGAAATACATTGTTTTAAATGCAGGCTTGACTCAGACCATTCTGGTCCGAGTGGGACCTATATAACAGAATTATGAGTGCAATGTCAAGGAGCACTTCGTGGCAGATCTTGTCAACTGGGGCGACTGGTGTAGATCTAGTTGTCTCTTTCAGCGGTAAAAAGGCTTTGACACTTTTAACTAATCCTCTTTTCTCCTAAACAAAGTAAGAACGAAATCATAGGTTTACTTCAGTTTTACCAAGCGAGTGAGAGTCAGCATGAACCACTGCTTACCAAAATGACTAATTTGCTTGTGCATTCACAATTCTTCAATAAGCATGAGTTTATGGATGACTCCAGAGCAAACCTCTAACTCATGAGCTTAGCAGTGTATTACACAACGATGGTATTTTTAATTCCTTTAGTAATTTAGAAATTAGGAAATTATATACTTGAGGATGTTGGGTTTATATTTTTCCGCTGGTGGCCTTTAAGGACACTTTCTACTTGTTTAACTGTGGAAGATGTGCACAAAGTTTAGAAACTGTGTTTTGTCTCAGTTGTCCTGTTCTAACATGTTTCTGTTTTTTCCAAAATCACAGCTAGTTCATGCTTCTCAGTCTTGTAGTTTTAATAATGTAAGGCATCTAATTAGCATGCAAGAAAACCACCACTGATACTTCAAATTAAAACAAATTGCCGTAGAATCACATTTAGGTAAAAATATGTTTCCCCACTGTCATATGGGACAGCGAGGTTTTGATAAGCAAGTGAAAAAAATAGTACCGGCAACAGTCCGAATTAGGAATGTGGGTTTTTTCTCCATTGCTTTGGGGGGAAAATAAGTGGGGCAGAGAGTGAACACTACGATTGCCATACATATAATATCAGGCAAACAATGCCATAGCTATATGTCAGATATCAGTAGATCAAAGAGGGTATCACTAAAACCAACCCCAAAAAATCCAAAATCTAAAAACAGAGTTCAAGCACATAACCTGTCACAGTACTGAGAAAGCAAGCATACAAGTGTTCGTGAAAAAAATAGTTGAAAAGATGCTGCTGAGCCCCAGCGTCCATTCCCTTGCGGGGCCAAAGCATTTCGCTCTGCCCATGGGGCCGCAGTAGGAGCTCGTCCTGCTGCGGGCTGGGTCATGCCCAGCCTGGCCATGCCCTGCACACAGCAGATTTTTCTTCAGCAGCAGCATCCCCAGGTCAGAGGGGACAGCACAGGCCTGTAGGCTGCTCTGTCCCTATGGAAAGCCTCCTGCCTGCCTGCGGGTGGGCGGTCTGCAGAGCAGGGCAGGCTCCTGGTGGGTTCTGGTTCAGTCTCCCATGGCGTCACCAAGCTGTGCAAGGCTGAGCAGCCAGCAGCTGGACGGAGCCTCGCAGACTGCCTGGCAGCTTTCAGCAGGGCATCCTGTGCATGCTGTCGGACTCCCGGTACAGCACCCTTGTGCACAGCTTCGCTGTCAGAGAAGGGACAGCCAGCTCCTGGATGTGCACAGAAGCTCGTCTGGACTCCCAGAACCAGAAAATGAGCCAGAAATGGTCCTCCAGTGCCAGAACATGCAAAAGAAGGAGCCCCTCCGGCAAAAGAGGATTGCAGCTGCCTCTGCAGTCTGCTCGCCCTTCCCTGCAAGGCTGTTCCATGTCAGCAAACCAGATAATGGCCAGGGAGGCTGGTGATCTTGTTTACACCAGGGCAAGCCTGCTGGGCTTCCCATGGTGGATGCTCACCTCCAGCAACCAATGTGATCTTGCGGAGAAACCTATTTCTGCCATTCTTGCTGAACTCTAGATCCTGAATGGGCTCCTACAAGAGGCTGCAAGTTGCTAGCAGCGTGCTGGGTGGTAAGCATCTCAGGTAGTTTTGGACAGAGCTGAGCCAAGCCATGTGGCAACTAAAGACTTGGCATTTGTTTTTATGACTGTAGAAACAAAGGAAAGAGGACATTGGAGAAGACCATAAAATTACTCTGTTACGTTGTAGCACAGCTGATAATGCAATTCAGGTTACATGTTCATTACCTTGTATGACATTCCCTGCTAAGCACGCACACACACACAGGTGCCAAGTATGCTTTAGAGTAGCACTGAATTCCAGTCTCCTTAATTTCATAAAACTGTACTTCACAAATTAACTATTAATGTTCTGGTTGTCTTCTCTTGTGACAGTTATACTACAAATACCATAAAACTGTAGTTAATATTCAGCCCTTCTTATGCTTGTCTTTGTATACTATAAAAGTAGGATAAGGTTTATTCCTGTAGAAGAGCCCTCAGAGTAGGGATGACTTGGTGGGGAGGGTTGAGGCTGAATGTCTGTGCTGAGAAGAGGAGAAAGAGGCTTTGTGCCTACCAGCATCGACCTACAGTGCCTACAGATGCGGACCTGCAATCCTTGCTTTATGACACAAGTTAACTGACCATGCAGAATTCCTGGTGCCTGGAAAATATTCAAGCATTACTTTCCAGAAGTGGAGGAAACCCAGGAGAAATACTGTTGAAATGCCAAATTAAACTGTGAATAATTGAAAGTCACAGGCTGCCAAATCCCACATCCTGCCCACCCAGCTATCAGCAGCTTCTCCAGAAAGGACGCAGCAATAAAAACACGTACTGGAGTCAGAATGCTTTCAAGACTTACCAATCTACAGTCTCTGGGACATGCAAAGTGTTGAAGAGGACTGAAAGCAAGAAGATGGTCACAAAGAACTTAACTTGCTGAGACATTGTGCTTTCAGTGAACTTAACAAGAAGGGCATAAGTGATTTCTGACAGTAGCATGTAAAAATAAGCCAGTGCAAAGCAGTGATTCACCATCGGTCTGTTATGGCCAACGTCTAAACTAACAGCAATGTATCAGTCAAATCCATTCACCAAAAGCTAACTTCTGGAAATATTAAAAAATCATATTTACAAGATGTATAACTGTAATCACAGTCCAGATAGCAAGGCAGACCTATATATACAAGTCTTTGGTCTCCTTTGTGGCCATTTTACAATACTGAGGTGGAAGGAGGAGAAAAGTGAAAGAAGGGCAGAAATTGTCTTCTGCCCTTATCCTGAGCAAGAAGACATCCCAAGAAACATTGCATTCTCTAGAAGAACAAGCATATTGGCCATTAAACAGAAAAACTGTCCTATTTACTTCAGAACCCCCCGCATGGCATTAACAAACATGGCAGGGAGAATGGTAGTTAACATCACTTTTCTTGTTCCGTCTCATATCTTTCACTGAGGCCATTGGCTTCTTTGCCTGTAGGGTGTCTTGTTAGCTATGGGTTGACCTGAGTTAAAATCATTTGGGATCTAGTGTCCCTTCTCAAAAACAACCCCTCTCTGTTCATCAGTTTATCTAGCAGAAGGAGGCAGGGGAAGTCTGTGCTTAGACTGGCAAGCATTTGCCCAGCGGCCAGCTGTGCAAGTGGCATGTAGCAAACTTAGTGATTAATGTCCTTTTCCTTCTATATTAATGCTTTGTAAAAATACTTGATGTGTTCCCTGCATGGTAAATCCTTCAGGTAAGTTGAAGAAATCTGAGCCAGCTACCTGGAGGCCATTAGGGAGTTTTGTATACTCTGATTAAAATCATTCTTGGGGGAGCCTTGCTCCCCCAGGATGCTGCAGCACATTCCTTGGGAGAGCTAGCTACCCCAGCGGAGACCTCACACAGGCTGGGCGCGAAGCGGGAGTATTTCGGCAGCCTGGGTCAGTCCAGGCAGGCAACCAAAGCTTCAGGCTGGGCAGGGAGCTGTCGTACATTTTGGGAAGCCTCAGCCCTTCTTGTCCCAGCTGCTAATGGCTGTGAAAGTGTAATGTGGGAAGGTGAAGAGATGCATACATGCTGCAGCATTGATGCATGTAGGTGCAGCAAGTCCACTGTGCCCCAGAAATGTGGCAGCTATCTCATGTGCATTGTAGAGCCAGTGGGCTCAGGGGCTGTGCTGCTACAGGAGTACATCTGATGGATATTAATACAGTTACAATGGTTGCTGAGAAGAAGGGCTCCTGATATGTGGAAGTGTGGCTCAGCAACGTCTTTTTAATTATTTTTTCCAAATTACTTGGGTATTTTTGTCTGTGGCCAGAAGGTGAGGGAGGGAAGGTTCTTGCCTCCCCCAGCACCAAGCACTTCTGTCTCCTCCTCTGGAGATGCGGCATTTTCATTCTGCCGCCCCAGGAGCTTGCGCAGGGACGTTTGCCCAGGTGGAGGCAAGCCTCGAGGGTGCCTGGAGATACAAGCCCTGGGGGCACGGGGGCTGGCGGTGTTTGAGGTAGGCATGTCACAGTTTGAGTGTGCAACTGTGCACATTTTTAGTCACACACAGCAGCAATGGATACTGTCTGAGGGATACAGTGGTCTGCTCAGCTTTCCTCGAGGTGTGTCTGTCAAGCTGCCTGGGCAGAGGTTAACTCCTCTTTACCATTGCAGAGCTGGAGACTGCCTGGCCTTTCTGCCTGCTGCACACTGCAGCAAAAGCAATTGCCTGAAGTGGTCTTGTCTTTCCTTACAATTAAAACAGAATACCAAAAATAAAGCCCAAACAAAGTACCAAGTAAATAAGTAAAATACTGAAGTAAAAGTACCACCTCTTTTGTCACGTTCCAGCTCCAGTGCTGCTGTAGCTTTCTGTGGTTCCCTTCACAAATCTAAACCTAAAAAGCAATTTGAAACCAGTCTGATTTTGATTTTATTCTGGCAGTGCTTGGACATGACTTCTGTTGCTTTATACTCAGTGAAGGGAATCATTTGCCTAATTAAGGCTTAAAGGAGCAGGCCCTAAATTTTTAAAAGACATAAATGTGCACGGAGTTTAAATTGACTTTGTGACTGTTATTTCTGCATTCCACTTTGTCCTGGTTTCGGCTGGGATAGAGTTAGTTTTCTTCCTAGTAGCAGGCACAGTGCTGTGTTTTGGATTTAGTAGGAGAAGAATGTTGATAACACACTGATGTTTTAGTTGTTGCTAAGTACTGCTTATGATAGTCAAGGACTTTTCAGCTTCCCATGCTCTGCCGGGTCCACAAGAAACTGGGAGGGGGCACAGCCAGAACAGTTGATCCAAACTGACCAAAGGGCTATTCCATACCATGTAACATCATGCTCAGTATAGAAACTGGGGGGTGTTGGCCGGGGAGCAGCGATCGCTGCTCGGGAACTGTCTGGGTATCGGTCGGCATGTGGTGAGCAATTGCATTGCGCATCACTTGCTTTGTATATTATTATTATTATTATTATTTTATTGTTGCTATTGTCTTTACTATTTTACTTTATTTCAATTATGAAACTGTTCTTCTCTCAACCCAGGAGTGTTTCTCACTCTTACTCCTCCGATTCTCTCCCCCATCCCATCGGGGCAGGGGGAGTGAGCGAGCGGCTGCGTGGTGCTTGGTTGCTGGCTGGGGCTAAACCACGACACACTTTCATCTTATTGACAAGTGTTTTATCATCTGCAGCACCAGAGATACTACGAGGATGTGCCTATGGCCCTGAGGTGGACATGTGGTCTCTGGGGATTATCACCTACATCCTGTAAGTGCAGACAGTGACACGGAGTGGTTTGTTTGTGAGAGCCTGCAGGTTTTTATGACATTATGAGGTGTGCCGTTAGAAAATGCAAGATCCTGAACTTTAATTATGGTATTCCTAATCATATTTAAGTAAGTCAAATTCTAGAGGACTATGGCAAAACACTCAGCTTATATGTTTGATAAATATACCACTTCTTCCTGCACAGCAGCAAGGTCTGCACAGAATCATGCTATTAATGTGAATGAATAGCAGCGAAGCTGCTGAAAGCAAAAATACAAGCACACAAGTGTCAGAAAGCATCATACATTTTTTTTTCTCATTCACACAAACTGTGAGATATACTATCATCCTAAGTAGCTTCTGAACTACAGCTGGGGCAAGGAGAAGTTAAGGTGCTTGCAGTAATTTCACAGTGCCTGTGAATATTCCCAAATGCAGCTGCCCCATCTGTGTTAGCCACAGACACTGCTACAGCTTTGTCTGCAGCATCAGTGTTGCTGTCTCACAGCATCTCAGTCAGGAGGCAGGGAACAGCCCTGGACTCTCTGTCTGCAAATCAGTCCAATGCGTTAAACAATTGAAGTTGAAGTGTTCCACTTCTTACAAAATAACCAGAGACACTGTTGACAGAAGGCTGTGGGCGATATAATATTACATATTATTATTATATATTATGTATTATTATTATTATTACATATTTTTAAAAGTTGAATTTGCAACTATAGACCACAATTTTCAAACAGTTGTGTCTAAAGGTAGGCACTTGTGTCTGCACCTTAATATGGCTAGTCCTAATTCAGTTGGTAAGTATTGTAATTATCTTATTGTATCAATGGAATCTTTCAAAGGAAGGTTATTGAGAAGGGAAAATTGTATCTGATATATTGACACTTCTCTTTATGGGAGAATAACTAACTTCATTTATTACCTTGGCAACACCAATGCTAAGCTGGCTTGTGTAGTTGTATATGATACTTGCAGGATGCCTTTTATGGGAAGAAAATGGGACTTTACACATATACATTAAAGACATGGAGGATTTTATACATCCGGGCCATTTTCTTTCCCCTTTTAGGACTCATTAACTGTGTCCAGCAAGTACAGTGTGTAGTAAGACAATTGTCTTCTTTATGTCTTTCGCAAAAAAAGTATTATATTTTCTAGTGTTTATACTAAAAGTACTTGTAAGGATGTATAAACACTCTGATGGAAATGCCAGAAAACATCTTTTGTTGTGTACATAAGCTTCAAGTAAATCACAGCTCTCCTTTTGGGTGCCTGTAAATAATAGGCTACAATATTCCTATTTGCTATTTTGTTATCTGCTCCTTTTAAAATGTGAATCTTTGTCTTGAGGCCTGGTTCAAGTCTGTAGATCACATCTCAGATATTACCTGCCAGGTGGTCATTTCTTGTCAGTTCTAGTGGTCCATGCATGGCAGAGAGATTTGCCAGCAGGGCTGTCTCTGCAATTGAAGAGGTGCCTTTTATTGTCCATTGACAAAGATATCTAGATTAAGCCATGGGCTTGACTAGTTATTCAATGACTGAGGGATAGCTGTTGTACTTGAAACTGGGAGCCTTCCTTAAGCAGAACTTGCTTTCAAGTGTAGGCAAGCTCCAAGCAAGAACATACAGCAAATTCCTATTCAAATATATGGAGTGGTGTTCGCTATACGCAGCCCTTCAAAACCTTTCAGCTGTTCAGGAGATGCTCCCAAGCCACGTTAAACCTCTGGACTTGTATAAACACAAGCTTGTGAGCTCCTGCTCTGGGTGGGACACCACCAGTACAGATATTCCTCTACTTCTTTCTCCTTCTGTTCCTCTCCTCCTCCCCTCTCGAAATCCAATTTGACCTACAGGAGAAAGCCAGGCAGAAAGGGTTCTAGTTGAATCCGCTTGGCCATCTCTTCCATTTAGCTTTAGTAATACTCCATATTTAAAACTCTTGTATTGAGTGTAAAGCTTTGTAGGTCAACATTTCTGATGGGTTAGAAGCTGAGACCAGAAAGGTACATGTACAGTAACTGTAATTGATTAATTCTGCAGCCTAAAGGACAGTGTTGCATGTCTCAGTCTCACAGTTTAGTAGAGGGAATGCACTTATGTACAGTCAAAAAAATACATTGTTGTATATGCCTCCAAAATAGAGTGGATTTAAGAGTTAACTACCATGCATAAAACTGTATCGTCTCACCAATACCAAGTGGACTTACCATGTGATTAAGAAAAACTTTGACATGTATTTTGACCAAACCGTTGTTCCTGAGGCAAACTATATTAAGACCTATTGATGATAACTGTCATAATTCCGAGGAAGCCACATTTATAGTTTTAACAGCAAAGAAGACCAGCCCTTTTGTGTTCCTGCAGCAGGTTAGAAATGCTATGGCACATTTGAGATGCAGATAGTGATCAACAGGTACAAGGTTTTGCCTGTAGTCAAAATTGCATGGATTTAATTAAAGGTGGTTTTTTACTAACTTACTTAAAAGGGCACAAAACACTGTCTAGTCATTTCTAACTGATTTTGAAGGTGTTTGCATTGATTTTTCTTTATTTGGTGAGTAATTGATTTAAAATGAATCAGCATAATCCTGGTTTAAATGAAATCAAAAGCAGCCATGCTGGGTCTTACCCAGGTTTAATTTGTCTAATTTGAAATCACACCTCTAGTTTATTCATCTAATCTGTCTGCTGAAATGAATTTTTTTTTAGGTGGAAGCATATCCATAGAAATTGTTAATAAGACAACAATAGGTGGTAGTAGTGAGTTATGATGAAAATATTTGTAGGAGTAAATGGAGAATCACTTAGAAGGCTTCCAACACAGTCACAGCAAGCCTTAAGCATGGTCTCACTCTATGTCATCAGTTACCTGGTATTCAGAAGCCAGTTTTGGCTGAACTAGTTAGTGGCCCAACAACCCTGTCCAGCAAAGGTGCTCCATGGGGACAGGAGCCGACCGGAAGCAAGCTCAGAAATGGTGGTGGGAGAGGCAGGCAAATGGGAGGGGAGCAGCAGAGGGACCATGACCAGCTCCAACATACTGAAGCACATGGTATTTGGAGGTTGGATCCTTGTGTTTTAACCCATCTCTGCCAGACTTGGAAATTAATAACACAACCAGAATGTACTTACAGTGGAGGTTGTCTCCTCTTCAGCACTGCAAAGTGATGCAACTGTTTCACCCACGGCTACACACCACTGTCAAAAACACATTTCTTAGTTGAACATCTATCTCCTTTCTCTGGGCAGTAAGCACTGATCAGGTATAAAACTACAAAACCAAGTTAAAATGTAAGGTTAAATTTTCTAGATTTGTTCCTGTCTTGTTCTTTATGGTCTGCTGTTCTTTTCCTGTTATCTCATTGCTTGTTACATTGTCTGGAGGCAGAGTAGCAGATAGACTTTCTGTTTAGCTCAGAACACATACTGGTTGAATAGGAAGTTCACTTTAAAACATCTGATTATGTGTGCAGGCATGATTAAAGTACAATGAAGTGACAAAAAAAGGACATTATATAAATGGAAACCAGTTCCATGAATTTGCTTTACCCAGGGCCAGCAACATGGATTGGTGTTGGGATCTATATTATTCAATATATTCATAAATGAAGTCATTGGTGAGATTACAAAATTTCTTGATAATACGTATGTCACCTAAGTAAAGATGAGGGCTGATTATTAAAACCTGCCAAAGGTTTTTACATTTTGTCGATGATGAGAGAATGTACAGCAATGAATATAATCAAAAAACAGTCCTAACTAGACATATAAAAACTTCTAACTTCACAGGTAAAGTTAGGTTCCTCAGCTAATTGCTATCCCTCAGGAAAGATTCTGATAATTCCTCTATGAACATGTTAACTCTGTGCTTGTAAACAATCCAAAAAAGCAGATCCAAGGTCAAGAATTGTTAGAAAGAAATGGAGCTTAAAATAGAAAACATCATTATGCTAGTTTGCAACTCCATGGTGTGCCCACGCTGAATGGTGTTTGCACCCACTTCAAAAAGACACACAACTGGAGAAGACTCACAGAAGAGAGGAGGGATGAGCAAAGTTTCAGACTGAGGAATGACTAAATAGTCCAAGTGATTTCAGCCTGAGACCAGCAGACCGAAAAGCTGCTAGAAAATAATGGCATGTAGAAGGTAAACAGATATCAACTGTTGCATGGCTACTCTTATGAACAGTCCCTATATTCATAGTTCCAATTACAGACATGTGAAAATGGAAGATTTACAATTTGATCAGCCTTTCCCAGTGCTTATGAATGCATATGACCACATTTTGCTCTGCTCGGTAGAATTAGGAGTTCGTAAGTACATCCAGGTCTGGTTTCCCAAAGTGGAGTACAGAACACAAAGTAGGGAAAGATAATACCAGGAAAACAGCCTAGGACTAATTAATCGTTGATAAATTTCTTGCTTTTTTATCCTTGCAGGCTTTGTGGCTTTGAACCATTTTATGATGAAAGGGGAGATCAGTACATGTTTAAGAGAATCCTGAACTGTGAATACGACTTTGTTTCCCCCTGGTGGGATGACGTGTCTCTGAATGCCAAGGATTTAGTAAGTAAAGCAAAAATGAGACTGGAGTATCTTTGCTGATATGTGTTTGGCTAGTATCACTTCCACTGAGAAAGAGAGTCCATTTTAGGGTGGGGGCAGAATAATTGGTTAATTAATTGTTCATATGGCTCCTTGCTTTTCTTATTATTACCTCTGGTATATTATGGTGCTGTTAAATATCCCCTGTTAGTCCAGTGCTGTAATTTTGCACTCAAAAGCATGGATATTCACGTCCTTCTGTGAACTAAGCCACAGATTGTTGGCAGCTGTCACAGTGTTCATGTGTGCCTGCCTTTCATGCTAGCTCTGAGGTGTTTCATCATTCCTCTTTGCAGGGCAACCACCTTCAGGGGAACGTAGAAACAAGCCCTGTATTTTGTGCAGTTTTCAAGCCTAAACTTTGGAGGAAGAATATAAAAAGGAGTGAAGTCTGCCCCCCTCTGCGGCTTTTGCTGACAGCCTTTTTCTGTCCATTTAAGCTTTTTCTCAGTAGATGAGGAAAGACTTTTAAATATGGTCCGTTAGCAAAATGCAAGGGCTGGCGTGCTATCTGCACTGTATTCTTTTATTACTGGATAAAGTAAATTGGATCCAGGAGATGCTGATCTGCAAAGATAGGTATGCTTGAGTTCGATTTTTAGTCAAGAAGAACTTGCACAATTCAGTTATTTCATTAGCAGTGAAGACACAACTGCTCGGTTCCATATTACTTATACAAACAGTGCCATAAACTACTACGCAGTTAGTGTTTGTAAAGTACTCCAGTGTGCCTCAAACAGAAGGGCCTTTTTTGTTGTTGTATTAGATATGAAGTTTTTGTAAGGTCAAAAAAAATATATCATTTACTGCCTTATGTCATCAAAACCCAGATAAACAGCAGCCTGCAGCAAAGCTGCTCATTTATTGTGTACAGAGAGCTTTGGTCCAAACTGGCCCCTACCATTTTGCTACAGTAAAGCTCAAGAGTTTCATGTTTGAACACACGTATAGCAAGCTGTGGTTCTCAAAACTCATGCTGTCGTCTGTTCTGGGGTGTTCAGTTGAAGTGATTTGCTTCACTTGACCTCTTCTGTGGATGCACAGCTGGCACTCATCACAATGCCTGTTCTCCTGCACCCACTTCAGGGCACTGTCTTTCTTTAATAGCTCTTTGTAGGGAAATTTCAAAGACCCCTAAATCAAGTCCTCCCCTCACGGTGGGGCACATAGCAGTGGTGGAGCCCTGTGCCATCGCTTGCACTCTGCTCCAGGAGGGTATGCAGTCAAGAGAGTTGTGTAAGTGTGGCTCTGCTGAGTACCATCTGTGTACTTCTTTACTCCATCCTCACCCTTCTTTTTTTTAAAACACCACTTGTCCAGACATCCAGCAAAACCCATGAAATGCAGCTTGACGGGACATACTTTGGACCCAGTAGTTTGTACCACCTCCACTCCCAAGGGTATGCCCCTTGTTCCCAAAAATGTCCTACTGTTGTGTTTGGAGAGGTGCAGCTTCCCTGGTCTCAATATCAGAAAGAATGGCATAAACAGCATTAGTTTCAAAGTGGGCTAAGAGGGAAATACTTGTACAGTACTTTTTAGTTCATGTGTACCTGAGGTTTTATTGTGACTGAAGGAAACATTTCATTTGTGAGGTACCTGACAGTGACTGCATGGTACAAGTCTGCATAAGCTGCATAGACTACAATTTAAAGTTTCTAATCCAGTTTAAACCTTGTCCAAATCCAAAAGTGGGGATACTGCTAAGAGAGCTGACTGGCTGGGGGTATTTTGAGAATCTCATAGGGTTTATGTGACAATTCAGACATACAACAGCCTATGGCAGATACAGGCCAGCTGCATTGGTACATACTCTTATAAATGGCGGTAACCGGTTAATTCTTTTTCTCCTCTCTTCCCCCTTAGCGGCTGTCTTATTCAGATGTTATTTATGGAGGACCAAGAAATGCCAGAAGCAAAATACATGCAAAGATCTGAATGCAAATTCTTGTTGGTTTCTTAGAATGTGTTTCACTAAGATGCTTCCCGAACCAAGACCAAAGCCCCAAAATGCAAAGCTCAGTAAATGTAAATGAAGAATAAGGTTAACAGTCTTCTGTATTTCTTCCTTGTGATGCAGGTTAAAAAGTTGATTGTTTTAGACCCCAAGAAACGCCTCACCACTCTACAGGCTTTGCAGCACCCATGGGTCACAGGGAAGGCGGCTAACTTCGCACATATGGACAATGCACAAAAGAAACTTCAAGAATTCAATGCCCGGCGTAAACTTAAGGCAAGTCTCTGGACATAGTCTCTGTTTTGGCTATGAAAGCATGCAATTAAATTAGTAGCCTTACAGAAAACTTGCACACTTTTCAGGACAACATTCCATAGTGGTATGGAAGTTCATAGTTAAGACGACTGATGAAGATGAAAAAGTTGAAGCTGATTTAGTCAATGTTTGCAGCCAAACAAATAAAAATGTGTGAGGTTGATTGAAAACTCTATCTACACCGACAGAACTGCTGAGAATGTACACAGCCTTCACAAATTCCTTACCTTCCTTCCTTTCTTCCCCCCTTTTTTCTTTGTTCATCCATCCAGTTCATCCATCTGTCCTGTACTGCTTGTGCATCCTTAAAGTATTGACCAGAAAGTACAAAATTCTGAGTAGTTTCTTCATGAGCATCCATAAAACTGGAAGATATGCTATAGTAGATTAAATATTTTGATCTGTAAGCCACCATCAGTTTCTATACCTGTCAATACAAAGCAGGAGCTTAAGCCATCCTTCTGTATGATCTGAAGTCAGCATTTCAGACGTGTGGGTCTGTAAAATGTATGGGTTGAGATTAACAGGCCCAAAACATACATTTCCAAGTGCCTCTGAGAGCAAACATGCAATAGCATTCTTTATCTGGAAATTAACTGCAAATTAGCTGCAAGACAGCAGTGCAGGTGGGACCTGTGTGGAAAATAACATTAGGTTTTAAGTCACCAGTATGCTCCTTTACTGTCTAGTCTACGTATCTACCATGGGAAAAAGCAGGGAAACATTTTTAGGTGCAAACGGCAGGCAGCTGAGCATCTAACTGACATAACATCAGGAAACTTTCTTCTCCCCTAATCCCTTCTTCAGTTATTAAAGATTTGTGTCTGTTTAGGAGAGACTTCCAGGGATAATTCAGCACAGAAATTATTACCAACAGCTACAGTGAAGTTGCCCTTGTAGCCCTGGGGAATAAGAGTAAAAAGCACCTTCTCTGAGAGCTTTACAACCCCTCTGCAAAACCAAAGTCACAAACAATGAACCTTAACTTTGGTTTTGCTCCTTTTTTTCAGTATTATTAGGGAACTGTGACAGAGAATCTCTGCAGGGCAAAGAAAAAAGTTTTGTCATTTACAAAGCTCTCAGACACTGTAGCCATAATTCACAGTGACGCTTTGCCCATGCAGAACTGACTAAATGTGTCTATTAACATTGTTCTCTTCAGAAAGATTTCTGTAGCCATACAGCAGGATTGCTGTGTGTTCACTGAAGATGCCATGCAGTGTTGTTATATCAAAAGTGATGTCAGTCATAAATTTCATTATTTCGAGTGAGCTGTTACATTCCCTGGCCAGGACGTCACAAAGAAACATGTGCCCTTTTTGCATGTTTTGATTCTCTTTATATTTTTACACCTTTGATCACCAGCAAGATTTTTCTGAAGCCCTGTTTATTTAGATCCCTATAGTCAACCAGGTTATACTTCGGTGTTTAAAAGCTGTTGTTTTTTCTGTTTATTTCTTCATTTCTTTTCTATTAAAGATTAAATGACCAAATCTCCAATTAAGAGAATTAACTACAGTTAGCAGTTAGAGTTAATAGCTTTACACATATATCTATGTATAAAATGAACCATAACTTTTTAGACAATGAATTTCTGTCCAAAAAATAAGAAGCAGAAAACTAGGTAGTGAATACATGCTTTAGTTGTTTTGTTAATAAGAATAATATAAAATTGTCCTCTCTTTCTAAACATGCGAGTCCAGCAGCAGGCTTTCTTTACGTAAAGACCTATTTTCATAGAATAACTTTAAAGCTGTCAGTCATGATTTAGTTTTTCATAGATTGTGTTGAATTTGTTTCACAAACATCCACATGGCTAGGGAGAGTAAATTACATGAAAAGTATCTTTATGTATTTTAATATCAAGTGGCCTGTTCTGTTTGTAATCTGTAATCTCACTTTCAAAATTATTGCCACTTTTTAGTTTGCCTTGCACTTTGACTTCATATTCTATCTTAGCTGATACTTCTTTGTTGCCAATGTTTATCTGTTTTTTCATTAGCATCTTCTTTTTCTTTTCTTTTTTTGTTTTTTTTGCTGCATGGTTACCTCTCCAAACCATCCACAAAACTTGCTGTACTCCTCAATTCCTTCCTGCAGAGCTGCTGCTTCTGTGATGCCTAAGCAAAAAGCTACCCAAGTCAAAAATACGTAAAGTTGTCATACACAGATATTAGTATTTCTTTTCCTCACCTCTGTATGTTTGTTTTTTCAGGCAATAAAACTCTTCAAGGCAAGGGCTAAGATAACTGTCTTAATGCATGTCTTAATTTTGTGATATTTTATGTGATATGAGAGCAATCCCCAATGTGTATTTTTTTATATATATACATATATATATAGGAAGTTGCCCTTATGCACTGCACCATATGCAATAGTGCAATACTGATAAATGTTGTTTCCCTTCTGAACTTTTCATGGAATAATCAGTGATAACACTGTTGTTATTATTATGACAGAAGATAACTTTCTTTTTGCCATCTAATTTCAACATGGGAGATCTGAAGTAGTTTCTAAAAAAAAATGCAGCATGTGCAGCTGAAAAAAATTCTGTTCATGTTGGCCAGCTTGTAACCTTGTGAAAGCAGCAATTTTAAACCTCCGTCTGGTATTTCAGGTGGCCTTCTAAATCTGTCCAGGCCCAGGCAGGTATCCAAATGCGACATTATCATGAAGACTAAATGCGGTTATATTCCCTAGTGGGATGATGCTAAGGCTGCAGTGCTGACAGACCGTGTTCTTTAAGGAATGTTTGCTTGATCCTCTCTTTTTCAGGCTGCAGTGAAAGCTGTGGTGGCATCAACTCGCCTCGGCAGTGCCAGCGGTCACAGCACGCACGACAGCAACAAGCCCAGCCGTAATCCATCTCCTGTCCATGACAGCAAACCCGAAGAAAAACCCACTCAGGAAGCAGAACCAGCTCCAGAAGAAATGTCTTAGGTCAATGTGCTTCCTTGTTTCAGCTGAGATCTGTCATTTCATACACCAGCTAACTTGTCATTCAGCAAGAGAGATTTGTAAGCTTGGCCTCTCTGGTTCTGCTTTGGGGTGCCAAATGCACTGGCTGGTGATCCTACCTTCAATGCATGTGACTGCTTATGAAAATAGTAAACTGTTCCATAAGGCATGTCATGGAAACAGTGTTATTTGCAGTAATACCGGCAGGTGAAAACATGGGGATGAATAACTACCTACCGTAATGTGTATACTTCATATACATCTATCCAGTGTTTCTAGATGGCATTTGAAACAAAATACTGTTTAATTTGGTTTTATGGAAGTAGGTGTCTTCTGTATGTCGTTTCTTTGAACAGCTTCCTTCCAGATTCATAGTCCTGCAGCAGACGAAATGGAAGGAAATACTAAGTCAATGCTTTTAAAACTCATGTACAAAATAATGCTTTTTATCTGTAAAAGTCAAAAAGTATTTGGGGATTTATATGCAAAAAACATTCCACTACTGGGAAGAAATTGAAATGTTAGTTCCGCTGGGCATGAAAATGTATGTTTCTCAAGCTTGTGTTGAGAATGCCTTATTCTGACTTTTCCTGTTTATATACAGTATTTTAATGCAACCAAAATTACTCAGATTTCTGCCATTTCATTCTCTAGTAAATGGTTAGCAAAACAAAACAGTAGACTAAAAGAGGATTAGAGTAGATGCAAATTTTTGAAATACCATTATATTTATTCATTAATTTCTAAACTGTGCAGCTAGAAGACGTTTTTATAGGGCCTAAGGGAATAATCTGCAATTATACAAGTTGTAGATGCTTGAATGAAGCTATTCCACAGCTTAATGATTTTGCTCTGGGGAAACAGTCTTATACAGGGTCTGTGAGCAAGTAGTATAACGTAGTTGCTTTCCAGATAGTTTAACCTCATGAGTAACCAGTTTCCACTTGTCAGCATAATTAGTCCAGATTTTCCTAAAAAAAGGATCCCTCCTGTAAAGTGATCCACCAGCACAGATTTTGCATCCTCCCAGAGCTCCTGTGTCTTAAGTTAAAAGCTGTGTGCATGGATCAGCTTGCAAAATTAGGGTCAGGCTCTTCAGCTGTCTTGATTTTTTTTGTTGAACTTAACTGATAGGAATTGAAAAACTAACATGCATCAGTATGTATGATGGTTTACATTTGTTTGTTATCACTTTGATAGCATGTGGATTTCATAATGTTATTGATATATTACAGAAATGGCAAAAAGAACAAGAACCTGATGTACGACGTCATTTGTGTTTGTTAACTTTTTTAATACTGATAGTTACCTACCACCCTAACATGCTCAACATTCCTCCTTTGCTTTGTTTTTATGTTAAGTTAGGCCTTGCACAACTTGCCTTGAAAAAATATATCAGCTACTGAAAAAACAAGTCATTAATAAAACATTCAGTAGCTACATCTCCTGGTGAAATTAAAGGGTAATACAATGTTATTCATATGGTAGGTTTGATAAATAAAATGTAATCTAGATTAATATAAAAAGGAAGATTAAAGATACTGTCTTTACTAGGTGAGAATGCATGCTAATGAATGTCTTGTACTAGAGATTTTTTATCCATTTCTTATAACTCTTTGAACTTGTACAGAAAGGTTTGCTAATTAAGCATGGTTGAAATTCAAAGTATGCACATCCATCCTTTTCCCAGGTGACACACTTTGAGGTCAGCTGAAATGGCTGGTGGGGTCATGGCAGCTGTGAACAGGCCAACAAGACACTTTTGCAGATTCTCCCTTGCAAATAAGTGCAGGAAGACTAATCACTTTGGAGAAGGTGATAGGTACATCCACCTGTCTCACTTTTTAACTATCTTTCTCCTGCGAGGTGACTGCAGGACTGCATTTCTCAGCCACAGCTCTCCTCTCCCAGTTACAGTGGCAAAGCCATCTGAGTTGGGTTGGTGTGGAGGTTTGATGGGAGAGGTTGGATTTCTGTAATGTTTCCTCCTTCGTTCGGGATAGTTGCTTCTAATCTGCAGAAGTGGAGCCGGCTGCACAGTCGTTGAGCATCTACGAGAGCTTGAGCAGAAATATCTTCATCTGAGACATGGTTTGTTGAGCTGACAAGTAGTCCCAGCTGATTCTTAAAGTTATTCTTTGCTAAATTATACCATAGCATATCATAAACATGAACTGATGACATGCAACTGGAGACCTCTCTGTGACAGCATGATATTGGTGGCAGCCCAGTCTTGTGCATAAAGGCTCTGGGGCTTCAGTTGGTTTTGCTTAGTTTTCTTTTATTATGCTCAATATGAAACAATCAGGATGTCTGTGCTGAATGAATTACCAATACGTGACTCAGTAAAGTAGTATGCCTGGCTTATGACAGTACTATAAAGCGGGAAAAGCAGCGCTAGGGCGTATGCGTGTAACTGAAGAAAGGAGCGTTACGTACATTGTTTTTGTCTGAAAAATCACCTCCCAGTGGCATCTGCCATAATTCAGACTTGGAAGTGCAACGCCAGTGTCTTACTGTGGAAAATGTGAATGTACCTGGAAACTACTGGAGGTGGGCCAGTTCCACATCTATGGTTATAAGCTAGGTAGAAAATTACTGATGCTCTTTTCTGTTGAAATCCTAAGCTTTAAGTTTTTAAAAAGTTCCACATATCAGCAAAGTCCTTCAAGTACAAAAGGGAGCCTTGCTGTCTTTTTGAAGTATTTGAACCTAGCAAAACTTTTCCTTTAGAGGCAGATTGTAGTATTAGCCAACTAAAGTCTAATATTTGAGAGCTAGGCTGAGGATCTGATGGCTGTTAAATGGCCAACGATGTCCTGGCTTTGCACAACAACAAGGTTTTTTACAAGTTCAGAAAGATTCACTCCAAAATAGAACAGATTTCCTGTCATTTTGAACACTTTTGCTTGTGATTTTGTGGATGACACAGTAAATAGCACTGCATGAGCCTGGTGCTGGTTTGTTAGCTGAATTTTGTGCTTTGCGTTGTGCAAGCATGCTGTAAAGACGCAGATACGCCACGATCAAACTTTTGAATCCAAAAGAGCATGAAAGCAAAGGTTTGTGGTACAGTGGGTGCTTCAGAAGAAGGCTACTAAGGGCTCTGTCCCCACAAGTGAGCAGGCTGTTGGGTACATGGAGAGGAGTGACAAAAACTGCCCAGCATCCCCTTTGCAAGGAGTGCATGCCTCAGTGAATAAAGCAAAGTGCTCTGAAAAGCCATGTGGTACTAGAGCGGGATAAAAGTGGCAACCAAAAAGTTTTTGGAAGGGCCTCGGGTAGGCAGGGAGTCCCAGGCTGGAGGAGGCTGTGGCTCACTGGCAGCCAGGCCTCCACACTTACCAAATAAAGGTCCTTCTCCTGCAACTCACGCTGTGAGTGAAACACAGATGCAGCTGGCAGCTGTGGGGGAAGTGAGGACACCGCATTTTCTGCAGCCCAGCAGCAGGGAAAGGGAAGAAGATGCTAGGAGTTGTCAGTGTCCAGCTTAGCAGATGGATAGCAATATCGGCTATGCAGCAAAGGCAGGAGCACTCTGGAGAAATAAATGCACATTTCCAAATAACAACTGGCAACTTGCCCCTCGGCTCCCGTGCACTTCCTGGGGCATGCTGTTATGCAGAGCCCTGCAGTGGCAGCTCTCAGTTTAAGAGTCGCATATGAAAGCGTAGGGTGGAGGACTGCCAGCAGATGCTTGCAGCGTCCCGCATGTTGCCTGCTTACAGAGTGATGGGCACTCCCCAGTCCCAGCTCAGTGCCTTGACCCTTGTGCAGAGGCTGTGTGTTTCTCCTGGTGAAGAACTGAGTTTTGTGTGGCTGAGTCTATCTTGTTGCTGCTCAGGTTATGAGTGTGTAGCTTATGTAGGTATGGCATTCAAGTAACAAAAATTATCTTCTTATATGGGAGAAAAACAGGAATGAGGCTGACCAAGCATGATGCACAGTTAGACCTAGAGCACAGTGGCAGGTATACAGACAAGTCCTGAAGATACCAAAGGTAAACAAAGAGACAGCTCAGAACATTCTTAAACTTTGCAAAACAATAATAGCTCACAGAATGTCCTTTCCTGCTTTTCAGAGTAATTTCAGTTAGAACATACAACCACAATAGTGAGTTAATTCTGCTTTTGTATAAAGAAGTTTAGCTTCCCTGATAAGCCCCCGCACAATACCATATTGCATTGAACAAAAACAATCAGCTTCATTGCAAAGTAAGACAAAAATAAAATTATAAGCAACAAAGAAGAGAAAAATAGGAATAAAATAATTACCTAGTCTGATTATATCTGGAATGTAAAGATCTTAGTTCCAGAACATGTATAAACTTTTACTGACAAGACTCTAGATTCTCCACATAAGCAAAATAATTGTTTTATGTCTGGGAGGTAAAACTTCTGGCCAGAGCAATTCAGTGAAGATTGATGAAGGGTCAGTGCAAATATGGAAAGCATCTCTTGGGGTGTGAATACTCTAACTTACATAAGGTTGGAACAATGTACATGCATATAACTAAAAATCCAGCAAAAGAAAAAAAAAACAAACCAACCCTGCATTGCATGCTCTTCTGCCCCTCCAGAGTGGAACAGAGAACATGAACACAATCATGAACTTAGTCATTATTGGAAGGCATTCAGATATTTTGGGGATAGGCATATTACAGAAGCAGGAACAGGATGGTATAGTCAAAGTGGCCCAATTCTGAACCCATCAATAAAAGCGCAGATATATATTAAAATATATATATGTACATGCACACACTAATATATAGAATTATCAAAAGAGAGGCACAGACTGCTGAACAGTCTCTAGGAGCCATGTCTACATTAACAGTTGCAGTAACCTTTTAAGCTGTCATTTGCCCTTTGCCAGCACTACTCAGCTGGAACTGAAACCATAGTGTTTCACATTCTTGTATACATGGATCATTGCTGGATGAAATTCAGTGTAATGGATGTCAAGGTATGAAAGATTAATAAATGCAGTGGTACAGAGTTTTCCCCAGCTCTGGCTCCTTCATACCAAGACACAGCTGGGAAGAGTGCTTCAGTGCCCTTGTCTTTTTGCACGCTCAGGACATGGGCCGAAGTGAGGTGACAACACAAGCACAGCATTTTGTGATGGGTTAGAGCTGCCTTAAACTGTACCAGAGGCCCCTGCCCAGTGATGCTTCATTCACAGCACGTGTCACTGAGAACTGACAATCTAACCCTTAACTTTTATGTCAAGAAGATGTTTACTGGCCAAGGTATGTTAAACAGCATGTGTTTACTCCTATTACGTAGCATAGAGCTCCTCCCATAGTACTGGCTACTTTTTTCTGTCCGCCTGAGAAACTGCAGCATTCCAGAGCATTATATGACAATATATAAAGAGGAAAGCTTAAAAGAAGGGGATCTTTTCTGTTTTTGCCATTTGAAACTCTGGTTTCAAGACCAAGTGTTAACATGCATTCATGGCCAAATGGCGTGTTGTTTTTCTTCCCCTTTATGCTTCATCTTTTTTCCTGGCCCTGGACCCCATGGGGCAGCCAGAAAAAGCTGTCAGCAGTCAGTCAGTGGGAGAAGAGCCATCTGACACTTGCAGGTTTCAGCTGCACTGCCCTGACAAATCTACGGATGCCCTTTGGTCTGTCAGATGGTTTCACTCCTGTTCTTTGAGTTGCTTGTGGTCCCGAAAAAGTCTGTGTTTTACTGGTCAAGTATAAATGTATTTCTCTGCGAGCCACCTGTGGTGCGATTTGTCATTGCCAGTTAGTACCTAGAGAAAGGTCTTTCTCCTTTCCCTCCCCATTTCCTAGACTCATGCAGTTTTCTGGCACCTTCTGTTTCCTTTCTCAAGAGCCTATACCTGGCTGACAGAAATAGCCCAGTGCTGTGCAACAAATGCCACACAGAACCAGAAAAGGATTCAGGTCCCTGAGTTAGTTACCCAACAGAAAATGAAGGCACCTGGGCTGCTGTAGATGCTTTGGCTATACAAGCTGCTAACACTTGGGGTGAGGGTTTCAGAGCAAAGTGGTACAAGAACAGCATCATGCTAGGCTCTGCTCCTCAGCACCAGGAGGCTCCTTCGTCAATGGTACTTTTTTCCTGCCGTAGAGTAGATGTGGTTTAGGTCAATCCAAAGAAGCACATCAGGCTTAGGAACTCTGAAAAATATCATGTGTGCTATGACCAATGATCTTCTTAATATCATTTGCTTAACACTGGTTGATAGGTATCATATTTTGTGCGGCATAGCCACTTACAATGTTGGCAGAAGAAACAGTTAAGTCAGTTCAGAACACCTGGTCCCATTTGTTGTCTGGAACTGTAAATAATGATCTGCTTTATAATACAAAAATGTGTGGAGCCAATGGTTGCATCTGCATATGTACACACAGGAAAAGTCTATCAAAGAGAAAAAAGACTGTAATTTTTACCTCATGTTGGGTGGACCTGGGATGGCTCTCCTAATTGGAAATTACTGTGTTGCAGACTTCAGGCAGTTATTCTGGTAACTCAAAAGCTGAGGCAAGCCATTGGGTATGATTTACAGCTGCAAACGGCATGTGATCTATCCCAGAGACAGTATACCCCAGCAGCCACGGAGTTGTATTTATTCATCTACAGAACTGTATGTAGGCATCTGCTTTGTCATATCAGCCCTCAGTATTGTCTGCCATGTCCTTTTGAGCTACTCCTTCCAAAATAAAGCTTTTTCATTAACCTAGGAAATTTAAATTAATTGCGCACAAAGTCAACATTTGTTCATCCATGTCTCCTTGACACCGCAGCCCCGAGGGAGGCTCTCTTCCAATCCCTGTCAAAGCAATAGTGTTGGGCACCACACTAGTTGTGATGAGGTAATGTTATTTTAATCCTGCCCAAGGAAGTCTCTCTCTCTCCCTGGACATGCCAGAGGAGCTGTAGGTTTTGCAAATGTCCAGTGATCAAATTACCTGATCAAATTACCATACTTAACTAACCAAACAGGGTGTATGAAGAATAAAGTGCAAAGACCCATAGCTGTTTAAGAGCCATATATCTGAGACATTGCTGTTAAGGTCCATCTTACACTTCTGCTTGAAGTTAACGAAAATGACTAGGCCTATTTAAATCAATTGGCCTAGTCACAACAATAAAGGCACCCGTGTGAGAATATCTTTGCAGATTCAGGCACAGTTTTTACAGTCATTAACTACAAAACCCTCCAAATGTTAGCTCCAAATAGCTGCATTGCACAATGAGAAATTACAGCTACCATACCTGCAAGAACCAGGGTATGTAGGAGAAAACAGATCCCAAGGCATGATTGTGTTAGTTATAAATGCTAACTTTACATGAACGAGTACAACCACCACTACAAATCCCTAAGTACTGCCAAACAATAAACACCCACAACAAAAACACCAGAGGATTTTGCTACAGAGCATACCAAAGAGAGCTCCTTGTTACCTTTGTCTGGACAAGGAATAATGTCTACAAGTCTTTCCTCCAAGGTCTCAGGTTCCCTGATTTCTGTTATTTTCCAGACATCACCATCAGCCATATTTATGAAAGTAGCACAAATATATCCAGCACCAGCCTCCTCTAGATGCAAAAACCTCACCACTGACCCCATTTTTAATTTGTAAGACATCAAAGCTGTTTTGTTTGTACTATTAATATGGCTCCCAGTCTCTTCCTTCACTTGCTATGGGGCCTGGACTAGCATTTAATGGTGACCGGGAGTTTGTCAAGAAACATTGTATGAAACTAAGTAAATGGACTGTATGCATATTTAGGAGAAAAAAAAAAAAAAATCTTTGAAGGATTTTCTATATCCTGCTGCAGCAGTGTCCCCCCTGAGAAGCATCTTCCTTGGGAATGACAGTGATCCCTGGGACCCTGCAGAGGGTCCCAGGCTGGTGCCACCACCAACCTACTGCCCCCAGTGTAGTGGTGGGTGTCTTGCTTGCTCTGCTCAAATCCCTACTATCTTGGCTGCAGGGAACAGTAATTAAGAGAACTAAGAGATTTTTTCCTGAAAGTGATTAGAAACAAGAACAGTTAAACTACTAGCTGCTGAGAGCTAACCCCAGCTGTGTCTTCACGCTCTTATGCACAACAGGAACCACTTTCTTGTTCACACCACACGCTCATGAGAAGTCATGCTAATGCTTTTGATTAAATAGCAGAAATTTCATTTAATGTTCTATAAGGGACATTGTTTTGGGGTTTGGTTGGTTTTGGGTTGGTTTTTTTTTTCAGAATACACAGTGTTGAGAGGCCTACACGTGTGAGAAAATTAACTCTGAAGTGATTAGGTGCTCAGGAAGAAGGAAAGATGGAGAGGTGGAGGGTGAACCCTGGTGCCTAAGACTAAGATAAATAGGATGGTCTTTCAGGACAGCAAGGGTGGCTAATCCAGCTTGTGAGGGAGTGGGAGAAGAGGGAAAGAGTCACTGAGTCCCAAGGAGCTATACCACCATACCCTTGCAAGCCTGGGAGGCACCAAGCAGAGTCTGGCTGGCTGCTCCAGACCCACAGCAAGGAGCTGATCAGCTTAAGATGGTTTTAACCTGAAGAAATGTGATACATTAAGGGCTTGTGTCTGGCTTGGCCTTGGTTTGGAGGCTCCTGGTGGCTCTTGGCTGTGAGGCTGAATGAGGACCAGACTGTAAGCAGGGAGTTTTGTTCTTCTGTTAATTCAAGAGGAATATATGCTGCATGGTTAGGGTATGTGCTGATGCTTCCACAGCAAACAGACAAATGGTGCTATCGACTTGTAACATGAAGTATTTTATAAGCCTGTTAATAGAAGCTCGTTGATCTCACAGCAGTGGTGGCTGGACATAAAAACAATGAAAAATGCTGTATATCTATTAGACTCTCTCAAATTAGCTCCACGTCATGTGTACCTGACTCCTTCTTTTACTGCTTAATGTGTAAGAAATCCTGTACTGTCAACACTGTTTGCTTGTACTAGCAAAGATGTTAGCGACTAAATAGAAGTTTGTGGACTGCTTGTTTAATGTGCACTATTACTTCAGACTAAGCCTGTTGTGTAGTAACTTTTCTGATACTGTGCAAATGAATCAGAGAGACCTTGGAACCAGAAACAAACCTGACAGTTTTGTTGTTTTGGTGTATTGTATTTGGGACCAACATACCTGCTTGTGTGCTTGCATGGAAATGCTGATAAGCCATGAGAATACGATTTGATAGAGGGAAGTCTATTTTTAACAAATGGCTTGCATGACTGATCTGGCGCTAAATAAACTAGAAAATCTAGAAATGCTTACATCTGTTATTTGCTGACAGCTAATGCTCAGAATAGGATAAGGAACAATAGTCATCATTATAGGGAGATTAATGACGGGTGTTACCCGTTTATATAGCACAGTCTTGAATTAATTCCAACTTGGCATAGCATTTCCCCTTCTCTTTGCTCAAAACCTTAGCAGTTGGGTAACAAACTAAATTTGCTATTAGTGGTGGAATACAGAACTAGGGGGCTGGAAAAAGACCTTTGTAAGGTTGCCCAGGCTATCCCTGTGCCCCAGGGAGGGTTATGTGAGTTAGATGCTTGTCTCACTTGTTCTTGAAGACCTACAGCAACAAAGACACTGCCACTTCCTTGTGCAATCTACCAAATTGTTTTGCTACTCTTATGACTGGAATGTATTTTATAAGGTTCTGAGTCTTTTTGTTTCAGTTAACAGTTTGTCTACCATTTCTTGTGAATCCAAAGGTTATTAAAATGCTCCTTTGTTCAGCATCCTTCTCTCTCAGCAGCATAAACCAAGTCCTTCCCCACAGATCACACACCCTAGGTCTTTGACTGCCCTTCTTGCTTGCATACAGATTTTCTGCCTGTAATTGACTACTCTCTGTCTTGAACTATGTAGCCAAAAGCTATGTAGCCCAAAGCTGCACGTGGTACCTGAGTGGAGGCCTTGGCAAGACTGAGGTGTTGGAAGGATTACTTTTTGTTTCTTTGCTCGGTGTCCATACCTGTCATTTAGCATCCTCAGTGGCGTTTCCTCCTGCTGAGTTTGCCATGGGTCTCAACTGCCATGGGCTCTGCAGAACTGCTGCTTGGCCAGTTGGCCACTGTCTTGTACTGGTGCTCCTTGTTATTCCTGCCACCTACAACTCCTTAGGCTTGCAAGCTGCTTGAATGCAGACTGCCTTCACACCCCTTTGTGGGGGATAATTTTTCAAAACCCCTGAGGGATGTAAGAGATAAACGGTGATAAGCTCTGTAAGACATTCTGCATGGTAACAGTGCTCCAGAAAAACTGTCTAATTTGGTGTTTCCATGGATGCTGCTGAATCTTTTCGCAAGCTGAGGCAAGGCATAGGTTCTTACTACAGTTTCATCAAATCATCTTCTTGCCATCTCCATAACAGAGTGGAAAAGAGCAGTGGAAAGTCAAAAGAGAGCATGTGTAAGAGCTGGGTCTTATGGGCTTTGAGCTCCCCCTGGAGCTGAAGATTTTTGTGCTTTGGACTGACCTCTTAAAAACAGTGCATCAAACAGCGGTGTGGAAGCTCATGTTACAGCGTAACATTACATTAGTTTTATGGTGAGCTTGAGACACAAAAAAATGCTATATGAGAAAGAACTGACAAGACCGTAACCTGAGAGAAATACTCAGAGGGACTGTCCGTAAGTTAGGATAGCTAGAGACTTAAAACCATCCTGCCTTGTAACTAAGAAAAATATGGATTTCTGCTGATTCCTGGTACAATTTGCTTCTTTATAAAACCCTCAGTTTTTGTAGTTGGTGTTCTTCTGAGCAGTTAAAACAGTTTTTTCCTTCAACATATTGTACATGTGCAAGTAATTTTTTGTCTAAAATATCCAAGGATGCAGATGGTTTGGGAAATGATTCAATATTTTTAGATGCATTGTCAATTCTCCATACCTTTATTTGACATTAAAAAAAAAAAAAAAAAAAAAAAGCATGAAAGGCCTCTTCCTTCTTCCTCACTTTTTTTTTCATTATCATATTTTCATTTCTTCAGGCAAGAGGCATGTAGTGGGTAGAACATGTGATGGGCATCAGATTTCCTCAATTTCTCTTCTACAAGTGCTGAGTTTCCATGGTATGGGCTGGGAGGCACACAAGCAGAACAGAAAGATGTTTTGCCCATGTAGAGCATATACAAAACTTGATTCTTTGTCTTGACTGCTGTTTTGCACCAGGAAGTGTTCCTTATCATCCCAGTAAAAAGGCAATCAGCCACTGTAAAGTATCATTTAACGTGCTATTTATTAGAGCTAGCAAAATAAAGAAAGAGAGGGTAGTATGGATAATTTTGCATACTTTAAAATGCTGGGAGTTGTGAGGCATCAAAAAGGCCTCTGGCACAGCATGCTCTGCAGATCCTGCCTGTGGAAGGGTTACTCCATTTTTTGTTATTCGAGCTAATACAGGATTTTCTTAGAAAACTTCATCATTTCATTCATCAAACTACTTACCATTTTGACTATCAAGCAGGAAGGATATCCACTCAAGAACTTCTTGCTGCACTGTCAGATACAGGGAAGGCCACGGAGGTGGTGTAATTGCTGGTACTGCGTGGCAGCTGCCTGCGGGCTCCTCTGCTGTCATCAGCTGGGTAAGTTTATCCTGCAGCCAAGGAACATGCAGAGCGCAGCACGGGCCTGGCCCAGCTCAGGTTAACTGCTGTGTGGGTCACTAACTCCACGATGTACGACGGTCTTCTGGGTGAGAATACTACTACACCTGCTGGTCTTGCAGAGTCTCAACTCTAATGGGCCGTGTTTCTGTACAGATGTTCATGCTTTAATTGTATCTTTTAAATTAGCCTCATTGAGACCATGGGAGACCATGAAATTCAACGGAGATGGCTGTGCACATAGGGGCTCCATGCTTAATCCTGTATGCATAAGAGATGCTGGTTTGTAGGGACATTCCTCGTGCTCCAGTGAACAAGCATGCTGTGATTTCTTTCATTCTTCCTCCAAATCATGAGGAGCTCAAAATCGTGTTAGGCATACAGATGAGGAGGGGTACCCAAAGAAGAAAGTACTCAGGTTTACAACTGCTCAGATGCACCCCTTTGAGCACTGCCCTGCATACCCGGTGAGCCTTGGAGCTTGAATTAGTAACACCAACATGCTAGCAACAATGCTGTGTGATTGGAACCTCAATTAAAGGCAGCACTCAGATTGATACCCTGAGAAAATCAGGGAATCTTACTTAGGATAGTAATTTGCTGCCTAGAGTCATAACCTGCCTCACAGCTGGGTCTGTGCTGGCCGGCAGGTCAGCAGACCCAGGTACAGAGCTCAGGAAATTCTATCAGGCATCCCAGGGCACAGCCAAACTGGTCCACAGAAGGCCTGAGCAAGGTCAGTTTCTGATTACACTTTGGGCAGTAACTGATCTTCTAATAGCTCCATTGATGTTGCCTGCATCAAAGAAATATTTTCAAGGATCAGTAGGCAGTCATACTGGCTTGACTCACGGAATGAGAAATTTTAAAGAAAATCACTTTGAAAGAGACAGTTCTGGAAAACGTGTTGGGATTTGGGGCACCTTAACCCAGATGTCCAAGCAAGGGTATGTGACATCTCTGAATGTGTGGGTCAGCTGTGAAACGTGCATAGGCATCTCCAGTCATGTGCTGTCATCATCTGTGCGTGTTTTCTCCCTGCTAGTGGCACAACCCCGAGGAAGGTTAACCCCACAATTATCAGTCCCTCCCAGTACTGTAAACCTGAGTCATCAGCACAGCTCGGTGGGGACTGGAAAAGGCAGAATATATTGCAAAGTTTAAATTATGGTCTAGGACTTCAAGGATATATTCCTTCCTAGAGAACATTTACTCTTTAGCATAGATTTTATTATTAAGCTCTCCTATCTTCATCTTCTCTCTGGCCAGGAAATGGGTTTAAACATCACAATTTTTCTTAATCATTCTAATTAATGTCATTAATCATTTTCTGAAGATCTGAAGTGGCCTCTGTACTTCTTTCTACCCCACTTTGCAGAAGGTGACATGATACATGCCCTATGAGAGCATGCTGTATCTTAGAGGTCACAGTTCCTTAGAAAAGCAACAGAAGAGGGCTGCAGCTCCTTGCTCTGAAGTCAGATGCTACAGAACTCTCCTGCCTTTATTGCAGGCGTAGTAAAAGAAACAAGGAAAGGTTCTACATAAGATACAGGCACTTTCTTCCTTGGTTTCTGTAGGTGCTAATTAAATACATGTCAAAATACATGTTGCAGCATGCTTTATAACCCTAATGTACATCCGTATGCCTTTTGCAAGGTCTACATGCTCATGTGTTTTGGATTCAGTTACTTTTGATGGTAAATAAACCATTCCTTAAACACACTAAAAGGTAAGTAATAATAAGATAAAACTAACAAAGTTCTTCCACAGCAATCGTGGGTTAATTACAAAAAAAAAAAATTAGAATTTAAGATTTCAGAAAATCCTATTTGTACTGTTTTCAAGAGTTTTCAATTTAGCAGAAACCCGAGTTGTGCATCTTCCTAGGCCTAAATCAAGCTTCTAAGTAAAGACAGGCTTTTTGGCTTTTAAATTTAAGGAGACAAATTGATAGCATTAGAGATCACCATACAGCTGAAAATTAACTATGTCATCAGACATAACTCTCCCAAAAATACCTGAACACTACCTCTGCCTGCACAAGTATTGAAAAAGCTACATCATGAGTCTGTTGGAATCCACATTTTAATTTATTCTGTAATTGCATACAAAATATAAATACAATTCTCTTAAGTGCTGAACACAGTTAAAACCACTGTTAAGACAGACTGACTTCAACTTTCTGAACATAGGCACAACTTGACTCGTTTCAATAGAACTACGGCTACTTTTACAGCAATGAACCTCCTAGGCTGAATCACCAGCTCACACCATCAAAATAATTCCAGATATTTATGGCTACTGGAGGAATTACACACTCTTTTCATGTCTTACAAATCCATCACATTTCACATTTATAAATTCATCACATTTTAGATCAGGGCTTGTGCTGTTCCCAGAACACTGAAGTACTGCTCCACCTCCCAGCAGGCTGTGGTAGAGTACCTTAGACTGCCCCCAGATTGAACTTAGCCCAATCTCTATCTTCTTTATATGTAAAATAAGGAGCACAGCTACAGGCAAGGTCAATGCTGGAGGTTTTAGATGAAGAACAGAAGCCAAACATGAACACTTTCTTATCTTTAGCCACCTTTCGCATCCACACGCAGAGCACATAGTTAAAGTGCCAAAGATTAGACTGTCATATTGCCTAAACCCCTGAAGAAGTATTTTTTTTAAAAAAATACTAGTCATATAAAAATAATTCTGATGTGTCTATATATATGCCATTTCCCTAGCAAAAATTGGTCTGTGCTATTCTTGAGCACCTCATTCAGACGTCAATTTCAGCTAACTGTATTCCAGCTTAACTGAAACACTCTTAAACTCAGGTACTGGCAAGCCTCACAAACTTGCAGAAATTCTGGTGCTGTGAGGGTCACACAAACCTGTAGTAGGTAATTGACTTTGTCTCCCACTACCTTCTAACAAGCAAAGCATGGGCTCCTGCACTTTGTCCTTTCAGCTGCTTTCCTGTTAGTACTGTCTTGCCTTCATCTAAATTGTCCACTAACTTAGGAGGAAAACAATGCCTACTGGGAAAACAGGTTCTGATTGAATGAGCACTTGATTTTGTGGCTTTGTTCTGAATGTAATCTGGTTAAAGAACAATTCTGCTTTAAGCCCTAAGACTCCTCTCAATCCTTAGCTATATAAAAAGAAAGTAAGTTTTGCTTTCAAATAAATACAACACACTAGGAAACTGGACATCTTTCTTCTAGTTCTATATTACTCTATAGCTGAACTGCTTGGAATAATGACACTAGGGGTATCAGCTATGCATTGCTTCAGCAACATAATCAGCATACACTGTCAATCATTGCACTCCTAACTCAGAAACATTTTTAGAAGTGTGAGATTCCCCAAAATAAATCTTTAAAATTTGTTAGCACCTTCTGTGATTTCTCCTCATCTGAAAACTATGCTCTTATTGATAAAAAACAAAAAAATCTGCCTCCATTCTCTGTCTCCGGTAGTCTCTGCTCTGTTATTCACGTGAATGTTCAGATTCATTGGCAGAAGCAATAGACTATGTCTGTTAAAACACGCAAAGCCAGTTTAATCAGCGTTTAAGGAACAAATGACTATAAAGCAAAATAGAAGACCTACTTTGCTTTCAGAAACTTTACTCTCATTCACAAAATCCTTCCACCTCTAGGCCTGCTACTGAAAACAACTCTGTCGATAAAAAGGAAACCTGCATGGAGAAATTTTTATAAAAACATCATCATACTCAAAATACACTAGGAATTTTCTTCCATTTAAACACAAGCCTTCTTTCTTCAACTGCTCTGTGCTTCATCAGCCTATCTTCACTGCAAGCCTAAAAAGCCATTTCACTCTAAATAAGGATATATACTCCAGGGGAGTTAGAGCCCTTATAATGGGTGTTTGCAACAGGGACCTCTGCAGTGCCTAGTGCCATACAAACATCATCCTGCAAGTGTCTTGTGCCCCTTTTGACCCGTTTTTCCGGCACCAAAGTGCCTCTATGTAGATTTAAACTGGGCTTTTTACAGAGCAATGGAATACTTTTCTCTATATACATCTGTATCACAACCCCTCAATTAGTCAGTCCCAGCAATTTTAAAAAAAGACATGAATATGCAGATTCACTACACATGTAGTCTTTATAACTGGGAAGAATAAAGAGGGTACACTTCACACAGCTCCCTCTATAATCATATCAGCATTCATCCCACACAGCAGTATTCCTAGGGCTTTCTCACTTGCCTCTGTACTGGTACTAGAAAGGAGTGAACCTCAGCATTTAGGAAAAAGTGTGTCTGCTGACGCCAATTCCTTAACATCCTTGGTGGTGCAAGATCACCTTGTGAACTTCCAGCATTGCAGAGGAAACAAGGAAGATAGAAAAGATGGGACAAGTAACCAAGGAGTTTAAAGGGAACTGCAGAATACACAAAACTGAACAGGGAGTTGACGTTTTCTGCCTATGAAGACACCAAAGGCTGTTTGATGCCATTGTTTTTAAGTGTCTTAAACAGTACTAAATGCCTTAATACATGAAGCACATTGGAAGAGCCCTCACTATATTTGGTGTCATGTTTTTTCTACCTCTCCACCTGAGCAACAAGAAAGAAAAGCCCTCACTGTTCAGACTTCAGCTATAGTGGCCAGTGTCCACAGAGCCAATATTGCAGGGGAACAGATTTCATCTGAATTTCTTTTCCTAAGAGTCCATTATTAGTCTTTGGATTGTACGCATTGAACTGGCCCCAAAATATTAGGGCTCAAAGGTACCTTCCTTAATTACTATGCAGCTATCTTCTGCATACTAGCACTGGTAAAGCACAGGGATAATTACAATCTCACCTGAGCAAATGATGCATGCCAACATTAAAAGCTTAATGTCAGGTTTTAAACAGAATTCAGGTTCCTAACAGCACAGAGAGTATTCTTTTGCAAGCCCCTGCTACGTAGCTGTCAGCATCACTGGGTGGCTAAATATCTTTAAAAATCTGACCCTTCATCCTCCAGCAGATCTGAGCCACTCTGCAGCTTGAGCTTTGGCCTTCAGTTGCTCATGTTTTAAGATGCTCATTTCATTTATTGCAAAGATCAGTCTAGGGGTATTACCACAGAACACTCCAGTGCACTGTACCAGCATGCTGGCAGTCTGTGCTGTTGTGGCTACACCAATGCCTACACCTGAAGCAAGTTAGTGGTCCTTTCTGTTGCTTTAGTAATGCCAGGTTTTTCAGTTAAGGAAGACACAAAAAACCTCACACACACAGTTACATGCAAATTTAAGTAAAAAATTCTTTAGAAGTGCAGAGTATCACAGAAGATCCATTGGAAGTTTCCTATTTTGACAACTGTGTGAGTAAAAGCCCACTAAAAACTATGGAAAGACACCTGCTGACTTAAATGAGCTTTGGATCAGCTGTAAGGGCATTTCTTTATCTATGCACTGAGACTGTTATATATAACAGTTAATTAAGTTACAGTTACAACATCAAAGAAATGCCAGTAATGAATATTTATTTTTGCTAACAAGAGCGAATAGCTTTCTTATCAATAGTATCATTCAACAATTTAGCTATGTAATATCCCTGTGAGAAATCAAAGCAAGTTTTTAAAACAAATTACAGATGCACCTGTAGAAACTACATAAATCAAAAGTTTTAAGTAAATGTAAAAAAATATATATTACAAAATTACATCTTCAATGAGATCCTGCCTATACAGTGACCTGCACCTGCAAAATCCTGAGCACTCCACTCTCAATACTACAGGTGAGAACTGAGCTCATGCGGCATTTTTCAAGCCCACACACCCCCCTTGTGTTTTCTACCTAGGAAGCCAGAGGTCTATACATTCAGACTACTCTTCACACAGCTGCAGAGTGCTGAGCAGGAAGCAGAATCTTGTGCCGTGAATTAGGAACGTATGCTAAGTATCACATCAAAAAGTACTTGGTAAAATTGTTTGGGTCCCTCTACATAAAGGTTCAGGTATCATTCAGAAACGATGTTACTCACCTCTTAACTCAGTAGCTAACCTATGCTAAGCTAAACAATTTAATTTGATTGCGAGAAACGCATGGGCTTTTAAGTCAGTGTTTGTCTATGTTTTCAGTGCCTTTTTGAGGTCAGAGTAGAAATTGGCCAGGGTACTAGACATGGCAGTGTCTACTGCAGATTGTGGTAGCATCCCTCGCAGTTCAGTCTGAATATAGCCTGTCAAAAGGCTGTGGCTAGGGTAGTCCTTAAGAGGGATGCAGAACCAACCACAAGGGTGATTGAATCCACGGACAAAGTTAGGTCTCACCTCTCCATAGTCTAGGCTTATACCTATCAAGGAAAACAAACATAAAAAATGGAAATTAATTTGAGACATATACAAAATAAAGGTACAGTAAATTTAAAATGTACACATTTCTGCTTGGGGAATTTAGTAGAAGTGACAGACACACTTCAAGTTTCTGTGTACTTTCATGCATGAAAGTTGTCTGCTCTTCATCCAAACTCCAAAACAGACAAGCAGAACTTGATAAGCAGAAATTCTGACATTAAAAAGACCCTCCTCCTATTTACTACCAAGTCGTTACTCCATCCAGTTTGCTCTAAGAGCTGAGTCAAAGCACTCAACTTGTCTCTACCACCCCTGTCCCACAGTTGGCATAAATGAAACTCAGCATACAGGGATGGCTCATGGGTAAACCAGTAACTTGTATACTTCTTTAAATCTGTAAAATGTTAAGATACCTTTGAAATACTTGTTGGAGACCATCTTACACCATTGTTGAATGCTTATTGCAGAAGTAAACTTAATTTGAATCAAATCTTAAGCCAAGCAGCTGTTGCAAAATAAGAATTAAGCAGAGGTTAAGTGGTACCTTACCACATGTTAGAAGCCCATCTTCATAGCTTGTAGTGTAAGAGAAATCAACAAACTCCCTTGGTGCTATGATATTCCAGAGCTGGCCAGCAGTGGTGTAGCGCATCACACAGCAGTTCTTGTTGAGTGACAGAATGAGGGTAAAAAACAAACATATCTTAGTATAATGAACACAGGGAATTTTTTCCTTGTAGACAGCTAGCTTTTTCCACAAAGGTTGCAGCCTCTGTCAACTAAGCTGTGCAAATAACTTCAGTGAGGTCTGAATGGCTGTGTCATTTTCAGTCTAAATGCTACAAGTTTGCAAGGACTTGCAGTCTGCAACAGAGAGCTGCAGGAGCTGAGAGTATCTGGCACCTTTAAACCATACTGACTAAAACTACAGAACTCTGTCATGCCTGGGAACTGAAAGCCATGTGGCTTTACCACTACTTAGCAAGTATGAAAGGACAACGAATAAATTGCAAGAGGCCTCTCTCAGGACTAAGATGCTTTGTCAAGTACTTTTAATCCACCAAGTGAATAATAAAACAGAATGCAAACAAGTCTTCAAAAAAGGCTTTCTTATAAGACAATAGAGTTTGTATAAATTTTAGGGAATAATTAGCAAAAATACCTTGACATATAAATCTACCTTAACAGCCAGAGCAAAAGACAATCCATGTTTAAGCCAGATGTCCACGGAGTTTTGAAGTCATACTGAATGTCCCCAGTAACCAAAAGAAGGCTACCAACTCATCTGTTATCAGCTTCAAACCTACCTTTCTTTAGCAAGTCCTGCCCCTCACTATGAACTATTCTGGCTCCTAGCACAAAGCCCTGCCAACCAGTGAAGTCAGCCTTTTAGGAGGAGGGAGAGGTTGCAGCTTCTGTATGCGTAGGTTCTTAATACCCACAATTTAGTTTGTTGTGTAATGGAAGAAAACAAGCTGTATGAAAAGGCTTTGGCATATAAAATATTACACTGTAAGTCTCTATATGTGAATTTTATCAGACGCTACCAGAGCTCCCAGGTCCGAGAGAATCGTGACCAACCAAGTTTTACTCCTTTATTATTAGCATTGATAGAAAGCTGAACTTCAAGCTTCAGAATAGGACTGTGCAGCCACAAAAGCCTCATCTGAGGCCACCCACAGTATGTATGCACAATATCCCATGTGCATGCAGAAAACAGGCAGAAAAATGTTAGTATTTCTTGGAACAACTGCTCTTCTGTACTGTTAAATTCACATATGCATCTATACACATTTCCCTTAAGAATCTAAAGTCTTCACCTCTTCAAATGTTTCCATGATGTCCATTGTAGTCATTAAGCTGTCCCAGTCTAGCCTATAAGGTCCAGGGCGAATATGATCCACAATTCTGTTAGTAACATCTTCCACCACTCCTTGAGCTTTGTAGCTAGAGAAACATATGTTCACATTTAAAAGTGAGAAATTCTTTATAAATATTCCTTTAATTTGCAACAGCACACTTACTGTAATACCTTGGTACCTGGAGTGGACAATTGTATCAGAATGACAGTACAGAAAAAGACCTATGGGGTGCATCCTCTTCAATAAATGTTATTCTGAGCAGCTTTGTCCTTATGCTGCAATCAGTATTTTGTAAATGGCAAACCCATTCCTCAGACAAAAATCATCATGTTTTTTTCTCTAACAACTTGGTATTTTGCTGCTTTTGCTGTGGGAGCAATGAGTCCATCAGGGACAAGCAAAGCTAAAAGCAAAAAGAAAGGAGAGTGGGGTACAATGGGAAAAATGTTTTTCATAAAGTAGAAGTAACAGTAGTAGGACCAAGCTAATGAGAAACTATGTTAATGCTTTGGTGGCATTTTAGAGTACCAAATAAAATAATTTGGTATAAGATTTTGTAGAACATTCATTTGTTATCAGATATTTTTAGTACACATGAGAGATTTTGTTTACTTGAGTTACTGGGCCTCTGGGTCCTGAAGGGGCAGAATCTATCAGAACCATTATTTTCAAAATACTTTTTATTCATTAAGCCATTCTTATTAATAGCAGGTAACTAGTCAAGCAATGCATTAATCTATTCACTTATGCAGTTCACCTATAGTCACTCACAGTTACCTGGTTGGAGCCAATCTCAGTTGTATACTCAGACTGGAGGACAACATGAACATGCCACTGGCTTCTAAGTAGGTGTTTGGAAACTTCTTCCAAGCGTCCTTTATTACAGCAGGTGTATACACAACCCTTCAGTCTTCATCTGCACACAGCAGCCATTGCCCTCTTGGCAGTGGTTCAAGTTACATCTGTTGTTGATGCCAGTGTGCCCATGGCCCCGTAGAGTCAGCAGACTCTTGGTGTCTGCGGTCATCAGCTCTTGCAGATTTAACAGGATTTAAATTCCACAGACAGTATCAGTCTTTGAGATACTTTCAAACACTACCTTCTCACATGGCTCTTCCTTTCTTTAGAGTAATTTTTTAGTAACCATTTCTCTACCTAAACCTACAGATACCAACAGAACTCAGTGACAGAAACTCACACAGGACAGGCCTTTATGTCACACATCTTTCCCACAACTACATGCTTGATATTTTACTCCATTGTAGTTGCATAGTCACTGTGACAGTCCAAGCACTGACACTTCAGACCTACTGAACCTGGACTTGATTCTGTGGTTTGCAGACCATCTTTCTAAAAGATCTGGGCATATATTGTTGCCCGCTTCAGCCAACGGGAGTTCTGTGGTGTATTCCACAGTTTTCATTGTTCGTTGTTCTAGACACCATGCAACACTAAAGCATCAAAGTATAATACCAAAAAGAAATGGTATAGGCACCCTAGATGATCTACTTAGCTTCTCCTTTGGAGAATCTGTGTAGTTGAAGGCTGTAGAATCCACAGCCTTCACTTCTAAATTCTACAAAACACATTTCTGGAACCTTAAAAATGTATCTGCTCTGCAGGCAAACTTACAGGTATCCACTGAATTCCTCTGATGGTTTACGCCACACAGTTGCATCTTTCTGAAAGAAAATGGAAAATATAGTGTTAATTGTCTTTTACATACAATTCTAAGATATCCAGAAAATGCCTCAATTTTTCAAAAGGAAAGCAAAAGACTTTACCATTAACTATGGTTCACCCCAAAGTGCTCACTGACCTGGGCACATTTGTACACTTTCCTTAAGAAGATAAGCAGATGTTTCAGACATCTTTTGCTGGTAATATTCCATTCTTTCAAAAGCCTTTCTCAGTGTCAAGTGCTAGAAGTCTGTGCAGAAATAGGGCTTGGCAGGCCAAACCAGTTTTCTAGGATGTCATGGTTTAACCCTAGTCGGCAACTAAGCACCACATAGCTGCTCACTCACCCTCCCCACCCCATGGTGGGATGGGGGAGATTGGAAAAAAAAACCCCATGGGTTGAGATAAAGGCAGTTTAATAGGACAGAAAAGGAAGGGAAAACAACAACAACAACAACAATAATAATAATAATAGACTATACAAAATAAGTTATGCACAATGTAATTCCTCACCACCCGCTGACCAATGCCCAGCCAGTCCCTGAGCAGCGATTGCTGCCCCCTGGCCAACTCCCCCCAGTTTATATACTGAGCATGACGTCACATGGTATAGAATACCCCTTTGGTCAGTTTGGGTCAGCTGTCCTGGCTGTGCCCCCTCCCAGCTTCTTGTGCACCTGGCAGAATATGCGAAGCTGAAAAAGTTCTTGAATTAGAGTAAGCACTACTTAGTGACAACTAAAAGATCAGTGTGTTATCAACATCATTCTCATACTAAATCCAAAACACGGCACTATACCAGCTACTAGGAAGAAAATTAACTCTATTCCAGCCAAAACCAGGACAGTATCCATCCCTTATTCTATACCATCTATGTCATGCCCAGGTTCTACCCTTTCCAATACATCCCAGTTAATCACTGCCACTTTTCCTGTCTTTTGATATATACACACAGATATAATTCCCTAAGTCTACAGGCCATCCCTCTAAAATATCCGTTGAGTTCATTCAGTCCATGACTTTGGACTCCAACTGTCATAACAATCCTTCAGGGCAGGAAAGATGGTGTGCAGTGTTGGATTGTTGCATGCTGAAGCCAATTCTGGTTCCTCACTGCTGCACTTTGCTCAGTTTCATCAAAATTCATTCTTCATTAATCTGGGTGATTCTTACTGTAATACTGTTGATAAGGCATATAGCAACCATACAAGAGATGACATACAGTATTATATAGCAATTAACATCATACAGTTCAAATCATTGGCTATTTTTTCCCCAAAATCAAATCCCCTTGAGGTACACATTGGACTTCCCCATCCTTCCGCATGACCCACCAAGCACCCAGGTCCTTGAGCAAAAGCAATCCTACGGATGGGTTTGCTTTTGCCTGAGGCAGGAATAACCAATACTGTCTTCCCCAGAATACTTTTCATGTGCACTACAGGAACTTTATCCCCCTCTACAGTAGTTAAAAGTTTTGATTGCACAGGGCCAGCTTGATTGGCAGATCCCCTAGTGCTGACTAACCAGGTGGCTTTTGCTGAATGTGTATCCCAATGTTTGAATATCCCACCACCCATTGCTCTCAGGGTAGTCTTTAACAGTCCATTGTATCATTTGATTTTCCCAGAGGCTGGTGCACAATAGGGCATGTGATATACCCACTCAGTGCTGTGCTCTTTGGCCCAGGTGTCTATGAGGTTGTTTTGGAAATGAGTCCCGTTGTCTAACTCAGTTCATTCTGGGGTGCCATGTTGCCATAAGACTTGCTTTTCAAGGCCCAGGATAGTTTTCTGGGTGGTGGCATGGGGCATGGGATATGTTTCCAGCCATCCAGTGGTTGCTTCCACCATGGTGAGCACATAGTGCTCGCCTTGGCGGGTTTGTGTCAGTGTGATATAATCAATCTGCCAGGCCTCCCCCTATTTATATTTCAGCCATTGCCCTTCATACCACAGAGGCTTTAACCACTTGACCTGTTTGATCACAGCGCATGTTTCACATTCATGGATAACGTGCAATAGTGCCCACCGTCAAGTGCACCCCTCAATCACAAGCACATCTATAAGTTGCATCTCTTCCTTTGATGGCCTGAGGCGTCATGGGCCCATCGAGCTATAAATAATTCACCCTTATGTTGCAAGTCCAGATCCACCTGAGCCATTTCAATCTTAGCAGCCTGATCCACCCACTGGTTGTTTCGATGTTCTTCAGTGGCCCGAATCCTGGGTACATGAGTATCTACGAGACGTACTTTTACAACCAGATTCTCTACCCAGGCAGCAGTATCTTGCCACAATGCGGCAGCCCAAATGGGTTTGTCCGGGCCCTGCCAGTTGCTCTGCTTCCATTGCTGTAACCTCACCCACAGGGCATTTGCCACCATCCATGTGTCAGTATAGAGATGGAGCACTGGCAGCTTTTCTCAGTCAGCAATGTGTAAAGCCAGCTGGATGGCTTTCACCTTTGCAAACTGACTCGACTCCCCTTCTCCTTCAGCAGTTTCTGCGACTTGTTGTATAGGACTCCATACAGCAGCCTTCCACCTCCGATGCTTTCCCGCACTATGACAGGACCCATCAGTGAAGAGGGCATATTGCTTCTCATTTTCTGGCAGTTTATTATACAGTGGGGCCTCCTCAGCATGTGCCACCTCTTCCTCTGGTGATATTCCAAAATCTTTGCTTTCTTGGCAGTCCATGATTACTTCCAAGATTTCTGGGCAAGTGGGGTTTCCTATTCGAGCCCATTGTGTGATCAGTGCAACCCACTTACTCCACATAGCATCAGCTGCATGATATGTAGAGGGGACCTTCCCTTTGAACATCCAGCCTGGCACTGGCAGTTGCGGTGCCAGGAGGACCTGTGCTTCGATACCAGCCACTTCCGAAGCAGCTCAAACCCCTTCATATGCTGCCCATATCTCTTTCTCATTTGGAGTACAGCCAGCCTCGGATCCTCTGTATCCCCAACTCCAAAACCCTAGAGGTTGACCTCCAGTCTCCCCTGGTGCTTTCTGTCAAAAGGCTCCAGGTAGGGCCATTCTCCCCGGCTGCAGTGTAGAGCACATTTTTTATGTCTTGCCCTGCCCGTACTGGCCCAAGGGCTACTGCATGAACTATCTCACGTTTAATTTGTTCAAAGGCTTGCCATTGCTCAGGGCCCCATTTGAAATCATTCTGCTTCCAGGTCACTTGATAGAGAGGTCTCACAATCAGACTGTAATTTGGAATATGCATTCTCCAAAAACCCACAACGCCTAAGAAAGCTTGTGTTTCCTTTTTGCTAGTTGGTGAGGACATAGCTGTTATTTTGTTGATCACATCCACTGGGATCTGATGACATCCATCTTGCCATTTTATTCCTAAGAACTAGATCTCCTGTGCAGGTCCCTTGACCTTACTTTGTTTTATGGCAACACCAGCCTTCAGAAGGATTTGGACTATTTTCTTCCCTTTCTCAAAAACTTCTGCTGTATTGCCCCAGAAAATGATGTCATAAATGTACTGCAAGTGTTCCGGAGCCTCACCCTGTTCCAGTGCTGTCTGGATCAGTCCATGGCAAGTCGTGGGGCTGTTTCGACCCCTGGGGCAGTCAATTCCAGGTGTACTGGACGCCCCTCCAAGTGAAAGCAAACTGAGGCCTGCACTCTGTTGCCAAAGGGATTGAGAAAAATGCATTAGTGATATCAATTGTGGCATACCACTTGGCTCCCTTTGGACTACAGTTCAAACTGAAGTTCTAGCTAGCATTCAGCAGCGGCATGACTTCATTCAGGCTGCAATAGTCTACTCTTAGTCTCCATTCCCCATTAGACTCTTGCACTGGCCATATGGGACTGTTAAAGGGTGAGTGAGTCTTGCTGACCACTCCTTGGCTCTCCAGTTGATGAATCAGCTTATGGGTGGGAATCAGGGAGTCTTGGTGCAATATTGCCACCGGTGCACCGCTGTGGTGGTGACTGGCACCTGCTGTTCTTTGACCCTCAGCAACCCCTCAACAGAAGGGTCCTCTGAGAGACTGGTTAAGGTGCACAGCTGTTTAATTTCCTCCATCGTCAAGGCAGCTATACCAAAAGACCACTGGTACCCTTCTGGGTCCTTGAAATACCCTCTCCTGAGGCAGTCTACACCAAGGATGCACGGAGCCTCTGGGCCAGTCACAATGGGGTGCTTCTGCCACTCATTCCCATTTAGGCTCACTTTGGCCTCCAACACAGTTAGCTGTTGGGATCCCCCTGTCACTCCAGAAATACAGATGAGTTCTGACCCTTTAAGGCTTGATGGCATTGGGGTACACTGTGCCACCAGTGTCCACTAGAGCTTATACTCCTGTGGGTCTGATGTGCCAGGCCATCGAATCCACCCAGTCCACTAAACCCGGTTGTCCTTTTCCTCCACCTGGTTGGAGACGGGGCCCCTCTAATACTGGTCACAGCATTCGTGACTCACTTCTTGTACATATGAGTCAGGAGTCCCTTCATTAAGATCAGAAGTAAGATCGGCTCTTCTACTCTGCCTGGGGAACTGCCTACTGGAAACTGGAGCAGCAATTTTCCTGGAAGAACCCCCCTGTGTGATTGTTTTTCCTTGCAACTCACACACCCATGCCTCTAGGGTCAATGTAGATTTTCCATCCCACTTCCTCATGTCCTCTCCGTGGTCAGGCAGGTAAAACCACAGGGTGCTCCATGGTGTATGCTCTCTATATCCTCTCTCTTGAGCAGAAGAATGCTGATTCCTAATAGCTGAGATATTGGTCCATATAGATGGAGAGTAGGACCTACTCTCTTTGAGTTGCTGGACCTCCCAGGACAGTTTCTCTACAGCTGTGACAAGGGAGGAAGAGATACTTTCTTCATATTCCTGGAATCAGCTAGCCATTTCATCCACCATTGGTGCCTCTTCATCTTTCCAGGTCAGTATTGCCAACAAGTTGGCATACGACGCCGGTGCACTCTGTACCAGCTTCCGCCACATGGGTCATATGCACTGGACTTCATCTGGATCTTTGGATAACTGCTCGTTGTTCGGGTCACTATAAATCACCTCCAGCATGGCTAATTCCCTCAGGTACTGAATAGCTGTCTGTGGTGCTCCATTTGCCTGGGTGATACATAACATCCTTGAAGGGATCCTTGAAGGGATACCTTTCCTTCACACCTGACAGGAGTTGCCTCCAGAGGCTAAGGACTTGTGCTCCTTTTCCAGTTGCTTTGTCAATTGCCCCCTTCCCTAGAAAGGGATCCCAGCTGTTTGGCTTCCTTACTCTCTAATTCCAGGCTACTGGTCCCATTATCCCAGCATTGGAGCAGCCAGGTGACAATGTGCTCTCCTGGACGATGGCTGAAATCTTTTTGCACATCTCACAGCTCATTCAAGGATAAGGATCGGGTGGTTTCCGTCTCATTTACGAGTTCTTCCTCTTCCTCCTCCTCTCCTTGTGATGGCCCTGCTTTTTCATCATCCCTTTCTTAATGAGCTGACTTTAATTTCCAAGATTTCTTCTTGTGTATGGGGGCGACTGATAACAACATGGGTTGGTTCTCTGGTTCAGCTGCAGTGCCTTTCACCGGGGCTGGAGTAACTGCAATGCCTGTCGCCAGGGTTTGAGTAGCCACAGTGCATGTCGTGGGGGCTGGAGTAACCACAATGCCTGTCACTGAGGTTTGAGTAGCTGCAGTGCCTGTTGTGGTGGTTGGAGTAACCGCAATGCCTGTCATTGGGGTTTGAGTAGGCTGTCATGGGGGTTGGAGTAACCGCAATACCTGTCACCAGGGTTTGAGTAGCTGCAGTACCTGTCACGGGGGCTGGAGTAACTGCAATATTCCTAAATAGTTTAACCCTAAGCAAGACTTGACACACATTCAGGAGACACAGCAATAGGAACATGCTGGTTTGAACATCCGAAGGATATTCAAAATTCTCAAGAGCTATTGTATTTAGGCTGGAGAAGAAGAGCAAGATGGAGGCGGTGTCTCCCCCATAGGCTGGCTCTCCGAGGAGAAAAAGTAAAAAGTGTAATCATTAATAATTTCTGATAGATGGCTCCTGAAGTACAGAGATCACAGCAAGGCTAAGTACAAATACAAGATTGGTGTCCTGACCAATAATTTTATCATACCATAAGCCAGTGTTACACAGTACAGCAAAGCCATAACCTTAATCCATCTCCCAGAGGTGATAAACAGCACATAAATACTGATAAACAGTATATATGATAAGTAAGGTGTTATATAACACAACTCTGAGAACAAATGCAAAACCTTTGAGAGCAAGTAAATCCACATTGTGACCAGCGATTACTAAACTAAAATAACAAATGCTTATAACAAATTTGTTTTAACACACTCTGGTCAGATCTGTCATTACCTCAAACCTCTGAGCCCCACGTTGGGCACCAAAAAGGACTGTCATGCTTTAACCCCAGTCGGCAACTAAGCACCACACAGCCGCTCACTCACCCTCCCCCCACCGCGGTGGGATGGGGGAGAGAATCAGAAAAAAGAAGTAAAACCCATGGGTTGAGATAAAGGCAGCTTAATAGGATAGAAGAGGAAGAGAAAATAATAATAATAATAGTAATGATAAAAGAATATACAAAACAAGTGATGCATAATAAAATTGCTCACCACCTGCTGACTGATGCCCAGCCACTCCCCAAGCAGCAGTCACTGCCCCCCGGCCAACTCCCCCTGGTTTATATACTGAGCATGACATCATATGATATGGAATATCCCTTTGGTCAGTTTGGGTCAGCTGCCCTGGCTGTGTCCCCTCCCAGCTTCTTGTGTACCTGGCAGAGCATGGGAAGCTGAAAAGTCCCTGACTAGTATAAACACTACTTAGCAACAACTAAAACATCAGTGTGTTATCAGCGTTATTCTCACACTAAATCCAAAACAGCACTATGCCAGCTACTACGAAGAAAATTATCCACCTGAAACCAGGACATAGGAAAACACATAGAATAACAGAACCACATTACTAGGTAAAGCCTTTCAATTAAAAGGCAACTGGAAAACCATTATCTGGACACTATTTAGACAGGAAGACCACACAACTTCTGCTTGCGCTCCTGTAACACATGACCAAGAGGATGTGTGTAGGAGGTGCTGACACTGGCAGACAAGAAAGCTGAAGTTATCCTTCTCTCCTAGATGCCTGACCAGAAGTGTCTTGCAAGCAGTAGCCTATTTATGTTAAAGTTAGCCAGAGAAAATAAAGAAAACAGTATCTTCTGATTTTTTTCCAACTATAAAATGGAACCCCTATACAAAATCTCTTAATTTCAGTGTTAGAGAGTGCCATATGGCACCTTTTTATTTGGAATCATGATTATGCAAGCACAAAGGACCAAATGTCCTAAAGAACAGTAGCATAAGTACTGCATCCAGAACTGTTGAGGGGCAAAACACATCTCCCTGGCAGGTAGCTAAAGTTCTGAATTTCTTGTTCATGGCACAGTACCAAAACACAAGGAAGGAAGGAAGGAACGAAGTCCAACTGGAAATCTTATAGGGGTAAAATCTAGGGAGTAACGTGATCTGAAACAGTGAGATTCATGTAACTTCCTAAAGGCAAATAATAGTGTAGGTATAAGACTTAGCATTTAGCAGAGCAGAGGTGGTGCAGTGAAAGAGTGAAAGGCTTGGATGCTCCGTTCCTCCCCTTCAAGGCAGTGGATTTGTTAATTCTGCAAATAATCAAGTTACATTTGGAACACCTGAGCTTCTCTTATCAATGTCTGCTCACACATTAGAGGACTGCATTCTCTGTCATGGAGGGAAACTTCTGACAATGTGGGGGCTCTCAAGGCAATGGAAACATGAAGCAATATGAGCGAAAGAATTGAGAATGATCTGACTTTTTAAGAGGAAGGCATTTGGATGGTGAAGCATAATGGGTTTAAGCATTATAGACAAAAGAGATTCCAGAGGTTGGCAGACCCTACCTGCAGGCTGTGGTTGGTTTGTTAGAAAGTACACGTGAGCATCTTGCAACACTACTAGTGCTAACAGCATTTCAAATTTTGCTTTCAGAAAAGCCTATAGTCCTACACAGGTAGGATTCTTCCGTCAGATACTTTCCTGAAAATTGGTAAAAGGAATGACAGAGTATGTCTGTAGACGGGAAAAACACTTTCTGTCATCAAAGCTGTGCTATCCTAGAAGGGTGGTTTCACAGGGCCTCTCATCTGAAAGTCCTGCAAGAATTTGCCAGATGTTTCACACTCGTTACACACAGCATAACAAGCTCCCCGCCCCTGCCGAGTGACCTGCAGCTTCCTTGAGAGAACAAATCGGGCCGCACGCATGAAGCCCCCCAGATCACTCACAGTTTTCTTCGCAACCCGCCATTCGCTGTCTCCGATGCTGTGGTACTGAATCAGAGTGTTTCGCAGCCTCGTAGCCAGGGGTGCTGAATCTGGCAGGAGATCCATTTGCTTTCCTCCTGCGTAAAGATCGCTGTTACACGGGCACACGCATCGGAACAAGACGCCGCACTGGGGACGTCGACAACAGCACGACCCACGTAAATCCACGCACGCCGAACACAGCAGGCAGGGGCTGCCTCCCACCGCCCCGCACACAGCCCCGCTCGGTGCGGGTGGCAGCGGGCGGCCGTCAGGAGCCCTCGGCGCGGCGGGGGGCGCGGGCCGCCAGCCAACGGCCGCCCCCGCGGCGCCACGCCACGCCCGCAGCTCCGCGGCCGTGGGCAGCGCCTGAGGGCGCGAACCCCCCGCTGCCGCTGCCGCCGCCGCCGCCGCTCCCCCTCCCGGCCCCGGCCCCGGCGCCCCGCGCTCACCTGCGGCCGCGGCCCTCCGCCGCCCCCGCCTCCCCCGCAGCGGCACCGCCGGCCGGCCCGGCAGCCCACCGGCCGATGCCGGTAGCCAATGAGAGCGCAGCCGGCTTCCCGGCGCAGCCAATGGCGGCGCGATCCGCCGAGGGCGGGGGCGGGGGCTTGCCGCCTTCTCGTATCACGCGAACTCCCGACCTGTCACTGGCGTGTCGTCACGAGCTGGAGGAAGGAGGGCGCCCTCCCGTTCGCTGCCGCGGGGGAAGGCGGGCGTCCTGATTGGGCGAAGGGAGTGGAGTGATGGGAGGGGGCGGGGCTAAGCTCGGCGGGGCAGCCTCCGCGGGCCTGACGGGGCGCGGCGGGTGGCGCGCGGCCCGGCCTGGGCGGGCCTGGCCTCAGCGGGGCGGCGGGGAGCCTGCGGCCGGGGCGGCGGGGCGGGCCGGGACAGCGGGGGCAGCGGCTGCAGCCCTGGTGACACCGGGCTGGCCCCCACCGAGTGCGGGGAGCCTGCGGCCGGGGCGGCGGGGCGGGCCGGGACAGCGGGGGCGGCGGCTGCAGCCCTGGTGACACCGGGCTGGCCCCCACCGAGTGCGGCGGCAGCACGTTACCACAGCGCCGCTGAGTATGCCTGGGAGCGGGCCGAGCCTCTGTCACCGGGCTGGGTCCGGCCCAAGGCTCGTTTTGTCACGCGTGGCCTGTTACTGTCGCTTTGTAAAGGCTTTCTTACTGTGAATTTATAGAAGGTTTACACAGGCTTGCAACTTTCCAGTTAAAGAGAGGCCCGTACCACAAGCGCGGATGCAAGCGGAGAGTGGCTTCCCTGCGTCAGCGCTCGCGGGTTGCTGTTAGCTATGACTTTTCTCACAGCATCTGAAACTGAAAACAAAATGTTTGTCCTGCCGTGAAGGGCTTAAGACAGTGCAGAGCACAGCAAATGACATACTGCGTTGAGAATGCCCGACAGACCCTTGCTTCCCGTCAGCAGTGCTTGCAGTGTGATTCAGCAGGCTTTTGAGGAAGCGTTGAAGTTTCGCTTTGCTCTGTAAAGCAGCAAGCAGACCAGATCCTTCTTAGGAATAAGGCAGCACCTGTGGTCAGCCCACGGCTGAAGGAAACATCTAAGTATGCGTAACTGCTTGTTTCCTGCAGAATTGCACTGTTCACTGGACTTCACCGAACTCAGTCCAACAGAATCACATCGGGCAACATCCATGCAGAAAGACCAAAATCTTGGAAGGGCAGAAAAAGAAATGGGGCAAGAAATAGGTGGTTAGAAAAAGTGGGGACAACGGATCTTCTTTGTGTGGTAATATGTTGTTCATTTTGGCTGATGCTGGCTCAAATGAAGGGTTTGACCATAGTTGTGTTCTCAATACATGGCTTTACAGCACAATTTTTGAACTGCCCCTAGCTCCCCTTGCAGTTTACAGCTCTTCATTTTTCCTTAAATGAAAACGGGTCTCTAAACAAAGATCATGATTTTAAGGACATACTAAAGAAAAAGTGAAGGTGTCTTGCATCTAAATCCTTGAAATGTTACAATACAGAATCAGAAGAGTAGTTTTGAGCTGAAAGCGTAGCAGCACTATAGGAATGTGTTTCACTGGTCTTCCTTCAGCCTCTGTCATGTGAGTGAAAAAGCGTACATCTGACCAGCCCCTGGATGCTTTCTCCATTCTTCCCTGGCCTGTTGTACTTCTTGAAGTTCAGTGGTTTTGAGTATGGCCTTTGAGTATGACTTTCCTTCCCTGTGGGCTGTTACTTAGTTTAAACACCAATGTGAGCTTGTTCATTTTTTAAGAGGGAGACTTCTTCTTCTTGAAGGAGGGAATGACAAGTTTTTATTGAAAAATGATGCTTTTTGAATAAAACCTTGTTTGTAGAAATGTGTCATGTTTCCATGGGCTGGATGGATTTTAATGGAAGGCTGACTGGTCTCTTGCAAGTTGCTCTTGCTGCTTAAGCCTAGGAAGTCTGTAAGTCTTCTGTAAAGCCCCTGGATACTCTATATTCTGATATTCAGTATTAATTTTATTATTTGGGCCAACTGGGTGCTTTCAGGGCTTATAAATTAGTTCTTTACCACAGTGAGTTGGGTACTTCCATATCTTCCAGGCTTCCCAGCTGTGCAGTGCAAAGTGTCAGTGAAGCACCTGAGATAGCAATGTGCAAGTGCTGCTGCATACATTTCCTGGGTATATTCCTTCACTAGCTACAGCAATATCTACAGTGCTACCAGCTCGAACTTGTGCCTGTATGAGGAAACTGCTATGGAGAGACAAATGTTACATATTGTTAACCATGCCATAGCTGAGCCTTTGCTGCTCCTTCCTCCTGACCTCTGTGACACATCTTTGCAGCAGTAGCTCCTGAACTGCTCCCAAATTACACCAGAGCCGTGTCACCCGAAAGGTATGCAGTATCGCTGTAGAAGAACATCTGTTCCTCTTGTCATACAACACCTTGCACAGGGAAATTTTGATTATCACAAGTAGGATCCAAGAATACTGTTAAAAGCCCAAAATACCTCTATCCCTGAACTTGAAAGTAACTTGATAAAATAGAATTTATCCTGAAAACTGCTGCGTTCACCTCCATGAAAATGAACTGTTGTTTTAGAATGCCTGATATTTCATCCTAGAAATACTATTGTATGTAGAAGTGTGAGACTAACTACTGGCATTTAATTTTACTTAACCCGTGCCTAAAAGTGGGTTTGATTGCTGAAGGTGTTCCTCTGTGGAATGTGTAATAAATAGTAAGGAGGACACTTTCGGTGGTTTTCAAATACAAGAAACTGTACACAGCTAACCCTAACATCTTGCAAATGTGTTGGAGGTAATAAAATGAGTGCAGTTTACCAAACACACTGGACCAAATTGTGGCAAAAGGTATAGAACTATTAATATTTAATGTACTTGCTCCTATATGACAATCAGCAGGCTGGTTCCAGTCCAAAACAGGACTGAAGTATTTTACTGTATCAAACCTGAACTCCATCTGTTGGAAGAACAAGAACAAATGGCGCGGGGTTGCCTCGTTAAAGTTATTCTGACCAATATATTCTCTTAAATTTAAATGTCTCCAAACTGACTCATGCCCTTTCTAGATAGAAAGCTAACAGGCTCCTCTTACTAATGCATTTAATAGTCTCAAACTTAAAGCTTGTGGCACACAGAGAGCTCTAAAAAAGTTATCGAGAAAGCCTGTTCTCTCCAATAGGCACTTTACATCACATTTTGTCTTCCCAAGGCTGCTCCTTGCCTATTGAGCTGGCTTGATCATATGGAGATACAGTATCTCCCTTTAGATTAAATTAATATAGCTCTTCAGAATCAAATCTGAATTTTGGAAATAGAAGGGCTAATCCAAGATCAGTGTTACCAGGCTTCCTGTTTTCTGACTGCTTTTTACCAGCTAATCAATAGCTACAGACAAGATGAAAAGCTGGGATTTTTTCCTAATTTTCTGCTTCATTAGGAGCTTTCTGCTTCATACAAGGGTTGACTAAGGCTTGTGCAATTAGAGGCATCAGAGAATTCCCATGCAGAAGTCTGGAGATAATGGGGCCTGGCATCCTTTATTCTTTTGGGCATCTGCATTCCCTTTGACTGATGGGTTGGCAAGAGCCTTTATACAACTTTTTGAGAAGGAAAATGTAACTAAATAACAGTATTGTTTAACACTTTTTCAGAAGAAGCAGCATTTTCTTGCTGGATTTTTAAACTACTTATTTTCTGGTGAATAGACTACAGTGTATCAGTGCAGGGTGATTACAAAGGTAGTCCAACATATTTATTCTGAGCCTGAGTCTCTTTTAGTAGTTGTGCAATTATGAAAAGTAGCTGCAATGTCTGTGCCAATATGTGTTCTGTAGTACAATTCTATCTGAGGTATCACTAATTAATTTTGGGGTTTTCTTCAGATTAATAATTTCTGTAGGATATTGAAGAGTGCTATGATTGGTTAATTGATCGATTGATCTGTTCCTAGACCAGTGCTCAATTTGGTCATGAACATTGTGTTTTCCATTACTTTCTTCTGACTGCTCAGTGTCAGCTGGTCATTGTGCTTAGTGTTACCAGGACATTAGACTCAAACCTACTTGAACCTGCAGACCGATGCAAGAGATCTCATTAATTTCAAGCAGTGGAAGGTACTTACAGCTGCGAATACAGTTCAATACATTGTTGGCGGTTTTTTTCAGATGTGCTGCTTTTAACTGTAAAAGGTAGAAAACACTCCGCATACGTCAGAGTTCTTGAGGTTTGGGACCTTTGCACAGGCACTGAGTTTCATGGTGTGATTCAGACTTTCTAGACTCAGGCCTTCTGTCTTGCACAAAACACACGGGCTTTATAGCCCTTTAAAACTATTCTTCACCTTCACTGCAGACACATAGAATCACAGAATGACTGAATGGTGGAGGCTGGCAGGGACTTCTGGAGGTCATCTGGTCAAACCCCCCTGCTCAAGCAGGACCACCTAGAGCTGGGAGCCCAGGACTATGTCCAGACAGCTTTTGCATATCTCCAGGGGTGGAAACTCCACCACCTCCCTGGGCAACCTGTGCCAGTGCTTGGTCACCATCACAGTGAAAAAATGTTTCCTGATGCTCAGAGGGAGCCTCCTGTGATTCAGTGCGTGCCCATTGCCTCTGGTCCTGGCACTGGGCACCACTGAAAAGAGCCTGTCTCCATCCTCTTTGCATCCTTCCTTCAGGTATTTATATACATTGATGTGATCCCCCTGAGCCTTGCCTTCCCCTCTCCTCTCCTCTCCTCTCCTCTCCTCTCCTCTCCTCTCCTCTCCTCTCCTCTCCTCTCCTCTCCTCTCCTCTCCTCTCCTCTCCTCTCCTCTCCTCTCCTCTCCTCTCCTCTCCTCTCCTCTCCTCTCCTCTCCTCTCCTCTCCTCTCCTCTCCTCTCCTCTCCTCTCCTCTCCTCTCCTCTCCTCTCCTCTCCTCTCCTCTCCTCTCCTCTCCTCTCCTCTCCTCTCCTCTCCTCTCCTCTCCTCCTCCCCTCCCCTCCCCTCCCCTCCCCTCCCCTCCCCTCCCCTCCCCTCCCCTCCCCTCCCCTCCCCTCCCCTCCCCTCCCCTCCCCTCTCCTCTCCTCTCCTCTCCTCTCCTCTCCTCTCCTCTCCTCTCCTCTCCTCTCCTCTCCTCTCCTCTCCTCTCCTCTCCCCTCCCCTCCCCTCCCCTCCCCTCCCCTCCCCTCCCCTCCCCTCCCCTCCCCTCCCCTCCCCTCCCCTCTCCTCTCCTCTCCTCTCCTCTCCTCTCCTCTCCTCTCCTCTCCTCTCCTCTCCTCTCCTCTCCTCTCCTCTCCTCTCCTCTCCTCTCCTCTCCTCTCCTCTCCTCTCCTCTCCTCTCCTCTCCTCTCCTCTCCTCCTCCCTTCCCTTCCCTTCCCTTCCCTTCCCTTCCCTTCCCTTCCCTTCCCTTCCCTTCCCTTCCCTTCCCTTCCCTTCCCTTCCCTTCCCTTCCCTTCCCTTCCCTTCCCTTCCCTTCCCTTCCCTTCCCTTCCCTTCCCTTCCCTTCCCTTCCCTTCCCTTCCCTTCCCTTCCCTTCCCTTCCCTTCCCTTCCCTTCCCTTCCCTTCCCTTCCCTTCCCTTCCCTTCCCTTCCCTTCCCTTCCCTTCCCTTCCCTTCCCTTCCCTCCCCTCCCCTCCCCTCCCCTCCCCTCCCCTCTCCTCCCCTCCCCTCCCCTCCCCTCCCCCCTCCCCTCCCCTCTCCCTTCCCCTCTCCCCTCCCCTCCTCTTCTTTCCTTCTCCTCCAGGCTGAAGAGCCACAGCTCTCTCAGCCTTTCCTCCTAGGAGAGATGCTCCAGTCCCTTCATCACCTTCATGGCCCTTTACTGAACTCTCCCCAGTATGTCCATGTCTCTCTTGTACTGGGAAACACAGCACTGGACCTGGCACTCCACGTGTGGCCTCACCAGTGCTGAGTAGAGGGGAAGGATCACCTCTCTCGACCTGCTGGCAGTGCTTTGTTTAATGCAGCCCAGGATACCATTGGCCTTCTTTGCTACACGGACATGTTGCTGGCTCATGGTCAACTTGATGTCCACCAGGACCCCCAGAACCGTTTCTGCCAAGCTGTTTTCCAGTTGGGTGCCCCCCATCATGTACTGGTGCCTGGGTTCTTTTCCCCAGTTGCGGGACTTTGCAATTCCCCTTGTTGAACTGCATGAGGTTCCTGTCAGCCCATTTCTCCAGCCTGTCCAGGTCCCTCTGGATGGCAGCAAGACCCTCCAGTGTATCAGCCCCTCCTCCCAGCTTGGTGTCATCTGCAAACGTGCTGTAGGTGCACTCTGCCCCATCATCCAGCTCATTAATGAAGATGGTAAACAGGATCTGACCCAGTATTGACCCCTAGGGCACAGTGCTCCAACCAGACTTTGTGCCACTGATCACCATCCTCTGGGCCCAGCTGTTCAGCCATTTTTCAATCCACTTCACTGTCTGCTTGTCCAGCCGGGACTTCAGCAGCTTCTTTATGAGGATCTTATGAGAAATCTTGCAGTTACTTTTCACCTGCAGTTGACTCCTAAGGTTTTTTTTTCATAGAATCATGGAATTGTTTAGGTTGGAAAAGACCTTTAAGATCATCCAGTCCAACCATTAGCCTAACATTACCAAGTCCACCACTAAACCAATTCAGGGTAGAGTAGCAATGTCATGTTTCTTGGCTTGGTGGCTGGGTTATTTATAATGAAAGTAAAAACTAGGAATCACTTCTCTAACCACCCAATTCATGTTCTCTGTCAGGGAAATAAAATATGAGTATCCAGGTTTGCAACTCAGCTATAAGAACAGTTGAAAATTGAACTTCCAGAAAAAGCTGCTTTGGAAAACTTTGGTCTTGAAATGTCCTGGACAGAATATTCTGCAAGTTGCACCGCAGGCCTGATATTTAACTGAAACAATTTTTTTTCTTGAAACCTTCTACCAGCTACTCTGAAATTACATGGCCCAGAAAATTTCTCACTAAATAATAGACCAGCAGAAGTGTTTTGCCCCCTGGTGTTTCTAGTCAGACTAGCATGGCATTTCAACTGGCAGGAAATCTTCTGAAGAAGTCTGACCCTTTTGGAACATCAGCCAGTGAAGTCTTGACTCTTAAGAGTTTATTTCTTGCTAAAAATATGCACAAATATTATTCACCCACTAACTGTCACATGAGCTGCTAAATCCAACTGACTATACATCTGTGGTAGGAGGCTCGCTCTAATCCAGCATTGGCAAAATGTTTCTTTTCATACAAATATGTCACAGGTATGAAGAAAAGAAAGAACTTTGTTTTGCTGTTGGGCAGTCCAGTCAGTGGAGCCATTCTAGATAGTTAGCTAGCTAGTGATTCCTGCAATGTTGTTAAAAAATAAGCCAGAACAAAAAAAAACCTCTGTAGAAAACCTCCAATATTCTTCATGTCTGACCTTCAGCCAGTTATTTAATTTCTTTGGCTGAATTTGGGTAAGTGTACAATGTGCTGCTTTTCAGTCACAGGGTGATGGCAAGCAAGTCTGTCTTTATTTTGTGCTGGTTCGCCCACATGTAACTGTGGAAATGTCATTAGGATTTCATGTTTGTTTGCCTAATATGAACTGTATTAAATCAGCTGTATTAAATCAGCTGCCTTGACCATTCCCTGTAAATGCAAAATAAACCAAAAGGCTAAGGCTGGATTCTTAGCACTCATACATATTCCCAAATGCAACTTTCCAGATGGTGAGGAGCTAAAAATCTTGCATGTTGCGCTGGTATAGCACAGGTAGCCTTTGTCTCTGCTAATGAGCGAGCCAGACTAGAATTCAGTTAACTTCTTACATAATGACTTTTAAACTAGTATATTTAAATAAGAAATGTGAATGCAGTAAAACAGTCACTGCCTTAGCCAGATCTGGGTCAAGGGAACAGTCTCTGGAAGACAGAATGGCCCATTGCCATCTGGGCTAGTCAACACAATTTCTTTCTGTGGGCTCAAGTGTTGGAGAAACTCTTTGGACTGAAGATCCATGCTGCTGCAAGCTGCAATGCTGTTTAGGGAGGAGGGGTGGTGGTCTGGAGCACAGCTTAGGCCAAATAGTATTTAAAAAGCAATTTCTTCACAAACCAGCAATTGTACCTCTCATTTTTAAGTGCATTTTGCGGTTAAGCCACAAGATGGCAGGAAAGCAAAATAAATATATTTTTGCTGAAGCAGATGGACTTGAAAGTACTGTCTAAAACCAAATGTAATAGAGAGGGGGGCTAATTTTCCTTATTAAAGTGTTGCTAAAGCCTTATAAAAATGTGAAGCCTGTTAGATATTCTTCTAATTAATGTGATCTAACTGTTAAACTGTTATGCTAAACCATATTACCATATCTTTCTCTTACCTGCTCTTTGTGGGTCAGGGCAAATATTGTCTGTTCTTTTGCTATAGACAGAAAGTAAAAAAACTAGCCCTGATTATTTCCTTTTTGGATCCCACAGGAGTGTGGTGTGTAGGCAAATGAAATGCAGAATAAAGTCTCTTTGTATCTGGAAGAAGAACCATGATTTTCCTGAATGATTAACTCTCAGTTTATATATTTTATTAATATACCCTCTAACTCTGCTTTTGCAGAAAAATCTACCTTCACATTATTCTCAAAGTTGACTGCAAAACCAGTTAGGAGATTCAAATGCTGACTTGGTTCAGAAGGCATCTTGTGAAGAATAAAAGGTAGAGGTGTCTTAAAATCACCTTCGTTCTTTATCTGCCTGTGTCATCTGATATTAAGAAACTGTTGAAATCTTTTCTGCAAGAGAATTCTAGATGAATGAATTCTGTTCCTCTTCTGGCTAGTGCCTTCAGTGTAATCTTAACAGACTGCTTTTTAAAACACCCTGTCTCCTTTTTCAAAAGCAATGGTCACAGTTGCATCATTAGCATGATGTAAGTAGCAATAGTGTAATAGAATCATAGAATTGTTTAGGTTGGACAAGACCTTTAAGATCATGCAGTCCAACCATTAACCTAACATTACCAAGTCCACCACTAAACCAATTAAGGGTAGAGTAGCAATTTCATGTTTCCTGGCTTGGTGGCTGGATTGTGTATAATGAAAGTAAAAACTAGGAATCATTAAGATTGGAAAGGATCTCTAAGTTCATCAGTCCAATCATCAACCCAACACCCCAATGCCTACTAAACCATGTCTACCCGTTTTTTGAACACTTCCAGGGATGGTGACTCCACCATAGTAACAGTGCATAGCAATAGTATCAGTAATAGTGGTGTACATGGAGTCTTACTGTCAGTTCTCAGTTGCTTGGATAGGCCTGTCCCACAGACCCTCTTAAATGCCCCACAGTGATGACTGTAACCCAGAGAAGACATTGTGTGGCAACAGTAGTTAATAATGTTCAGGGGGTCTTAAGTATTTTCCCAAGTGTAGCAAGCTGAGTAAAAGACACATATCCAACAGCATACATGGTTTTAACCTCTCCTACCTTACCTGGTTTCTTTGATACAGTCATCTCTGTTCTCTCCCATCTTATTGTGGTAGTGGGTCTTCGAATTTGTACATGTTCTAAAGTGCCAGAGAGCTTTTTTCATCTGATAAAAATAATCCCCCCATGTGATTTTACTCAATCATCTTGTCTCAGTGAATGATGAAGACCCTCACCAAAAAAGTCTTTATAAGTAGTATTTCTTATCTTAAAAAAGTTGTTGAACATATTTTGGCCAGGCTTCAATGACACACTCAAGAGCTTTCTTTAGTTTTATCTGTTTGGGAGCTTATTGCCTCTTCTTTCTGTCCCTAATCTCCTCATTTGCTGCTGCCTTCGCAGCTGTTTGCCTTCTAACAGGGACACCTTTTATTTCTAGGACAGGCAGCGTTGGTGATGTGCCAATGGCAAAAAGATTTCTTCACTGAGCCAGTCAAGAAGTGCATGATTCTGCAGGTGCAATAGCTGTGTCTTGGCTAAGGATCAAAAGCAGAGATCATGGACCATGGGGCAGTGTACAGAAGAACTTTATCGCACACAGGAAATTAGTAGTTTGTGGCTTTGCAACCTAGTTAAATAATCATGGTCAGTCTGTGCGTGCTTAGCTGCCCTGGTAGTAAAAGGAGGAAAGTATAGCTCGAAAAAAAAATCTTCACCATATTTTTAACTCATGTTTTTTACATAAAACACACTTGTTTGTAAGAACTAATGATCCCGCATTTTCTGCTATTGAAATGTTGTTTTGTGGTATGTTAACAGCTGTACTTAAAGCAGTTTTGATTCCTTCCAGACTTAGGCAGCTACTCTAAAGTTGCCTCTTCATTTAAGGCAGTCATTTCATTGGCTTTTCTGTGGATTGTCCATGCTTGTAGTGACGTGTGGGAGTAATATCAGCAAGGCATAACTGCTGGATATCTGCCTGTTCTAACTCATTATCTTGGTCATGCTAAGGAATTTGTAATTTGGTGTAGATAGAAGCCTGTTAATGAATAACAAAAGTAACTTCTTTGTTTTCATTGTAAAATCCATCAGGACTGATGCAAGTGTTCCTTGAAAAGAAAGAAAAATTGCTCAGGTCACAGCCAGAAGATAAGATTCAGATTTAGAAAAGCAAATCTTTTGCCACAGCAATGAGAAAACAAAAATAGAAAGCTGAGATTACAGGTCTTTGGAAGGCAGATGTTGGATCAAACTCTGTGCTACATATTACGACGCCATGATGTTAGACTTTGCCTGGGAGAACTTACAGCAATAATTACCATTCTTTGTTTAGAGGCTAATGTTTTTTTCTAGAAATGTGCTGCACTGAAAGCTTCTTGCCAGCTATCCATAGATTTCCAGCTTTTGCATTATTGTGGGAACACGATGTGTTGTGATTTCTCCAGTTACACTCTTAAAACCTTAGTGTCTGCCATGTTGCCTTTTTTCTCCCTCCACCCAAAGACAGAGAACAGGTTTAAGGGAGCCAGTTGCTGCAGCCATGTGGTGCCAGAGCTGAAGATGCATTTACTCCTAGCAGTCTTCTCAGTGATGTTATACTGGTAGCAGAGTTCTGCCATGCTTACTCTCTGCCCACTCAAGCTGCCTACCACTTCAGCTGCTGTAGGTTTAAGGAAACTGCGGGTCAGGCAAAAAAGAGAAAAATAATGAGTAAATATCAGTTTCACTTTCAGTAAGGACTAAATATCAGATCCACTTTCTCTGTGGGTTTCTCTTTTAATTATTTAATTTATTATGCCCCTTGACAGTACTGTAGCTTTTTTGTGCTATTTTCCCATAAACATGTCTTGAAAAAAAACCCCATGGCCACACTCTGCTCTGCTTTGGTGTAGTCCTGGCATTAGCAGAACTGGAAACCCTGTTCCTGCTACATTTTCTTCTGCAGTGCTTGTATTCTTTTACAAGTCAGTTTGAATACGCTAAACTGCAGACACTTTTACCATTTTAACTGTGTTTATGTACAGGACTGACATTGTCATCAAGATTATTTTCTGTACCACAGTCATAGTTACTGTCAAGAAAAAGAAGAGTTCTTTTGACCCTTACAATTTCCAGGCTAGACTGAAATGTTTGGGTTTAGTAATTTCCTTCTATACAATACATGCTCTGAAATACTTAACTCTCTTACATTTGTTTTCCAGAAATGGATTTGTAGCTGGAGTCTTTTTCCCTGGAGTTTTTTAGTCATGATTTGTGTGTGTGATGACAGAACAGTATGGCACACAGTCCTTTATCTAATTCTGTCTGTCAATTTTTTTCTTTAAGTGAGAACACTCCCTACATGTTATTTTTTCTTAGAAAAATAGCCACTCTATCTTTGTTATACAAAGGAAACTACTTAGAGTACTTCCAGGGCAAGAACTTACAGCTTTGAGATCTTGAAGCATGCTTGGCAACTTTTCAGTTAAATAAGATACATTTATCTTGGATGTCTGAGCTATTTCCTTTGAGAAAATAGCATTAGCAGTTGAAAATAAGTAAACCTTTTTGACTAATGTATTGAACATGATGTAATTGTTTTAACACACATTCTGTCTTAATCAGGTAATGATATGGGCATAATGAATGCTTCAATTTTCTCAGCCAATCCAAAACAGACTTGACATCATGGATATTATCTTCATCCTGATTATAAATTACATATGTAATATTGGGAATATTAGGTAAGTAAACTAACAGAGCAACATAGTTCTGGTTCAGGCTTCCAGGTGGAGGCAAGAAACCTAAACTATTTTTCAGATGTGCTAATGGCAGGATATTGAACCTGATTATCTTAAAATCCTCCTTCAGCCCTATGACCTGTTGTTTTCCTAGCTTTGGTGCAATCTTGTGGTATGTTCTAAATAAACAGATCTTCTCTACCACAGAGGCACGTCTTGTCTTTTTAGGTGATTATTACAGAAACATACCTCAGGGTTTGATATGTGAGGAGAATAACAGCATGGGCAAGGAAATTCAGAACATAGCCTGAAACTTATGAGACAATTAATTGGTTATTTGAACATGGGAAGACTCTTTGAGGCAGCTTCAGATGAGACAAAGATGACTAGTAGAACATTTTTAGGAAAGGATTAATTTCCAGGAGCAAGAGCACCTTTGTCCTAGGATGAGATCCTGAAAGATATCTTCAAGGGGAAAGAAAAAAACCCCAGAAGTTCACCCAGTGGCTAGGGCACTCTGCTAAGATGTGGGAGAGAATTTATGAGGAAAGTCTGTGCAAATTACCAGGTTCCTGTAGAGCCAAAACAAGGTTAGAGCTCGATGAAACCTTGTACGTAAGCAACTAGAAGTAGGGGGTTATTTGGTGATTTGGGGAGTATAGTTTAGCTGATAAAAGGATGTAATTCTCTCAGGCAGTAACAAAGGCTGCATGGTAGATGTTGGAGAGGGTCTGTGTAGTGTCCAATAGTGACAAAACCTTAAGTGGCTTCAGTCACATCAATTGCTTGTGTGTACAGCAAGGAAGAGCTTGAATAAGGCTCTACTCAGAGTTCAAGGAGTTTTAATACATTTTGAAGAATGCTGTGACACATGCTTTTATGCAGTGCTCTGGAAATAAGAGGCTGAAACTGTGTCAAGAGAGCAATATTCTTCACAGCACAACATTTTAAAATGCAAGATGGGTTAGAAGGCCAAAATGGTCTCTTCTTTCCCTAAGAGGTCAGGGAAATGAAATGTGTGTTAATGTGAGTTTTCCACAGTTAATCCTTTCACTATATTTCTGTGGCAGAAAAATGTTGGATAGAGAGTCTAGGGAGAAGCAGTTTGCATTACTTTGCTTCTCATTTAATTCTGCTTATAGCAGGAAAGAAGTAGGTGGATCCATCGAGTCTGAGTATACTATAAATGTGACATGTGGATACATATATTCTATTTCAATAGTAAATCTTGCCTTTGGCCCAGTGGCCCAGTAACATATACCTTCATAGCTTCATCTTTATATATCAGAGAATTTAAAAACATGTCTACACAATTTTCTGTACATGCATTTTCAAAGTGTTGATGTGCTCCATAATCACATACATTTTCTTTCCTCAGATATTCTGTCTTTTATATTTGGGGTAATACTGGGCATTTTATGTCATTCCTGGCACAGCTTTTGGATGGTGTTAAATAGTTTAAAGTAATAACTATGTTTTAAATTGTCTATGATTATAGCTGTGAAGTGACTGCTAAGTATATGGGATAATTATAATTCTTGTGGTTTTAGTTCCTGTGAACAGCAGCAAAGTTCAGTGATCTAAAACAAACAATCAAACAAAACATCTTTCCCAGGAATCAACACCAGAAATATTTCTTGTTAAAATGTATAACTTGTCACTAAGTCTTAGAAAACCTTTATAACGTATATGTTATCTGTACCTGGGCAATTTCAACTTTTCTAAACATGTAATTTAAAATTAATCAAGAGCATGCCAAAAGCTGGTGCTGAAATGTGACTGAATTCATGTTCTGTTTTCTAGAGGTATGATTTTCAAATCTGGAAACATTGTCTGACTGTTGTCAGATTTTACGTCTTTTTTTCTTTATTTTGTCAAAGTATGGTATTAATAACTTGGTACTCTCTTATTCTTTTTTGAGTTCCACACATCTTCATTCTGCATCCCCTATATTGCGGTAGCTTCCAGTTCCTTCTCTCTCCCTTTCTCCTCTTCCCTTCTCCCCATAGTTTTGCTGCATGACAGACCTTTTTTTGTTCCTACTATGTTGTTTGGCAGCTAAATAAAATAGACATGTCAGGGATGGGCACAGGGCAGGTAGCTCTCATGGTACCTCTGACATAGCTTCATACGGCCAGCTCCTCCAGACATGCAAGACAGCTTTGGTTACATTACCTCAGTTCGCATTTTGAAAGCCAGATAATTCAGACTCGGAGAGACCTGTGGGTCCCATGGCTGTGCCTATGAGGTTAAATGCTCCTCTGCTCACACCTGCAAGGGAGCGCAGGGAGGCAGCGTCGGATGGAAGAGCCAGTAACACCCTGCCCTGGCTGCTCCCAGGCCCACCACAGGAGCCATCAGCCCGTCAGAGACCCATCTCAACATGCCCAGAGGAGCACAGGGGCCCGAAGGCAGGTGGGAACCCAAACTAAGGGCTCAGATGTGGGGGAACCCTGTCTGGGCTCTTCCAGGGCTCTCCCAGGAGACCTGCAGCCCCATGGCTCAGGCGTGACACCCATCATGAAAAGTCAAGGCTGGAGCACCTTTGGAACTGAGGGGGGGCGGTTCTGCCTACAGTCCTGGGATGCGTTAGGGGAAGAGTATTGCAGGATTGCAGAGGACTTACTACGGGCGGTTTAGGGAAGAGACCAAAGATAAGGGGAGGCATTTCGATGATTTGGGGAGGAATGAGAAGGGGAACCTAGATGGGTAAGGTGACAGAAAGGGCTGGTTGTTTGTAAACAGTGTGCTGGTCAGTACGCTTGTTTGCCCATGCCATGTGCCTGATGAGCACACTGTCCTGTCTTCTTATTATATTGATTTCTAAATCTTTCATGGGTGCAGGGCCGTGTTCTCTGTGAGTGTGTGCATACGGGGGTCTCAGTGTCAGCAGCCGGAGGCAGACCACGGGCTGGAGGGCCCATGCATCACCAGTGCTGGCACCTGGAGTGAGCGCAGGTGTGTGACCGCTCGTGAAGATCAAGTGGACTAGCTGGCAAGTGGGAGAAGTGGCCCGGGAGCCAGGTGTGTGTGCATGCCTGTAAGGATAAGACCAGAGGAGGAGCTGTCTATTGGGGGGACCAGGGGAGTCCCAGACAGCTGCTGGAGAGACTGCAGAGTCTGGGGATTCCTAGGGGAAAGATGGGTGGTGTGTTTCTGCAAGGGGGAGACCACAGGGTGGAGGGGGGTTGGCTACTGGGGCCAAGGGGAGTCCCAGGCAGCTCAGTGCATGTGTGTCTGTGTCTGTGTGTGTCTGAGGTGGTCTGTACCAGCAGCTGGAGTAAGGCTGTGACCCTGGGGGCTCCTGTGTCTAGTGAACTGGGGAGACTGGGATCCAGGGGCAACTGCTGGGCAGAGTGAGTGTCTGAGTCCAGCTGCTGGAGGGGTCCACGTTCTCACCCTTGGATGAGAGGGTGCTCCCCTCAGCCAGAGAGGGGAGCAGGATGAGGTCATTCATACTGTGTTTATGTGAGTGCTCTGTGTGTCTGCCTGTGTCCACCTGCGTGGCTGGCTGTGTACGTGTGTGTATATGTGGTGCATGTGTGTGCTCTCTTTGCATGTGCCTGCTGGGAATCATATGGTCATCCTTGCCGCAAGGTGGACCTGAGGGCATGCAGCTATGGCAGCCTCACCAGCCTCAGGCTGTCAAATCTGGCATGGTTTTCCCTTGACAGCACCTGCTCTGCTTTGTTAATTGCATGACTAGCACATATGAGGCTTCTGTGCACTGCACAGGTCTACACCATACTCTCCCAGAGAAGGGAAAAATGCCTCCAGGTGTAACGTGAAATGGAGACATAGGATTTGTTAGTGCACAGGGTCACTTTACACTGAAATGACTCTGGAAATACATTGCCAAGAAACCCTGAGGCAGCCTCCATGCAACCCATTCAGTCTCTCCCCGGGGTGGTCTAGCTGCTGTGACACTGTCAGTGGTCAATGAATTCAACCTCACAGGAACAGCCAGAAATACCATTTAATACTAGTTTCCTGATTTTGTAGGTAACCACATCCAGTAGCTCCCTCTAAAATTGATCAAACTTGCAAATCACATTTAATTAAAAGTTTTGCTTATGAATAAGCCTATCTCATGCTTACAGATCTATCAAGTAGGCTGAAAGTGGCATAGCCACTGCTAGCATCGAGCAGGTAAACAGCTGAAGAAAAAACAATTGCAAAGTGCAAGGTGAAACTACATCCTAAATGCATCACCAGAAGAGCTGTTCCAACCAAAGCTGCATTTTTGTAGGTGTTCATAGAGCCTGTTAGTCTTTGTTTTATTAGGTTGCTAACAGATAGCAATTTATACTAGTGGTAAGGTACCATGAGAAGAGAAAAATGCAAGTAAACTGTACAGGTTGATTGCGGGGTGGGGAGGTGTTTTGGTTTTTAATGGGGCTGGAATATTTAACACAGCTACTGGCCAAATAATTTCAAAGTTAATGTCTTGAAAGAAACCATCTGCACTAGTCTTATGGGAGATAGAGGTAGATGGAGTAAGCTATATGACATGTAAACATTAAGATATTTGGACTTGAACAGAAGTAACTACAAGACACATTACTTCTGTAGGCAGTTTTCCTCAACTACCTCGAAAAAACCTAGAAGCATTATGACGTTTCTATCACACGCTGAAATAAAAGTATGTTCTCAAAGGATTTTCCTGTCCATTTTGTAATATCCTAATGTCCATCTCTACAAAAGCAGGTTTTTGAACAGCAGAAAATCCTGATGGCTTGCTTTCATTCTTTTCAACTACAGTTTAATCTTTCACTGATTTTTACAGCTGCATATAGAAGAGTAGACTGTAACTGGTGCAAGCCTTGTTAATATCTGCTTAATAAAAGTTATGTAAAATACTGACCTGATTTGAGATTGTATTTGTTGCTGTGGACCTACACACTCCTCAAAAAGAATGTAGTACTGTAAATATGCCAGTCTAATCTATTCTGGCCATAGCAATGTGTATATTGCCTTGCTGAAAAATAACCTGCTCAAATTGTGTAACTGGCACCTCCATCCATGCACACACTTGCCATGTTCAGACAATGCACTGGTTATCATCATGGGGCCCAGCTAGCCTCTGTGCAGTACATGAAAGTGAAGTGCATTTATAAACACTTCCACTGTAGTCATCTCTATCTTAGAGACTCTCCTCCATGAGTGATATGTTGAATTCTGCTGTATTGCAATTGCATATACAGGTCAAGCTTGCTACAGCTTTTAAATTATTTTCTAAGGTATGGAATGGAAGCTCTTGGATTTATTAATTCCTGCCATCATAGCAGGTCTTGTGACCTGCAGTATTTTTCTTCGAGTCTTAGGCTGTTAAATTTTTAATCAGCTTTGGATTTTTTTGTCGTTTAAACACAACACAAGCTATCTCCAAGAAGAGGAATTTGGAAACACTTGATTCCTGCAGAAAGTGGCTGGCAACATGACAGATGGCAGTTTAAGTTACTTCCAGAGAAATGGAAAGGGTTTTAGAATTTAAAGGCACCCAGCTAATTGAGTTCGCTATACCACATTATATAGCCAGTTAATACGGAAAGTCACACTTCACACAGGCCAGTAGATGAGATTTTATCCATTCATATTAAGGGGAAATATGGGGGTTTATGGTAAGTGGATTTTTAAGCCTTTTTTTTTTCTGTACTGCCATTACCCATTTCTTCAATTATTTCTTTTATCCTTGTTTTCTTTCTGCCATTTATGCTGTTTGTTTCCCTTCAGTTTTGGGTTGCTTGTGGGTTTGGTTTTGGTTGATTTTAGTTGGGGGCGGGGTTTGTTGTTGGGTTTTTTTTTTTTCTTCTCTTTTCTGCTGCTGCTTAATGGAAGAGAGATTGCATTACTAAGTGACTGATCTACAGTACTTCCAAATTTCTGGGGGTTGGTGGGTTTTTTCAGGAAGTAGGAGTTACTGAGGAACAAGATCCAGAATATTTGAGGGACCAATTTCAGCTCAACATTGGAAGTCATGAAAAAAAATGCAATATCTGTGTAGATCTTTTGCTTGAATCTAGTCACAATCATAGGAACATAAGCTTTTGAACAATATTTGCACCCATTTTTAGATGGCCTAAGAGATGAGAGCAAGAGTTGACAAATATAGAATGTTATCTCACCTCCTGCTTAAATTCCTATTATCTTTAGGAAAGAGAAAAAAGGAATAGGTAATTCATACCTCAAGGAAAATGTGCCGTTTATGTCACGTTATATCTTAAATCACTGAAACAGAACACTCTCCTTTTATAAAACATCTATAAAAATATTTAAAACATTAATAGTGATTTTCAGAATTTCATTATACACTGCAAACAATGTAAGAATGTCTTGCTGTGGTCAAAGGCAGCTGCCTGTAGAAGCATATAAGAAGATAATCATGTGTGAATTTTCTCCCATACACTCTCCCACCCCTTGATTATTTGAAGATAGGTATGGCTTTGAATAAATTAATGACTAGTCATACATTTTTCTTCTATGAATTTGCCTACTCACTTTTCAAACCCGTGTAAAATGTTACTACCCAAAACTTGGCCATATGCTGTGTGGAAAGCCACCTCCTTTTGTTTGTTTTGCATCTGCCTTCTGTTAGTTTTATCTGGTGCCTATCCCTAGCTCTTGCACTGGAACACAGAGTGAACAGTCAATCCCCATTCACTCTGTGCACTCAGGTTTTATTGACCTCTGTCATATACCTCCTTCAGTTGTCTCTTTTTTCCAGACTGAAGTGCCCTCACTTAGGAATCTTCACTGAAGAGTCTTCATGTAATTATTTCTTATACAGAAGTAATTCTACACTTTTTGACATGTTTTTTTACCTTTCTCTTAACCTTTTGCAGTTCTCCTCTGTCCTTTCAGTCTGACCTACATAAAATATGCCAGTATTTCTGCATAGACTAATGCTTATATCTTTTGAAAAACATATCCAGGTTTTATTTAAAGATTGTATCTGCTAGATAAATACATCACATGCCTTGTCACTTGTTCCAAGTGTCTTAACATTTGTACCTTAGGTGAAACCTGGGCAACGTGAACATCAATTTGCAAGTATTAGATCTTGGTAGACTTCTGATTGCTGATTTAGAGATTAGGATTTGCTTGTTGACCAGTTCTATTCAACCAGAAGCTCTTCAGAGACCCTCTCCAGGAACAGAGATGTTTGCTCTGTGGCATTGGTTGCTTGAGAGGCTTTGGTCTTTAAATTATTCTCTGTGCTTTATGTTTTTTTTACTCTCAGACATCTTCTCATTGCATCGTTACTCATAGACCATGGTAAAGTTCCTCCTGAAATTGTGCCCTGAATGTTTTAGTCAGTTCTTTATTCTATAACTTGAAGAGAAAAGATGACAGATGGTGTTTTCTTTGCCTAACATGGGGGAGTTGTTTGTGCTGGCATAACGTAAAAGGTATTTCATTACTTCTCAATGATTCTACATGGTTTTGAATAAGAACAGAAAGAAAAAGGCCCTTGGTGAGTTTCACTGCTCCATTAAAATCTTGTTCAGCCATACTGCAGCCATTTCAGTAAATTCCTGAGGAATTTTTGGTCTGGTTTTTCTGCCCCCCCCCCCCCCCCCCCAAGACACTGAAGACAGGATACACACTAACAACATGCTTGAGGTCAAATATCAGATGTCCTGGTTTAACCCTGACTATTCATGAAGGTTTTATTCTGAAGATGAAATAATTCTGTTGTGACCAGAGCTCTTGCTGTGGTCATTAATACTTGTCTAATCCATCATCTTGGACAATATTGATGCCATTCTGAGTAATACTAAACTAGTCCATCCTTAATAACTAGGTCTTCTTCACTGAAAATGTACATGATTCTCTCAGCTTCTTTATGGCATGCCACCATATCTGTTCCAAGGATTTCTGGTGCCAGTACATCTTAGAGGCTTTACTCCTGAGAGCACAAAAGGTTGAAAGGCAGACTTGCCATGAAGTTCCTCCCATTTCTTCATATTGTCAGCCCTCATTTAGAGATGAAGGAATTGCAGCATTTAATGCTACATCTTCTCCCAAGTAGTTAGCGATAGGACGAGAGGAAATGGGCTCAAGCTGCGCCAGGGGAGGTTTAGGTTGGATATTAGGAAAAATTTCTTCATGGAAAGGGTGGTCAAGCATTGGAACAGGCTGCCCAGAGAGGTGGTGAAGTCACCATCCCTGGAAGTGTTCAAAAAACGGGTAGACATGGCACTCTGGGACATGGTTTAGTCTAGTCTACCCTTGATTGGTTTAGTGTGGACTTGGTAGTGTAGGTTAATGGTTGGACTGGGTGATCTTAAAGGTCTTTTCCAACCTAAACGATTCTATGATTCACACAAATTTACTGCACAGTGTCTCAGTGGAGGAGGCAGTAGTACCACCACTGGTGAAACATACCAAGAGATGGATGTGGTGGAACTGATGTGCAGTTGGGATACTCTATCTAGAAATTGTAATTAAAAGTAATGGAAAACTTGTGGAAGGCTAAAAACTGGAGAGGAAAGAGGGTATGAGATCTTCAAGAAGAGGGTGCTTAATTCAGAAAAGGAACTCCTTCCAGTGTATTTTAACTCACCCCAGTAAGTGCTGAGTATGGACTTTCATTCTTAAACTTGCCAATACAACAATGTGTTCCCACAAGGTATTTCTGTTTTAACACTGGCACTGCATTACTGACCTTATAAGTATTACTTACCAATCACTGTAAAACTACGTTCTTCTCTGATCAGTGACTACTCTTCCTTTTTGAATATTTAGTTACCACTTCAAACACAGTTTGTCTGTATTTCATTGGTGGAGTTTTGATGTGATTCTCCACTTATTCAGGACATCTATTCCTGCCCTCCAACTTAATTCTAGAAGACTTTCCACTTTTTAACAAAAAAAACCCTACCCTTTTGTCAGAGGTGCACATGCTCTTCACCTTGGGTGGAGGATAAGGGTATAAACAAGTTAGTCCTTGTCAGCATGTTACAAATAATGGTTGTTGCACTTGCACACATCACAGTATCTGTATTCCCAGAGTATCCATGGATACACTATTAACTACGATAAAGAATTTCTTGTTACTTCCATGGATGCAGATTCACAGTGTTCACAAAGCACAAGGTCTCCAGTTTACACAAGACATTAATGTCTTGGGTTAGTCTTTAATATGACCTGAAGAGTCACCAATCTTGAAGGTGTACTTGCTTCAAGTTGCTGCAACAACCGTCTGTAGATGGCAGCAGAAAGTTCCTAGATGACCAAAGGGCTGGAGAAACTGCCCTGTGAGGAAAGACTGAAGGAGTTAGGTCTTTTCACCCTGGTGAAGAGAAAGTTCGGGGGAACCTCATCACATATTTTTTTATTCCAATATTTAAAGGGTGGCTACAAGGAGGACAGCGGCTCTTTCTTCACAAGGACCCACATAGAGAGGACAAGGAGCAATGGGTGCAAGTGGCACTGGGAGAGTTTTCATCTTGATAAAAGAAAGAGGTTTTTCACAGTGAGAACAATCATTCACTGGAACAACCTCCCCAGGAATGTGGTAGAGTCCCCATTGCTAGAGGTTTTCAGGACAAAATGGGACAGGGTGCTAGGTAATCTCATGTAGGCTCCCTTTTCCATGAAAGTTTGGAGCAGATGATCTTTTGAGGTCACTTTCAACCTGGGCTGTTCTATGATTCTATGATTAATGAATGGATGTTGTAAGAGCATCATCATTATTGTGTCAGTAATATGGTCAAATCTATATGGAGTCAGCATACTCAGTCCTTGCTTCTCACTGAATGTGATGCAGGGGTGACTGCCTCACAGTGGTTAAGAACTACTGAGTTCATACACAGGATTTTTCCTCAGTTTCTTCCAACAGTAGTCAATTAATTCCCCAAAGTAGCCTCCTGAGAACTACAAATAAGAATATGTGGTATTCTTTTGTCAAAGATTAACATTAAAGTGTTTTAAGAATACAGTTACAATACACAGGACAGTAGAACTTAGAGGTAAAATAATTAATCTACTTATGTTTCATGAAAAGGTAGGGTAATGTTATTGCAATACACATTCAGTCCAACTCATTACCTTTCATAAAGAGAATGTCAGTAGTTCAGTGCTGTTAGACTCCTGAACTTCCCCTTGCTCTTTAGTTGTTTCACTTTCTCTAGAAATATTTCACGTCACGTATGTTTTCAGAAATTCTCTGGTCTAGGAGGTGCTGTGAGAAACCTAAGATGACTTTGCAAGATGTCAGAGGAGTTAGTTGTAAGGTAGTTAAAGTTCATGTTCTCAGCTCCTGAGCTGTCTTGTCTTGAAACATAAATTCTTTGGGGAAGGAATTAACCTGTTTGTATATGTATATGTGTTTGTAAACATCTAGTACACCAGCACCATATTTGCAGAAATTCTGGTATGTTCTTCAGAGTCTGATTTACTGCAATAGCTTTAATAGGCTGGATCACAAATTAAACAGATGGCATGGGAAACACATACTCTGATCCATTCAGGGATGGTAAACACTTGCTCTTCAAACAGTTCTCTACCTCTCCTCTCTTTTTCTCCCCACTTCACCTATTTTTTTGGCCAGAGCCTTTCCCAGATAATAAGCAATTTACTTGCCTCTCCAGTTATCATTTGTTTCACATGCTAAGATTGAGAAGTCTTTTATGTAATTTGTTTTCCCAGAAATGTGGTAAGGGCCATTAGAAACCTTACTCTTCTATCTCTATCTTGCATTTATTTGTGTTTAAATTGTTTTGAAAGGTTTTTTTCCATTTTATTGTGAACTGACAAACAGCAGTAGTTAAGTTGCTGTATACTTATTAGTGTTTCTCCCTAGCCTGAGCATTTGCTGTTTTGCAGATTGAACTCCTTGAATATGAAGAGGCCCTCTTTGTAGGTTTAGAAAGCATTTATTCAATCTTGATGCTACCTAATGGGTTTAAAAAGCATTAATACTCATCAGGTAGCTTTCTCATCTCTTCAGTTTCAAACGTTTATGATCCGAGTCCATTATATACTGAGTTTGCATAACTGGTTTAACTGGAAATAACACATGACTGGTTTGGTTTCCCTGTATGAGATACTATCAGTAAAGGTTGGTCTTTTGGACCATTAAAACACTGCCCAAGGAAGGGGAAGTCACAAAATTCTAGTTCCTTTTTTTAAAGGTGGTTTTCTAAGAAGGATAGCAAGTTTGGGTATTTTGTATGGGTTTGGTAAGGGCTCTGTGTGTGTTTGTGTGTATGTGTGTCTTCATAGCCTCAGAACAGGATACTACTTTTGTCTCTTTTGAACACTTCAAATATGGATCCCTTTTTACCAAATGCTTAAGTTTCACTCCCATCCTCACATTAAAGGTAGCTCAAACAAGACTTTGTTTGGATTCCTTTGTAAAGTAGTTTGACCTCAACATATACAGGCTTGAACTTTGCATAGTGAGTTGTGTAGCCCTTAGTAAATATCTTTGAACTTCCTTGGGTTCCCATAGCTGCTCCAAAGAAGAGTTGCAAAACCCACAAATGTATTATTCCTCATCTGAAAAAAAAAAAAAGCCCTTGCTGCAGTGAAAAAAATAAATAAGCATGCTAGTCACTAGTTGTTGTGTAATTTTCATTCCCAATGGGAAGATCTGCAGGGAAGTTTAGGGAGAAAGGCAAGGTTGTGGCACTTCTAATGTACTCTTTACCTATTGAAATATTTTTCTTCAACAGCCAAATTAACTACTGCTTTCAAATATTGCTATCATTACAGCATTTTGTCTAGTTGTTTTTCTGATTACTTACATTAGGTCATGCTTTTCCACCATTATGGAAGGATTTGTTTGCCATCATTAAGAGGATATTACAAGTTACTGGAAAGCAGCAGATGGAGCTCACGTGTTGTGGCAACAGTATGCAAACCCGGTGTTCAAAGGCCCTTTGTTGCTTATGGCATGTATGCAGGGTAGTCAGGTGTGACTGCAGCATATATAGCTGTATCAAAGGTGCCAGTAATCTAAATTTGTTGATAGCAATAAGAGAGAAGAATTAGCAGTCATAGGTTTGGGTGTGTGAGGCTTGCATGAAGCATAGGTAGCTAGCCTGTGCTGAAGCCCTCAGTACTGACACTGCGGCTCATACTGGCTTTAAATAGATTAAAGCTAGCAAAGCTTTTCCTACTCTCTGTGCTATCACACTTCTGATCAGACTGTGGGCATATGCAATGCATTGTGCGTGTGTAGAAATATATGCATGACCCCAGTGTCACTTCCAAGAACTCCACTGCCTGGCTGACTTTCAGAGTTGCTAAGCTGGTAATGTTATGATAACTACAGAATTGAATATGCTGGTGAGACTTTGGGCATTTTGATTCCCGCTCTTTTATACTATGTCTTTAGATAGTTATTCATCTAATCTTACTACTTTCAGAATTTCTTGCAGGTCATTATGCAAGCTAATGGTGTGTCTCTTAAATGATTTTAAAGGTTCCCAGGTAGATCTCTTAAACAAATTTTAAAAGGATCATTAAATCATTTCTTATTAACTGGTGTGAGGGAGAAAATATGGAAAGCAGACAGAATGTTCTGGATTGCATCAATCTGGATCCATCGACCAAGGGGACATCAAAACACTAAAATCATTCATGGGTTACAGATAAAATCCATGAAAGACCAGTAGATGCTGCTGTATGCGATGGAATAAGAAAGCCAGGGACTAGATGGGCTAAAGGAGATATGGACTAAAATTCCTGATAGGAACAAAATGAGGTCACTGTTGCAGCAGTAGGAGTAGAGCCCTCGGGGAGGAAAGCAGGTGCACAGGCAGCGAGGCTTCTCCTGCTGGAGCACCAGTCTCCAAGGGAATTGTGCCCTGGGTGACTTGGCGACAAGCAACACCAGGTGCACTGGAGCCCTGAAATAGAGTGACAGTGAGTATCTAATCCACCTATATAGAACCTTCTTTCTACACTGATTTTATTCGGGGAACTAGGCCTCTAACATAAAGTGATTCCACCCTCTTCAGTGTCTCCCTTTCACTGAGGGTACAGAGATCCAGGAAGAAGTCCCCCATCTGCTCAGGATCCAGGTTAACTGAGATGCTTATGGTAGCACCTCCTTTTGCCTTGTGTTCTGCATGAATGGGATTGGCGTCCTATCACCAGAAGATTGACCAAACTTCCAGACCGTGGGCATCTTTGTTGAGAGCATTTTCTGCTGTTCAAGTTCAACTCCTCTGAAGTCAAAAATGCAAGAGCCAGAAAAAAAATGAGGCTGAATGGACATTTGGTATGTCCTTCTGATTAAGACATTTCACTGAGTGTGAAGATGGGAAGAAATTAATCTTTTTTCTCTCTGCTCCAAAGACTGCTGTCTTGCTAGGCAAAAGCAGGCCATATTCACTTTGCACAGAGGTGAGTCTGGAAGGCCAGTTCTGTCTGTACCAGCTGAGGAGGGATGGAGACTGCTCTTGAAAAGAAAACCACGTAATTTGTTGGTTAGAGCATGCTACACAGTAACTGAGACCATGGTTCCTCAGTCCTCTTTAGAGAAGGATTTTGTTTCTGGAATGGGCTCTAGATACTGCTGCCATCCTCCAGTTTGGCTACCTGCAGGCCTTAGGCAGAGTTATGACACCTGTCCTTGCAGGGGAACTACAGGTGGGATGTGGCCAGTCCTCCAAGCCAGGAGATCTCACATTGCCACTCTGCTCAGGCCAGGCTAGTAGTGTAGTAGATTAGTAGATATGTCAGTGATTCATTTTGAAATATTTTATTGTGCTATGTAATAAGAAAGGATAGCACATATTGAAACTTACCCTTGAGTGCCAGCTCAAGATGTTGTAACCAAATTATCTTTAGCCTTTCCAACCTAGTTGTTACTGAGGGTTTGTTGTTAATGCAGTAAGATGAACAAAACAGAAACTGGAGGCACAACAAAATGCAGACATTAAATGAGCTACCATCAGTCGTGGTTCACACATCTTACCCTCAGGAATCACATTCAGAAATCGCATTGAAGCAGATGAAGACTTCAGTACCAACTACACGCTTTCTTCTCTGCCATTCTAGGTCTTCTAAGTGATACTATTATATAGATAAAGAATTGAAAGAGATTTTCTGAGACATATGTGAACAACATTTTGAGCTGGCTCACTGTAACTTGGCTTCCTTTCTTGGCTTCTCCTGCATTAGGTATTTTTCTTGATTTTCCTCATTAGAGACAGTGCAATGGGTGTGCCACACATAGTTAAGTGCTTCTGCCAGTGCTAGTAAGAATGGAAGTACACCACTAAAAATTGAAGTTGTAGGTAACACCATCGTCATAAAGATACCATAACCATCTTTACTGATACTGCATGTTTGCAGGTGGTGTAATGGTGATGTGTTCAAATGGTTTCATGTATCTAACAGATGTAGGAGCCACCTGAGGGACAAAGGTTTGCTTTGATTTTTTTTTCTTTGAGTCACCTCCCAAGACTTGCATTTGACTGAAGGCAATTCTAAATCAAGATTTATTTAGCAGGGAAGTCAGGGTGGTAAGAAAGAGGGCAATGTGTAATAACAGCACAAATGTTAGCTGAAAATTCATCAGGTTATAAGCCCTGAATGGATAATGGACATGTCAGTCTTCTCTCTAACCTACTCCCTGTAGAAAAGAATTATCCAGTGCCCTTTCTGAATCACAGAAACAACTTAACTAGAACAGAGATTCTCTGGGAACCTGTTCTAGTGTGTAACCACTCACACATGGTGAAAAAATGATTTCCTTGTATCAAGTCAAATAGTCTGCCCTTGGTCCATAGTAATGTAATGTGATGTATTCTTTCTTTTTGCCATAGAGAGAGAAATTATATAATACACTTAGTTTGTGCAACTCTGCAGCATTTTTTCCTTGTCTCCACCCTCAGCTTTAATGTTCTAATTAGCAGAAAACTTTGGTATGTATGGAGAAGCATAAACCTTCCAATGCTAAGTGATGGCATTGATTTTGATCAGATTAGGAACTTCAAGAACACATGTGGGATATTCACGAATCCAATTATACAGTTTAACATGCCAGTAGGAAAAGTTAGTTCCCAACATAAGCCTCACAGACATTAATTCTGACATGAACCATGAACCTATTCTGTATTAATTCTAATTCTGGTTAGTGTAACAGCAAATAACATCTCATTTATGAAAAATGTGTCAGATTTTTTAAAATTAATTTTTATCCAACTAAACTCTGTTTCTCTTATAGAGTGGGGTAGAATGTACTCAGCCTGCTTATGATTTCATTCAGAATGTAATTCCTTCTCCTGATTTTAAATTGCTTACTTCTGTATCTTCAGTGGAAGTTCCTTTGTGTCTTGTCTTATGAAAGCTTAATGGGTGACACTTGGCTGACCTCCTGACACTGACTGTTGTAGGGATGTTTCTATCTGCTCTGCCATTTTTGAGCTAGGACATGTCTAGTGGCCAGCATTGCAAAAAGCCCTCAGCTGCTGCAGAGTAATTCCATCCCAGAAAGGACATAACCCTGACAGCATTGCTCTGATCCTGAGCTAAGGAGCCTTGCTCTAAGAGCTAATGAGATTAGGTATGGCAGCCTATTGACATGGGCTTCCAGATACAACCTCATATTTTATTTGTAGCTCTGGGGCATCTTACATGGATGTGCCAGCTTTTGAGCTTCACCATTACAGTCCCTTACCTGGCATATACAGGAGAACGATGCTCTTTCACATGTAGAAGTAATTAAAAAACTATTCCTTGCAATTCCACTTCTGCGTCCCTGCTGCTGAAGTTCATTTGTCTCCTTTGCTTGGTGTTTGGCATAACTTGGCTCAGAAGACGATGGCTATGCAGCTGTCTGTTGCTGGGTGCCAGTCCAGGGAAGACGTCCTATCCAGATGCACACTTGACAGTCTCAAAGCTGCATGCACACAGGGCCAGCTGTATCCATACTGTGTACATGGAGAGTCCTCAGACAGCACAGCTATCCCACCGGGCTCCTCCAGCACTTGCCTTGCTCCTGACTTCTCTGACCTCACCAGGCAGCCTTTAGAAAGGAACCCTCACACATCCTTGCTACTGATCCTCATGTTCCTCTAGTGCAATTGTTGGGAGCTGATTACTCCAAACTCCCCATTGCAAAGCTCCCATTTTGGGACTAAGTTGAAATACAAAGGCATTCAGCCTTGCCCCCTCTCTGTCCTCTCCCTTCCACTGCAGCACTATGCAATAGGAGCCACAGATAATTGCTCTGGTTGCAAAAAAAAGCTGTTTATCTGGGATAATTTGGTGCTGTGCTGAAGAAAGTGCTAGTGCCTTCTCAGTAGCAGGCAGCGCCACAGTGCTGTTGACTGCGCTGCACAGACTGTGCTGCACTCAGAGCTGGCTCACTTATTCAGGTCAAGCTGTCTTTATGCTGCTCTTTGGGCTGCTTTTGTCGCAATCCTGTCCAATACAAAATGTATAAGTAGTCCTTGGAGAACCCAGGATCTCCTCAACCTTGCTGAAGTGTTTCCATCACTAGGCTGCTCTCTTTTTCTTCTTGCTCTTTCTATGGAAATATTCACCTGTGGTGGAGGAAGGAAGGAAATTTAACAAGGTACTGGAGAATAGCCTTACCCAACGTGTCTCTTAGTGTAAAGGTGAGAGTGTTCTTGCCTGGGAATTGGGACCTCAGGGCCTACAAGTTGTATCTCACGATCTGGAGCAATGTCATACCCCTTAATTGACCCAGCAGCCAGATACTTTCCATGTCCAAAGCAAAGTGAAAGAGACTGAGTTTAGGGCTTCAAGGAACTGAAACAGAAGGATTTTCAGGTGTCTTCAGGGGTGACAGTTGTTTTCTGAGGTTTAAGCACCTACGGTACCAGTTTAGGCAGTCTAAACTCCAGTGTTTCTGGTTGGACAGCTCTTGGTATGTCCTTGACAGAAAAATTAGCCTTGTGGATTGCCCTTTGTGCTCTCACCACTGACTTGAAGGGAGCATGACCCCACCCCCTTAAATTGTCTTGTTGGGACAAAAGCTTTACAATGCCTGTTTTGGAGGTGCCTTACAGAAAGCTGTTGAGAAGCATGCTTGTGAATACCTGCAGACCTCATTGTTCTTAGGGAGAGGCATATATGTAACTACAAATACTGAACAAACAAACAAAAAACCCAAAACAGATTGTAAGATACTAATTTACAGAAAACATAAGAAGATGGCAAATGTTTTGCTCTGACTTAAGCAATACTTCACAGTTAAAACTAATGATACTTCTTAGTGCTAGCAGCGATAAGAAATAAATCAGCCTACATTTGACCCAGGCTTATCAGCAGTAGTTACTGGATAATCAATTCAAACATTACCTTGTTAGTAAACAGAAATATTCTCGTCACCCTCTAGTGCATTCTAAGCCAGATATTACTCAGATAACATTTACCATTTTGCAATATTGTATTGACATGATAAACAGATTTTTTTTTTTTTTTTTTTTTTTTGCATAACTGCAAACTGGTGCTGCACTCTGCTTTTTCCAATAACTTAAGAATAATGATAATAAATTCTTTTTTCAGCATAACTAAACTGATAGAGAACTAATCTTGAAACATATTCTTTGTTTATTTTGATATTCTTTATTTTTTACCAGCAGAATATTTGTCCTAAAAAGGTCTTCAGGCAGATTTTGGGACTTTAGAATAGTGTCTCTCAGAAGCCCCGTTTTCCTCTTCAACCTGTATAACACATGTAAGAACATGGCCCTCAGCTATGAAACCAGATATATACTTAAAATTGTCAAGCTGCAGCAGTTTCTTGCTGTAATAATATTGTGTGCTTGCCTTCATAAACTTCATAAAATTGTTACAATACCAACAGAAATCGTCTGTTTAAAAAAATACTTTAAAAAAACAGAATAGGTGGCTAACCTTATACATATATTTCACCACCTTCTCATCTACATTGCTATATAAACATCTGATTTTCTGCAATCATGTAAAAAATATATTTTAATAATACTAGATGAGGCTATCTGACTGGTTAATATTTCAAGTTAATTAACAAGTTGGCTCAACATATGGCCAGTAAATGTCATAATGGTTCTAGCTTAACATTTCTGATTTTTGTCTGGCTTAAACCAGAACATGCAGGACAGTATGAAAAGTTTATACAGCAGCCCTTTGAACCAGTAAAGCATTCAGTATGAGTGGAGTCAGCAGGATGGGGGAGACTCAAGCCTGTTCTTATTTTGTCACTTGTTTACCAGGCTGCCTGAACTGATTGGAAAATTCATTGTACATTAACTTTAGATTCTGCTTTTCCTCTTGAAAAGTGAGTGTGGGCTGTGTGGTGGAGTGAGATGTTACTTTTTATATGCTCTGTCCTAGACACATTAAATACAGTGATTGTTTCTAATCATGGTGATTCTGATGTTTCTTTCCTTACTGTTTGTTTATTACAATTTTTTTGGGGGTAGGGGTGTTTTGTTAACATTGTGCTGTTGGAGCAGAAGCAGAAAAAACAAGTTGCAGCAATAAGCAATCTTCAGAAAATTACTTTATCTTTGAAATATGGTTACATTGTAGTTCCAGTGTCTTTCCCTCATTTACTACTTTATCATTACAGTTTGTGTGCTAGGAGCTATAGAATACTCAGACCTGCACCTGTGAACACCAATTAGATAATTAAAAGTCAAGCAGCAGCATATCCCATCTACACATTCACAGCTGCTTTAGCTCCCTGATTTCCCAGAAGTCTGAGTGCATTTGCTATACCGAAACTCCAAATGTGACACGTTTGCTGTGACACAACTTGTCTGTGTGGCACTCTGGGCAGTGTCCGTTCAGTACAAGTGCAGTAGTTTCTGATGTGCTGTTTTGATCTGCTTGTGCATGCAAGATATTTGCCCAGGTTTTCTGGGCATCTGCAACTTCTGCTCCAACCAGACAATCTGATCTCCCATCCAGAAGACCAAAATGCACTATTGCTCCTAGACATAGCTTCCAAGCAAGAAAAATCACACATGCAAAGACATTCAAAATGTGGTAGACCTAGATGCACTTTTCTGTTTACTGCTTACTTAGGTGGGTAACAAAACTTCAAGCAGCAGCAGCATTGTTTTTTTCCCTTTTAAAATATTTTCCCTTTGACCTAAGGTCTGTTTACAGGAAAAGCTACCTCAAGCAACTATTTCCATAGATAGGACCTTTCCCTTGCAAACACAGCACAGCTGTACTACCTGACTTTCTGCAAGTGAACAGTCTGCAGTGGAACTGGTTATTTTAAATGGAGGACATGAGTAAGTGCTCCACTGGACGGCAGCCAGGACACTTGCAGCATTTCAGAACTCAGCCTTTCTTCTCTTTGGTTTGGTATTTTGTCAAATTCAAAATGTGCCAGTTGTGCATCAAGTTTGTAGTACAATTGAATTGCTCCATAAGAAGCAACCAATAATTGTCTGACACATTCAAGGGGTTTTTTCAGGGGCTGTTTCAGAATTCGTTGTGGAAGCAGGCCTAATTTTCAAATGAGCATTTTAAACAAATAAGTTTCATGTGCTTTAGACCACTTGCAGTCGTCTTAAACATATTGTGGTAAGTTTGTTTTTAGAGGTGGGGAAAAAATACCTCTTTCTTCCTGATAGCAAAATTTGCTCTCCTATTTTTAGACAAAGTATATATGATCACATAAATGTCTGTGGTATTTTGGCATTGGGAAAGTATTATCAACCATGGTACCCTGAAGCACTGGGGTCCTCTGCTTGCAGGGTGCTTGGAATGGAGGTGCCTCTAAGTCAGATTGCATGTAGGTAGGAAGACCTGAAAATGAATAAAACTTGGAATTAGTCATACATCCTTGCTTTGGAGGCTCAAGAGAGCAAATGGTGTTGACAGACCTCAAAATAGATATTTTTGCAGTCATCTACTTTTCTTTTCCCAGCATAACTAAGGAAGGTTTGAAAAAGAAATGTAGGGCAAAACCTTTCTCTTCCTCTCTGTGGCTAGGCAAACTTGTTAGATGTCTGACAAAAGCTGGAGCAATTCTTCCAGTGCTATTATTCAAAACCTCTGACTTTTGTTTAGCATTCATTTCAGCTTATGTTAGTGGGTGCTGGTAGAGGAATTTTTACCATTTGAAATACAGTTGCAAGTCAGAACAAAATGTCTGTGCTTAAGTCAGATGTTCATATGGTTTAACATTAACAACCAAAATAAATATGGTGAACTAGAGAGACTGATGTGTATTTATGTAGCTGTGTTGTTCTTATGATGTGAAAAGTGGCTAATGCTTATCTCTGGTTTACTGAATGGAAACTTGCAGGTAGATACTATATACTCTTGAGGCTGGCAAATGAGGCTGGACTTTTGGCATCTCTTTCTCATATACTTGCCAAGCTGAACAACTTCCTATATAACTGTTGACTTTTTGGAAAATACTTAAACTATTTCTTGGAAAGTGTTTGAAGGTCAGGCACCTGTAAAAATCCCATATATGGTAAAAACACAGGAGATAACAGGGATGTGTCAAAGACTGTCACAACCCCTGGGATAATGGGAACAAAAGAAGAAAAGAAAGAGAATTGCCACCACTGCTACTTAGTCTCAACTTGGATAGATAAGGACGGCTGCTTTTTGGCTTACTATTCTGCACACTTTGCATGTGTAAAGTGTCTTTACTATGTCACTGGGTAAAGTAAGTTTGGACTCTAGAGAACAGTGTGAATTTGTGTGTGTGTGTGCATTTTCCACTCCAAGCTGCCCACGCAACGAAGTGATTGATACTGCAGCACTGAGTCAGTATAAACTCAGATGCAACAACTCACTTGAATGAATATGAACATTTCAGACTTCCACTTCCTCTTCCCGTTTCTTTGGTCTACTCTTAAAAATTTCAGTCCATCAAAACATGAATGCATGTATGCATTTATGCACATGCATAGTCCCAGCAAAGTTAAGGGAACAGACTGCTGCTTGCTCTCCCACTAGCACAAGATGGAAGACAAATATCTCCCTTTCTCTGCACTTCTATTCTTGCCTTATCTGACCTTTGGATTTGTTCCTTGCTTGCTGCTTCCTGCCCTATGTATCTGTACGTTGCACAGAGGAGTGCAGTTTCACTCTGGTAAATCATAATTAATTGAATTGCTAGAAAAGTATCTGATTCAGAGAGTAATGGTCCTGCTGTAGAGAAAAAGAACCAATTAAAATAAGGAAGAAAAGTACTAGGGTATGTATGGCATTTCTGGTTTATTTTCTTTTTTAAGGTTAGGGTTTATCTAATACTCTATTTTTGTTCAGCATAGAATTAAAAGATTTGGGGGTGGTGGAGAAACAGTCCATACAATGATGTGTGGATGCTGTGGTATTCTTGGGTTTTTGCAAAATGTCTCAAAAATAATTGAAATTTTAGCTTAAGAAATGGTGTGATTTGGATTGAAAACTGGAAGATAATAATTAGAAAAGTACTGACTTGTACTTTTGAGTATTCTGGCAAAAATTAACTTTTTTATATGGTTTGTTTTCTGGCTTTTAAAAAGTACTGTGTGTTTGCACACTAACTGCTTTCCTACACCATCACAGTGCAACAGATTACAGTGCTGCAGTTCTGAGGTTGTCCCAATAATTTCACATTACGTTTACCCACAGTAGAAGTCCACAGTAGCCTTTACCTTTCTGTGAACTCAATCTGCAGAGGCAGTCAATAAACTGCCTAAAGTTCATGGACAAAAGCCCAGGTTGCTACATTAACTCCAAATTATGTCATTAGCAGACTATAAACCTGTATCTCCAATCTATTAGGAAAGTATCACCGCTTATATGCCACTCAGCTGGAGGTGGTCTCTCCCATCCTCTTAAAATTGTCAGTGTTAACAGTAATGCAGAGAAGATATAAATAAGCAAAAATATGAAGGCAATGTGTAGCACAGATACTCAGTTAAAACAAAAAAAATTACTTTGGTGCAGACCAACTTCTGGGAAAATAACTGTTTTGTGAAGTATGCAAGCCAGGCCCTGTGAATGACAAAATCTGATAAATTGTCATACATGCCATATGTTATGGCCTTGGTTCAGAAGCTCCCCAGAGGCAAGTTTTGAGAAACAGATCATTGCAGGAGTGGACAAATTTCCTTCTTTCCTATTCTTCCTCAGTTCTCAGCAGACCCAAAACAGCTTGCAGAAGAAGGTCAAGTTTGGCAGTGGCTTTAGATTAAAAACAAGCAAACAAATAACACACCACACACCCCCCCCCAAAAAAAAAAAAAAAAAAAAAGATATTGCTGGGAAACATAAATTTTGGGGCTTTTCATGTACATATATCTCAGAATTAATGGCTTCTTTACCAGAAATTTCACTTTGTGTTTTTAAACAGCATTAACATTTTAGTTAGACATTACACATTTACTTATAAATTTACGAATATTAACAAAGGTTCCAGAAAGGGTCAACTGGCTAAAAATGGAGAGAGTTCTTTGAGTGAAACACAAATGGCTTCCTGGTTGAACACTAAAGAGAAAAAGCTATCTGAGTGAGCTGAAGTCACCAGTTTTAAGATTTTTATTTCATTCAAAATGTCCCAGTTTTGCTCTCAGTATCTTTATGCCAAGACCAATATTGAAAATATGCTCTGTCAAAACCTGAGGGGCCACAGATGGTCCCTGTGTAATGGTGACCTTTAGGATCCGGGATTTTCTTTGCAGGAGATAAACATAAAAAACAGCAGTGCCCCTGTGAAGCTAGATCAGCAGTATTGTCCCTTTCAAAAATTGTGCTTAGTCCCCACTTTCACAGTGCTGACTCAGTGGTGCTCGTATTTATTAGTTACTTCTGGTAGTATAAGTATTCCATATGAACAAGATATATTTAAGGAATAATTTCATGTAGTATGCCAGAGTAGAAGTTACTTCTCTTTCATCTCTCTTTTTTTTTTTTTTTTAACTTATCAGCTGTCACCAATGTAGCCCTAAAATCAGTATGATTTTATAAAGGATTTTCAGATGAACAATGACTTCTTCTACTCCCACAAATGTAACTAGGGAGCAAGAACCAATCTGCAGTGCATAACATTCATTATAGTTGAACTTTGCCTTTGACACCTAGCTGCACAATTGCATATTTAATCTGAAATACCTAGAAACACCGGGCTAATTATATTCCTATGAAGAGCAGCATGCCAAAATTAATGAAAAGACTGTTAGATATTCAAGACAGGTCTGCTTCCTCCATACCTTGCTCATTTTCTCCCTTGAATTTCTCTGTTGCAGACTCTTTTAATCTTTACACTATTCTTTGTAACAAGACCAGCATTAAACAAAGGGAGGGGCACATAATCTGTTGATTGTAGAAGTGGAAACAGAACTTGTTTTGTCCTTTGCTGTAATTTGGGTATAATTGCTGGGAAAATGTGGAGTTCAGGGATTCTAAACAGCTGGTAGCATTTGCCATTGGCTACACCATTGTATAAAGTGATCAAAGCTGCAGATGAAGGAAAACAGTCAGACATTCATTTGGGTCTTGTCAGTTCAGATTTAACTCAAAGAACTGTAGTAAAACCCAATATAGTTATTACTGTATATTGCAAAGGAAACGGTGGATGGAAAGTTTCTGTTATAACCTTATTTTGTATTCCAGACTGTTCTGATAAAATACCTTAAAGCTATTGGACCATTAATAAAGATGAACCATATGAGAATGGGGAGAATTCCCTTCATAATTATAAATGGCTTTTTAGCAATTCATTCATATTGCAGTAGAAGCTGGTAAGTTTAGCTTGATGTTAATACATAGGAACTGTTGTACTAAATCAGATCTGAGGCCTAATTAGTTGAGTGCACTGTGTATTTGACTGGATTCAGATGCATTTGATAACTGTGCAAAAAGCAGGCAGGTAGGAAGAAAATTTTTCAGCCACATTAGGTCTTCCTTTTTATCTCCAATAGCAAAAGTAACTGAACTCATAAAGTGAAGTTAAAATTTAAAGAGACACTGTTTGATGGTGGTCCTCTTATCTGCATGAAAGTCAGCTCTGTAAACCTTCCTAAATTCTTGGCTTCATCTCTGAAGAAGAATGCTTACAAAGGTCTCTTTAATGAAGTTTAGTAATAGCTGGGTTGGCTCTAAAATGAGGAAAACCATACAAAGTACGCTAAGTGCTTTAAAATTCACAAAACAAGGAAAAGCTAAGTAATTGGCATAAACAGCTTTCATATAATATAAAACCCAAATAATTCTTCACATTAAATTTTCCTCTTGGAAAGTCTTAAAAAAAAACCACTTTTTTTTTTTTTCTTCATTAGAATAAAGAACATTTTTTTATTTCATTTCAGGACTGAATGTACAGTTTCCCATCTATCCATCGTTTAGTACTGGCTGACACCTTAAACATACTAGGAGACCAGTCTTCAGGATTAAGTAAGAATGATTCCCAGAAACAGATTTACATGTCTATGTTCAGTGAAATGCATAATGAATTATTGATCTTTAAATGTATGTGAATTAATATAATCCTCCTGATGATAAGATGGTATTAAGTAGCTGATGTGCCAGAGTCAATGGGTAGAATGCAGGTGTTGCAAACATACTTCTGAGGGGTGATCTAAATACTAACATGAAAGTAAAATTTACTTTTTGACAGACAATTTTCCTGGTGGTTATGTGTGCCTTGACAAAGCATGAGGCAGCTTGAATGCTACTAGCTGAGCACAGAGAAACTGTCCTTAGCCTGTTAAGTGTCACGTTGTGTGAGTAAGGAGCAGGCATGCAGATACGGATCTGCTCCCATGTCTATTTTTCAAAGGGAACGTAGCTATAGCCAGCATGTCAAGTGGTTTATGTCCATATAGTAGCCTGTACTACCTGGTAGAATTTGGAAATGTGAAGGTTATCTGTAACAGTCAAATAAGTAAGAGCTCCAGCTCCAACTGAAGCATGCCGAGCCAAAATGTGGCTTTCGCTGGGCACCTCTGTAAGCCCCTGGGAGTAGTGATGGTTGGCAGGGTGGAGCAGAGGGGATCTGGACCAGGTAACCCTTCAGGACAGCTGGGGCCATGCACAGCCTGGCCCCATGAGCTGTGGTCTGGTCCATGCTTGTCTCTTTTGCATGTGCAGGAAACAGCAAATGGTCCTGGCTGAAGGGCGAACACGGGGAACTGCCTGCACTTCTTGGCAGCACATCAGTTGGATGCTTAGAGGGGGGAAACTGGCTTAGTATCTGAGTAAGTGTCTTAAAAGAAACCAAACTCCTTATTTTTAATTGTTTTCTTAAGGCAGTGAGCTAAAGTGAAAAATTAAAGTCATCACTGAAACAACATAAATACCGTAGGCTGTGGAAATAATAGAAACTGGATGTAGCAAGTTTGATCATGTCAGTTGTGTTTCACTCACTATTTGTCTTCCTTCTCACATTTGCTAGTTAGTCCATCTTAACTTCAGTCAAACTCTAGGGTCAGCAGGCCAGAGCCTGCAGGCTGTGACCACTTGTTCTGATGCTGTAATTAGGTTACATACAGCCATGAAACTACTAGTTTTAGCAGAGCCCCAGCACAGTGTGACCAGCAAACAGTCATGGTTCAGAGATTTACATACTGGTCTGCTTATACTCATGGAAACCAATGCACTTAAAAATACATTAAATGTTTTAAATAGGGTACAGAAAGAAAAGGAAAAGGATAAAAATGCTTGAAGTACAAAGCATTGAAGCCTTTGGTTCATTAACATGGCACAGCATTCCCATTATTTCTGTTCCATTTAGGTAAAGAGAGATTGCTGTAAGGGGAAAAAAAACTCTATGAAATCTTTTTCTTTCAGATATTATTAAAAATAACTAAAATTTCCCATTTGAAGTGAAAACTCAGTTAAGATGCGTTGGGCGGCTACTCTTAGAGATTTTGTGTTTATGCCTGGTCAGCAACATTGAAGTACACCTATATAAGAGTGGACAAGCAGACCCACAGCTTCTCTACCCATTGCCAATACACTAGTGAGGTTGATGCTAGAGAAACCCAACTCAGCGTATGATCTCACTGGTCCAACTAATTCCTGCCGGACTCTGTGCATGGCCCATGGCACTGCTTGTAGCTGCTGCTGTGGTCACCAGGCAGTCTGCAAAAGACCTGGTTTTAGCTGACAAAGAGTGAGAGGCAAGGGGGAGAGGGGCTTGGAGGGGGCACCTTTGTGGGAGGCAGGATGCTGCTGCCAGGGTCCGGACAAGCAGCACCACCACCTCCAGAGCAGCCTTGCAGATCTTCCCCTTGGCCATACTCATGTTGTGGCCAGCATGTGCCCTCCCTGCCAAGCACCTCAGGCGGGCATTTGCCAGCTTGCATCAGGCATGGAGCCACTGCACCAGGGCAGGCATTTGCTGCTGTCCTGCTGAGCCCAAGCTGTGTTTCTTCTACCCAGAGCGAGCATAGAAGATGTGGCTTGCTGACTGGGGCTACCTGGTTCTTAATAGCCTGACCCCATCAGGGCTGGGCTGCCCAAGCAAAAGATGCAAAAGTACATGTGGAAGAAGGATACGCAGCCCATGCTTCCCTTTCTGGATGGTGTCCTGAACTTAACTGAGCTGACCAACATCCTCCTTTTGTGGCCACTGAGACCAGGAAGGTGCAGTGGTGTTCTAGTAGACATGAAGATCCCAGGAGACAGAGCAGCTGGAACCAGGGTATATTAAAATCAAAGGCTTCAGATCATTAATTCTTCATCCATTCTATGTTTCTCACTAGTATTTTTTAAATTACTGTGAAGAGGAATGGAGGCCTGAGCAACCTCATCTCTCCCTTTATTTATTTACCAGCAGGGTATAAAGTCTTGTACCTATCTTTCATCTGTTGTTCCCTTTTCTTTTGTTTACTATACATGAAATGATTGCAGTTGTTGGCAATTACTGGTCTGGAAAGGTCTCCCAAGAGGTTCAGCCTCTGCAGCAGGATGAACTGCCTGCATGGCTCTGATACTGATGAGACAAATGTTTGCAATTTTTCTGGAGTGCATCCAAGATTTTCCAAGATATCCTGCACCAACGGCCAAGCTGTTAGAAAACACCTCCTAATATTAAACCTAGAGTCCTCACCAGGATTTAGGCTGTTTCCTGCTCTAACTCTCATGGACCAGGAAACAAGATTTTCCCCTGCCCCTTTGCAGCTGCCTTTTGTATACTCAGGGGTGTTTTCATGTTCCCCTCATATTAAATTAAACAGTCCTACTTCTTGCAGTCTTTCCTTGCTGAGTGTATTTTCTAGAGTCTCTCTATTCTCACTGATCTCTGCTGGACTCCCGCCAGCTTCTCCCCATTTTGCAGGAATGCCTTGCCCAAACTGGATACAGCAGTTTGGCTGAGGTTTTGCAAATGCTGACTGGAGTGGAATGAGTACTGTATGAGCCCTGTAGGTTATGCCTCTGTCTATGTATTCTAGTACAGTGTTTGCTTTTCTTGCAATAGCAGCAGATTAACTCCTGCTAGCTTCAGATCCACTATGATCCCCAGATCCTTTTCTACAGAAGTACCACCCAAAAATTTGCGTATCTGTCTAAGCATTGAGTGACATTGTCTGCAGGTAGTACCTTCTTCTTAATGAACAACACCAGCTTAGAAACAAAAAAGTTCAATTTGTCAAGATAATTTTGAGTGTTCATGGTATTCACCAGTGCCACTGCCTGTACCTCTAGCTCAGTGCCTAAAATTCAATAGGGTTACTTCCTAGTTCAATACCCTTTTTGCTGAAAATGTTGATTTGCACAAAGCCCAAGACAGGACTTAATCTATACCTGTGTTTTTGTAGTAAACAGCTGAGCACTTTTCTGGTATGGTTCTCCAATTTTGCTCCCACCCACCAGTATTACGTCCTGACCTCATTTGCCTAGTTTGCTTATAAAAAGATCACATCAGCCAATGTCAAAAACATAATGAAAGGCAAGATTTATGGCTTCTATTGTTTATTCACAAGTCTTTTACTTTATTGTAGAGGAAATGAGATTGGTTTGATGCTATTTCATTCTTGATGGATCCTTGCTGACTATTAAAAATGGTTTGTATAATATCAGTAGATCCTTTAGTTTCAAAGTTTCAAACTTTCAGTATTTTTCTTAAAACTTTTGCCAATCAGTTAATTTAACTGGCTAAGGCAAACTTCTCTTACGTTGCACAGCTTAAGGTATGGGCCTCTGCTCAATACTCTGCAGGATTTGGAGTCTTCTGTTGCAAGGCTCTGCTGACTCTAAAGGGAGATCAGCCTATCCTAGTGATTTTAAGGAATAGATTACTAGACTTAGTATAAAATAATAGCCAAATCCCATACCTCAGGGCCAGCTATAAGAATAGAGTCTTATCCTCTTAGCAAGCAACTGACCCACGGAGAATAACAAAGGTATAGAAAGACTTGGTTACATTAGTCAGTGTAACTACTCTGAGATTTGACTACCAGTAGTGACTATAGTTACTATAAGCTAGGATTTTTGCAGTGCTGTCTTGGAAAGCTGTGAGTAACTTAAACTCTTTAGATGGTCAGGGAATAGTGTACATTAAGAGTAGACTCAAAAAGCAACAAAACCCAAAATAGATACAACAAACATATAGATGTTCCTCATAAGTCAGAGTCGAACATACAGGGAGGAGGAAGAACTAATAATGATCCTAGAAAATGTTACCACTAGAATAAAGGAATATAATTCAGGGAAAACCTGTGGGCTGATGCAAGTACTGTTAGCTATAGCAGGTATTTCGTGACTGTAGAGATCAGAAGTATTAGTAACCAGTCTTTTGAATCACTGCAGTAATAGTGTGTAGAAAGGAATAATGGCAACTGCTGCATGCATCTTTCATACTTGCATGAATCAGATCACCATGCATTTAGTGTTTCACAGTCACTATGGTGTCTCTGCAGCACTACTGTGAAGGATGAAGGTAGTGTTTTATAGAGGAGTTTTAGCAAAACTTGGCCATGAAGTGGGGGGAGGCAGGGTGAGGTGGGAGTTATGCATTTGGAGTGCCAAAAAAGTATGTTCCAGCACAGAACCTGTAGGTGATTGCTTTTTTTTTTTTTTCTTCTTTTTCGCTATTGTTTTATTTTAGATCTGACACAGAGTGACTTCCCTTAGTTTGCATAAGAAATTAGTGAACTTGACCAGTTTCCCACATTTTTTTAGCGTCATGCTCTGGTGTTTGGGCTATTTTAAGTGCACACTTTTAACTTGCCCCCAGAGAACTCTGCAGACTCTCACATTACAAAACCTAATAATCAATATTACCTCCACTTACATCTGTTAAAAGGAGGCACAGAAAAGTTAAAGCTGCATTTTCAAAAGCAACTTTTCTGCTGGTGTATCAGGAACTATGACTTTGAAGGACTTCAGCATAGCCACCTCTTACAATATCTGTAACTGTTACTAGATCTGCCTCCTGCTGTCCCTGGGTTTGGTGCAGGCAGCAGCCACCATGCATCTTCCTGCCTCTCCTGCAGCAAGCAGCACGGGTGTGCTGGTGCTAGGGAATAGGCTCTTCTGGTGCGGCCATTAACTTTCTCCCTCAGGGATTTTAACCCTGGTTTTACAACTGCTTCCTTTTATTAGAGTCAATAATTTTTGTGAATGCTCAGAGAGCACTGTGTGGGTTGGATATCAAGCTGGGATGTGTAGCTCATTCACTATTCAGTTTTCTCTCTACTACTTCTTATGAGTGCTGGGAAATACAGCAATAAATCAAGAAAGTAGCAGGGCAGTGGACATACATGACTCTTCAGATTGGCAACGTGAGGTGCATACTCCTGCAAATGCCATGGTCCAAGATAGTGACAAGTGTAATTTTGTTTCATACAAAAAAAAAGAAAAAAACAAAGCCCAAACCCCCCAAAAGATATTTTTAGCAAGTAGTAGAAGATAAGGGAGTTTTGAGTGCATTAGATAAAGTAGTTCCTCTGACTTCCTCCTTTTTTTTGCTTTCTTTTCAGTAACATCCACATATCATTCTGGAAATACGAATGAAATCAGAAAATCAGTTTGTGGCACAGGCTTGGCTTAGAAACGGTGTACTTTGGGGTAGTACAAATTGAGACCCACCAGATAAAAAGTGAATAGTGCAGTCCCAATTACACACAAATACACGCCTCCAAACTATTGTCAGTGAGAAGCTGATTCCTACCCAGAGCCACTTCACAGGTCAGCCTTCTCTCAGGCACAAACAAAAGGCACCTGTTGTGGCCTGAGTTGCTTTGACACACTGGCATGCTGAGGGTACAGCATGCTAGTTTGTGCCCTCTAAGATCCCAAATTATCAAAAAAGATCTGTTCCATAGCACAGGAAATGCTTGCGGTGCATAGGGAATTGGGAGGTATCTAGTGCCATTCACTTTTCTGCCCGCTCCCAGAGGAACAGCAGTCATTCTGGTCCTGCCCCTTTGCCTCCTATCTGTCTTGTAAAAGCAAACTGCTGGCTCAGAAATAGGCAACATGAGGCCTTTAATCCACTTTCCTCTTCCACACTGAACTTGCATAATCCACGAGAGAGCTGGGCCAAATCTGGTTATTTATAATCCAGCAAAACTCTGGCCCACTGTCTGCATTGCTCCAGAGGGGGTTTCCCAAAGTGCAGGAAAGTGTGATATTCACCATTGTACTTCTGGTATTTTTCTTTAAGAATATTAGAGCTAAGAATTATCTACATAAAAAGTAGCAACATGGTCTATTTTAAATGCATATTTTCCCTCAGATGTACCTACCACCCTGAGTATAGATAGCTGTGTTCATTGTAGTGTCAAAAATGATTGAATACTATTATTAGATGCGTTAGACTATTGAAACTATTTGTTCTGAAATGAATGTCTCTGCCTATCCCCAATAGTTTTTTATTGCTGAGGCCCCTGGGGAAATGTTTTTCTTGGGTTTGCATGATATTCCTAATTTAATGCATTTCTTAGTGTTTTCTGGGCGTTAAGGCTTTAAGGTCAGTCAGAAAATTATATGTTATTCTCCAAAGGGGAAAGAAAGGACAGGTAAATATTCTACCAGTCACTGAAAATCCAGTTACTTAAAGGCATCGAGAGAGAGTTTATGCTTATCAGGATGGTCTGGTCATGAGGTGTCCAGAAGCAGGTTCGGTGCTTCACGTGTGATTCTGAAAGATACAAGGAAACCCAGATTTCTGAAATGAATTCACATGTGCCAGTCTGAAATAAAGGTTCCATGACTTTCAGAAGTAGGAATGAACTTTACCTGCTGCTGGACATAGCATTACTGCACTATTGACAAACAACATGTTGTCTGTTTTCATCATGGTACATCACTTCAATTGCTGTTCACAATTCTGAGATTAGTGTTTACAAATACAATAGGTGGGAGTGTAAAATAGAGGGGTATTGACTTTGCAGCAGGACCCAGGCAGGAATTACTACAAGAGAAGAGAGTTGTGTCCCCCTTGTGCCTTCCTTCCGGCCCAGCAGAACAAAGACCCATTCCTGACACCAATCCCAGGCTGTCTTTGCCTCTCAAGCACATCAGAGCAGTGCAAAGCTTATTAAAGCAGTTTGGGGAAAGATGAGTTTTCAGGGAACCTGTGTTATGACTCCTTCCCCTGGGCCATAATCCCTGAATCAGTCCAAAATAATTCCCTATCTAAGAATGGCCTGACAGCTGATTAAGTGTGGTTTAGACTTGTTTTACTAGGGGAAAGTAGGAACAGGTCCCAGTGTGTCGCAGCAGACGATGAGCTGTGGTTCATGTTGTTCCTCCACATCAGAGCGGTGCAGTCTCTGATGAGGGAATGTCACAGTACAATCACTTCAATAATAAAGGAAACCCGTCAACAATTGGAGTGGTGGCCTCAACATGCAGGAAGAGCTTTAATGTCTGCTTAGCAGCAGTCAAGCACCCCAGAAAGGAAGGAAGACTTGAGGTTTGCCATTCAGTAGCCCAAGGGAGGGAGAAGGGCAGGGGTGGCATAAGCAGGCAGAGCTCAGCTGAGGGAAGCTTGCCTGCTCCTCTGCTCAAAGCCTATATGACAATGTCCAGACTATGAGAGCTGAACTACATGGTTACAATCACTCAGCTGAAACATCTGCTTCACAACTGCATCAAAAGATTTGGGTCAACCCTGTGAACCTGGTTTTGATCTTGTTTATCCAGCCTAGTAACTCCAGTGGAATAGCTCAGGATTTACAGTTGTGTGAGATCAGATGGATGGCTTACTGTTGCAACATCCCTGGTGTTTTGGCACATAATTTAGGCACAAAGTGTTCCTGGATTCTCCTTCCACCTAATTTCTTGGAAATTAGGATAGATAACATTAATCATAGAAAAGGAACCATTCTGTGTGATTTAATTAAAGTCCCTTTTTTTCTACCACAGAAAGTAATTTCCTACCTTCCAGATCTTTGCCCATCTTGCTTTCAGGCACTAGAGTGACCCCATTTCTCTCATTTCCCTTCAAAAAGCTTCTCCCCAGCCTCAGGACATTGTGTGCTATAATATCATGGATTATCAAATACACCTGGGGATATGAGTGGGTTGTTTGACTTGCAGAGCTGCTGGGCATGGGCTCCTCTTGCTAGAGCATGCTTCTCTGTGACCCTTTGGGCAGAAGAAACGGGAGAAGTGGAGACCTGTAGGATTGGGCTTTGGCAAGATGGGAGGTGGGATGCACAGCTGTGCACCCCTCTGTCAGTGCCCAGCTTCTCCCTTCTGACTTTACATGTTGTCCTGGTTTCAGCTGGGATAGAGTTAATTTTCTTCCTAGTAGCTGGTGTAAAGCTCTGTTTTGGATTTAGGGTGAGAATAATGTTGATAACACACTGATGGTTTAGCTGTTGCTGAGCAGTGCTCACACTAAGTCAAGGACCTTTCAGCTTCTCATACTGCCCTGCCAGCAAGGAGGCTGGATGTGCACAAGAAGATGGGAGGGAACATAGCCAGGACAGCTGACCCAAACTGGCCAGAGGGATATTCCATGCCATATGATGTCATGCTGAACAAAACTGGGGGCAGCTGGGCAGGGGTGTGCAGCCGCTGCTGGGGAACTGGCTGGGCATTGGTCAGCAGGTGGTGAGCCATTGAATTGTGCATCACTTATTTTGTTGTTTTGTATATTCTATTATTATTATTTCCCCTTCCTTTTCTGTCCTATTAAATTGTCTTTACCTCAACCCACGAGTTTTACCTTTTTTTCCTATTCTGTGCCCCATCCCACCACAGGGGGGAGGGTGAGCGAACGGCTGTGTGGTGTTTAGCTGCCTGCCGGGTTAAACCACAACAGATGTTCAGATCCTTCAGTAAAAGGACAAACAGCAAACGAAACTCAGGGAAGAGTGCCCTGTTTTCCCTCTGCTCTCATGTATGATCTGGCAATGTTGTGAGCTTTACCAGTTATAGATAATTGCAAGTCTGCTAACTTGGGGCTCCTCACTGAAAATAACTTTCTTAAACTGCTCAAATTGCTCTATTTCAGAGTGAAAAGCACAAAACATATCTTTTCGCATTCTGTTGATCAAAGTGCACTTTTAAATAGTAGCAATTTTGCACTTTACACAACTGTTTCCTGCCATGGTTAGCTTTCCAGAATCCGACAGAAATGTTTCCTGCTGCTACAGTTAACTTACTGATAACTTACTGCTGTTTATTTACAAATGCAATGTTCAGGCATCCTTTTTATACCCTCCCTGCCTTTCTTTTTCTGGAGGGTGTTTTTGCCCCTACAGCTCTGTCCTCTCACAACCTTCCTGTGAACAGCACTGCCAGCTTGGGTGGGCTGCCGAGGAAACACCGAGAATTTGCTGGGCTTGGAAAGAAAGCAAATGGACTGCGAATTTCTGAGAGGCTACAGGTGGTTTTGAATAGCTGACTGAAGTCTGTGCCGGAAACATTACGGCTCCTGAGCCTCCCCAGGGGACTTCACCAGACGGGACTCTACAATCGTGCTAGTGACTCATGGGCAGAAACTCACCTCTGAGCAAACGGTAGTGAGGAAAAAGTGACCAAGCCAAAATGACTCATAGGGAAATGAAACCTCCAGAGACAAGGCTGCTTTGACAGCCTGCTAACGCACTTAACTCTAGCAAGAGTTGTGCAGCTGTCAGTGCAGTCAGCGATGCGACTGGTTGCATAACCGGTGGGAAAGTAAATCTAGATATAGCCGTAAACCTGTGGCAGTCTAAACTTAGCAATCTCTAGGACTTGCTGTCCAGTAGTTTTGCTGTAGAAAGTTAGATGGTCAGTGCTAAGTCTTGAGTGGCTGGCTACAGAGAATTTTAATAGGAGCTTAAAATGCACTGAAATTTCCAGCTAAGAAATGCAGCTTTTGGGAAGACAAAGCATTGAAAAGAGAAATCATGGCACAAAGAGCTTTCTGGATTCTTATATTTGTTAATGGGAATCTGTTGAGATGAACTGAAGACTTGAGACTGCAAAACCACCTGAGAATACATGAAAAAATGCACAAGAAACCTGCTCAACACTTTCATCTTGAGGATGTGTCTCGGAAGAAAGAAGTCCCTACTGTTGTGACTTCCTGAAAGTTTCAGGATCTGTTCTAAGTTACATAAAGCAAATTTCCCAATAATACAATTATCTGTCTGGACAGATTCATGGGTTTAACTTTGGACACGTGCAATACAAATCTGAAACAGTGCTGTGCAAACAGGATACTCTTTCTTTGTATAAAACTTCAGCTGTTTGGTCACATCTCTTCCTCTGGAATCGGCAGCTGGAAAATATTAGATGAGTCACAAGGAGCTGAGAGCTTTGAAAAGCAGCAGCACGCAACAAGTGACATGCAGGGTACAGTCTTTAAGCCCACAACTTAAAACACCAAATCAGAGCCTTCAGAGCAGGAATAGAGTTAAGCTGCCCTGAAAGGTAATTTATGTTACAAATCGACAAATGGGATCAAGCTAGTGTCACCAACATGCTCAAGCAATATCAGAAAGTGCAAGGTAGAAAGGACTGCATAAAAAGCATGAGCATCCTTCTGATTTTTTTCTTTAAGCAGCACTGATTTTGCAGTTGCACTGCTTCCTGAGATAATTTACACCAGCCTACACAGCACTTCGAGCTCTGGCCATGCCCTGACAGACAGATGGTAGCTCAGAGCTCTGTATGCACTTACAAAAGAGTTCAGATGAATAGGTGTAGGCAGTCAGGATTGTCAGTGTGCTAGTAGGTTACCTGAGGATTTTAGGTTATGTTTACATAGCAGTTAAACTATAAATGCAAGATATATTTTCTTCTTTATTCTGCAGCATAGGTAGGCAGTATTTAAGTATGCAAATATTGGACTCTTTCTTCAGGAGGATGCAAAACAAGCTGCTCTGTGTCTGCTCTGTTTTACCATCTTGCCCCAATTAGCCTGGGGCTAAAGATACAGGGCTGACTGTGGTGGCTGTTGTGTGAATGTTGCCAGGCATGTACACGGGCAGAGACAAAGTGAGGGTCTTGAGGCCCAAGCTGGGCTGAGCAGGCACAGCTGAAGCATCAAGGAATGCCCCTGCTCCCCACACAACCAGCCAAGAGTCTCATCTCCTGCTACATCTTTTCCTGGTGGGGCTACCAGCCTGCTTCCTCTCTTGCAGCTCCCCACTCACAAAATGTGGGGAGAAAAACCATCAATGACTGTCCTCTGAAGTCAAGTTTCTTTTCTGTGTGTTTTCAATAAGGTATTTCAGAGCTCTGCATCTGAAAAGGAAAATATCTATTGCAAAGTGGAGTGTAACACGTTTTGTCTCTGCAAACCTTGCATCTCTTGAGCTCTAGCTCAGACAGGCACAGCTTCTTCTGAATTTTCTATTTCCCCTTAATTGTCTGCTACATTCTCTCTGCCTTTTTTTTTTTTTTTTATTGGTCTTTCTATCAGCTAGCATGTATGTTACCCATGTTTTTATGGCTGAAGCAGTAAAGCCCATGTAAGTTCCTGTATTTCTTTCTTTTACTTCAGAACTCAAATGGATCTTAGAAAACAGGGGTGTGAGGAACCACAAGAAGGTCTCTCATGCTATAGCATGTAGCTCATAGGCCCCTTGGACTCTGTCTGCAGCATGAATGAAAGGTGGGTGGGGAATGCATGTCTTGTGTGGATGGTCTTAGAAATGTATGGACCACACTCTCTTTGCCAGGGAAGTTTTTAGGAAGCCATAAAAAGGCAGAAATTCCTGATTCTAGTCTATTGTTACTTCATGATAGGGTGACCTGGCATGGCTGGAGCTGAATTTGGCAAGGGATGTAAAGAATAACAAGAAGGGCTTCTACAGGTATGTCAACCAGAAAAGGAAGGTTAAAGAAAGCATATCCCCTCTGATGAACAAGAATGGCGACCTAGTATCAACAGATGAGGAGAAAGCGGAGGTACTCAACAACTTCTTTGCCTCAGTCTTCACCACCAACCTCTCTCCTCACCCCTCCTGAGTCAATGGACTGCAAGATGGGGACCAGGGGTGTAAAGCCCCTCCCACTGTAAGGGAAGATCAGGTGCGAGACCACCTGAGGAACCTGAATGTACATAAGTCTATCAGACCTGGTGAGATGCATCCCAGAGTCCTGAGGGAATTGGCTGATGTGGTTGTCAAGCCACTCTCCATAATATGTGAAAAGTTGTGGCAGTCAGGTGAAGTCCCTGGTGACTGGAAGAAGGGAAACATTGTGCCCATTTTTAAAAAGGAAAGAAAGGAGGACCCTGGGAACTACCGTTCTGCCAGCCTCACCTCTGTGCCTGGGAAGATCATGGAACAGATCCTCCTAGAAGCTGTGCTCAAGCACATAGAAGACAGGGAGGTGATTCAAGACAGTCAGCATGGCTTCACCAAGGGCAAGTCCTGCCTGACCAACCTAGTGGCTTTCTGTGAAGGAGTGACTGCATCAGTGGACAAGGGAAAAGCACTGGATGTCATCTATCTGGACTTCTGTAAAGCCTTCAACACAGTCCCCCACAACATCCTTCTCTCTGAATTGGGGAGATATGGATTTGATGGGTGGACTGTTTGGTGGATAAGGAATTGGTTGGATGGTCGCATCCAGAGGATCATGGTCAATGGCTTGATGTCCAAATGGAGACCGGTGACAAGTGGAGTCCCTCAGGGGTCCGTATTGGGACCAGTGCTGTTTACTATCTTCATCGATGACATAGACAGTGGAATCGAGTGCACCCTGAGCAAGTTTGCAGATGACACCAAGCTGAGTGGTGCAGTTGACATGCCAGAAGGACAAGATGTCATCTGGACAAGCTGGAGAGGTGGGCCTCTGTGAACCTCATGAGGTTCAACAAGGCAAGTGCAAGATTCTGCATCTGGGACAGGGCAACCCCCAATATCAGTACAGGCTGGGGGATGAAGGGATTGAGAGCAGCCCTGCAGAGAAGGACTTGGGGGTACTGGTGGATGAAAAGCTGGACATGAGCCAACAATGTGCATCTGCAGCCCAGAAAGCCAACCAAATCCTGGGCTGCATCCAAAGAAGCGTGGCCAGCAGGTCGAGGGAGGAGATTCTGCCCCTCTGCTCTGCTCTGGTGAGACCTCACCTGGAGCGCTGCGTCCAGCTCTGGAGCCCTCAGCACAAGAAGGACATGGAACTGTTGGAGCGGGTCCAGAGGAGGGCCACAGAAATGATCCGAGGGCTGGAGCACCCCTCCTATGTGGACAGGCTGAGGGAGTTGGGGTTGTTCAGCCTGGAGAAGAGAAGGCTGTGAGGAGACCTTATTGCGGCCTTTCAGTACTTAAAGGGGGCCTATAGGAAAGACAGGGACAATCTTTTTAGCAAGGCCTGTTGTGACAGGACAAGGAGTAATGGTTTTAAAGTAAAGGAGGGTATGTTTAGACTGGATATAAGGAAGAAATTTTTTACAGTGAGGGTGGTGAAGCAGTGGAACAGGTTGCCCAGAGAGGTAGTGGAGGCTCCATCCCTAGAAACATTCCAGGTCAGGTTGGACAGGGCTCTGAGCAACCTGATCTGGTTGAAGCTGTCCCTGCTCACTGCAGGGGGGTTGGGCTAGATGACCTCTAAAGGTCCCTTCCAACCCAAAGCATTCTATGATGCTGTGACTAACCAGTAATACAAATGATAGATATTTGCCAACCTGTTCTAAAAGATCTCAGAAGATGAACATCCCACAGCTTCTCCCTTGGCACCCCACTTGAGCACATTCCTGTCCTTCCACCTTTGAAAGTCTTTTCCAGATTTCTGGGTGTTATCTCAACCTCTTTTATGACACTGAAGACTGCTCTACCCTCACAAAGAGCAGTTCATTAACTTCACTTGAGACCAAACCAACCTTTTCTTCTCAGTCACTCCCCATCAGATGCATTCTCTTCTGTCCTGTGCTGTATTCCCCTGGACTCTCGCTGCTGGGCACCCATCTTCTCTGAGCTGGGGTGCCCAAGTAGGATGTCTTATTCCAGCTGTAGCCTTGCCAATGCTGAGTAGCGCTAAACTATTACCTCACTTGGCTTGCTGGCTATACTCCAGGTAACTCTAGTATCATGTTTGCTTTTTTTCCAGAGGAACATGATGCTGTTGAGACAGATCTGGGTTCATTCTCACTCTATTTAAATTTGCTTTTTTGAGTTTGAACTTCTTATCTGGAATATTGATTTTTTTTATTTTCTTTTGTAATATGGTAGTACAGCTTTAATAGTAGAAATTTAATTGGAGTCTATTTAATTGGGGTCTGCTGTTAAAGTAATATTGATTTAAAACTGTTACTGTTCTTTTGCATAGGTTTTATGTGTATGCAGACAGAATTTAGCTAACTTCCACTAAATAAACTTATGAATATAAATCAGTTTTTTAACCTGCCTCCTCAAGATGTTGTTAGCAGCTTAAACTCCAAAGTATAAGGGTTCATGTTTTCTTCATTTGGTAATTAACAATGAAGGGTTTTTTTAGGACTGGAATTTAACAGGTAACACATGCTGTTCTGCCCTACTTTTCATTTAAAATGTGATGCTCTGTGGTAACAATAGCTACTTCCTAATTAGTGATTTTATCTGCATAGCTTAAAACGCTTTGTGAAAAACAGGTACACATTATTCTTCCTATTTTCATCTTTGTTTTTTTTCTTGTTTGATTTGCTGAGGGACAAATATTGGTTTGCCAGATCCTCCATGATATATTATTACAAGGTTTGTGAGTTAGAACCAACGTTTCCTGAATTGATCTACTTGACCATAACACTTCAAAATACTCTCACTAACCTTTCTATTGCACAAACAATTATTTAACAAGGGGGTTAAAAAGGTGGCTTGTCATGCTGTACTGCATCAACTGACTGTGAGACACATTCAGTGAGGTGATTTTTTTTTCAATTGTTTTAATCAATTTTCCACCTACAGGAAGCCTCCCTGGCAACCTGAGAAGCGCTGACCGGCTACATTCCCTGCCCTTGCCCTACCACCATCTTTCTGGATCAGCTTTGACGCTGCCGATTCCTGGATGCAGCTCAAGGTCTTTTTGTGCCATAGGCAAAATTAAATGTTGCTGTCCCAAGGGTGAGAACAGTACAACTTCCTTCACCCTCACTCTTGGTGTTGCGAAGTCCAGTCATGCCATGGCTGTGTCGCGCATACAGCTGGGAGATTCCCAGCCTCCTCCCCCAGCTCCCTAACCCCAAGCCCTGACACAGGGGTGCAAAGCAGACCGCTCACCCCAACCCCTGGTCTGCACGAGGGGGCATCGTATGTACACCAGACAGGAGCAACCATGTGATGCATGAAGCTAATGTCTCAGACAGTCAAATTGTATAGTTTCTTCACAACATGTTTAGTAATTACGATTCATGGAGCATTACAGGAAAGATATGTATGAAATCTTAGGGGCATTCCTTAGAATTACCATACCATTGTTTTTTTAGGTATGGTAACTTTGTAACTTTTTTCTTTTTTTTTTTAATCTTATGAAGCTGATGCTACATATGTGCTACAGCCATTATTGCTGATGCAAAAGTGTAGGTCACCTTTGCCTATTTAGGAAGCCTTTATTAATCGTAATGTATATGAAGTAATCTTTGGCAAATTTCAGTCTCTAGAATGTTAGCATATTAAACACTGTTTTATACAGTAAGGAGCCCTTCATGTTTACTATTAAGAGAAAGACCCATGATTTGTCGTAGTCAAGAATGACTTTTCAGTTGTAATTTGATCAAAGACCCTCATCCACAGATCCTTACATCTTTATTAAAATGTGGCATGTTGCTGTGAAGATTAAAAACCAGTGCCAAGGTCAAGCAATTATTTCAGCAGCTGCAAGTTCCAAAGGAGTGTGGAACCCTTCAAAATTTTTCAGCTTTAAAAGCTTTTATTGTGTAGCAAATTTAAATATTACTAACAACAGGATTGGGATATAAAGGGATTTAAATATAATCACCCTTTGTATCTCTTTTAGAAATGGTTTGCTTACTTCCCAAAGCCAGTGAACCACAGGTTAAAAAAATAAAATCAATTAATCATTACTCTAATACTATTAATTGTTTCTTCTCTTTTACATATGTATACAGATGTGTATATTTATAATGTCTATGTATATACATACATATACTACAGACAGATAAAACTGCTTTCTAACCAGAGAGCTAGCACTAACCCAAATATACTGCTGTCTGTGGTGTTTCCTACAGTGAGATTGGTGGCTGTTTGGATCAGGTGCTGTGTGTGCATGGTCAGTTTTCTGTGATACAGCTGAAGTCATCAAAGCCAACTCAGTCCCTGTGTAAATTCACTCAGTGGGATAGGCAGTCAGGGCACACGGAATTGCACTCGTTTGGTTTCATGACTGGAAAACTTCAGGGGCAGACCTACATCTGCTATTAATTGGTAGATCACTGCTTGTGTTTTTGAAAAAACGCTGCTCTATCTATTTTCTATGCTAAAATGAAACCAATATATATTCTAAAACTGACAAATGCAGCTATTACTTTTCCCCCCAGTAAAAATGTTTTTAAAGAGAGGATTGTATTAACACTCTTTTAAACTAAATTGCACATGCTAGGAAAATGGCTTTTTCATTCAGTTTATCAGAGGTGGAAAATGAAATATATTGTGCTCGCCATGCACAGCCCCACAGTCTCCTCCTGGGATTACTAAAAATGGCATGAAGTGTCACGTCGGACCCAGCCATTCAGCAGTCTTGAAAGCGAGGTACATGACTACTATTGTCTGGCAGCTATCATTTCCCAGATCCAGGTCTGGTATTTAGGTCTGCTATTGTTTAGCAGACAACAGAAGGAATCATCTTTTACTTCAGCAGATATTCCCCAAAAAATCCTCAGAAGTCACGTAAAGAACAGGTGCAAACAAACAGAAAAGGAGCCCACCCCTTACTCTAATAAGGAAACAGAGACATCACGGCTACCCTTAGAGCTTGCATATTTATTGAACAAATCCTACTAAAATAGCTAAAATACATTGGGTACTTGTAGTGCATTATTAAAGATCACATTGTTACAAAAGCCTGCATTTTCAGCAGTACACAACTGCAACTATACATAAATGCCACAACTGCTGAATATTACTTCTTGCTCTATATACAGCACAGTAGACGTATCTATTCTATTGGAAAATAAAATGTACAAGAAAAGGGATACAGAAGGTGGGGAAAGGAAAGAAGTCTAGGAAGTGCAGTGCATGCATTGGTATTTAACAGTCAGAAGCTAAAACAGTTCAGAACAAGGCCTGCCCTGTAAAAGGAAGAGCTAAAAGACAGAGTTATATAAAAAATTAAGGTGGGCTTTCAGACTGTGTCTAACACAACAACACTCCATGAGTAGATGATACTGTTTAGTTTTGTGTTTTGTGTTGTTTTGTATTGATAGTAGTCTGGGAGCAAGAACAAAAATGTAAAGTCCACATGTTGACGGTACCGTGGAAATGTACTCTTTCCCCTTTAGGACTTCTCCTCCCAGAAATTAGCTGTGTTTTTCTTACTATATCCCCTATTTTATGGATTTGAAGAGGACATTAAAACTTGTCCCTTCTTTAAAAAAAGGCTTTAAAAAAAAAGACAAAAATCAAAAGAGATTTTGAGAGGTTGGTGGAAAATTATTGCTCGTATTTCTCCGTTAGGTGGATAGGAGTCAGAAAGGAGATTTTACGTAAATTACAGTTTTGTGATTGCTCCCACTATACCTGCATGTTTGTGAGTGGACCCTGATAGGGAATCTGTTCTTCACTTGTACACTATAAGTAGTTACTCACCTACAGCACTGAATAAGAAAGCCACACTGAAGACACAAGTAAACAAGTCAGTCCAGTCTAAAGAACAACATTCAGAAAAACAAAGTACCAACACCTTCTCAGAACATGGAAATAAAAAATAACTCCATCAGAGCTACCTTGCCAAGGAGCATATTTAAAGTCCAAAATAGCACCATTCATCAGTGTCTCAAATCCCGTGGCAGCATCACAATCACTTACCACAAGGAAACCATGAGTTTCATACTACTTCTATACATCAAAAGAGTACATGGATAAAATATAGAGATATACAGACAATCGATGAAAATAAACTACTAGGCTTGTTACATCTAAATGAAAAAAAAGGGGGACTCTCAGCCTCTGCAAGAAGCAGTTCAGGATGGTGGAAATGAAGAGAGCAGTTTACCGGTTGCGTGTAAGCAGTGGAGTTTGAGTAGTGGAAGACATTGCTGTGGTAGAACCAGGCCTGAGGGCCCACCTGTAATGTTTGTAAACATGGATTCACAGTGTGAAATTCTGAGAGCTTTCGCTTGAGTCAGAATGTTAAAACCTATTTTTTTATGGTACACGTTTGTCCACTGTTATTCTCTAAAGCAAGGCTCAGAGTCCCATAGTTTCTTCTTACACTTGATGATTTACACAGAAACAATTCCCGATATATGACACCATGACCTCATCAAACCCATACACCATATGTAATACAAATGGAGAAATTATGATTAAAAAGCGTAGAGGTAATTGATTTTGGTGAAATGGTGTCCATAGCCATTCACTGGAACCGGGCATGCCCCCTCCACCTCACTTTTCTTCTTGCGATTTACTTCCTTTGAGATGGGGAGACTCCCCTGTGGAGAGGAAAAAACAGTATTAGCTGTGCTTCACTGAAGTCTGTTTGGTCCAGTCCTCCCGTTTCCTGTCCTGAGGTTTCCATAGTTCCCTACCTTTAGTTCAGAAGTAAACATCTACTAAACATGGCTTAATCAACTGTAAATACTAATGCCACAGAGAGCAAAGGATTGTTTAAACTCCAGGAAAGCCTTTCAGCATCTGAGGAAAACTCTTCACTTGGGGATGAAAAAGTGTGCCCCAGCAGCCAAAACGCAAAGGGTTGAGCCAACAACCGTCCTCCACTGCTGCACTGGGGAGTTTCAGCGTTTGCTGCAGCTGCGGAGACCCCAACCATCCCAGCAAAGTTGGGAAGGGGAAGAAGCTATGGCGTGACAACCCTTTCTGCAGCTCACCACCAGCTGTACATCCTTACACTGCTCCTCAAAATTATTTTTCTCGCTCTCGCCAAACCAAGCAATTTCTGTGCCCTTCATAATAGCTGGGACAGCTCAGGCCTAAAACTGCACCTGCAGGTGCTGTATGTGCAGTAGTTCTGGCATACAAATATGGCTGAAAACAAGCAATTCCCTATTTTGCACACATGAAGCATAGGAGGCACAGTGTCTCAGCATCATAAATGCAAAACTCATGGCCACAAATCAACAGATGGCACCAAGCCCCTTTGAAAATATAAATCAGTACCTACTTGGGCAACCAAGAAACTAATGTTAATGGTATTATCTACCAATAAATGTATTTGTTTACTTGCTTTTTTTTTAAACCCCAAGCTCCATTTTATGGTTCCACTTGGCCTCCAACATGAAAGTGCCTCTTAGTTAGGAAAGATCACCTTATTGTTAAAAGAACCTTTTACAGCTTAGATGTCTCATCTTATAAACACCTTACAGCTTAAGCAGCTACCATACGCTATTCAGTGGTCTTCCTATAGTACTTCATTGAAAAGAGCACTCTAAAGGCATTGTAGTGTATAGTGTGTTACTTGTCTCTGGACAAGTACAGAGATGGTGTGCCATGTCAGCCAGCTGCCTCAGATAGGTTTTTGTTAACCATACTTAACCATTCACTGGCTGAAGTCCACGCCTATTCAGCAAAGCATTTAAATACATGTTTTAGTTTAAGCCTCAGTAGGAAGCCTAAAGGCTAAGCATGTGCTTACAGTACTTTGCTGATGCTATGTCACTATGGGATCTTAAACAAAAAGAATTTTAGCTAGTAATATATTGTAAGTTATGGGAAAAAAAATATGGGGTTTGTGTTTAAGAGTTCAGAATTGTAAAGGTAAACTGCTTTTTTTTGCTTAGGACATTGGTTGTATAAGCAGATTCCTTTTAGTTTGTTTAAGAAATTTAAGTTATCTTCTCCAAGTTCAATTTTTCTGATGTCAGAGTTGTGAATTTCTGAATTAGGAATTAAACACCCAGCAGTCTCACAACTACCAAGAAAGTGCAATTTTCAGCAATTTTCCTTTCCTAGCTCTTCAGAGCCATAATTTTCACTGCAATGTCCATATTTGCTACGTTTAGTTGTGCTGGGAATAAAGCTGCCCCATGGCTTTCCACTGTCTTTATCACAGGATAAATTCTGCTTTTGGGTAGATGAACTCCCCCAGGGTTTTGCATGCCACACAGCCAGGAGCAGTTTTCAGAACACAGAGTAAAATCCTTTCCTAAGGGTAAATGGTGCCTTCTCCCTTTGGGGCATCAGAAATGGAGAAACTGAGCAAACTTCGATCAGCACATATGCAGAAGGGCTCTGCAAGCCAGGGGAAGAAGTAGGAGTGGAAACATACCTTGCCTTTGCTAGAGCCAAGCTGGGGATTTTGCAAGGGACAATTTCAGAATGGAAAAATAACATTTAAATTTTAGTGACTGCACAAACATGTTTCCTCACAGGACTCCAGAAAATTCCATCCTCGTGATAATATTTTTGTTTTTTTGTTGACTAAATTTGCTACTTGTGTATCATTACAGGATATGAGAAGAAAACCAGAAACTTACATATGCAAACAGGCACACCACACAGACCAAAGGTCTGGGCAAATTTCCAAAAAGCATTGTGTTGGGCAGTTCCTTTTCAGCTGTGAAAACAATCTCAGTCCTGAAATTCTGCCATACAATCATAAGATAAAGAGTCCCATATGACCCTTCTAGGTCTGGAAATAAATTGTCTTTAAGAAAGGTATCCTTTTATATTTGCTGGTTGCACGAAAACAAAAAAAGCACTTTTATCTGAAATAACAGTTTCAAAAAAATCTATTAATTTCACTTTATTTTTTCAGTAGTTCAAGCTGTTTAGCATTGAGTACATACAACTGTTGAAGGGAAGGACTGAGCACTTTCTGCAGTCTTCTTCAGCCATTTACCCTGATTATTGTATAAGACGAATGAAAAAAATTAGATTCCAAAGACACCCAGTTTCTGTTAAGGCTGATACTCTGCTGGATGCTGGATTGTGTGCAGCTAATATTCAAGTTGCTTTTGAAGATCAATTGTGAAATAAAATTTGGAGCTAGTTTTAAAAACCAGTCCTTGTAAGCACATGCCAAATGTCTTTTGAAGAATTACGCAAAGGCTAGAAGAAATGCATCAAATTTAAAAAGCAGGAATCCAATCACTTCAAAGGAAAAAAAGTATAAAATTTTTTTACTAGTTGAGAAACAATTATCCCTTTTGATAAACTTTTTATAAGCTACGTACAGCATAAAAACATGGCTATTCACAAATCCAATATAATGCAGCATTGTTACTAACCATGCCATACATAGTTCACAGCTTCATTCCTGTGTTTCAGGAGCAACTTTGTTTAAAGATGAATGACAACTTACTAAAAGCTGCTAACTTAAAATTTTGGATAAAAAACATCTAGTAACACACAGCTGATTCATAAAATTAGCAAATTAATTTAATATAAGCATAAATATAGCACATTGATTGTAATCTGGCATTGCTATCAGCCTACTCAGCTGAACTTTTGAAATACCTCAAATGTTAAGAATGGCAGTACTGCCATATATGTTAATTTAAAGATTGATATGCTGGCACATGAGTCTGCAAACAGCAGACTGCAAATAGCCCAGCTATAAATTTTAGAAGTTCCTTTATAAAGAAAAAACATGGAAAATATAGTGTTATCCAGATGGAATAACAGAATTTTGTTAACAGGGAGCTGAGTCTAGATAATAACTGAAACTCAATCAAAACAATTTTCCATGTGCTCTTTCCTTCACTTACCTGCCATTTTTTTTGCCAGATTTTGAGTCAGTAATGAAAGGGAATATGAAAATAAAACATGTGCATTCTGTGTCTCTGAGTAACTGTTTTATTTTCCTACTCAAATTTCATATCCAGTTTCACATTTATGAAACCAGCAATGGTAATGGAACAAAATCTTATGAATCTTGTCTGACAAGCCACATCTTCTGCATTTATGTTGGGGTACTTCTTGTCAAACTCAGATGAAAACTGCCATGCTTTGTATGCTTGTTACTCAAGCCAGGTAAAGCACAAGCAGAAAACTAAGAAAAGAAAAACACCGCCACCTCCTTCCTCTTCCTGCATTATGATTGTCTTTTTCATCTGTATTACTAAAAGAGAATTGCCAAAATCAAGCATTCAAAGCTCAGATGTCAAGCTTGTAAAATCATGAGACAGGCTTAAGAAATATGAGCTCTTGAAAATTAGTATGTTTTCTTTCTGGTATGTAGCCAGCAAGAGTCCATGTTTTCTGCAAGCCTGAAAGCTAAAAACATAATTTTAAAATGAAAGCTGAAATCCTCACTTAACTGCCTGGCTCAAGGAGCCAAGGCTTTAAGAAAAACAGAATACCATGAGACTCGTGATGAAATCATGAGAGCTGGCTACTTTCTTGAAGCAGTCATAAAATAAAATCCATTGAACTTTCCATGTTGGGGTTTTTTTTTGAAAACTTTCACTTTAGTAAACTGTTTATTAGATAAAACAAATTACATAAATAACTTTACCTTGGGAAATCCCCCATCCCCTCGGCTGGTTGGAAAGATTTTCTGGCTGACCCAAATCGTTAATCTTGGTTGGTAAACCTGTAGTGACATAAATATATACAATTTCTTACTAACAAAGAGAGATTCATTAAATACAATCAAATGCTGTTCATGTGATGGACTGCATTACTAAAACCGAGTCTAATGTCAGTTGAGCTGGGCCCAGAGACCTAGGTGCGTTTTATGCTCAGTACATATTTTTGAGTACCCATGACAACAAGAGCTGTCCCTAGAGTATTGCAACTGTATTGTTTATGGCAATCTGCATTCAACAGGCATTTTAAAAAGAGCACAGGATGGATTTTTTTTAAACCTCTCTAAGAAATTCTGTATAAGAGGATGTCCGTACTAACAAACTTACTGAGGATATTGTGAGACCACATGCCCATTTTCTTCTTGGCAGAAGAAGTCACTGTCAAAAGACTATTTAATGAAGACTATTACCTTTGCTGATGACTGTAGGAGACAAGGGCAAAACACCTTTGATTATCCTTTCACAATGAACTGTGAACTAGAACTTAGTACTTTCTAAGATCATTGACACAGCTATAATTCTGTGTTAGCACCCTATATTTTAGACATTAGAGCAATTCCAACACATTATAAAAGACGTACAATAAAATAGCTGGCAGCAGGATTTAATAGTTAAGGTACTGGCCTATGACTGCTATAGGAAAATTTTCCTATGGAAAATGGGTAAGATCCAAAGCAGGCCACTGACTACAGTGGGAAGCTAAAATGAATAAATGCTAGGGTAGTACACCTCAGTTATGGTGAATCTAAGCTGGAAACTTCCTGTGCTTCTGTTCGTCAACTTCAGGATGAAGATCAGAGCATTTCTTCCTCTCGCTCTCATTAAACTCTGAAGTGGTCATGTACAAGTTTGATATGATGCTGAAGATCTTAAATTTATTTTTGTGCTGGGTCTGCCTCTCGGGCCTTTGGGGTTTTGTGAATTTAACTCTTTCTGCACAATGCCTGAGTGTCAAACTGTCAGAGTTTTGAGCTTAACATCATAAATTACACCATTCAAACTTGTTTGCACTTTGGGAATCAAAACTTGCCTTGTCACTTAAATTCCTGGTGGACCAGCTTTACTCACCTGCTCACTATTGTATTTATATTGAAACCTGAGGAATGTTTTCATTTCTTGGAATTGCATGTTGACTATTAGTTGTCACAACTGGACTAGATGCAGCTTGGAGAAATTATCAGAAGATTACTTCAATCATCTTTCCAAGAGACAACCCTGAACTCTACTATAAAGTAGGAAACAGAGGAGGGAAACTTAAAACACAGAGCCTAAGGCAGTGCCTGCACTGATAACACTCTGCCATGATTTTCCATAGTACAAACAACAGTGCTTTCTACTGATTAAAGCATCAGATTTTATTTCATATTTTAGATTATTATACAATCTCAGACAAGCCAGTTAAGCTTTCTGGGTATGGCTGACATAGGATAACTAATACACAGCCCAGGGCACTCTATGAATTCATCAGTTAATGTTCACTATCAATATTTGAGACACTTGAATGAAAGATACCAAGTAACCCTTGAGGTCTCCTGTTGCTATTTATAATCACTGATTACCCATCCTGCAACTATGCCTTGATTTTATTGTGTAGTCACATTCTTGTATGAAAACTCATGGTGGTAAACATCAATAGCAGTTCAGCTCTACCACAGGACATGTGTGCTCAAACCAGCAAGGTATACAAAAACGTGTATTTTCCTATAGAAGGAAGGAATAAGCATCAGAATACAGTATTACTCATTACGATGAATATGAGCTTCTATATTTTCCATGGAGTCTGAGATGTATTCAGGTTAGCCTATAGGCCTCGTCAACACTTAATACTTTAATAGGAATAAAATAAGCACCTGCATTTAAATGACAAAGAAAGGACCCTCAACTTAAATTCTTAGGAACTTAGAGGGACTGCAGTTTGAGGGTGGATTTTGGGAATGGGGCAAGAGGAAAAAGGTGTAAATTGTAAGATACACTCAGAACTATGCTCCAGGGTTAAAAAACCAAACCAAAACAAAAACCCACCAAAACCCACCACCACCACAAAACCCTACACAACCCCCCAGCTATCTTTCACAGCAATTTTCTGTGGAGAAAAAAAAATCAGTAATGTCCTATTTTCTTAATATCTCTTCAAAAACAACTACTGTGGCTAATACTGGTAAATAATAGTCACATGGACCTACTCCACGTGCAGTAATTGTTCTGCTATAACTGTACCAAGGTCCTGAATGTGCAGCCAAAGGACTTTAAGTATCTGCCTTGTGAGCAATGCTGAAAGGCTGGGAATCATGGTTTGGATCCTGGCTAAGTGGAGGAAGATTCTGGAATGGAAAAAAGATACTGGTGTACAAAGTTCACTCAGGACTTACTACAATCCACCAGGAGAGGGGAAAAAAAAAAAAAAAAAAAAAAAAAAAGAAAAAAAAAGGATGGCTTGCCATGCTATATGCTTCATAAAATGCAGAAACTACTTAGGTGTTCAAATATACTGATAACTAGAGTGTTAGAAAAACACAGCAAGAACTTTTAGTCAATTACAGCAGCTCAAAACAACTGATACTAATGTTGCAAGATGAGCTATATAGGGAGAAAAAGTGCAAAGCAATGCTCCATTACAGAGTAGGATGTGAGGCTTACAACATTCCAGCTGTTAGCATGAAGCAAACACTTCTAAACAAATGCTTCCATTGATACACACTGTATTTTCATTTCTTAGTACTTCCTGTGTGACTATTATGTGAGTACAGGTTTGGCTTAAATAACCAAAGCATCAGGATTCAGACAGAATTACTGAACTTTAGGATGGACTGAAAACTAAAGTGACTGCACTTGTATACAATGCGTAAGAGCCATATGCTGAATCAAATTGATAGCCTCAGTATTTGATAATCACTAGGAAAAAAATTAAGCTAGTAAACTTCATCCATAAATTATCAGAGTGGATCACCCCTAGACATCTGACTAACAGCATTATTACCCTTGGAAGCCTGCCTTCCTGGCAGAACATGTGATACACAAAACCATTCACTGCCACTTCGAGAAGCAGGGGGAAAGAAACCCACTGATCTGGGAAGTGCTGCCTGAGACAGCAACAACAACCAATTCTGCCTGAAACATTGAGGCCAACTTCAGATAGGCAATTATGAGCTATGAGAAATACATTTTCAATTCCTTAGACTCCACTCCCTTGGAAATATACAAATAATAGAAATTAAGACAAAAATCAGAAAAAGCAAAGGTGGAGCAAAATAAATGCTCAGTCTATTTACCGGCTTTTACAGCATCCAGACTCCAGAACTACTTACTGCTACTTTTTTTTTTCAAAAACAGAAGGATTTCTAGAGTAGACTCTTCTTTTCTCCTCTGCTCAACAAACCGAGGAACTTTTTTGCTATTGCAAAGGCTCTGTTTAATGAGCATTTCAAAACTCTAATGCCTATTCTTCCATTTTAAGCCATGTCCTCTTTAAAAGCAATAGTAGGGGAGCACAAAGTTTTGCCCAGCTTTAAAACAGATACATAAAATAATTTTAACAGAGCTGGACTAAATCTACTGTATTAGTCACATCAAAATGCTAAAATTAATTTCTTGCTACCCACTCTTCATTCCTACACACTAAGAGTATCTTTCAAACATGCAGGTATATCCATCAAGAGGAAAAAAGACCCCACATTTAAGACAGGCTAACTTACTAAAATGAGCACAGTCCTGTTAAGCATTCCCAAGGTTTTTATAGTTAAGAAACAAACAAGAAAGTCCCCAGAGTTACTTTTTCTCTCTTTTTTTTTTTTCTTTTCATGTGGACCACAACTGAATTCCTGTTCATCAAGTCTCATTCAAGACTTACAGGAGTTGAATTCAACTGCAATCTGGATTTCCAAACTACAAGCTTAATGAAAAAGACCAACTGCTCTGGGTACACCAGCAACCACCTTTTGAGAAGTTTCAGATAACTTCTTTATCATAGAAACCGGTTATTGGGTTATTGGCGGGGGGGGGGGGGGGGGGGGGAATTAAAACAAAAAGGAAATGGTGACAAGTACTCTAGAAATTCCTAATTCAAAAAAAAAAAAAAGGTGACCATCTCTAGTAATTCTGCATTAGCCTACCTAGGAGAAGAAAAAAGAGGGGAAAAAAAGAAAAAGAAAATATTTACTATATGGATATTACTAGCAGACACAGATGGCCATGTGCTGAGGAACAGGGGAGTAAAATGATAGAGGTATGTGTTGAAGAAAAGGGAAGACAGGGCCATGCTCTTCCCCTCCGCAGCACTAAAAACTGCACTTGTGCAGTTGTGTGGACTGAGGGCCCTGTGTGTCTGTCTTGCCTAATCCAGAATGGAGAGCAGCCATCCTACCATGCTCTCCCAGGAATGGGATGTGTAGATAGAAAGGAATACTGCTCCTCATGTCTGTAGCTGTATTTCTTTAAAGTAGTTTGGGGATTTTTCATCACCATTGCTCTGTGTTGCGATGACACAAATCAATGGTATTAAAGCTCCTAGAGGAAAAGTTGTAGATTATTTCCTTTCAGATTGGTGTCAGCATCACTGAAAGTGTCAGATTTTCTTTCCAAATCGAGTCCTGATGTATTTTCTTTTGAAAAAAAAAAAAAAAATAACATAGTTGCCTGCTAAGTAGAAACAGTTATAACTTTGCAGTTTCTTAAGTTTCTTAGTTGCCAGCTGGTTTGAGCTGTAATGACTTTTCCCAGCACATTCTACCATGCATTTCTCAATCCCCCCAAATGCCTCTCACTGCAGTAAAAGTCCTCTTTGTAACCAACAGTGCACCATCACAGTCTAGATGCATAAACAGACCCTTCAGTGAAAATCTTACTGCACCACTGCTTGAACACCAACCAAATCGTTCTGTTAAAAAAAAAAATTAATTTCAAACTGAAGGAAAGCTTGTGCCAGGATCAATGCATTCACTTCAGTGCAAGTGGTAAACTAATGCTCCCATCTGCAGTAGTTTATTTTTAACACTATGAGGGGAACATTATGAAACCATATGATATTAATGTCCACCATGTTCCAAACCTAGCACGCAGGATTTAATACATACAGCAACTGTCAGCTGAATGGTTGCTGCTTCTCAAGAGTTTACTTGGGTGGCAGTCTGCTATCAAACAGCTTTGTCTTCTGAATCTTCTGGAGAGGGGAAAGAGAGGGCAACATCAAGAGTGCTCATTGTTACTCCTTATTTCAGAGTCAGTAAAGTTTTGATGGACCTTTGTTATATTTAAGAGGCTGTACTCACGATCAAATGGGAGGCTGCGACTGTGATAGGCTGACTCTCACAGTGAAGAAGCTTTCCCTATTGAAACATCAGAAACCACAACTTGCCCGAGTTAAAATGCAACTTAATTACCTTAGCTTAATTATTTAAAAATACTGTGAACATGCGGTTTAGTAGCTGTGAGGCCTGCCAATTTTGTGAACTTGATCACTTCTTTTGCATGGCTCTGCATCACAAGTCTGAGCCTCTGGCTGAGGTACAGCCATAGTTATTCCTAATAACCTGCCTTCACATATTCAGGGTACTGTCAGGGCAGCAGGTTTTTCTATCAGTCCTGCTTTCCACACCAGCACCATGAACATTCAAAAATCAATGGGGAAAAAAAATCATTTGCAATCATTTCACTTGGTTAATTCCGCACAGCAGATAAAGGTAGATAAATGGCTTGAGAGAACTGATGAAGAATTGAACAATCATTCTCCTCCTGGCTGGGATTGCTCCAAGTGGCCTACCTTTTGGTGAGACTTTACCTCCCATTATGGCAAGAATTAATATACGGCAGTATATCAGCAGAACATGGCAGGACAACTGCACACCTGAACTTGCCTTTGACTTCTGTGCATCTTGCTGTCTCTGCCTTTTCATGGGGAAGATATTACTGCTGCTTTTTATTCCTCCCCATCTGATGACTCAAACTCACAACCACATAGAGATGAAAAAGCCTAAATGAGACAAGTACGTTTTTCCTTGCATCCCCCTCTCCACACTGCACATGAATTAGCAATTTTATTCATTAGGGGTTTTTAGCAGTCCTTGTTCATCACTTCTTCAATTTCTGTCAATTTCACAGAATAGGATGTCATCTGCTCCTTCCATATACAACATAAGGAAGTGACCTTGGAAGTCATTTTTCTAGACTTTAAGTACAAAACTTCTTATATAAACCCATCTTCACCCATTGTTTCTTTCATCGTTGTTAAAGCTTCTATTCTACAGGTTACACTGAAGTGTCTGCTTCTGCATAGGCTCCCGCCTTGGCTCATCTATATTCTTCAAAGAATTCACTCCTGCCATCATCCATGCTATATAGGTTGCATCTTTTATGTATGCACTTACAGCATCCCATGACATGTATAAGAAAATTATCTGAGTGACAGGGCAAAATTTACTAAAACATGCTTTTAAGACTAAGGGACCCTTACTGCTGCGGAGCCCCTTGCTGCAGGAAAGGATACTAGTAGACTAAGCACTCGGAGCAGGCACATTTTTCCAGGTGGTCTCTTACATTGCCATTGGCCTCCAAAACAGAGTGAGTATGGTGTTGAGGAGGGGGAAAACGCAAGCTCATCTAGCTTAAGTATATAGTCAGCACACTCCTGCCAAATTCTTTAGCTGGTAAGAACCATCAACAGAAACTTTAGCTGTCTTCTGGCATATATGACTGAATGAGGTTGGTTATAGAAAACACTTTCTTTCTTCCCTGGAGAGGAATCCTCCCCACACCACCCGAGTGTAATGCAATTTTTAGGCAGAGAGATCAATTTGCACATCTCTGCACAAGGCAGAATGAATCTAGCTCATGTGCTACAAGTGCTCTCATGCTGCTTTTCTCCTTCATTAATATGCAAAAACCATTGCAAAGCATTGTTAATATTTACCATGCATATGAAGAGTAAGAGAAAAAGAAATCAAGAGGTGCATTGTGAACATTGTCATAAATGCTCATCCAACTTCTGACTGAATTAATGAATTGAACAAAGATACGTGTTAACAGAGTATCACACTCCTTGAGAGGAAAAGAAATGCAATTATTTCAGAACAATAAGAAACAAATGTATATTATATGGAAAGTTACATTAACCAATAAAATGTCTGCAAACTATTCCACCAGTAAATTTCTGTGCATGGACTCTGAAACTGTAAAACATTACAGAAATCGAAATAACCAAACGAGCCCTCCAGAAAACCAAACTCAAAACCCAGTGCAACCCAGCACCTTTTCCACTTCACTTTGTTTGCCTCTGCACTACGATAGCTTTTGTTAGTTTGCTTAACATGCACACACAGAAAACCACCAGTAACAAGCCTGAGAATCAAAATAGTATTTGAGTTTTCAGTCAATTACATATGAGTTTGTAATTTGCTCTTCAAGTGTAATAGGGTAATGAAAAGTTTAATTGGTAACCATTTGTATCTACACCTAGTGGTAACTGCAGAACAAGATGCAGAACCAAGTCTCTTGTTACAAAGCTAGGGGAATACACAGCACGGCAGCAAAATTCAGGACCAAAGGCTGCACAGTTAGGATCTTCTGTAGTTTCATACCCAACACTGACAAATTACTGGGGCAACAGAGGAGGAAGAAAAGCAGCATGGTCACAGGCTGACCAAAAAGTCCACTCAGCCCACTCTCCTCGCTCCATCTAGTTTTGATCTTAAGGCAAAGACTGGCAAGAATAGTGGCCAGTGGGGGAATCCTGAAGAAAGAGTAAGAACAGAGACAGCCCAGAATAATGCTTCTCCTGTGTGCTCTCCCAGTTCCCTCCTTCCAATTTTGGGGTGTACAAAATGTATACAAAGCTGAATCCCAAAGCATGTTTAATTTCTTAATTTCCTACAAGTTTTCTAAATTAATGGCCTGAATACTGTAAGTTACAGAAGACTTAATACACAGCTTTGGACTAGAACTGGTTGGTTGGTTTGTTGAATTTTGTTTAAACTTCTCACACATACCAGAAAGATGACCAGAACTCCAACAAGCGACGTTGCTCTCCAGGTGGCAGCAAGCTCACTGCCTCTGCTGGCTGATTCCCTGCAGAGCCCAGCCACGAAAGCCTTTCCCCTCCTGAGACACCAGCCTCTTGCCCAACCAGCATATTTCAGGTGAGCATTAAAAGCTGCAGTGGTACACTTGGAAATGAGAGAGGCAACCATGTTGTACAGCCAGTACTTACCTCATTAAAAGAGACGTAATGACCACAGCTGATAATACTGTAACAGGTGCTTCGAAGCATTATGGTACATTTACCTGCAGTCACCATACTGCCAGCATCTAGCGTAATTTAATGTAGCTTAACCGCTACTCCGAATACAAAAACACAAGCTGTATCATGTATGTTATATAGGTTGAAAGTAATAAAATATCCATGGGTTCTGAAACTCATCTAATGAGGACACACACAGGAAAAGAACTTTTCCTGACAAGTATTGTTTCTGGGTTTTGTTCATGTTGCCTTACATAATTACTTAGCTGAGAAATTAAGGGTAAGGACATTTACCAATATTTCCACAGGATTTTCTTCTGCCAGCAGGACTAGAGTTATTTAAACTCATATTCTTTCATGATGGACATTTATCACAGATATAGTCCTGTCGAAACAAAGAAGGAAGTTCTGTTCCTCTCTAACCTAGTCTTTTTGAGTAGTTCTACGATGCCAATGTGTGCCTTCTAAACATCAGTGCTGTAAGAATTCAAGAGCTCTTTCTGACCACACACATATTAAGCCAAGGCTGATACCACCTTCAGTGAGAACATACAAATTTCTTTCAACTTTTTTCAGCTTCCTCCCACACAGGTATGCTACACTAGTAGACAGACAATAAGGTTAGTGTTAACAAAATTAATCCAGAAACATTTCTTCCTGCAGGATGAGAAAACTCTACCTGTACTGAGGTTGGGTTTTTTTTACATGCAGTATTTACAGAAGGAAACATCAGGAACCCTCCCAGGAACATCTACATAGGGATCCATTCAGTAGTGCTACCATGAATTTGCCAGACCAGCAGGCTAAATTGAATTTCATGTAACACTCAAACAATGATTCATAGTATCGTTCTACATTAAACACTTGAAAAGAACATTTTTGCACCTTTCCAGATTGCACCCTCAACCAATATGGTTTAATGAGGTGAATAAATATTTGAAATAAAAACAAAATACAAATATTTTAAAATATTTTTATTAAAATATCCTGTCCCAGCCAATGACACTAACTGAATTATTTTTATGAAGTTGTTTTAGGGCTGTTAAGTGTAGTCCCTCTCCCCTCTCTTTAGCCATACACACAATGATCAGAGCTCAGGTGTGGGGCAGCAGTACTCCGATGCAAAAAGAGAGAAAAGATTGTTGGTGAAGGCTTTAGATCCCAAGACTTAAAAATCAATGTCATGACTGTAGTATTACAAGGTGTATATTAATTCTTATTTCTGATTTTCCAAGATTTCAGCCTTTGTGAAAAAAGTTCGGTAAAGATTTGTCCTGGACAATGTATTATGGAAATCTCCAATTCCATGTGTCAACACAGTTCTGTTCAGATAAAGTATGCCGCTGCATAGTTACAAAATTTTAGCACCTGGAGCATGTATGTTTGTGACTGGGTAGAAACACGTATATATATTTTGTCTTTTAATGTGCATATGAACTGTACGTACCACAGAAATATCCACTGTATCTATAGCTTTGGACCAAAATTACTTTCCTTTAAACCCCACTTCAAATTTTTCCAGCTGTCATCAAGTAAAGGTGTCTTTTCTGCACAGTTGAACAGCTGACTTGGCAAAAGTATTGCAAAAAGTGAGTTTATATTTCTGCTTACTTATTTTGTAAGCTGGAAAGGCTTTAATTCTCCCTAAGTTTTCAGTAATCAAGTAACACTGAGCCAACTACACCCAACATATTCTTCATGCACAATACATAAGCGTAATAAGAAAGCACAATATACACATTCAGATGGCCAAAAGCACTTAGCTTTCATCCCTCTCCATTACTTCTCTCGACCAAATTCTGCCCATGGCTACCACATGAACAGAAGAGGATCTGATACAGTCCTACAGGTCCTACGCAGTTCTGAACTACCATAAAGGAGACTCCAGTTCCGATTCCAGACACGGTAATAATCAACAAAGAAGTATGAGCTTTCTCACGCCAGACCAGGAGCTGCACTTGTCCAGTGTGTACTTGGTATTAGGCTGGACATAACATCTCATCCTAGCATCTCATTCTTCTTATTCCTCAGTGCATATAAAAGGTTCAAAATAATGCCTGCCTCTGCCAGACTAATCCCAGGCTCCATTCTCCACAAATAATCCTGAAGTTAAAGTTACGAACAGTTGTTCCAACTAAGATGAAGCCATTGTATAGACACAGAAAATTACAGAGTGTGTCAAGATACCTGCATATAACTCACTGGAAAAAGGTTGCAATGGCTAAACTGGGATGAAATCTTTGCCTCATGAATTTTTTCACCTAACTTAAACAATGCTACACATTTCCTTATCAACTGCAAAAAAAGAAATGGGATGGTGATTTTTTTTCTCTTCAAACAAATGCAGGTTGTAATTTCTTTCTCTCTGACTTAATGAAGAAAAGCTATTCCCCCAACTGTTTTTCTCTCCCAAAGGCCATTACCCAATTTCTCTCTTTTTTCCCCCCAAGTAAGACTATCAAATGCAGAGAATGCAAATGACAGAATAACCTCAAAACAACGCAGTTCAGGCAAGGATACACGACAGGAAGTATTCAGCCCAAGTGCCCTCCCTCCAGGGCCTTTCTGCTTTGGGATGACACAGCGATACTGTAGAACACCTAGGCTATAGATTCCACACCACTCGTGCTAAGAAGAAAGCCATCTAATCATCCTAAGTCAGAAGGAAATTAATGAGCTGCTCTAGAATATGTTTTGCTTATTTTCAGGTAGGTCAAAATCAAATTATTAAGGAAGTACCTGTTTACTGATATACACTTTTATTATTGTTATTAGTTTAAATTCCTTAGTGCCTGCACTGCAAACTCTCAGAACTGAAGTCCAGAAATGAACTGCAATGCAAGCAGAGGAAAAGGACGCACCTGAGTGCTTTAGAAGCAAACGAACAGGCCACTTCCCCAAGTGTCTAAAATGCCTGTTTGATGTCTTTCTTTGAAAACAAACATTTTTCATTAAAAAAAGCCTTTCTTGTTTTTCCTAAAGGTCTTCTTTGAGGTCACAGAAAACTGGCCTCAAGAATTCCTCGCTCTCACTCTTCTGACAAGATGCTTTATTTCAATGACTGGATCACATAGGCCAAATAAATTTTTAAAACTTTTTTTTTTTAGTTAGAACCCCTCTTTTTAATCTTAATGAGCACTAAAATCTAAATTTGTATGTTATAACATACAGCACTTTCCATGAAGGTGTTATACAGAAATTCTGGCATTTTGAATAAAAACAGCAATTAAAATCACCTCAGGACTTTATAAATTGCAAATAAATATAAAAGCTTCTTTCTTCCTTTGGGGGGGGTCATTTAAGAAAATATATTATACACAAGTAAGGACAGATCCTTAAATGGCAAGTCTTCTTGTGTAAGATGCCTTATAATGTCCATGAGTTAAAATTATAGGAAGAATAGGAAGTACACTCTCCTGCCTTTCTATTTCTCTTTGAATTATTGATGGTGGTGTTATTATACAGCTCCAAGAAAGATTACCCAGGTATGAGGAAATCATGATTCCAAGTCTAGGAAAAGGAGAAGCAGCACTGAAAAGTAACCTGCTAAATTGATTGCTTTTTAAGCAGTTTAAGAAACATTTTATGGAATAAGAACACTAAGAAATTAGGAAGGTAAGACAGTGAGGTTAAACCAAGAATTCATTTGTTCTCACTCAACGAGTTTATTCTAGTCACTCTTAATTTTACTGTAAGGTTAACTAAACAATTAATGAACTTTCAGTTTAGCAAAGGAATAAGCAGGCCATTTTCCCCCATTTTTTAAGGTTTAGTTCAGCCTGGTGAAATTAATGGCTAAATTTTCACTAACCAGTGAAAGCAAAGTAAAGCCTTTGCACATGTTGTTGTATTCAAAACAAGTATCCATTTTTACAATCATGTGTTTCAGTGTAGGAAGTGTTGATATGTAAAGGAGAGTTTTTCCTGCAAGTTAGAATGGCTAAGGAAACACTTAGAATAAATAACAAGAAATATGCCAAAGACAAGTGCGTCCACTACTGCAAGGAAGGTATGTCTGTCAGTGGTCTGACTTCAAATTACATTCAGTGTTACTGTGCCAAAAGTGAAAGAAAGCGTGAAAAAGGGTGGTGGTAGGGGAAGAGATTCTGCCAAGCATCACACCTTAAGCAACCTCGCAAGTTGGGGCAAAACCTAGTCTTTCTTACATTGAAATTCTGATCAACAGTCACAAAGGAGTGGAATTAGGCCTTTTTGTAACACATAAAAAACTTTTCAAAAACAGCCAAATCAGATTTTTTATTTATGTTACACTCCAAAACAAACAATAGGACTAGACAGGGGGATAACTACATTTTATTTTCTGCATTTGGGTAGTTCTAATTTGTAGTTTATGTTCTGGCCTGGAGACTGGCTTACAAAACTGACTTCATTGACTACTACAGGAACCTTGCTAGATTTATAGAACCATCTGCTGGTAAAAATCAGTGGCTATTTTATGCCTAACAAAACTTAAAATAATCTTTTGTTCCATAGATAGGCATATATTGCACATAACAGCCTGCACACCATCTCAAAATGTGGGCTGATTGTCACCTTGGTGTTGGTAGGAAAACAGTTGCCTTACCCAATATTCCACAGTTGTGTGAACAAAATGTATTTTAACATGATTTCTATTCACAGTTTAAGTGAATCATTTCCCTTTTAATTCCCCACCCCCAACTATTCATTTATATACAGATGAGCAAAGCACTTTGATGAAAGTAGGTTCCAGAATAGACTAAAACTCCAGAATTTGCAAGTTTATTTTTGCAGATAGGAACGATGTAAAACAAGGAGCCAAAAAGAAAAAAAAGGCCTTTATAACAGATTAATATTTGCTTATTTTAAACATCCTTTGATCATCCCTCCTCCCCCAAATCAAAACAACCCCAAAGAACCAGACACGGATAATGTAATTAATGCAATTAACTTAACCCAATCTTAACCAGAATATGTCCTTGAGAACATGACACTTTGGAAAATATTCTGTGCTAATGTACACCCTATACGATGCTACTTCACACAAGCTATTACTCCATACGAATTAAAAGCCTTTTGACCCTGGTATTACCACATAGCACCCAAAATACATCACGTTTTTGTCAATGCATGTACTTGGACATGCTTCAGTGATAGCTGCATCTTCAATCAAGAATGCTACAGAGCATCTAAACTAATTCTGCCTACTTTACCTACTTTTTCTGTAAAAAAGCAATTTTCTTTGTCCTGCTGATTCTGAGACACTCAGTCCTTCCCAGAGAATACCATATTTAGAGATTTTTTAGATGTATAATGTTTCATCCTTAAAATCAGGTATTTGTCAGCAGTAGTATCTCCGAGTATAACAAATGGGCTTTAATCAGTACAAATATAAACACAATTAGCCCTGAAGGAAATGGGTCATTGTTGAATATTGTTCCATAAATACATTCCAGCTACGTGCCCATAAGTTCAGTTAGGCTGAGGCCTAGCCATTTCTTCTGGAGAAGATTTGTATCACAAAGAAAGGCTAAGCTTCTGAAAAAATTACCAAATAATAAGAAAATTTAGTCTGCATCTTATGTACTTCCCTGACAGGCTAACATTAAACCTGCTTCACTTACTAAGTGCAATGACCTATTTCTTTTTTGGGGGGAAGGTGGCGGAGCTGAAATTATTGCATATTGTTTTGTCTGCATGTATTTCTACATGTGTTACAATGTGTATTTTTCATAGTAACCTAAACACTGCTTGTTTCAATTAATAAGCCTTACTGCACAAAGAGGGATTTCAGATTTTTATTCAAAAAATGCAAGAAAATCAAAGATCCAGCATACGGAGGTTTTCAGAGTACATCAGTCATTGTATGGCAAATCCCCATAGCCTCAAAAAGTATGTCTTATAAAGGTCATATTTATAAATGAGTATTGGGGATGGGGAAAGGAGGTTTCTGTTTATACAAAAAAAATCACTGATTCTTTGCTAAAGCAACTATTTCTTACCATTTTTAGATTCTGTTAAGTCTTGGGATTGCAGTTTCTCTCAAGTAGCACAAGGAGAACAATCTGAAAACAATTTAAAAAAATTAAAAATGAAAAAAAAGTCATCCCAACTGTCGCAATATTTAATAGCTTTTTATTGCCAGCATTAACAGTGGGTGAGCTGAGTGTAAGATTCAGTGGTTAAGCTTAAAGTCATGCAAATTATTCTAACCACATGTACGCTTATATATCACACTTCTCTGCACTTCAGTGGTCTGTAGGCTTAAATATAGGACAAAGGAATCCCTGGTACCTGGATTTGCAGAACCCTATGCTATTCTTAGCACTTGGTACATCTCTGAAGAGCACTATACCTAATGGTTAACACACCTAAAAATCAGCCAAGAGGACAAAAAACCGTCACCCTGTGCTTCTGTAAAGGTGGTCCATTGTTCCCAGGCATACTACAAAGTGTGTTTTTTTGCAATCAAGAAACAAGTATAACAGTGTCAGGCTTTCACCATGTAATGGCCCGGAGAGTAGGTATTTTTGGAAATGGCACTGCATTACATAACCTCCAGTTTTCTCTCTCTCTCGGTTCCACACACCCCCCTATTTTAAATAGGGAGAGGAAAAAAAAAAAGAGTAGTTCCTACCTCATTTAAACGGTACCTTAAATTACCACTCTTTTAATTGACTGAATTTGTAGCATACCTCCTTTATCAGTTTTCATATAGTGACAAAAATTAAAGTTCTCTTCTATTGATTATATATTTCTTACCTACTGTGTGTATGTATGAAATGTAATTAGGTATGAGTCATATGTTTACACACAAACACACACACACATATTGGATTTAAAACTGCAAACTCATATCTCTATAAATGTACACACAACCGTTTGAAAGAAAGCACATCACTAAATGTCCACCGAAATACGTTTGGTTTTGTTTTGTTTTGTTGGTTTTTTTTCTCAAAAGAACCACCCAAAATTTAACTGCTGCACATGCAAAAATGCAGAAGGCTGTTGCAAGAATGACTGCTTTCTAAAAATAAACCCCAGCAGCCTGAGAGGAATCCAGTGTCAGGGCGGAGAAGAGGGAGATTCGTTTTACAAGGGAGAAGAAAAGAGACGAAAACCCAATCCCAGAGCCTTGCATGCATGCTAAAAAAGCTAAGTGCATTAGGTTCAAAAATGCATTTTGGTGTTTGTGGAGTGCAAAAGCAGAAAAAAGGAAACAGTTTTAGAAAACCACTTCTCATCTCCCCTTGCATGTGTGCAGAAAAATCCCCAGCCTAGAAATGCAGCCTTAAAGCATAAAGACAAAAGAGTTAAATACATATACTGCACGTTTTCTCATCTTCTTTAAGAAAGCCTGTTTGGAAATGTGCACCGAGAGGGGGAAAGGCAAGCTGCAGCAAAGTCCAGCTAAGGACAAAAGGAAACGAAAAGAAACAAAGAGAGAGAGAAAGAGAGAGAGAGAGGATTAATTAAAAAAAATAAAATTCTGTGGATTGGAATTGCATATACTTACAGACAAAAGCCCCCGCTCCCTGCTCACTTTCTGTCCTTTCTACATGATCTGAAACACAAATGTGGATTAAAAAAGGGCAGCATGCTACAGAAGGGAATTTATAGTTGGGGGAGTGGAGAGAGGGTAGGGGGTGTGGGGAAGAATGACTGCACCTCTTCCAAAGTGCAGCCTTGGAGAAAAAAGAAAAAGGGGTGGGGGTGGCTGGGGGAAAGTCTCTCTCTCTCCCTCTCTCTCAGGCTGGGTTTTGGTTGCCAGTGCTGGTTATATTGAACAATGAGCTAATTCTGATGGTAGCTGGCTGGCTGCCAGCTCTCCCCCCTCCCCTCCTGTCCCCTCCTTACACATACACACTCCCCCCGCCTGCCCGCCCGCTCCCGCCCGCCTCCCCCCGCCCGCTGCTGCAGCGCCAGACTGCTTAGTCTGCAATAATCCGCAGCCCCACGTCCCCCCGCTGTCTGGGAGCCAGGGCAGCGACCGCCGCGCCGCCGGCCGCGCTCCGCCGGGCAGCGCCGGGGGCCGGGGGGGGGGGCGGTGGCGGCGTCCCCCGAGGCGCGGGGCCGCCGCCGCCGCCGGCGCTGAGGGGAGCGGCGGGGCGGGCGGGGAGCCGTTGGGAGCCGTTAGCCGTTAGCCGTTGGCCGTTGGCCGTTGGCCGGCGGCCGTTGGCCGTTGGCGCGCGGCCGTTGGTGTCCCCGCGCCGCGCCGCCCCGCGCCCCCCTCGCGGCAGCGCGGCGCGGGCCTGGGCGGCGGCCAGGCGCGGAGCGGGGCCAAGGCGCGGCGGAGCGGCGCGGAGCAGCGCGGAGCGGCGCGGCGCGGGGGAGGGAGCAGCCACATACTGTAACAATAACCCTGCAGCGGCAGCAAAGGGCATCTGAGGAGAAGGGGAGGGAGACGGAGGCAGCCGCCCGCCCGCCGCTTCGCCTCGCCTGCGCCTGTCTGGGAGGGAAGAAAATGGTGGGCGGGGAGGAGGGGGCGCCGCTCCGCGGCACAGGCAGGCGGGGGCCGCGGCGGGGACCGGGCAGCGGGCCGCCGGCGGCGAGGGCAGGCGCGGAGCGGGCGGCGCGGTGCTCGCCCCCGCGGCGAGGTGCGCCCCGCCGGAGCGCCGGCAGCTCGGCGGGCCGGTGCGCGGCGGGGAGGGCGGCGGGCCGCTGCGCCGGCCGGGGAAGCGCGCTCCTGCGGGCGAGAGCGCGGTCGGCCGGCCGCCAGCCGGAGGCGCGGAGCCCCGCGGGACGGCGTGGGGGCAGCGCGGCTGCGGCCCCGCAGGTGCGGCCGGGCCCCGCGGCGGGGCTGGCGCAGGCACCGCCCGTGGGGCCGGGGCGGTGACAGAGCGCAGAGGGAGCGCGGGCTGGTGCCGGTCCCGGTCCCGCAGTGCGGCCGCACGCCAGCGCTGCAAGGGCGGCCGCCCTGGCCCGCTTGTACCTGCAGGACGGGCAGAGGCGCGTCGCAGCGGCATCCCGCAGGCGATTTGTGCCGGGTCGAGCACCGTCTGTCAGGGAGGGGCCCCACGGGCTTTGCAGGAGCGGTGTCAGTTCGTACCTTATCGTAAGGGACGGAAACAGCCCAGTGGAGTGTGACGTCGGGACACAAAAGGCTACGCGAAGGCTCCCGCCACATAGGCACCAGGGGAAATGGAGCAGTGTAAGCGCAGCACGTTAATGAAGAACGACAGAGACGGTATACTGCTGCCCAGTGTCTCTCCCTGAAACGCTATACAGGGATGTATGGCCGAAAAATAGAGAAACAAGTGGTAAGAACCAAGGTTCCCTGTTACCCTGCAGCATGTGCAGTTACCTTCCTCAAGGTTATAAGGTCTGAGGCAAAGGTGGTTAAAATGGTATGAAATCATACATGCTGCAGGCTAATAGAAGATTAAGCCTTCTCTGTTAGGCCTAGGATTTAAACAACTAGTCTTGGTTTTCAAATCCACTTTTATTTAACTCCCCATGAAACTGCATTTTTTTTCTGGTCCACATAGGTTTTCCATTTGTCGAGTGGAATCGGCTCGCTAGCATGTCTCTGCACCTTCCTGACCAGCTACTCCATCTCTGGGAATGCCTTGTAAGCCTGTCATCTTAAGGAAAATTTGGCAGCTGGAAGGGGGAAATGTGAGATGTGAGCAGCCCCTGATACTTGGGCAGCCCCTGTTAAGCCGTGGTAGCAATTCTAACTTTAGTGCCTTAGGATCAGACCAGTAGCCTCAGAAATACTGTTACTACTGCTGGTGTCTGTTCTGCTTGCCCCCTCCACAGGTTGTCACTGATCAACTGTTAGGACTGAAGCACATTAGAGGCTGTCTATTTAAACTTTATCTTGAGATAGCAAAGGACCGTTATTCTAACCTTTTGCTGAATAACAAATACCGGCCCAGTGCAGGTAGCAGCCCTTCACGGCACATACTCGGGTAAGAGCAACTGGTTCCCTTTGGCTTAGGTGCCTCTTCTGACCTGCGGAGCGTGTGTCCTAGCTGGTGAAGTGTCAGAGTTTCACCACTTGTGAAGATTTGGCACTGGGGAATGAAACTAGATACCAAACGCCTAACTGTGCTGAGGGTGGGAAGCTTGCATTAATGAAGGCCCTAAGAAGCTGAAGTGGACAATACTGTCACCTGACACTAAGGGGACAGACAGGTTCTTTTAGGGATCCTTGGCAGAATGATGACGGCACTATATCATAGTTACAATTAAAGCTTTATTTTCTTAACAGGATATTATGATTACTATAGCACAGAATTTGTTATTAGAATGGCACAAGATTTCTACAAGCAGAATCAATATAGTACAGTCTGTAAGTAGCGTAATACAGAATTTATAATACAGCTTAACTTACAATTTCCCATCACCTAGATCCTAACTTAACTTATGATTTCTAATCACCTGGACCCTCTGCAGATCGAGTCAGATTGTAATACGTGGTTTGCTATATTAGTGTAACAGTCATAATCTAGACTTGAAAATCATAGAAAAGACTACAAGCTGCTCACTCAATCCATGGAGGCAGCGAATGATGGTGGAGGCGTCCCTGGCCACCGGAGGGGCCCAGGTCTTGCTGTCCAGCAGCAGCTCTGGTCCAAGTTCCCCATTTGGGACTCGTAACTGCTTGATTTTGTGGACAGAGCTCTGGTGCTGTTACGCTTCCCTGTTCTGTGATGGGGCCATCACCACCACTGGGTTGGCTGGGTGCCTGGGACCCTCAAGGCCAGTGAGGAAGGAGTAGTCGGGCTGGTGCCCCGGAACCTTGAGGCCAGTAGGGAGGGGAAGAAAAACCTGTTTGGTTCGTCTGCTTGGTGCACAGGACCTTCAGGGCCTGATAATCAGAGACAGGGAATGAAAACATGACCCCATCGGTCACAGAGGATGGCTGCTTCCTTTATAAAATGCCATTAGTTATGGTAACCATGTTACCAGTGGTTGGGAGCAGGGGATACCGGTCATAAATGCTGAAGTGGACTGAACACGCCAAAGCTAGTGTAAAGCACGTGGGATGTTATGTGTCATTTCCTGAAAAGTTGTGGGGAGGAGAGATAAGATCTGCCAGCTAGAGCTGTCGTGTCTTTCACCCTCCCCTGCTGCCTCAAAACCCTGTGTGCCCAGCTTCTGCAGTCCTTTCTCCACGTATACCCTTTCCCTCCCCACACCCCATTTGAGAACCTATCCACAGCCTGAAGTTCCTACTGGAACCACCAAGAATTGTTGTGGACACGTGTAAACCTCCATCTCACCTTTAAGCCCCTTAAGGGCTCACCCCTAAAGCCTTCATTTTCTTCCCAGTGACTTGGTTTCTTACCTCAGGTAAGAAACCTGGTTTGCTGTGCTGTTTGTACTTGACTGTATCTGGAAAGTCCTACCTGTTTGTTGCCTGTGACAAGCTAAGTTGCTAGGATCTGCTCAAAGTCTGCACTGTTTAGTTTGGCTGCAGCGTCTTGAATTTCCTTTCCCTTAGCCAGCTTGCATTAGCAGCTCTGATGGAAACTAGGAAACGAAGGTTTAGCTGCTAACAGGAATAAGAGGGCAAAAGCCTGCATGGGAGAAAAGAAGAAGGCAGCAGGAGGCCCCATTGTGGGACAGGAGAGGGTCTGCCACTCCTGGTTCTGGAAATGTAAATACATTTCCAAAGTTTGTGAGGCAAAAGCCTCATATGGAGGACACTGACCCCAGACAATGAGATGGAAACTGAGAAAGGTTAAGAACCAATTCAAGCAAACTGCTAAGATTGAACTGCAAACACTTTACTGAAATTATTAGTCAAGAAATACATCAAAAGAAATAAAATTTTTTATCATCTTTGTTAAAGAGGTAAAGAGCATTAGCATTTAGAGAAACACCAAGAGGTGACCATCCTGTTGCCCTTTCTAAAATGCTACGTTGTGAGGAAGGGGAAATCTTTTTGCCCCTGCAGCTGGGACCTTCAGCCTGACTGCGAGTCCAGTGCCAGCCTTCCCTCTTTTAGTCTTTAATCACTGATATAAAACTTCATTATTACAAGTGTGGCATTCAGGTAAATTGTCCTGCTGTCTTCAGGAAAATACATTTAACCCCAAGCCTGATTTTTGTACCCTGTGGTTACCTAAACGAGTCTGATTTTGTTCTGCGGTCACTTATAGATGGGGAGGAAAAGTTTGTTCCTTTTGCTGCCTCTCATATGTGACCATTTACTTTGATTTTTTTCCCTTTATTTCTTTCTTCGGCCTGACTTATAAACCCTAAAATTGATAAAGCCCTGACCTACAAAGCTTTATGATTATACAAATAGCCTAAAATGGGCTTGCAGAGCAGACAGAGCAGAACAGGCCCTCATGGCTGAGGGGAAGGTAAAGGCAGCAGAAGTTACAAAGATTTACTGTTAATAAATCAACAGCTGGGAAAATCCATACCTTGCAATGAATAGGCATAAAATAGTCACCAGAGAATTTCTCTGAAGTTGTCCTTCCCAGTTCTGACAGGGAGCAGAGAAGCTGTATCCTACACTATGGGGCACAATTCCCTGGCATCTTCTCACCTCCATCCTTCAGCCATCCAATTCCAACACTGTGCACAACACACAAAACTAGCAAGACTCTGGTCTGGAAATAGGTCAGATTCAAGCCTGACAGAGGTGGTGTAGAGAGCTGCCTGCTCATAATGAATTGGCTGTGGATTGCCTGGAGTACCTGAAATTAGAAGGTGGGAGGAAGGCACATGAGATGTTGGGTGAAGCTGGTGGTTTGGCAACTGGAGCCAGGTCATGCGTGCAGGTCATTGTAAAACCATCCAAAACCCCAAATTCGGTTATACTTTCTTGCAGCTTTTGTGAACATGCAGCTTCCATTAATGACATCTGCACCACTGTAGTGGTGCATGATTTATCCTAAAAGCACCACGTAGCACTACAAAGAAACTCACCACGTAGGCATAAAGATACAGCATATAATGACAGCTTTCCTTTCTTGCAGATTCTTCTGCCTCTTGCGCTATTCCTACTCTTATGTTGTAGTCATCAATAAATTAATTCAAGGAAGAAAGTGGGTAATTGCATTGCTGCAGAAAAAAACTTCAACAGATTTTCATAGCCATAAAGGGGGCAATGCAGATTATAAACTAGCTATCAGAAATCATGTGTGATGTTTCTGTGGCAACTAGATTGAAGTTAGAGGGGAGACTATCCATTAACTGACTTTTTAAGAAGGCATAAACTGTGGGCTCTATTTCCAGTTTAGTTTTCTGGGGGCTGGATTCAGAGAGTTTCTTTTTCCTGCATATCTCCGAAACTATGAGAATTTTGTTTTAATTTATTTTTATTACCAAACAAAATGAGTTATGCATAAATAACTGATGAAACAGAGTTGTCTGGAAGATTTCCAGTTAAGATTAGTTTGTCATTAAATAAACCAAATGTTAAGGATTTTTTACTCGTGCTCCAACAGAGGACAGCTTGGACGGAAGAACTATACATCAGCTGCTATATAAACATGCTCACTTTTAACAAACTGAAGTTCCTCACACTTCCAGAATGGATTCACCAATTGCAGTTCCTCTGCAATAATAACTGACACTGAGCACTTGACAGGAAGATGTAAAATATGCGGAATACTTAAAAAATATACCAAAGGAAGGAAAATCATGGCAAGGCCTGTACACTTAGGTTAGTCCAGTTGAGTTCAATGAAGCTACTACATGTATACAGTTAAGTCCTCTGCTGAGGTTAAGCATATCAAAGCTAAAGTGAAATTCTAGATCCACTGAAATTCTTGGGAATTTTGGTACAGACTGGGATAAAGTGTTTTTTCCGTTCGACCAGACAGAGAAGTAATTTGAGAATGTTGTAGAAGAAAAAACAGTATGATTTGATCACAATTTGTGGCTACAGAGAGACAGAAATGTAAAGATGGAGCAAATTTCAGCCCTGAAACACAGTGAAGCCAGCAGAGCTCCAAAAGCAACAGTAAATGGTAAAGAGAGCTGCTACAGAAGGGAAGAAAAAGGTAGCAGTACTGACTGTGTTCATTTCATTTCAGTCAATAGCAATTCATGATTTCCAGCTTTGCAGTCAAGCACTTGGAGAACAGCAGCCACAGTACTAGTACAGGCCTAAGAGTTCAGGTAAAGCCCTGCTTTGTGCTTGCAGCACAAGGAGCAGAAAAACGTGGCTACAGTGGCTTGCTTGCCTGGTGCTCTTCCCCTGCATATGCTCTTCCTGGATCCTAATTCAAGGGTGCTCCCTTGAAACATACTGCCTCTGTCATCTGGTTAACTTAAATTATAGCAGTTACCAGACTGGCTCTTAAAAATTGTGGCTATTTGTGCTGTATGAAAAAGAATGCTATGTCTCATTTTATGTCTCCTACCTGACACGTCCATTAATTGTCTGCTAATTCTTATGTTTGAGTAAAACGGAATAATGGTTCCCACAGTTCCCGTAAGTTTTAGAGGAAAATGGGGTTCTATGGTACAGTCAGACCCAAAATGCAGAAATGGACAATTATCACAAAGTGAATCATGTAATAAAACCTAGAACCTGTTGGTCTGTCTAATTTATCTTTTCAGGGCACATGTATTTTACTTCTCTGACACTTTGTTTTCAGCTCCATTCATACAAATATTTGTACCAAAATACTGAACATTGATAGATCAAAAGACATATTCACAGCCAGTGGATTAAATTTTGAAACAACTTTGCATACTAACCAAGAATGGCATGGCTAAATACTTAGAACGTGGCTTGACCTTGACCTTGTGTTTTCCTATAAAATCAGTAAGTCCTCCAGTTATACAGCTGGATTTCCAAAATATGCAAAGCAATATCTGCATGTAGGGAACACAGAATCTCCTGAGTTCAAAAGAAGACCCTTATGTGTGGTCACTCTCAAGCACCTGGCTTGCTTTGTTGTATGACGTTGCCATTTTAGTGTTTGAATGTTACAGAGACACCATAAACCAAAGTTCTGTGGAGCACGGTACTTCATTGCCTAATTTTCCTGTAAGGAAATTATGATAAATGACTTGAACAAGACAGAAAGGTTCAGAAACTTGGAAAAGAATTTACAGCTTGGGTTTGACTCATTGCAAACTCAGGTGCTTTAGCATGGAAAACAGTGGCAAAACACGTAACTGACTAAGAGTGACTGGGAAGTGCTAGTTCTGCCAAACAGGTTAAAGAATTGGCATGTCCTCCCTGGAGAGAGAGACGAGAGCAGACAGGGGAGACAGCAGAGATAGTCTGAGACATTATTGGACTTCAGGAGAAAAGTTAAAAAGCAGATCACAGGGTATGTTGTTGAGAAGTAGCCAACCAAATCACATCCAAAGTGGATAGCAGTTTGAGTAGTACATGTGTGTACTTTACTCAAACCAGCATGAGACCTTTCCTAACTTATACTAACACTCCGTGAATATCATTCTGATATATGTATACTTGCAACACTGTCATACTTGCATTGCTTGAGACATGATTTGAAGCCTAACTCTGTAACTCTCGCTTCTGAAGTAGCATTTATTCACGCTAGTGGTTGCACAGAAGAAAATGTGTTAAATGCTCTTCCAAGTAATGGTTCAAGAGATGAGCCTTTCTATTCAGGTCAATTAAATAAACACAGTATGCTTAATTTGAATTGATGAGAATTCATTTAATTAATAATGCAAGCTACAGATTTTCTACTGTGGGCTGTGCATTCAATTGTTCTCAGCAATTCAGTGAGAACTTGCAAGATTACCTTAGTCAACACTTGATGAGTTTAAGCCCAATTTAAGCTTAGCTATAAAGCTGAGTTTAAGATAAAATTTAATTTGACTGGAATGCAAGAACAGAGGATCAATTGTTGCTTGTTCACCAATTCTTGAAAAGCAGGATTAAAAGATAGGACTTTGATTTGACTCAATTCTGTCATCTTATTTTCAAATGTCTGGATTTTTTTTTTTTTTTTCCCCCCTCACTACATTGGAAGTAAATACATTCAATCAAGGAAATTGCAATCTAGATTAAGGACAAAACCACTCAGGTTCACCACTGCCAATCATGCTGACAGTTTCTATGATCTGGGCACACTGTATTACAATAGCAGCTTTGTGATTATATCAGAAAACAATTAAATATCCCTGAAATTTCTGCACCCAGACCTGGAAAGCAGGGTCCGTAAAAGTAATCATAAAAGGGAACACAGTTGGGTCAGACACAAACATAAATATTTGTGTTTGGGGAATATATAAAAGGAAAAAAATCAGCCAATGTACCCAACTGTACCTAGGGAATAAGTGAAATTGCTACAGCTCAGGGGCCCCTTAATGCTGTGTTATAGGCCATAACATTTCCTTTAGAGTGTTTCAGGGCTTGTACCAAGAGAACGTGAAGCTCTGGAAGTGATGGGTATGGAGTTAATTACATTTTTTTGGCTCGCTTCATAGGCTTAAAACCAAAAATTAAGTTTTCCCTTTAAACATAATGAGTTATAAATTTCTCACTACAGAAAGAGATGGTCAGAATTTGATTGCCTCACAATTCTCCTTTTTTAATTTTTTTCAAAGCATTGCACTATGCTCTCTGTCACAAACTGTATCGTCATTTACTTTTTTCCTCTTTCAAATGCCTGCAGGTTATATCTGGAACTTCACTTTAAGGCATATTGTTTTACTCTGCAGGAAAGAATCACAACTGTTCACCAACAGCACATCTCCCATTCATTTTGAAGAGCGTAAGATTCAGTCTATTATCCTTCCTCTAATAATTCTCTCTTTTTCCTAGTATTTCTCATAATAGTGACCAAAGAACCAGGCAGTAAAAGATTAAATTTAGAAGAAAAAGTTAAAAGACCCCTTTTAAATGGGTGAACAGAGCTGCTTCCTTAAAGGGGGGGGTGGTGGTGGTGTGTGTTTTTTCGCAGAACTCAGTCTTTCTATTTTGGCACTTTGATGAAGCCTGGGGTTCAGCAATCCCAGCATGTCATAAAAAGAAATTATACATTAAAAAAAAAAAAAAAAAGACAAAATCCTTCCTAGATATACCAGATGAGTTCAGTTATGCCATATTTTACACTGACTAAGGAAAATCCAGTTCTCGCTTTGGAGGGGTAATTACCCTACCTGCCATCTGCCAAATATCCTATATACAATATCAGACATGATTTTCTGTACGTGTGTTGTCTTCCCTACACACCCGATTTGCCACTGTCAGAGGCAGTGCTGGGTTAAATGGACATTTGATCTGAGACCAAAGGAATGCAATCACTCTTTCATTCTTACGTTATAACATAGCCATAAAAATACAATGCGCTGCTTCCTTCAATCTGCTGGCTTATTTTTAACTGCATAATATTTTTATCAAGGATAATCGTGGTTAGTTCTTACAACTAGTGCTTCCTCCTCTTGAACAGCTGCAACTGAAGTATTTAAACCATGTGCAGGAGGTGGAGGACTGGGGGCAGAAGGTCACTCTATGCCTAGGCAGCTGCACGTTACAATCCAGAGTGTAGTCACCTCTGCAGATGGCAATGGTTACTTGCTATTAATAAGTCAATAATACATTTCAGGTGGCTTTTGGTGGAAACTTTCTTGGTTTGTATCTGGCACTACTTAAAAACAGCTTTGTTCATGATTGTCCTTTTAGTGTTGTCTTTTTTTTTAACTCAGCAAGTGTACTCTGCCATTATATAGAGCTGTTCTAGAAGCAAATCTAAACTGATGAGTGCTCAAAACTTATAATTTCCCACTATCAAAAAAATGACACATCTGAGGGGAATTTCCACGTTAAAAAAAAACCCAAAACACCTTTATGAGAAAGTTTAGGACGGAAATGCAAAAGAACAGCCTCAGAACTTTGGAATAATATTTGACAAGCAGTAGGAAAGATTCAAGTTAAGTGCTGGATATTAAATGATGTTAAATTTCCTCCTTTGGCCCCACTCAATCATTCATACATAACACGTCTGACAAATGTTCTAAGTTCGTGAACACTATGATCACATCACGCAGTTTGCATTATTTGCAAAAATGTATACTCTCCAGAGAGCAGAACCCTCTCCAGCAGCAACAGTGAAGGGTTCCAGAATTTTAAAGTTATTCTGAGTGTTATTTTTATGAAGAACTAATAAGAAACACATTTGAAAACTATAAGCCCTTAAAAAAAACAACTTTAAAAATCTTAGACTTTCTCCCAAATGAAAAACATACTTCCTTTCAAGGTCCTAAATCACAAAAACATCTTGTCAAATTAATTTCCAACATTTCTTGGGGAAATGCATCTTTGGTCAGAGACTGCACATGAGAAACAGAAACAAGGGAATTTTTTAAAAGGTGGTATAGTCAACATCAGGTCTGTCATGAAAAATAACTGATGTCCAATAAGAGGTTGACTGCAGAATTTTCAGTCCAGCTGTGGACTCCATGAAGCTGTGCTTCCCTTCAGTTCTGTGGTTTTGTAAATGGCTAGTTTTAATCATAATTTATATTTTAAAAAACAAAGGCAGATCCATAGAGACACAAGCTGGCAACTAAGAGTAGAAGTTTTTTATCGTGGATTTTCCCCTGGTGTCCAAAGGCTCTTTCTTGATTCCTGTGCTGTTGCCAAAGGGGACACAGGCAGCACACAGGGATTTGAAGCAGTGGAGAACTGCCAGAGGCAGTGTGCGTGGCTGCCACCAGCTTCTCCTTGAAGGACTGTGCAGAGCAGGACAAGCTCCTCTGCTAAGAGGCCAACATGGGAACAGCTGATTAGACTGAAAAGCAATTTTCTCAAGCAACGTAACCAGTGGAGACAACAATAGGAGGGTCTGAAGTTACATACCTACAAAGTGACTTGATTTGTAAAGGCAATGAACACATACCATCCTTCTTCACTAAAAACTACATTTTTTTCTGTCTTTCAAAACCGGTGCACATCTTGGCCCAATTGTGTCTGATGAAGCATGTAAGATCCTGATTCTAATTAACATGCATTTTATGCATTTCTAAAGCAGACATGACTGACACTCACTTCAGGGTCTATTTACCAGAGAGGTAAATTGTTATCTTGCATATGGTAACTTGATATAGTTGGTTGACTGAGACTACAAGTTTGGCTGATAAAGCAAAAAAGGTTGATGCAATGTCTTCTGTTTAGCATTTGACTTGGCGCTCATAACACTTGATTAAGAAGTGAGAGGAATTGAAAATCCCCATGGCCTGGATGAAACCCCAGCTAGCTGCTAGCGATCAAAATGTAATTGTACACAAATAAATGGGTATGTACTGAAAGGCGATGTGGCTGTTGGCCTTTCACTGCTTAACATAGATCAGAGATTTTGTATCTAGAACTAGAAGAACTGCTATTAAAGTTTGCAGAGACTGGTGCATAATGCAGGGGAAACATCAGCCAAGCAGAGTGATCAGTGCTGCACCTCATCATTCCCCAGTGTTATATCCCTAGTTGACAAAGAGAAACAGGATTAAGCCACTATGATGACAGTCACTGCTCTGCCTAAACCTTTGTCAGGAGAGTCTCAAGGAAGATGCTGGCATCCAAGCAGCTGGAGGGTATTCTTTTTAAAGATTAGTGTGTGTTGATGTAAGAGACTTCACCTCAGAGGACTCAGCTACCGACAGACCTAGGTTACAGAGAGAAGCTCACCATCTACTCTTACAACACCTGTTGGAAGCAGTAAACTTGCAGTAGGTGGTGTTGGTGGGATTGCTAAATTCACCATGCCTACAAGAATGCAGCAAGTACTGAAGGAAAGAGAAGGCAGCTTTCCACTAGGCTGTCCTGCCACGCTGATGAGAGGAAATGCAAGAAAACCTGGAGGAGTGGCGGAAGAAGCACTGCTTACCTCTCCTTCTGCGACTGGTAAGGCAACTCTCCCTTACAGCAGAGCAGCTAACCAAACCCAGTCCCAGCATCTGATGTGCCAGTTGCTATAGTTCAGCAGTCTACTTATGAATGCAAATGTGGCACTAATTCAGTCAAGTCCTATAGGCTGTGTAAGACAAGAGGTTCAGATGGTTGATCATAATAGTTCTTTCTGCTACTATTATATTTCTCTCCCTTATACCAATTTTTGTATCATTTTTCTTTTGTCCCTAGGGCACCAGCTGATTCCATGCCCAACCATTTATTGATTTTAGGACCTTGGAATGCCATATATAATCTTGAAGAGTCCACTTTATAACTTAATGCTGAGCTAGCTACATAGTAAAGACCCTGTCATGTCTTTTGTTATTTGCTGATTTTTGTTTGTTCCCCGTCTGGTTTAAAATCTGATCTGCAGCTGTCAAAAAGAAGAAAGATTTTTATCTGATGTGCTCTTCATTGTCACTAAAATGCAGAAGTATCAGAAACAATATGAAGACTAACATGTTAATTTCATATTGGAAAAATGTTTTCATGTTTATTTCTAAAGAAAGTAGTGCTTTTCATTTTTCTATGTAATTATATTGGTAATGCAGTTTATTGTAAGGGTGCAGTTGTGGAACAGTGATCATTCTCTACTGTAGTAATGTAGTAACTGTGAAATGACCCTGTCCCTTAGAGTACCCTGTTTTGTTTTGTGTTGTCTAACAGTGCACTTTCATTATTTTCTTCAACGAAAGCATGTGGTAACTGAACTCACTGCTTAAATACTTTGAAAAGTATTTCAAATTGATCAAGTTGATCTTTTTATAAAACACTGTCACAGTAGAATTGAATCTGAAGAATTTTGGCTCAGTGCCTTTACTAGGGCAAAGAATGGCTGGTGACTGCTAGAGTGAAGAGGCAAAGCTGAGGTTTGAAGGGTTACATTCAGTCACACTTATTTATAGTATCATGTAATATTACATTGTTCTGTAATATTATACTGTTTAATATTTTCATTAATGTTGATGGGGCAGAGTGCACCCTCACCAACCTTGCTGATGACACGAAACTGGGAGGAGGGGCGGATATGGCAGAGGGTCATGCTGCCATCCAGAGGGACCTGGACAGGCTGGAGAAATGGGCTGACAGGAACCTCATGCAGTTCAACAAGGGAAGGTGCAAAGTCCTGCACCTGGGGAGGAGCAACCCCAGGCACCAGTACAGGCTTGGGGCTGTCCAGCTGGAAAGCAGCTTGGCAGAAAAGGGTTTGGGTCCAAGTTGAACATGAGCCAGCAATGTGCCCTTGCAGCAAAGGCCAGTGGTATCCTGGGCTGCATTAGGAGGAGTATTGCCAGCAGGTCAAGGGAGGTGATCCTTCCCCTCTACTCAGCACTGGTGAGGCCACACCTGGAGTGCTGGGTCCAGTGCTGGGCTCCCCCATACAAGACAGGCATGGACCTGCTGGAGAGATTCCCATGAAGGACCACCAAGATGATGAAGGGACTGGAGCATCTCCACTATGAGGAAGGGCTTAGAGAGCTGGGACTCTTCAGCCTGGAGAAGAGAAGGCCCAGGGGGACCTCATCAATGTATATAAGTACCTGCAGGGAGGGTGCAAAGAGGATGGAGACAGGCTCTTTTCAGTGGTGCCCAGTGCCAGGACCAGAGGCAATGGACATGCACTGAATCACAAGAGGCTCCCTCGGAACATCAGGAAACACTTTTCCACTGCGAGGGTGACTGAGCCCTGCACTGGTTGCCCAGACAAGTTGTGCCGTCTCCATTCTTGGAGGTATCTCTTCTGTGATTCTGTGATATATTGCACTAAGACAGGATGCAAAGATGATATTGAAGAGCTGCTGCTGAATATTGTGAGTTGTTTCAATACCTTTTATATGATTAAAGCGTGATTTAATTGGATACTTTTCTATCTCACCTGAAAACTGGTGTAGATACTGACTCCATTTATCCACGTGATGCCTGGCACTTTTGATTTAGTACAGGTCTGAAAATCAGTACAGATTGATAAGAATGTACAAGTCTCCCTTTGCTTAACCTATGAGACATTAACTGTTCATCTGCATTTGGTCACGTTTGTATCTAAGGCCAAAGTGCCACATTTTAAAGGAAATTTTGTGCTTGTGGGAAAAAAGAGGAAATTTGAAAGGCAAGGAGGTGAAGAGAGAGAAGGAAGAAAAAAAAATCAACCAGGCAGCGAAGTCCAGTATTTAACCATAGGTTATGGCAGTCTTCAGTAGATTACTCTTCTTGAATCTAGCCAGACTGTCATCTGACACAAGGTTAACAACTGTGTGTGAAAGACTTGGTGGATCAGCTTAGCTGATAATTGGTATTATTTCACTCAATCCTTGCAATCAGGAGTAACTGGCATTCTCACTTCCTGAAACAGTAAGAAGGTTGTGGACTAAAAAGCAATGCAGGCAAATCGAGAAAGTCCCTTCAGGTCAGTGCTGTGACACTCTATCAGCAGTATGGAGGGACATGTAACCATGTGCCTTTTGCTTTTGTCTTATCTTTCATAATGGATCCTGACTGTCTCATTGTCCTCTTCTGTTACTCCACTATGTATCATGAAATGTTGTATTATCACAATAAAGGCATCATTTCCAAACTTTAAATTAAACAGAGAATATATACTATTGTATGTTTTCCTTTCACTTTTTCTGCTAATATTTGTTTTTAAATAAGTGCTTTCCATCACTGTTCAGATTCTGCTGCTTGATCCTATGGTGAAGTCATAATCCTGAATTTACATCATCACAGCCTGTTGCCCTGGAAATGGCTAATGTCGAAGTTCAGACTTTGTACTCCCACACAACAGGAATTTAAAGATAGATTGCATAGATTAAAATTTCATTTTGTGTGTTTAACAACTATGCTTTCTCCATTAAACCTCTTTAGGATGACAAAAAAAAATAGTGTGTTAAGTCATAGATTTATAAGGAATATTCAGTCTTCAAACCTATCACAATTTAAAAATTATCATTTGATTACTTTAGATGCCAAGTTAAAAGTGAGCTGCAATTTTTCTAAGATCATCTTGAAAGTAGTAACAGTATAGTTACTTTTTTTTTTTGAGGGTCAGGTTCTTTCCAGGATTGCTCAGAGGTTCTGGGTAATATTTTTCGGTGTTGCTTGACAAAACTGTATTTGAAAAAAAAAAACCAAACCCCATCCATTTTTATTTGAAACATTCTGCATCTAATAAAATAAAGTGTGAAAAAAGAAACAGTAAAGAATATTGTAATACTTTTAATTTTAAGCAAACTAACTGAACTCTTAGCTTTTCCATCTGATTTTTCTCCTTACATGTTGTAACCATATAGGGTAACACCTCGCAAGAGCATGTTTTTTCCAAAATACATCACAGTTCATACTGATTAAGTACAGTGACTGATTTGTCACAGATGCACCCCTCATGTTCCTCATTTAATCTGGATTTAAATATATGGCTGGGGGAAAAGTACTGGGTGGTTTGGCCTAGAGTACTTTCATAACGGTGACACACTTGTCTGGCAGGTTGATTCAACATCAGCTGAACTCAGTGGGACTTTCAGTCAAGCCTTTAGTCTCATCTTCAGCAAAACAACTAGAGGTCTCTGCTTTCCAGCTGCCTGAGAATGACAGGTGCTCAGCTGCAAGCTGCTTAGCTCAAATTCACCCCGTATAAAATGGAAGTCATGCAACCTGATAGGTAGAGTGATGTATATCTGCCCAGCTAATGAAGGGCTCATTATTCTTATCTCAGCGTGGTTTGCAGACCCAGGATTTTACTGGAATAATAACTATAGCTTGAATTTGAAGGTAACCATGGTGACTTTAAATACTTCACTGTATTTATGAGCCGAGAGACTGCCTTAACCAGAAATGGTCACCTTAGTACACTTCTGCAGCTCTGTCTCATTGGACCGCAACATATTTTGCCATTAATTAGGTTTTGAAAAGAACTGAAGGCTTCGGACACTATTTACCACAGCAGCTCACCTCTTGCCTGGAGTGGACTTCTGGATTTCTCTACTTCTTAGATTCAGTGGCCTGTATTTCCTGCTCCATGTTATTATTCAAAAGTCTGAATGTTTGCAAGATCTGAATTTTTGCATGTTTTGATTCCTTCAGAAACTTTTCCTTACCTATGTGTTTCTTGCCTGTACAATGATGATCAAGATGTGTTTGCTCTTTTCTCCTAGAAGAGAAATATCCACAAGCAGGCTCTCTGTGTGTTCATAACAGAATGATCATGCCATGCAAAATGCTTTACTTATATCTGGATGGCACCTTCATAATGTGCCAGGTGTGAGGCACCTCTAATTAAACACTTAACTTACTAGCCTGGCAGGGAGAGGGGATCTGTTTGCTGGTAGCGGGTGATTCTTTCATAGCCGTGAAACTGTGGCAACCTCTGTGATTGTTTTTACTTTAGATCACATAATTGCAAAATTCAGGCTGGAAGGGACCTCAGGAGGTCTCTAGTCCATCCTTCTGCTCAAAGCAGGGTCAGCATCTGAGGTCAGACAGGGTCATAGAATCATAGAATGATAGAATGCTTTGGGTTGGAAGGGACCTTTAGAGGTCATCTAGCCCAACCCCCCTGCAGTGAGCAGGGACAGCTTCAATCGGATCAGGTTGCTCAGAGCCCCATCCAACCTGACCTGGAATGTTTCTAGGGATGGGGACTCCACTACCTCTATGGGCAACCTGTTCCACTGCTTCACCATCCTCATTGTCAAAAATTTCTTCCTTATATCTAGTCTAAATCTATTCTTCCTTAGTTTAAAACCATTACTCCTTGTCCTGTCACAACAGGCCTTGCTAAAAAGATTGTCCCCATCCTTCCTATAGGCCCCCTTTAAGTACTGAAAAGCCACACTAAGGTCTCCCCGCAGCCTTCTCTTCTCCAGGCTGAACAACCCCAACTCTCTCAGCCTGTCCTCGTAGGAGAGGTGCTCCAGCCCTCGGATCATTTTTGTGGCCCTCCTCTGGACCCCCTCCAACAGTTCATGTCCTTCTTGTCACTCAGGGCCTTGTCCATTCGGGGTTTGAAACTCTCCAAGGACTGACACTGCACAACTTCTCTGGGTGAGCTCTGCCACTGACTGTCCTCATAGGGAAAAAGTTTTTTCTTAAATCCAATCTGAACCACTCATTATGCCCATTGTCTCTCATCCTCTTCCCATGCACCACTGGGAAGAACCTGGCTCCATCTTCTTATTTGATTGTTTACTCAGCCCTAAGATATCATATACATTTTACAGTGCGCAAAGGAAACCAACAGTGCCAGAATCATAATTCCAGTGTGGCAGCAGCAGGAGAACTCACACTTCTATCAGCTGATAAATGAAAAAATGTTTTGTCAAGCAATATTAGAGCATAATGATAAGCCATAAATTTTGCTACTGAGCTCATACGAACTCATGTTATCTGAAGGCTATGTGATCTGTAAGCTTCTGAAGCATTTTTAGTCAACTTGAGGACTTTCAGTTATTTGTGTTGTTCCAAGACTGTGGAGTTCAACAACAAACCCATCATACTGCCAAAGATATAGACACTACTTTTAATATCAGAAGAGAGAACTGATCTTTTTGGAGCTTCTCTAGATAAAAAATTAAAAAATCAAATCATGCTAGAACCATTCTTAACCACAACAGATAGCATTAGCCATCTCTAAGCAGGTGGAAGGGAAAGATGATTTTCAGACTTGTTTCTATAGATTAAATACATTTTTGGAAAAGCTCACTCTTGTGACTTCAAAGATTAAGTAGCTACTAATGGGACAGCTCACCTTCAGAATGAGCTAAGACTGGAGATCAAGGTTGCAGAGAGAGGCAGAGATAGGAGGCCATTTGCATCAAAGGACTACATTTTCACTCCAGTGGAGAAGTGCTGCTCGCAGCTGGTCTGCTTGGGGCACTCTCTGGGATGGCAAATGGCAAGCTGGAGAAGAGGTAGCCAGACATGTGCTAGGAATGAACACGAGTTTCTGGAACAACTTCTTCCAGTAAAGGAAGTAAAAGCATCACCAGCATTTAATACAGAATTTCATACATTTCTTACAGAGATTCTATGTTGTGATATCTGTCACAGCAAAAGGCTAGAGTTAATAACCCTGGAAGTTCATTTCTCTGCCATTTTCCTCTGCTCCTTCTTCTCCTAATTTCTCTCGTCATTCCTTGTCTTAAACTTTTCAGGAAACTGGAACACTGATTATTTCTCTGTTTCTTATTACCAATTGACAGAGATATTTAAGGGCAGGACAGAAAAGCAAAAGAGAGTAGGAAAGCATCCTGTAGAAGATGGGAAGGCTGCCACAGCTGGGAAGTGTTATTTCTGGGCATCCACTATTACATGGACTGAATTCTTTCCAGAACTGAAAGAGAAGTTTTCACGATGTATCAGTCTCTCCACTACTCTCTTTCTGGGTTGTCCTTTTCAGAATGCAAAAGAAGAGAGACAGGGTAAGCCTCACAGGTTGGACTCAAATGGCCAGGAGGTGCTGGTGAACGGAAGGTTGAACGCATTTCCAGCTGTGCACTAGAGCAAAGGACAAAAATTATAGAATACACTTTTTCTAAAAGATATGTAAGGGATTCTATGTAACACAAGGCACATGAGTTTTTAGGAAGCATACAAAGTCTCAACCATAATCATTGATTTTCATGAAGTCACTTCTATGTTTAGAAGTGTATATTATAATTCTGTTTCCCTGAAGTAAATTCTTCTTTCTTTTCCTCTCCTCTAAGAACCAATCAGTGCTAAATGAAACAATCCAGAAAAACTTGTAAGAGTTTATTGCATACCATTCCTGGCAGTAGTATTGGTGTTGGGATAAATGAGCCTGAACTGTAGGAATACATAGGAACTACGGCATCTTCCTCAGGTGTACACATAAAGGTACTCAGTAAAACTGCGGACCTCTTCAGTTAGTGAATCATTTATGTTTCACCTTGGACCTAATCTGAAACTCATTTAAGCTGGCTAGGGCTCTTGTTGACTTCAATAACTTGAGATGAGACTTTTAGCAATCATTACATTTTACATACCTGAGAGCACTCTTCTTTTCTCTTTACAGAACTGCAAGCAAACTAAACTGATTTCCAAAACAGGTTATCCAAGCAGATGCAAAACCTACGTGAAAATAGTGTAGCTTGGGGAAAATAATTATTCCTTTATCAATAATATTTTTGAAGAAAGACTTTGTAGGACCTTTGTAGAAATTACGTAGAAACTTTTGTAATTGTATTATGAAAGGCTAATCAAAATGTATTGCTTCTATTTCAACTTCTGCTGAGAAAAGATTCAAATCAGTTTTGAAAGTTTAGGCTGTAGTAAATTAGAATCTGAATCTTAGAAGCCAAAGAAGGATCATTTAAAAGACTATAAATTCTAGTGAAGGTAAGTCAAACACAGTGACAAACCAGAAGCACTTTGGTAAATGCATATATACTGCGAAATTTACATAAAAATATATTGACCAACCTAGTGTACCTAAAATACTACTGTGTCAAAAATTGTTCAGATTTTGTTACATGCTGAAATCAGGGGCATACATAAGACCTAGAAATTTTTATGAGTTTGGAAAATTCTTAGCACAGGTCAAAACTGAGGCCTTTACATAGACATCGTTTCTCATTTTGCACAAAATCATCTTGTGAACAGCTTCAAAAATCACACAGTCTCTGGGGCCTTAAAGTAAGGCTTTGATATAAGCTGTAAACACATAATCCAGAAGTGTCCACCTCCAGTATTCACTATTGTTAGTGATGGAGCTAATCCTTGAACAGGGGCATTTACTGGAAATAATAGTGGTAGATAGTGCAGTGTTTAAGAAGCTCTTTCTTGCAGAGTAACATCCTCAGTAACAGCAAAATGCCCACGTATGCTATGAAGTTACAAACCGGGGTATTTATAGTTCAGTAGGAACACTGACAATAATTTATTTAACATACTCCTGAGGAAAATGTCCTTAACTTCCAAGTTTGCCTAACCCTGTAGCAGTGTATCTGAGCAGGAGTGCCAAGTCTTAGTTCTCTCTGTACGTATCCAGTTTTGAGATGCAGGCCACAGCAGCAAGTTTTAGCCAGGTAACTACATTGGCAAGGAGCCAGGAAAGCATGCATACCTCAACAACAATGCTGTGGCAACAGAAAGATTTTACAGATTCAGTCATCCTGTTGCAAAAGTTTTTTCAGTGATGTAAGTTGTGCTCCTTAGGGACCTGGTTGAGGGTATACTGGCAAAAATACTGCCTTTGCTACAATCAGCAATAGTACTTTCTACACATCTCACTCCACCTACAAGCCTTCAAAAACAGCAAACTTTTGACCCTGGTCAAAAGCTAACATGAGAAATGGGTGGAAACAGTACTCTCTAATAGTACACATTTCATCCCAGTCAGCAACCAAACATTAATTAAACTAGATTTGTGGTTGGGAAAACATTGGTATTTTATCCATATGTGCTAATAAGCACCTTCACTACTTTTGCTGATTTTTAATCTTTTAGTTGTAAAAAGTTTGTAACTATAATTATGACTGAATGGTCTAGCCCAATCTATCTAATCGTCAGTCTGTTTCATGGAATTTTCGGGTGATTCATAACCCCTGTTACTCCCCTTTTGAAGTGAATCTTCCAGAAATGATCAGTTTATTTACCTCCCTTTGAAGTAAACAACCAGTATTGATGTCAAGCATACACCTCAGTAAGAGGAGTTTAAGACATCTGGGATTCTATGTGTATTTTTGCTCCAGAAATCTGTGAGCCAACATTGCCTGTCTTTGAAACAGAGAAAAGTTCCATTCCATAGATGAAAATTTTGGGACTAAGACTAAATGTGGTAATTTAATATTTGTTTCAACTTGTTCTATTAGGAAAATATTTTCTCTGTGTCTTACAGCCCACAGGCTTGTGTACATTAACATATACATTAAAATACACAGCTTAGCTATGTCTAACAGTCTGATATAAAAATTATGCAAAAAGAGAAAAGAAACTCACAAGCATGCCATAATACCATCTGAAATGCTACTTCCTTGCTTTATTACCTCTGAGCACAATTATGTTGTAATATTTTTCTCTTCATTGAAGCATATTTCAGGAATTTCAGATGAAAGTAACAACAATTTGTATAGGAAAAATGCCATGTGAACATCATGCTTGGTTTTCTTTACAACCAAAACTGGTTTAAAATGGACCCCGTGCCATTTTAAGTGTGGAGCAGGAGGTGGGTGTGAGCCATGGAGGGGCTGCAGCGGTGCATGTCCCAGGCACCACCACGGCAGGGGCGGCTGGGGAGCAAGAGCTGGCGTGATGTGCTGCTGCTTCGAGGCCACTTTCCCTTCCCCTTGGCAGCCTGCAAATGGATTGCTGTAGCTTAATTTCTTCCATGAGAAATCAGAGGTTGTTTTGTCTCTGTATTATGCAATATAGTGAAAAGGAGAAAGACTTTTCACTTGAATCTTTGTTGCAGTGAGAAAAACCTCGTGGTTTCTCTCGGAGCCTGCCCCAGCAATTCCCCGGCACTGCTGTTTCAGTCAGAAATGGTATGAAAACTGGAAAGGGCTTTCTGGGCCCCTTGAACAGCGAAAAACTACCACCTGTTAAGCTAAAACTTCAGCATAAACTTCAAATGTTAAAGTAAAAGCAGCATATGATATAAGGTTATGCTTTATACCAAACAAACTGAAATACTGCAAACTTAGTTGTCGTCTTTGCATTCAGGAGCAGTTTTGAGGCCATTATTTCAAAACTCAGATTTTTCACCTTCGTCGTGAAATAGAAAGGTCTAGTCCTTAACCAACTGTATCGCTTTCTATTTATGGCTCTTCTGCTAATAGTTAACGCAGAGTTCCCATTTCTCATAGTGTAAATTCACCCTGGCATTGCCGCTGTATTGTGAAGAAAGTATGAATCTCCCACTACCTCGTTTTCAGCTACAAGACCTTATTTGTTCATCACTATGGCAACTGCTGCCCCAGCCCAGCTTAATAGGGTGCTTGTCTAGACAGCATTAAACATATCTGCACTTATGTGTGTCTGGTTTTAACAGCCAGGTGTGCAGAAGGTGCGGTGGAGGGAAGAGAGGCAACCGAAAAGGAATGAGTAAAAGAAGACTAAAAGCATTCCAGAAGTCACCACATTCTGTATGAGACTTTTTTAATTCTGGAGACCCTTCTTGGGATGCAGTGTTAAAATGCGCTCCTCACTCAGGACACACAAATTTATAGATGTATATGAAAGAGTGCCAAACTGACTTCTAACTGACCTGAGCACGGGCCAGCACTGTCTGTGGGCTCCTCCGGGAGCAGAAGTGTCTCTCAGGGGCAGCAGTCCATTTCACGGTTCCTACGGAGAAGCATGATGTGTCTGGGACTGATCAGGCTCAGCATGTCCTATCAAGGACCTGAGGAATGTCTTTGTTCCGAATCAGATCTACTGGTTGGGTCTTGGGAATCCAAGAAATAAATTCAGAATAAAGCACCCCAGCACTGCCCACCTCCCCGTCACAGGAGGCCCCCGTGGAAGGGGACAGTGTCCTCACACGCAGCGGAGCAACTGAACCTCTGCAGACGGAGAGAGCTGCACGACTTCAGCTGGGTGCAGTCCATGTAAGCAGAGTCTACTCACCACAATATGGCGCTGCAGTCACCCTGAAATTTCTATGGATATGTGCCCATGTCAGCAAGCACTTTCCATGCAATAAAAGAAACCCATGTTTTCAGCATTAACTTCATAGTGAAGGAGGGCACAGCCTGATGGTGAGTTAGGATATGGGAGTCACAGACTTGATTTTCTGGTCTTTCCCCTCCCAGAAAATGTGTCAAACAGCATGCTATGGCATGTTTAGGGATGCTGAACTGTCAGCATGCATTTTTTGGAACTGTCCTTATTTCAGTAAGTAAACACAGACTAGAGCAGGTCCAGCTGACACCCAGACATTGACCAACCTAAGCCTCCCCCCAGCCAACATCTACGCAGGCATCCTTCCACCTCTCCTGTTCTCACTGTGCATGGTACAAGCAAGTACTCACTGAGCCATAACAAATGAATGTTGAGATGTTCTCCTGGAAGCCAGAGGGTAAAATACCCCTGACAGAGGCAAGAGTTGAAATAGCTTTCCCACTACTGGAAGTGGGAAGCAACGTCATGAATCTAACCCTTCATTCCTATTTATTATTTTCTGTAAGAGGCTGAACAACGTAACACTTATTTCCAATCTAAACTAAGCAAGCATATTAGGGGGCAAGAACAGTGAGAAGGCAGGGAAGAAGAGCAATAAAAAGTGGGAGGAGTCAGTCTTAATTTTTGCTGAACTGAAAAGCACCTAATTATTCATATTGCTTCGCCAATAACCCTCATACTCCTAGGTGGACAAGATATAATTTTGTTGCTCACATACAATAGATAAATACCATGCATGGATTCCTATGATGAATACCCAAAATATGGAATCTGTATGGCACCAGGAGCTGCACATAACACTTATAGTCATCCTTGGAAATACTCTGTGAATTGAAGCACAGTTTGCAGGCAGAGGTGTCTGTGGGACTAAACACCTGGACTTCTAATCATTATCTGTTAACTAGGGATTTTTTTAATATTTAACCCCTAATTGTGCCCTTTTTGAAACTTAAAGATAGTAGAAAAGTACATACAAACCAGGCCAACATATAAATTCTGTATTGCAGCCACAATTAATGAGTATACCAGCAGATAAAAAACACTATCTCTGATAGCTATGTTTTCTTTTTATTTACTAAGAGAAAAATCATTGTAGTGTACGTTGGCAGGCATCAACCTTCTGGCTGGCACTAGGTGACAGGGAAATACAGAAGTGTCCAGAATCAATTCAGGGATGATACCTGCTGGCAAACAGGCTCATCACAGGGAAAGCCAGCGATGAGTGCTGCAGCTAGCCGTGATGCCAACACACTGCTTGTGTGTTGTGGGGCTGACTGGTTGCCAGAACTGTTCAAAAAGTGAGCATCTCCCTTTGAAGAGAAGACAGTTAAGATTGTTGGTAGAGATACATATTCAGCACATCCCCAGTGCCACCTTGTCTAGACAGACTGTTACTGAATCCATGAGAAAATACTCTCCTGGTGCAAACACTAGCCACTAGCTCCCACCACTGAGTCCTTCTTATTTGTCTTACTGTCTGTACAGGACAAGGAGGTGCAGTTTGCACTTTCTGAAACACTTTGGGTAGGTTGAGAGCAAAGACTGAAAGGGACAGTTTTTAACAAAAACAGCATTAGGTGATCATATGTCCAGTTATCTGGCTAGGTCCACTGCAACATAGCCATTTGCCCCTTTTACAGCTATCCCAAACTCATGCTCACAAGATCACATCATGTGTTCATATGTTGCATGCCAGTATCCCACCCTAACATCTGCAGAGTTATGCTATACCCTTCGATGTGCTTGGCTCAGCATCATTCACATGGAAGTATTTGATCATTCCAAAAAGGGATATTCTTGTAACACGTTCATTCATTCCATAAATATGAGGAAATGGTAAGCAAAACGCCTACACATTATATTTTATAGTTCCAAAATATCACTACAGTCTCTTTTGCTAAATATAGTACCTTGAAAAACAAGTTCTTTTCACTTGAATTCACCATGCAACAGTGTGCAACATGGCATGATTTTTACTGATGTGTATAATTATATCAACCTTTCCTACCTAAAGGTCCCCATTATTTTTACATCACAACAGCACTATTCCAGTCTAGGTGTCACTGTGGGGTGGGCATTGACTATCTGTTTATCATACAATACTAATAAATCTAATGGCTTGGTGTTAGGAAAACCTCTTATCTACTTAATGCTCTACCAAAACCTTAAAATAAGAGTGTCTGCCTGGTGTAAGTCACTCTAATGCAGCCAAATTAATTACCTGTAGCTGTTTGAAAATGCTTGAATTCTCTGAAACCCAATATTATTTTGCTTTGGGGTTACAATTAAGCCCATGACGAGCTTAATGAGGGCAGTGGCATATATTGGGGTACTGTTGCTAGGCATCTGTGTGCAGGTTCCTATCAACTTAGTCCCAGCAGTTACCACAGAGAATTAGCACAATACCTTCTGCTTAAACTTCTTGAGTTTCCTTTGTTTAAACACTCTTGGGAGAACAGAAGAGCTCCCCGAAACGTCAAGTGCCTAAGCTGAAGCATTACTTGTAAGAGCTTAATATTCTCCGCCAGGAAGCAAGACTGCCAATGAATGCCAATATTTGATATAATGTAGAAGGGATTGTATATGAGTAAGGATTTAATCTCAGTGTTAGTATTGCCCCTAGGAAAATTACCATCTGTGTTTAATAAAGAATGTAACTCAGTGATGGAATATGATTTTTGTGTGAATGAAGCCTCACATGTAATGTTCAGCATCACTTCCATTTCTGAGGCAAACTGAGCTATCAGGATACTTCCTACTGTTTGGCAAAAAGTGTAGATGAAGAGGCATAGTTCAAATACCAGAAGAATGATGTCTATTATACATACAGATGCTGCAGAAAGTTTGTTGTTTTTCTAACCTGAAATGACACCCAGATGTCCAAAGGTGACTTTCGGCCTACTGTCAGCTACTCGTCTCACGGGGCTGCCAGACATGCAGGAGAGCTGCTTGTGGGTGATGGTGCCTATGCTCTGACACCAGTACCTCTATGCACTGGAAGTACTGGATTCATACTGGATTTAAGCATTTGCTTTGGAATATTAGGGACACGTAATGCTGAACTGGAGTGATAAAGAAGTATTAGATAGTGTTTGTATTTAACAGCAATTAATACAGATTTTTTTGTTTCATGTGATGTGAAATGTGAATTTAAATAGCTGCTGTTCTTCATGAGTCATAATACAGCCACCGCTGTACTATACATTTGATTGCATAGTAAGGCAAATGCAATTGCAATCACTGCACTCTTTAAAAAGGACATTACATTTGCTGAGAAGTTATAAGCAGACAAATAATTTACAGATTATAACAGGAAAAACAAACTCCTACTGAAAATGTCTTATTAGAAATCATGGAAATCAAACACATTGCAAAGTTCCACAGCAAAGCAGAACTTTTTTCCCTTGATTCACTGTTGTAATTGGCAAAAAGTCAATGTCCTCCAAACTTTACAACTTACCAGGCAACATTAAAACAAAAAAACACCAACACCCTACTTTAACTCTTCTGTCTATGAAAGGGTAACTCTTCTGTCTATGAAAGGGTGATAATTTCTGGTTTTGCAGTATCATTTCCATTTCATGGTCTGCACTTGAGAGGACAGAATTTTGTAATATTTGCAAAGAATTTTCAAGCTGGCATCTTATTTGGCTTTGCAGGTTTTCTGGTATACTGTTGTACATTCGCTATTTTTATTCTTCTTGGTGCACTTGCTACTGCTTTCATCTTCCCAAACCGTATCTAGGAAGAATCACTAAAACAGCAGCTAGGCTGAGTGGCCTAATGGAAGGAAGAAGGGCATTCTGGATGCCTTGAAACTTTCTCTGGTGTATAGTTTTGTCAAGTAAATATTGATAAACTTGTCCTGATAAAAGTGGCAGGCAACGCCACTTTCTACCAGCATAATGGGAGTTTATTTCGGTGGGACAAGGATTTGGCCCATCTGTATGTTTTTACTGACAATCTTGAGCATATGCACAAAGCATTTAAAGTCGTTTTTGGAGACTGACATCTTATTTCTGTAAACTCTTTACAGTTGCTCATCTATGCCTCTGTTGTGCTTAGCTTGAAAAAACAATTCTCAGTTGGAAACTCAGTCACACAAACTGTAAAAACATTAAATGTCATGCATTTGCCAGCCGAAGTAGTAAAACAGTACTTGGTATAGATGCTACTTGAATATAATTAAGACATAACAGAGATATTATTTATTTCTGCTCTAATGTAGAGAGCTGCAAATCTTCCACAGTGCAGATCTTGGGGTCAGATTCTTGTTCCAGCTATAGCCTGACAAATCCTGGGAAAAAGAGGAAGTGCTGTGCAAATGTAGTTGAAAGCAGAAACCAGTTTTTGCTCATTATTTAGCTACAGCTCTCACTGTAGTATGTTATGGATTTGCATGGTGAACTGTATCTTATACATATGAAACAACACAGTGGCTGTAGCTGTCTATATGTATTCCAAGGGCTGCCAAGGGCTGTGACAAACACCCTTCCAGGCTGTGCTACAATGCCATAAACGTCACACACCAGAATTGGAATGCGTGGAATTCATACCTGAGAGCCAAATTCTGATTCGGCCTCAATTGTATTAAATAAAATACATAAACACACATACAGAGAAAATCTGCTCCATGTAGGCTAATGGCCACATAAGCCATCTGCAGTCTTTGAGCTCCAGGGGCAGCATGGTCTGTGGGAAAGGTAGAATAGGCTTTCCCATCCTGCTGTCTTCTCATGGTTCTACTGCAATCTCCTCTGGAGAACAGGGTGCTAAAGTTTAAATATTCCTCTAGCAGCAGAACCCATAGGCTGAGCAACCCTTCTGGCATGTTGCTTGCCAGGGTGGAATGAGTACACAGGGTAAAATCTGGCTTTTATACTTCTATTTTAGTTTCAGCAGCAACATTAATAAAGCATGGCAGCTTGCCCTCATTCCAGTTCAGTGGCAGCCTTATTATACAATGTACTTTGATGTACAGTAGTCTTTATTTGCTCTCAGATTGGGAGACAAAATCATACTGCAAGACAGAATCTAATCATTTATCTCACTCTGACTTAGGAGCATGAGGGTTACAACTGAAATGTGGAATTTGGTCATTACACAGTGGACTTTTTACAGGAATTTTTTTTTTTTTAATTGGTATTTGAAATCTGGTGTCACAGGTCTCTTTGTAATTGTGTGTTTGTCTCTGCAGCATCAGTAGCAGTTTGGCTTTTCAGCATAGTATTTATGGAAAGAAGGGGGAAATGCCAAAGGGAAGAAACACTGATCCCTGAAAGTAGATGGAGTGAAACATTAAGTAATGGCTGCTGGATCTGACTGGCTTTCAGAAATGGAACCATAAACATTCCCAGTTTCTCCTGAGTCAGTGCAGTTATGGAGTAGCATTTTATTTTCAGTGTTCACTGAGAAATTGAAGACATTCTCTGAGAAAGATGAAGATTGAGGCCCTGGTTCACTGAGCTAATTTTCCTTGGGGGAAAATTAAGTATCCTTAAAAACAAAAATAATGAAAATATGTTCCTGAGGAGTAAGATCTAATCAGTAGAGTTATTGCAGACCATCAAGTAATTAACCCCAAACTGGCTTTACCTTTAATATAGAAATATCTTACTCTTTAGCCTTTCTGTCTAGGAAGGGATTTGTGTGCCTTTGTCAAATTAGATCTGAACCTCCTTAACAAGTGACCACAGAAAATTGCATATCAAAATTCAGACAGATTTATAATTTCAAGAACATCTAAAACCACTGTAATAGGAAGAAATTAAGTTAACAGAGACCTTCTTTCTCTACCGTATTAGCAGAACCAGCCAGAGATGCAACCAACAGGATCTCAGTGTTCCCAAAAGGATTAACACCAACAGAATTAAACCACCTTCAGATTTGCATGAAAAAATATAGTGCAAAGTGAGTGCCTTGTCCAAGTATGATGCAGAGAGAGTTCTAAGAATTAAAATGCACTTTTCTTTATTAAGCTGCCCTGAGAGCACAGAGAATGAGGTTCACCCATTAGCTTCATTCGTGTGCTCTTGTCACAGAATCACAGAATGGTTTTGGTTGGAAGGGACATTTAAAAATCATCTAGTTCCAGCCCCCCTGCCATGGGCAGGAATGTCCTTCACTAGACCAGGTTGCTCAAAGCCCCATCCAACCTGGCCTTGAACACTTCCAGGGAGGGGACACCCACAACTTCTCTGGGCAGCATGTTCCAGGGTCTTGCCACCCTCATTGTAAAAAATTTCTTCCTTATATCTCACCTAAGTCTACCCTCTTTCAGTTTAAAACCATCACCCCTTGTCCTATCACTACAGGCCCTAGTAAAATGCCTCTTTCCATCTTTCTTATAAGCCCCCTTTAAGTATTCAAAGGGCACAATTATGTCTTCCCAGAGCCTTCTCTTCTCCAGGTTGAACAATCCCAGCTCTCTGAGCCTTTCTTCATAGCAGAGGTGCTCCGGCTCTCTGATCACCTTTGTGGCCCTCCCCTGGAGCTGCTCTAACAGGTCCGTGTCTTTCTTGTACTGGGGACCCTAGAGGTGGATGCAGTACTCCAGGTGGGGTCTCGCTAGAGTAGAGTAGAGGGGCAGAAATGTTACTAAGAGAAATGCTGCTCTGTAGCACATCACCACCCTGCACCCCTAATAACACCACTTCATCAGCATCAGGTCTGATTGTGTATTTCTGTATATGAGTGAAAGCCATTGGTACAAAAGTTGCAGTTAAACACATGGGGAACCCTGAATATGTGAGTGTAGGGAGTGGGGGAGAACAGATGAGCTGGGAAAGGAGGGTCTCCATGCAAGGCTGGGCAGGCAGCATCCCACTCTCCCAGCCCATTCTCCCTCTGCTGCAAAAGGCTGCTGTGTATTTGGTTTCCAGAAAGGGCATATGCCAAATTTCATTGACCTTTTGGTAAGGAGGAAACAGTGGATGAAATGAATACAACACAACACTGCATGCTGACAAGTATTTGCACCTTATTTGCTCATGAAAAAGAAACAGCTGGATTCATAACTCAGATCATACAAAGAAAGAGCTAGCCTACCATAAGCAAGCAGCCATGTTGGCAGCTGTGATGGAGACCTCTGTCTCTGCCCTGGAAGCAGCAGTCTCTTCCACCTCCCCAGCAAGAAATGCTAGTCCTGAAACTCCACAGACAGATTTGCACAGCCTGAGGGATCTGTGCCTATAGATGAGGTCCTGCATGACTTTTTCAAAAGAGCAATTGCAGGTCTTCATGCAGCCAAAATTGCTATTGGAACAGTTTTGCTCACCTGAAACCTTAGCTGAGTGTTAATTCACTTGTTGGAAGTCTGCCCCCTGAAGTCTATCAGACAGGGGATCGGATTGCCTGTGGCGTCTAGCTCCCACTGTCTTTTGGCAGAGTGGGGTGGCTGACAGGGAGTTAATAACAGCACCTTCAATCTCTTTCTAGTCAAGGGCCCAAATGTGGGTTAGACCACAGGAGACACCTGCCAGCTGCTGCACTGGGAAGTAAATCTCACTTTGTCTACTCCCCTCTCTGCACTTTTGGTTTAGGAGGGAAAAATCATACCAGATCTATGACCTCTGGACCTGCTGGGACTCTTTCCAACACAGAAATGTATCCAGGTAGAGAGTCTCCATCTTTACTGAAATACTTGGGTGCTAAGAAAATATACAAAGGTGACTTCCACCCAATCAGAAGACTTCTAGGTGTCTTCAGGGACACTTTGCTGACATCCAGTACTGTGAAACCACCTGCAAATTTCGGGCAGTGGGTTTTAACTGGAAGATTATATTCTGGTGACAGGTGGCAATGAAAAGTCCTAAAAATGAACAATATGACACTTGTTAGACCGAGGCTAGACCCTTACGCAGGACCTGAGCGTGAGGCTCATAATAGCACAATCAAGACCTACATTACACCAGTCTGTTCTTCTCTGTGGTGCACAGATTATTCCTTTGAATGAGGGTCAAATAAATACACTTTTGCCATTGAATTTGCCTTCCAGCAGATCAAATACATCATTTGCTATTCTGTATGCAGGAGTTGTGCTGGGGATTTGTCTCATTGTGCTTTACCAACACTTGCTGCAAGTAAGAGATTAGCAGAGTTGTTCCCTACCAACAGGCCCCTTGCTCCTCACCTTGTTTCATTATTACACATGACTCCCCTGAAACAGCAGGAGATCACAAGAAGTCATCTAACTTTTGAAGACCATTGTCCCAGAGCTGTTGACAAGTACCTACTTATTCAGCTTACTGGACCTGGCACCATACACTAAGTTGTATAAGTAGGCAGACCAAGGAGTGCAACACCAATTATTTGCTTGAACTATTCTAGTGAGGTTTGTGGGGTTTTTTTTCCTCACAGTTCATAAAATCTGAGGAAAAAGGGAGCAGTAGTCTCTTAAATGTGTTGCCAGTTTATGCTCTTATCTGCAATACTAACATGGTCCTGCCTGATCCAGTATTCAGTGGAAAACAATTTCTCTGCAAAGAGTTTCAGATTGCAGTGGGATTGCTGCCAGAGCAGAATGTCAGCTTAGGCAACAGAGCCTTGAATCCAGTGTGGCTATCAAGAATCTTTGCTGGAGGATGACCCATTAGGCTTTAAATTTTGAGGCACTGTAGAACTGCCAACACTTTCTTACTCACCCTCAGTGAGATTCAATCATTCATTACCTTGTATGTCACACTTCTTTGATCATGGGTCTCAGTAAAAAAATTATGAGCAGCTCCGCACATCCATAGGAAAGTCCCTCACACTCTCCTCTTGAAGCTAATTTTATAACCCTGCATAAAAGAAGCTGGCAATGAGATCTTCCGTAAAGGAGTTCTGGATCATTTCATTATTACTGGAAATATAGTGAAGGGAAGAAAAGCCCATCTGGAGTATATTTTTGCCAACCTTCCATCATATGGTGACACACAATTGCCACCATCTACATTCTTGCTTAAATTCTGATATTTCTTGCCTTCTTTCCCTCCATTAAATTACATCCCAAGGAAGAATCGATGTTTGAACTTCTGTGGAACAGTTATATTTAACATCAGCTTGTGATTCCATAACAAATTGGGGTGGGGTTTTTTCCCTTTGGATCTTAAGAAACAATGTAGCTTTCAGGAGCACAAGACTAGTAAGAAGTGGTGAAGGTAGGAATGCTTACTCCTGATTTTGCTAAACAAAAGCCAGTCTTCACTGTCTCAGAGCAGGTCAGAAAGCTAGACTTATTGGAAGCCACACATTTTGAATAAAGCTTTTTATCACAAGTTTGACCTAATAAAGTTATTTGTAGAGGGGATTTTATGGCTTGGTTAGTTGGCAAACAGAGGTCAGAACCTGTCAGTTCAGCCAGTGGTTCAGATACAGCCTAGGTAATAAAAATGTGCATGTTGGTCAAGAAGAAGAAGTGACTGGAGCATGGTGGTCTCAGCTTGGTTTAAATTTAACAGAAGTGGGGCCTAGCTAGCCTAAATATTTTAAAGCAGGTAAATGTAGTGACTATGAAACCTGCTGTCTTCTAGCTATCCCCTCAGAAGGGGTGGTGTACCTCTCATTTTCCAGGCAGAAACACACGTCAGCAGCTTCCACATCAACAGATTTCAGCTCTGATTTAGCAAAACCATTCCCAGGTGTTCAGTTTTCATTATATTACTACTGATATTGTCAACAAGACTCTCAGTTACTGCCAAATCCTTGTTCAGTGCCAACCAGACTTGCACGGTCCAAGGGGAGCCCAGGGTTCCTAGGGGAATCCTAGGTGTGACAGGATACAGCCTTAGGGAGCAATTTTGATTCAGCTTTACAGGGAGAATAATTGCATTCAGGGAATTCAGATGCTGTTAGGATGCCTTGCATTGAGTCCTGCCCAAATGCAGATGTCCAAGAACACAACAGCTGCAAATAATGAATCACAGCCATTTCCAGTGGTACCCATATGATTTTTTTTTTCCTCTCAGATTTGTTATGTGAAGCTCAGGATCAAAGTTGGGAAACTTACAAAGAAAGTGGATTTGAGGAGAATGTGAAGGAAAAGCACTTTCTAAAAGTCCAGCAACTCAAAGGCAATTATGCAAGATTGCACTACCATGTGAATCATTGCAGCTGTTTACTGGGAGTAAAGCAGATGTACAGAATGTAAGTACAGGCATCGTGTTTCTGTGCTTTCATCTCTGAGATAATCTTCACATTCCCAAATTAATATATAGTGCAATCACTGTGCTCTATCATACTGATTCCCCAGACGTGTTTAGAGATGGGAAGTGTCAGATAAAGATAATGTCTTAGTACAAGTTAATGGTTCAAACAGGATCAAAGCTAGAATTTCTCAAGGACGCTTTAGACAAAAAACAGGAACTCTAAGTGTATAGCTGTAAAAAGGACTCCCTTAGTAAAGCAGTTATACAGTCCAGGCAAAGGTCCCTTCAGTTTCTCCCAGGAGATCCAGATAAGAGTATGAAGAAAAAGGAGAGTACATGTAAAAGCAGCAAAGTGGGCTGACAGAGCAGTCCCTAGTTCCAGGAATTTTTGTAACTTTTCACCCTAAAGCTAATGCTCTGTGATGCCACAGAGTCGGAGTAAAGCAGTCCTGTAAATATTTTGCTCCTCTCAGTTCCTCACAGAATTACTGTCAGCCTAACAAGCAGTAATAATGTTTAGTCTTGCTCCGCTCCTTCTCACCAGAGAAGATAGTGCAGGGAGAGCCTTGAAAGTATCTTGATGCAAGGAAAACTAACAGTATCTCTGGAAATCGTGCTGTCTTGCACATGGACATGCATTCCCCTGGGAGGCAGTTCCAAGTGATGAGGGGACAATGATGAACTGGTGTATTGGGCTCCCTGTCTTCTTGCAGATCTTGTTGTGGCCATAACTTCATTAATGCCCACAGCTGAAGTACACAATTGAAACAACTCTTGGTTATATTCTGTTTTTCTTTGCTTTGTAAAATTTATATAAGCTTCTGCTATAAGACCATCGATTGAAAGAAAAATGCAGTTCCAGAGTAGAAAGCCTTTGCTTTTATCAAGCCTCATGCTATTGTCCATAAAATAAAGGACTTATGAAGACAAGTTTACATGCAATCTTAACCTTCCATTGTGTACATACGTGCCTACATCACTCTTCCTATGCCACATGGGCAGTAATATGTCTTGTACTGAGTTGTAACTTGCTCCAAATAAAAAGTGACATTTTATCCCACAATAACTTTTTTGGAGTAAAGCAGTACAGAAGTCAAGTTCATTAACCATTCCCTTCTATATTGTTGGTATCTGCTTCCAAATATGAAATACCTAAATCACAGACCACATATCAGTCCATGGTTCAGCTTTTCAATACACTTACCAAAGAAAAGGAACTATTTAACTGAGAAAACAATGACCTCTTCAGACTAGCAACACATGATCTATCCCAGTAGCCACAGAGAGAGGAAGATACCCAGCATTTTGCATGTTGGATATTAAAAATATTATGCCACAATTTTTCTGGGAAAGGAAGAAAGAGCCTTCCTCAAACTGCAGTTAAAACTGTACATAAGTATTTACTAGATTAAAACATCCTTAAACCCTGTATTTAAAAAAAAAAAAAAAAGTCATGAAAACACTGAAGTATATTCTAGGAATGAAACTGTCTTCCACCCCTTGTAATAGGCAGTACAAAACTACGCAAGAAAAAGTCTCCTACTCAGTCTATCATTTCTAAAAGTTTTTCGGTATGGATCACATAGTCATGCATCTCAGCCCCACCAACAGATTTAACAGATGAAGTGTCTATGCCCCCCCTCCCATCCTTACTGAGGAGGCAGGCAGGCAGGAAATATTGAAGGAGATATGAAAGAAAAGGGGCAATGTCCTACCTAGCATAACCTTGCCCTCAACATGCAGAATCTCCTCTAGCTGGGGAGAGGCTCTGGGAGTGGTTCTTCACCGTAAACCATCTGTAAGCAGCTGTTCTGTGCCTAAAGCAGGCAGTTGTTCCTCCAGATCCTGTTGTGACTTGTGTGAGCTCTCCTGCAGAGCTCATTAAGGCACCTGGTTGAGGTGGTAAATTGAAAGAAACTTCCATCATTTATTGGAAACCATAATTGTAAACCTGAAATTAAGGGCTTGGAGGGATTATAGAAAATCTTCCAGCTGCTTGAAAAAATCTATTAGTCCATTAGGAAGGGCTGCAAAGATTGCTGTTTCAGCTAGTTTTCCTGGATAACTCATAAACTTGCCTGTCAAATCCCAAACTCTTCACCCAGACAAACTCCTGCTGAGCAAATGGAATTTTGCCCGAGGAAGGACTGAATAAGGTCTTCTGCAGTTAACCCTGTGAGCCTGGCACTGAAGGACTCATTGCCATGATAATGCTACCTGTTCTAATTGAATCTGACAAGGTGCAAAGAGCCACAGACGTTATACATTATTACAGGTTGGTCCGTGAGCATTTGTTTAGCCTGGGAATTCACTGGTTGCCAAATATTTACAATATATACAGTACACTGGTCAAATTTGTGTTTCCCCTCTGGACACCTATAATTTGTGCATTGTTGTTTTCCATCATTTGTGTGCTAGGTAGGGATACAAATACAAATGCTTTTTTTGGTAACTGTCAAGCTTTTTTCAATTTGTGGTTGTCCTAAAAACAGAACACTGTTGACAATAACTTTGCTTTCCTTAACTGCCTTTTATGGATGCCTTAGAGGCATCCCTTAAGAGTTTCTGGATCAGAAAGCTGAAAACCATTGCTAACTTAAATTATTTCCTTTAAAATGCTGAAGCTGTTGACACATGTAGTCCACAGGCTAAGTAATTTTTTAAAATTTGACAACCAAAGGCAGGATTGTGATGTTCTTACTTGCCCTCTGACAGGAAGCTTTTCCGTGGGTCTACTCCTGCAATGAAGTACTACGAGATAAATAAGAGTATTATCATGCAACTTCAAATTACTGGTCTTCCTTATCAACACTGTGTGCACAAGACAAGTATCAGCTGTATTGTCTTGGAGCAGTGCAGGACCTTGAAAGTGTCCTGACCTGGATTTTACTGGTACTGGGTAAATTCCCATTATTATTCCTCACAAATGAATTACACAGATTGTGTTTACCCTCTGTCGGAGGCACAGCACTGTGTGTTATTGTTATGTCTAATGTTTGCTCAGGGCAGAACCAGACAAAAATAAATTGGCTCAGATTAACCTAACACACTTCAACTTCACAGGCCCACGTGAGTGCCAGAAGTAGCAAATGATAAAAGAAAGTATATCTAAGAGTTCTGGATGTAGAAAATTCGGCTTAAGTGCTCTGAGAGAACTCAGTTCCCATTTCACCTATATAAGAGGTGTCTTGGTCAGATTCCAATTCAGTTAACTGCATGCAGTCCAATTATTCCTTAAGACATGAATGAGCAGATACTATTTGGATGATCTAACATAATTACAATGGGCAAAATGTAAAATCCTGAACAGAGTGACCTCTCTGATACCTGAAACCATGCATCTGAATCATGACCGTTAGACCTAGTTACCTTTTCTGTGCATTTTCTGCACTGATCTAGTGCCATTTGGGACAGCAGTAAGGCTGTTATGTGTCAGTTAAAACATAGTCACACCATTCTCTTTCAGTGGCACTTAAAAAGAAGTGTGAATATTTCAAAATAGAAGGCCTAAAATTATATTTAGCATCCCAGATGAGTGGCTTGATTTTCAAATGAATTGGACATTTGAAAGTTCTCATTCAGCTGTTGCTATTAAGCATCCTAGAAAATCAAGCTGCCAATTTGTATACAACTACACATACAATATACAGATGAACACGTGTATATGCATATACCCATCATTCTCTGTTCTTCCTGTCTTCACTCAGCAAAAATGATGTGTCAGAGAAAATGCAAGAGAAAGCATGGAGTCAATAAATGGCAGGTTGGGAAAGATCAAAATTTATAGCTACACATAATACAGATGACAGTCTGCATCCCTGGGTACCCCATATTTTATTAGGCTTGTGGACAGTAAAGAGCTAAGCGTATTCTAGTGCAAGTAAATTCCCATTTGCTCATTCCCATGGATCTTGCATATATTGCCTGTTCTCTCTCTTTGCAGTGTACATGACAATGAGTTTGCAAAATTCCTCTAGAAGCTGATTTTAAACAGGACCTTCTTACATACATAGCACATACACAGGAGATAGCCAGAGCGGGATTCATGCCCCTATTTTTAAATGTCATTGATGCAAGCATCTACTTGTGAGCTAGGTGTCCACGTACTCATGCCAGTCAGTGAAGTCCTGGTCAATTCAGTCAGTAGACTGTAGCAAGCAATCAGGCTGACCAAAGACAGGTGTGGGCTTTAGGATCACACAAATCAATTTCTGGTCTCCATTGGTGTCCTGGTTTTGGCTGGGATAGAGTTAATTTTCTTCCTAGTAGCAGGCATAGTGCTGTGTTTTGGATTTAGTAGGAGAAGAATGTTGATAACACGCTGATGTTTTTAGTTGTTGCTGAGTACTGCTTGTGCTAGTCAAGGACTTTTCAGCTTCCCATGCTCTGCCAGGTGCACAAGAAACTGGGAGGGGGCACAGCCAGAATAGCTGATCCAAGCTGACCAAAGGGCTATTCCATACCATACGACGTCATGCTCAGTATAGAAACTGGGGGGGGGTTGGCCGGGGAGCAGCGATTGCTGCTCGGGAAGTGTCTGGGTATCGGTCGGCGGGTGCTGAGCAATTGCATTGTGCATCACTTGCTTTGTAGATTATTATTACTATTATTATTATATTGTTATTATTATTATTTTACTTTATTTCAATTATTAAACTGTTCTTATCTCAACCCAGGAGTGTTTCTCGCTCTTACTCCTCCGATTCTCTCCCCCATCGCATCAGGGTAGGGGGAGTGAGCGAGCGGCTGCGTGGTGCTTAGTTGCTGGCTGGGGCTAAACCATGACAATTGGCTAGGCAGACACACACAACATAGATATCTAAAATGCAACAAGATATGCATCACCTCCAACGTTTCCCTACTTGAGCTTAGTCCCATCTTCATTCAGTTGTCAGAAGTCTTTGTGAAGTCTGCCATGTTCTTCTTCTTGAAATCTTGTTTTCTCTTGACTTGTGTGGCTCTTTCCTCTCCTGTTTATCTTTGTGAGTCTCTGACATTCTTGCAGTCTGATCCCCTTGCTCAACCTTCTGCATTACTCATGGGGCACTGTCGCAGGTCCCATTCTATTCTCCTTTGCTACTGTATTTCTCATTTGTCTTGCTTGCAAATGCAAGGCTAAGAATCAACTGGGCTGCAGACAAATCATAATTTTACCCCTTTAGCCTAGAACTCTCTCATTCTAGCCAATCCAAAAGTTCAGCAAGTTTTTCCCAGTGAACATCATTTTCAGTTCAAGCTGTCTCTGGACCCTCACATTCAAGTCCTGATAAATGTCAGGGATACTCTTTTCAATAGCATGTAGTATAACTGGGCCCTGACCCGTGATACATATACCTATATAAATAATAGCACTTTTCACTACAAATAGCAGCAAGCAGTGAGAACTCAGCCCCCATCCCCCTTTTTTTCAATCTAAAAGATGAGCCCATAAAAATAGCAGAAGGACAAATTTGCTTACCATGTCTTTGCCAAGAATGAACCTTGTGGGGAGAAATGTTACATTTCCAAGTTATTACTTGCTACTCCCCAGAAAAATTAGGCAGCCTGCAGAAAGATGCAGAGCATGTAAAAAGACTGCTGCACTCACCAGTATGGTTTTTCTAAAGCAACAGGTTTTGGATACAGATGACAGAATTCACCCTCATTTTAATGTGGTATGCCTCTGGTTTTCTTGTCTCAACAAGCACTTGGAAGATATAATTTTTTGCATTGTTTCTTGGGGGCTTTAGAAAAAATGAATTCATCCCCCACCAGATCTGAATTTATTCTTCTCGCTGTGAGCTCTCCCTCTTGAGCCCAGCATGTTTTGAAGGGCACTTTAACAACAAAACCAGATTGGTTTATATCTACAGCTGAGCAGAAAAAAAGGTGTTAGAATACTTCATTTGGAATGTCCTGTGTCCCTAGCTCTTAATTCTGCTTTCTCTTTAATATTCTCCTTCTAAAGCCTGTTCTCATCAATAATGCTGCTGTGAAATGGCTATAAGCCAAAACTGGGAAACAGTACATATTTCTCCAAGTCTTTTCTATTTCCTGGCTGCCATTACAGTAATGTTCCTGGTATAAATGCTCAGACCAGTGGTGGATGGGGAGGGGAAATAATAGGGTATGTTAGCCTCCTGTTAAAAGTACTCATGCTAATACAGTAGCAGTAAGAGCAGCTGTATCAGGTTATTATACTGGGAGGACATACTGGCAAAACCATGTGATCTTTCTTCTGTTGTGTCATACAACGCTTTAAATGTGTACTTTCCGTAAGTCTTGCTGCAAGGGTCAAGTTTCTGTGCTATTCTTTATAAAATGCCTCTCCAAACAATATCACTCCTCATTTGAAATTTTACTGGAATCCTGTTAGCTTGGTCGTTAATGTGAGTTCTCTGAAACATTCTTACAAATGCACCAAATTAAAACATGAGACATGGTAATTTCACCGTGCAACACACAGATTCTGCAAGGCTTCCTCTATTACCACTAGGACTTTCCATCTTTATTACCTAATGTTTCTCAGCCATTTCATTGTCTTTGATGAAAAATGAAAAGCAAAGAAATATTGACCAAGGGGCTTTCCAATGAAGGTAGCTGGAAGAAGGTTTTATTCTATTATCTCTCTGCTAATGATATCCCACATTTTGCATATACCTTGATTACTCATTTGATATATACACAGCCCTAATCATTGCTTTAGTAATTCATATCTGTAATGCAAATACTTTATTTTTGTAGGAATATTGTAAACATTTTCACTCATGCCTTTTTTCACTTCTACCTATTTTCACTTCAGAAATGTTAAATGACAAGACTGAGTAGTCAATGTGTCTATTTTAAATATCAGAGAAGGTTAATACGTGTAAATCAGTTTCTTGGTGCTAGGGAAAATGTTTTCTTTGAAAAGGATTAGTAAATTTAAAAGGAGGGGCAAAACTAATTTCTGATTCAGCTACTTCTGAGGAATGCAACTTAAACCAGACACAAAAGCAGTGAAATTCAATGGACACAGAAGTGGAAGGCCTTCAGTGACATGCAGTGATTAGCTAATGCTGTGGATCAAACCGTGTCCTTGCTCCAGTCTTGACCACCAGGAAAGGACAAATGCTGGCAACAGTGCCCAGCAATACAATCAGGCCATCTGCTTGCACACGTCAGGTGCAGGAGGACTGCTGAAGGCATCTCATTTGCTAGGCAGTGAGGTAACATATGGTGCCCTCACATCAACACCTGTCCAATATAGACCTGCAGCCACACCTTCTGCACCAGCAGGTGCATTTTCTACCCTTTGTTCAGAAGGTGCAGGTGTAGGCATGGGTTTGTGATATGGTAAAGCAGGTGCTTCTCAGGGTGGCTCCTCCCTGCATCAGTACATGCTTTGCCAGGCCAAGCATCACTCTGTGAGGTAGTGCACAGCTGGGCATCCTCTCCCAGTCCTTAAACAGAGGTGTTAGGAAATACTACAGGTGTAGTGGGATCAGTTGCATGCTATGTTGGGATTATCCAGTAGTCTCTGCTCTTGGTCATTTAGAAATACCATGAGCTGAGCTACAAAGAAAATGGCTAACAGCAATGGGTGGGGACAGCACCTTTTTTGGACTCTCCAGATCTCCTGCTTCAGCTGCTGGCCCCTTCATACCAGGGGGAAACACAGGAGTTGTCATGAGAGTACAAGGAGAGACAGGTGTCACAGAGATTAACCTGCAGAAAGAACTGTAAGTGAGGAGAGTGGAAGATCAACTGAAAGTAAATATTGACTTAAAGCCTACGTAAACATACATCTCTCTCTTGTTTTCAAAACCTTAGGGGAGAGACAAGCATGTTTGAAACAAATCTTCCCAGTAGTGTGGCTGAGGCCACTTGCCCTGGTGTTGTTCAAACCCCATCATTGTTAATCATTAGCAGAGAGGAAAAGGTTAGCAGGGGAGAGACAGAGAAACAGAGCTCAACCCATAAATAGCACCTGCTTCCAAGAACCACCTAATGACTGCATCTTAGAAATCAGGGAGAGGCTGTCCAAATCCATTAAGGCACTTAGCATACATATGTATTACAGACCTGTCATCTTGGGTTAGGGAGAAAAGAGAACAAGTCTCCTAACACACTGGGAAAATATATAAAATTACAGACAGTTTCAGTCAGACTGTGCAGTTCATGGCCTGTCAGCTTCTCCATTTAACCCCCATTTTCAAGCTGTTATTATTATTCAACTGATAAATTTGCTCTGGGTTAAGTCTTATCACAGAAGACTTTGGAAAAGAGCAAGCAAGTGATATTTCTTTCATTATTCCTTTCTTCACAAGCATTTGAAAACAATTTTGAAGCCATTTTAAATTTCAGTAGTACAAGGGGCTACCTATTTTACAGTAATAGGGTAGGGATTAACAAAATTAGGATGTGGGCAGCAATACGAAGACCTAAAGAAATGAAATGCATGTAAGTAAGACCTAAAGTATGAAATGCAAGTAAACATTTAGACTGGAGACTGCAGCTTAACAGCCAAAATAGATTTCCATATATTGACAAGGGTAATGGTGAAGACAGTAAAAAAGTGAGCATAGATTAAAAACATCATGCATAAACAGGGAAGTTGGGTTTGATTTTTTCCCTGCTTTTTAACACATAAAATAAAATCATTTTTGGTGTAGCTTTTCGGAAAATGGTGGAGCTTCTTCAGGAATTACTTTGGCCATTATTCTACTAAGATTGCTGAGATAAACTTTTGCACCTGTGGGCCTATCCTGGGTATTTGGGAAGTAATGGAAACTTGAAAAGAGGTCAGCGATTTTTGCTGCACAACTCTGAAACAACTTACAAGTACTTTTTCAGATTGGTGTGCTAGGAAAGGGGACTGTCATTTCATGAACATGATAAAAAATGGTTAGTAACATCTTTGCATGTGCTGCTGAAATTACTATGAGTAATTTACCATACTACAGGTTTCACTCTCACCTAGGTCAGTAGTGACCAAAGGTTGCTAGTGTACGGTCACCAGTTAACAGCCAATGTAATACACACTACCAGGCTCAGAAAGCACACCAAAATGAAATTGGTGTGAAAAGGAATTTTCCTTGAAGAATTGCTGGTGCATGTCTATGCTTTTTGAGTGTTATGGCTGCAGGACCCCTGAATTCTCTGGGTAGCAAATAGGAATACTTGATCCTAAATGCATTCCCTTGTGCATCCAGACTTTACACCCAAGGCTCTCACCTTGCTTGGTTCTACAAACCAATTTTAAAGGATTGCTTAGGTCAATGGGAATTGTACTTACGCATGCACACACACACACACAGGTTCTGCATGGCTTTCCCCAGGGGCTGCAGGTCAATGCTGCTCCTAGTGCTGTTTCCAAGAGCAACATAAAACCACAGAGATACCTCACAAAAGATCATACAAAGGGGTAGCATCTGTCAAAGAGCAGTGACAGAAAAATAGTGCTTCTATTCCTATCACCAGTCTTTGGAAAACAGAGGTGAAACATGCTATGTGACAGCTTCACTGGTGCTGCTCAACTTCAAAAGAAAAGCAACTGGACTTTTTACATAAGGACATAAAAAGTCCCCCATTTAAGAAATGTATGGAATACATCAAGGTTCTGAGAATATTTTTCTCTACATAATGCTTGGTAGGAAAGGCTCAGATTTGGCAAAGTTTGCATAATGGAAATGTAATGTTGTGCTTGAATGTAAACTGTTTACAGCTATTAGTAGAAAACCACTACCACTAACTGTTCCCTATGGTATACTTTCAGTTTCCTTTTTAGGGTTTGTTGGGGTTCCTCTGCTTTCTGTGTTGCTACTCACTTTTCAAAAGCTACTTATTCTCTCCAGAATAATTTTTTCAGTCTTCCTCGGTGTTTCTTCAACAAAGTCCCTGGCCAGCCTAGGGTTTGGATCCTTTCATTCTGTCCTCTACTGAGTCTCTCCTTCCCCCTGCATTGTCTCTTTTCTGCTCTTTTCCATCCCTTTTCTTTCCAGCTAACACAATAACACTAGTCCACAAGCAATGTATAGTTCCTGTCCAGTGGATATCCTCTCTCTTGCCTCTGTTGTTCCTCAATCAGGACAGTCTTTTGTTTAGTTAAATTGACTTTCTTAGTGTTCTATCAAAATCACTGGAATTTTTGTCCTTACATGGAGCTAGGGCTGGGCCATGCCTAATGTACCCTGACAGCAGCTGCCCACTGGGTCTCTGAATGGGATGTTAAGTATTTTTCATTCCTGATTATTTTCTTTCCATTGATTTGAAGCCATCAGTGATACACAAAAGAGGGCCAGCAGGGTCAGGGTGACTGCAGTTCCTCAGGGAGAGCAATCATTTGTACAGTAGATTAAGTGCTGTACTTTAGCTGCAGCATGATGAAGAGGATCAAAGGTGCTGGCAGATAGCTCTGGAGGTTGACTTCTTGTGTTGTCAAAATCTTTGTTAGAGACTTGCTATCAAATAATTACATAAATTTCAAACAGCCAGTACTTATATTTGCTTATCTTTGTGCTCTGTGAAAGCTGAGAGCTCTTTCCTGCAGAGAAAAGTTGTCATTCTCCACCACAATGTCCTGGTACTGAGACATGTCAACAGATGAAACAGAAGTGAGATGATCCAGAAAATACTCCATAAGTGGTCTATGTTGACTCTGCTGTTTTATGTTGCCAAAAGAAAAGTAGTTTACTCAGCACTTTCTTCCCATCTGCATCTTACAGCTCTCAAGCATCCCTTCTCTGTGTGTCTGTCTGTGATATGAGTAATAAAAGGCAATGTCACCCAAATCTTCTTCCTTAATTTTTTTTCCTGTGATATGCCACCCAGGAATCATACTGTGAGGGAAGTAAATGGGAACAACTGCATCAAATCAGAGGGCAGCTGCAGTATTAACTATCTCTTTTCCTCATAGAGTTCTTGACCGACTTGAGTTTGCTAGAAGCAGCTCTTGAAATGCAGTGGCAACCAAAGTTTATGATAGTGGATCATGCTAATAATGTCTTTTTTCCCAAGGATAAGAATAACTCTTATTTCTGCCTAATGTTGGCAGTGTTTCTAAACTACTCAGAATGTTTGCACTAAAATATTTACAGCAGGTAACAATTACAAGACAAAAGCCCATCACGCTATGACATATTATAACAGATTGTGATTTCATGTACAGGGAATCAAATTCTTTAAATCTATAAAATCACAACAAGCACTCTTTTAACTGCTATCCTGGGTAAAATTACAGCACATCATTTTTCTTTCCAACTGTTAAGTTCAGTTCCCAGAACTCTCCATATCCAACAGTCGCTGTGGGGGAGCTCAGTGTATAATTTAGCAATTCCATGTTTGCAGTGAAGAAAAGAGTGAGAACTCTCTTGCACTGAAAAAACATAAATTGTGATACGTTTACTCAGACTGAACGACTTAACACCCATAAGTTACATCAAAGCATCATCCACTGAGCACTTCATACATGGTGCACTCTACCAAGAATTCAGCATTAGACTGGAACAGCATCAGTAATAATAACAACTTCTTCACAGCAGACCCAGTGAGAATCATCACCACAGTGCTAGACTGGCTGCATGTACATATCAAAAGCAGCTGCCTCAAGTTTGACTCAAACAGGCCAGAACTGGTGCTGGCATGAAGAGAAGAAATGTCAGGGAGCTATTCAGGAAACTGAACTTGCCCTTTATCTAGTTTATGTGCCAGTAGGGAGCATGTGTATGCTAGGCTAGCTACTGCACATGAACACACCAATAGCAACAGTGGTAAGAAATGCCTCCTTCCATCTTCAAGCCAAAAAACCTGTGTCATTTCCTCTTGGACCAGAGCGTTGCTACCATGATTCATGTTCAGTTCTGCTTGGTTACTACAACCCACTGCACCTTGAGCTACACAGATGCAGAATAAAAAGCTAAAGAACCAGATACACTCATGAGAATCCTGACTGAGGAATGCCTTCATCTACGAGACAAGAGTGAGAGTCATCCTGGTACACTGCAAGTGTCATTTCAAACAAACTCTTGGCAATAGCCCAGCCAATTTTTCTTGAGCAGATCATAATGGAACCATGGAAAAGGTCAGGGGAAGGTCTTTTATGTCAGCAACCAACTCATTCACAGAATGGGTGAATATATTTAATATTACTCTCATGTTTACATCTATTGGCTAGATATTCCAGTGAGCATAGTGCAGACAGACAAAAGACAGAAATCTGTTCATCTCATACAAGGGAGTTTGCTTACATAGCCTCTAAAGCTTAAGGTGCACTTTTTTTCCCATAAAAAATAAATTCAGTTAAGAAATAACATTTTGGATTCCACTCTCTTTGACTCATCTAGTGGATCTGAGTCCAGTCGAGTCTCTCTCCAGACTAGGGAAATCTGAATTTTATCAGCTCCATGAATCACTACCAGCTTTCCTCACTTGACTCCAGAGTCACCCAACTTCAATTCTTTGGACATGAACCAATTCAGCAACAATGTGAAATAACGGGTGGAGGGTTTTTCTGATGCATGCCTGGCTGTGGAGCAGCGTTAGTCATTTAGAACCTGACAAAAGACTGAACAAGAAAGATGAAGTAATGTCCAATTAGTCAAAGGAGAACACTTGAGTACAGCCTATTCCAAAACAAGCCATGTCTTCCAGGTAAACTGATCACACTTCCTGTCATTTTCATGTAGTATCAATGATGTCCATTATTTTAATGAGATCAGATTATGAATCTAGTAACAAAAAGCATTGTTTATAGCATGAGTTTCTAGGATGACTGTTACCATGCCTCATTTGGCACAAATGTGTTTTACCTCTAACTTTTTTTTTTAAATCAGGAGCATACTCGTTTCCAGTTATTGAGATCAGCCACTGATACACAGTCAATGGAGAGACGTAAGCAAATCTCTCTGCAGAAGTGCATATGGCTTTTCACTGTATACAGAAGGTTTAGGTAGACAGCTCTTCTGAGGCAGAATAGGCACAGAATAGAGGCAGGTAGTTGTCATAGTTGTGTGGGATTGCTCTAGATCCAATTTCTCAACTTGTTAATAAACATTTAAAAGTTTCTTTCATTTTGTTTAGTGCTATATTCTCTATAAGAACAGATTTTCGTAACAAGCTCAATTTCTAATATGTGATGGAAATATTGTTTGTATTTTTTGTCAGAGCATCTTTGAAAGATATGGTAACCTGAGGAGAACCTCTGCATATCAGGCAGAGCCATCCAGTCAAGAACTCAACTAAGGCACAGCCATGGCCCTTAATGGAAGTTTTCTGTCATTTCCAGGGAAGCCTAGAAACATGTCCCACCACATTGCCTCGCAAAACTTATTACGGCTTGAAGCTGCACAAACGAGATATAAATGGAAAAATTACCATGGCACCTGCAGCAGTAGCTGATGATGTAAATGGATGTATTTGTATGTACATAAGAGATTCAATATTGTATCTTTTAAAGACGTATTTGCATTCTAATAGGATCCTGCCTAATGTTCTCATGCTACTATCATGTCATGCAGAACCATGCTGTTTGAATGCTGCTCATCAGTGTCAGCCAAACCAGTCATAATCAGAATTTAGAATTGCCTTAAAAATATATTTTGCTCTTACTAAGGTCATTCCTAATCAAATAGAATGAAAGAGTAATCCCCATCCAGTACCAGTTCAGATTTATGTGAGGCTTAACAAAAAATAGCCATTAAAATGAAGCAATTGGCTTTAATTGTTTCCAGTCATTCAGCATGGAAAGTCTTATCAAAACATCTGACAGTGACTACCTTGACTTAATTTATTTCCTGAAATTAAATATGATTCACACTACTGAAAAATCTGATGATTTACAACCAAGGTTGATTTTGTACTAAATCTGTTCCACACAGTTCTTAAAAAAAAAAAAAAGCCAGTCAAGGAATCTGTGTTTAATCCAGCTAAGTAGGTTCACATCAAATTAACGAGTTGCACTACTGGCAGACCTAGGGTAAACTCTTCAGAAGTCTTGAGTCTACATGTAGGTTTCCCAAATGTCTAGACATTTAAAAAAATGGGATGTAGGCTCCCAGGCTCTCTGCACTGATTGTCTAACACCTAATTTGTATGTGCTTTCCTTCCCACTCCACCCCCTGGCTCCAGAGTAAACACCTTGAGATAAATTTACAGAAGGATCAAGCACCTAATCTCAAGCCTCTAATTACCACTTTCTAATTTCAAGCAAAACAGTGTGTATCTTTCAAAGTGCTGCCTTCCTACTACTTATGCAGAAAGATACCTAAATATCAACAGATCAGTGTTGTAAAGTGCCTTTGGTGAGTCTTAAGGAAGAAGCAGCCTCAGCTGTACCGGTGCAGCTCAGGGCCAAGACCTAACATAAGGTTTTTCATTCCTCTGACTTCACCATACCCATTTGCTTCCCCCATTCCTGTTTCTGCAGCACTCTCACCCAATGTCCCATTTTCAAACAGCTAACCCTGAAAAAACTTCAGCTCACAAGCTCCAACATTGCTCTTTGACAGCCCATTTGTCTACAAGTGTAGATCAAGGCCAATTGCATTGCTGTTGTAATAACCTTTATGAAGAAAATCCATCTTAATTAAACGGAGAAGCACCATGCCTCCTATACCTTCAGCTCTGGCATTATTTGTTCTTGTCTATCTCTTGGCTAACCTGAATCCTAGGCTTCACTGTATTATCTCCCCTGCCTCATATTAGCGATCAAGTAGGGGAAACATCAACCATAAAAACCAGAAATAGTCAGGAGACCCTGTGGTCATGGCAAATCCTGGTGGAACCTCTCTGTGGTGAATCTCTCATTTTTGAAAATGAGTGTGCTGTAGTGGCTGTGAGCAAGCCATGCATAGTGGGTGTGAGACGACCATCCAGGCTGTGTACAATAAGCACCTGTGCTTGCATACATTCAGCAATGGTTACTATACAAGTTAATTAGCTGGTTAGTGTCCAGATACTGAGGCATCCTTCAGCCTAAATAGTGTTCATGCTGGAATTGTTGCTGACCAAAAAAAAATTCATTTTGGCACTTTCTTGCCTCTCCAAGGAACTATCCAGGTGGCAATATTAAAGCAAGGTATTCACTAGGACATCCCTAAAGAGTTTTTTGGGGCAATTGCTACTCCATTCCTCACCTTGGCAAACAAGTCTTTCCTGGGTACTCAGTTATCATCTGTCTGAACCATATTCCAGGCTCAGTGGTGCTTGCGTTGGTGTGTAACACCGTGACTGAAACATAGGGTGTCCATCCTCTGTTGCTTCACCACTAGTTAGCTGGTGCACAGGGCACACGGCATTGCTTTTTCTGCCTGATGGAGGCACCATCTGGACAAAGTCTAAATTTCTCCCCTCCCCATAGCAGGCTGGGAAGCAGAGAAATCTGCACGTCTTTGATCGGGATTTGTGTTACTGACGGTGGAAAAAAATCCTATCAATCTAAATATAAAATTAGTATTTAAAGACACTTTTAGGATAGGTAAGGAGAAGTAATCAGCTCTTGGCAGATTGTACAGCTGTCTGCATGGTAGATTTTTCCCAGAGAGTGATCTCTAAAAGAGAAGGCACTCCAGCAAAGTTCCTGAAAACTGTAAGTATTAAAGCTTCTTTACCTTTATTAGTATTCTCACTCCAAAATCCAACATTTAGAGAACTTTCAGATTTTTACATTTTGTGGAGAAGACATGTATCTCCCACAGACAGGCTTTAGTGTCCTACTGAAAGCAAGCATGTGCCCTAGGAACACCTTTGTTCTGAGTCCCTGGTGCCTAAGGTTTATTTTGCTTTTTCGCTGTGGCTGGAGAAAATAAGAGCTAAAGTTTTACATAAAATGAATATAAAAGAACGTTTACAAATTACAGTATACAACTACTATATATCTGGAAGGAGATATATATTCCTTTGCTTATATTCCTTCCTCTTTTTTCTTTTCCCCTTCTCTTTGCTCAAAAAGCTCCTCAGAAGCAGAGCTAGTCAATAGCATCCAGTGTTGAGAGAAAAGATTGTGCAAATGTTTTAATTTAGTCAGCATTTCCTGGCATTTTTTTATTCCAATGAAACAATAGAAACTGAAAAATTTTGCTCAGGTTTTGTGTGTTGAAAACTGGATGTCATTTTTTGGCTTTTTGTATTTGAGTTTTAAAACAGAAACATTTCAGCAGAAAGTATCTTGCCAACAGTAAAATCTTTCAGCTTAACTTTTTGTGGAAAGTCAATTTCTGAGAAAGAGTTATGTTTTTTTGACTGGCCATCCTTAGCATTGATCTTGCCCTGCCAGTGTGGAACATGTTGTCAGTGAATTATCACACAGAAGAAAATTACTTTCTTTCCTCACTGTTAGTAGTTGCTAGGCCAGCTTGCCTTAAACAATATGAGGGACACCATTTATTTCAGGCCCAAATTGATTTAGTCCTCAGCAAGGCTGATGAATATACTGTTGACAATAGAAACCGAGCTAAAAGAAGTAATCTTACATGTACTGAAGAAATTCAAGTCAACTGCTGTTTGAAATACATCCTTTACTTTGAGGTTATGCCATGTGCAACACTGGAAATGTTGGACATTCAAGCCTGAGCAGATTGAATGAACTGAGTTATGGTCATCCATTTAAAATCTGGTTTAGGGCTCATAATGAAAAGGAATTACTGTAACACCACTCATTTAGTTCCCATCAGTAAAACTGTCATTTTACCATTTCATGGCTCTGTCAGGTCATGTCACAGCCCTCTCACTTCAGGTCTTCCCAGTCAAATTAATGTTTTATTGCAGCCCAGCCATTAGCAGTGTTATTGCCCCACCAATCTTATGCACCTAAGCACTAGCCAGCCAATATGTATAATTAAGTAATTAGATACAACTGGACTATTTGCCAACAGAAACAAGAAGCACATTTAAAGCCCTGAATTACTACAGGCTGGGTTAAGGGATCTGAAAAGAAATACACACTGTATGCTTATCACTTGTTTTCCCCACAAAAGCAGTTGTGTAAGGTCAGGGTAAAACCTTGGCTCTGCCTCCTCAACACACTGAGCAGTGCAGCTGAACAGGCACAGTTGGTGTTTTTCTGCTGATTTGTTGCAAAATTGGATCCTGCTGGATAGCAGCATGAAGGGATTTGACTGAGCTTCATAAAGATCCTAAGGTGCTCTTGGGGTGACGGGAGTAATATGACACTGTTTACTTCAAACATACAAGATAGGTAAAAGAAAAAACATGTATACCATAATAACCACCATATGTGTGGTCTTATTCCAAAGTATGCTACAGCCATGCAAATAGATTGGAGAAAAAAAAAAAATGAGGCCATGTGTAATTTAGGTAAGAGACAGTAAAGACTTAGCCTTCACCAATGACTGCTGATGATGGGTGATGAGCTCAGATCCAGAAATGCACGTATCTGCCTTTACTGTCAGTAAAATATGCCTGATTAGAATTTAGCTGGTAACTGCAGCAGGGTATTTAGAGGTACACTCTAGGCCTGGAAGAGTAGCTGTGGAAGATGAGAAGCTGGTTGCAATGGGGAGATTAATGTATACATTTTAGGACAAGCTGAAGTTTCTACTCTGTCTGAACAGAACTTCTAAGTTCTTCTGAGCCTCCTAACACCTCTTTTAATGCTGGAGAAGGAAAACAAAAGTCATCTGTACTGGACAACCAGCATGCTGGTGTGAACACTTCATCCCAGCAATATTCACACAGTAAAACAGGAGGAGTTAGCCAAGAGAGGAGCCACTAAACTGCCTTTATCCAATTGCAGTGTTTCAAATATCATGGGCAACTCCTGCAGAGAGGCTACAGACTCTCATCCCTCCTATAGACCAAAATACCAGTCACAAAGTACCGCTATGCTTTAACGCAGAGGGCTGGAAATGTCACCTTGTCAGTCATTCCGTATTCTGCTCACCCACAGTCCCAACCCTCAGTCCTGGTGTGAGGTGAAGCTGACTTCCCCTTTACAAGAGAAGGAACCCTTAGCCACAGACTGAGTGGTAAAAAAGAGACTTTGCAATGATCCTTCCCTCTTGGTGTTATTGAACCATCTTGGGCTTTTTGTGCTATTTGGACAAAAAAGCCTCACCCAGAGGTATGTCTAACATGAGCAAATGTGCCTAAGCATGAAATAAGGTAAAGTAGCTGCCTTGTGATAATCATTTAACTGGTTTGTCATCCTAAGCTTTGTTTTTGCTGGCTCAGTGTGGCAGACAAAATAGTAAAAATGCATGCTTGACGTCTATTTGTCCTCTACTAATCTGCAGCTTAATTATACCATGTGGTTGTTAGCACCCTCTAACAAGACTTAAATTCAAAAGAAGAGGATATGACAGAACTGGATGAAGAAGATACAACTGTGAAAGTTTATAGTACAGAAGCCATGGAAAGTAAATGGATGTGTTTCTGATGGCAGAAGTAGCCTAAACGTCTCCCAGGAAAACACAGTAATTCAGGCTTCATGCATATATTTACACTGAAAAGAAAAAATGCAAGAGATTAAATAAAAACAGCCAACGCAGCTTGAAAGGAAGTAGTTTGAAGTTTAAAGCATGTCCTTGAGATAAGCAAAGAGGTAGGAGCTAATGGACAGAAAGGGACTCACTGACTGCCTGGCCCCATCTCAGAAGACAGCTGAGGCTTGCTTTTTTTCTGGACACACTGCAGCAGTTTGAATTCCTGACCCACTTGGATGGAACGATTTGCCAAGAAGACTCTGTCACAGAAGCCATCATCTGTATCCTGTGATTTAGCCAAACAAACCTTCTGTTTTGCCAGAAGCAAGACTCATCCAAGCTGTAGCAGGGGACGTAGCACACACAGACTGGGGTGGTGCTCTGATTCATCTGCAACGCAGACTAGGACAGAGGGACTCTTCGTCACGTTACTGCCTGCTTGAAACAGGGCAAAGAACGAGCTTACTTAGTCCTGACCACCATCCTCGGAGGCAAAGTGCTGCAGAGCCATGGAAGTCATACAAATCCAGAAAAATAGGACTAGGAGGCACCTCAAGAGATGATCTAATTCACATCCTACCCCTAGAACAGCACTGCTTTCTGCCACCAGAGATGTGGCTGTGAGGAAGCATTCACAGAAGTCAAAAATGTGAACCCAAGTGCATACATACCCGCTCACAGCAATAGGGAAGGAATGGAAGACTGAATCTCATTTAATACGTATTTATTTTTGCCTTAGACTGTGCAGCTTTTGTAAGTCCAGTCTAAAAATAAAACCAGAATGTTGGCTGATATTACAAAGAACTTGATGAAAGGACTACAGAGCACTGTTGAAGAAAGAGTGATAAAATGATCCTTTTTTTTTCCCACTGAGATTTTCACTCTATTCTTAACTCTGTTTATTTTCCCCCTCTGAAATGTTTTAATTACTTGAGAAGCAGAGCACACTTTTGAAGGAGAAGTTGAAAAATTTCGTGTGTTTCCAAAAATTTCAAATTATACTTCTCATTTCTGGGCAGTCTGCTTTATATCTGGGTATGGAAACAGCATAGCCTCAGGACAAAGATCCCTCAGAAAATACCTAGGTTTGGTCTTGTTTGTTTCTTTCTTTTTTCCCTGATTTCTCAAAAGTACTTGTTCCAAATGCAGTGTTGTAAACTCTCAATAGTATTTTTATTTGATATTGCAGTATTTGCATGAATGTCTGCAGTTTGAAAAACAAAAATAATTGTTAGGAAGCAAAGACACAGTGTATCAGAGTATCAAAGCATGCAGATCTCTAAAAAACCCAAAGAAACTAGAAACTAATCACTGGTTTCCTGAGAGCTCTAAAGGGACTAAAGTTAGTCTGTGCATTTGCATCATTTTTCTGCTGTTCAGTTCAAACCTATGACTGCATTTGTATTTTTTAAGAGGTTTCTTAATGTCTGCATCTGTAGTAATGTGCTACAGTAGCTGGGGGGGCTTTTCAAACATATTTGTTTTATTTATGAATTAGACACCCACTCTTTACTTTTGTTTTCTCTGGAAGCCTCTGTAAGAATGGACAAGACTGGCTCATGTCATATGTCTTTTAGATGTTTTCTTTTTCCTTGGCTGTGCAGAACTGGGCTACTTGAAATGAAAACTTTTTCATTTGTGAAGAGTTTGCTGCTAGATCTCTTTCAGTTTTTCTCTAAAAATAGATCTTCTAGATCTGAGTCATGGGTCATGCTCTGATGTAAACAGGGACCAAAAAGCACAGACCAGCACACAGCATTGCAAGAGAAGAAAATGTTTCAGCAACACAGCTTGAAAAAGATGCTCTACTACAGCTTCCATGAGTAGCCAAACTTTCAGGATTACTCCTTTATGTGCCTTCCAGCACAACAGTCATAATACTGGCACATTCAGTGACTCCTTGTAAGAGCTGTAGGCTGACACCTTTATCAGCTCGGAGCTATTTTGCACTAACAAGTCATGGATTTTCCTGCAGCCTGAGCAAAGGGACGTTGTTTTCAAACAAGTGGGAAACTATTATTCTGTTCATCAATGACCTCAGGATGCCTCCAGAGATCAATATCAGTCAAGAAAACTTTGTGGGAAGGTGGTTTTCTTCATCTTAAGCCCTGGCACAAGAAACATGGATGACTTACTGTTTTATAGCTGCTGCCCAACTCATCTGAGTTTGGAATCCAAAGTCGGTTGCATTAGTCATTGATTACGTCAGTTAACCTTTTCTTTGAAAGGGCAACCTATCAGCTTTGTCTGAACATATGACTGTAGTGCAGAGGGGACCTGATCTGGACTCCCACGCATGACCTGGCCACCCACTGCCCACTCAAGACACAGTGGCTGCCAACATAACAAGGCAGCCACATGCTGTGGTATGACTTGTAAGACTGGTCCCCAGGTGTACAGCACAGACACATCCTCATTTCAGAATGACATAGATTAATATAACCAATATAACTAGTTCTTTGGAGGCAGAGTGGGGAGAAAACCATACTCTCTAAAGATCTGAATCTATGAACAATAGCTGAAAAACTTAACATACAAAAAACTCACCCTGGTCCTTCAGTGCCAAGATGAGCAAACTAGAGAAGTAACGATCCCCTAGATGCCATTTGTTACTGCTTTCCAAAGCTGGGCAACCCAAATAAGTACATGCTCCTAGCTTGTCACTTTGCAGTTGGAAAGTCAACTGGTAGTGCTAGCAGTGGTGGAGGTCTACCAGACGGTCAGTTGTGATGTTTACTCAACAGTGGTGAGCATTAGTAACATAGCTGTGATGAAACTGCCTCAAGAGAATAACATTTTTCAGCTTCTGTGGACCACCAGGTGCATCAGGGTGGCCAAGAAGGCCAACAGCATCCTGGCTTGTGTCAGAAATAGCATGGCCAGCAGGACTAGGGAAGTGGTTGTCCCCCTGCACTCAGCACTGGTGAGGCTGCAACTCGAATGTTGTGTTCGGTTTTGGGCCCCTCACTACAAGAAAGACATTGAGGTGCTGGAGCGTGTTCAGAGAAGGGCAATGAAGCTGGTGAAGGGTCTAGAGCACAGGCCTTATGAGGAGTGGCTGAGGGAACTGGGGTTGTTTATCCTGGAGAAGAGGAGGCTGAGGGGAGACCTTATCGCTCTCTACAACTCCCTGAAAGGAGGGTGTAGTGAGGTGGGTGTTGGTCTCTTCTCCCAAGTAACAAGCAATAGGATGAGAGGGAGTGGCCTCAAGTTGCACCAGGGGAGGTTTAGATTGGATATTAGGAAAAATTTCTTCACCAAAAGGGTGAAGACCAAATGTGTGTTAAACTTTGCCATGGACCAAAGGGCAAATTGCAGAATCAGCTATAGCTGGGCAGTTGTGCATGACAGCAGGAAGTTTTGACAAGCCTAAGTTCCTTCAAAATAACTTTTGTCCCAGATCTACAACACATTAACTACTAGCATCCTCATCAGACACATGACCCAGTCCATCAAGGTACTTAATGAGAGTAAACCCTTTTTATTCAACACTGTCACCAAGGAAAAGTAAATGCACTGGCTAAGTGGCACATTCTGTGCTCAGGTGTTAGCCATCCTAAATATAATCTTGTCAAGCAATGGATGAACTGAATGAATAAACTTTTGGGTAAGACTGGTTAACTAGTTAATTTACATTCTGAACAGTTGTTTTCAAAACTGTATTCTACATTTTTGAAGGGACACAGCAAATATGGCTCAATATACGAGGTATACTTTCTTCCCACCATGAATTATTTTTTTCCTGAATTTACATCAGAGCATGTATTCAATGGTGTCTGACAAATCTTGAAAGCCAGCAATTCCAAATACACTATCAGAACACAGGAAATGGATTCACAGAGAGATTTACATAAGGTTACCTTGACATTATAAGACGAAAAAATACCATACGAAACTGACCTTCTGCTGATTTGTGGTTATGAGTGTTTAGTCATGTATGCATGTATAGTTCTAACAACATGTGGCTATGAGTGCATAAAATGGCATTTGCATTGATATCACCAGTTAAGCAAATCAAGTCCACAATTAGGACAAAAATAGATTTTAATTACAAATTAAGGTTATATAAGTGTAAGTGCAGATGGAATAATTAGAACCTTTTTAGTGAAACCCTGAATGCTTATTCATGAAGCCATAGAGAGTTATAACAACATCTGGTTAAATAAGAGAATAGAATATTCTTTTAATTTATTAAGTACCTGCTACTGTGAAAAGGAAACTTGGCTCTGCACTGAATCACATGTGAAGTGTATGCATTGCAGTGTTCATTTCTGAAAATCATAGTAGCATATTGCTTACTGATGCATGAATGTTTTAAAGTAAGGCACTGATAAGCAGTGCATAAAGTAGTAAATTAATTAATTTAATCTCTTAAACTGTGTCTCATGTTGTCCAGGTGGTACTGTGGCAAAAAAGTGACATCTTGCTGAAAAACAGCAGACAGCCCAAAGACAGAGACCACCCCTTTACAAACACTGCACTAAAGAGTATCCTTTAGAAGAACTGTTTACCTTTTTTTGCTGTCTTTGATATCATTGTAACAAGACATACTGTAATTCTTTTTATAAAAATGGGCGCATCAGCTCACAGTTACTGTGACGCTGTGATTACAAGACAAAATCCTAATGTTATACAGTCCATAACAAATAAATTTATGTGATTTTTGCTGTTAAAGGAAGAAATGCCCCTAATCAGAAAAATAGTAACACTTAGGGTGTCATTGCACTGACCTCAGCTGGGAATACCTGCAGAATGACTGTGCCCCAGAGGTACTTGCTAAATACCTCATAGAGGGAACAAGAAAATATAAACTGAAATAAAATTGTTCTCTCCATATTTTTCAATGGTAAAATTAATCTGACGTGTGATTGTACTTCCTGTGTGAATGAAATACGCACAGAAGCTCTAGGAAGATAAGATGTCTTTGGAGCTTAGTTTGATCAAGAGAACTTCAAGAGTTTTCCATTATTCTCTCTAGTTGGTGCTTTCTAAGTGGCTCCCTAAACACAGATGGCAAAGTTTCATTTTGAAACAATAAAAAAGAAATGCTGTATCTCAGTTTTAGCTTGTAAACTGAAGACTTGGATTACCTGAGAAAACAAAATTCTATTTCACAGAGTGATCTTTTTCAGGCGCTATATATATTAACAGACAATTTCTAAACCTCCTGTATAGACTCTATATCTACTTCCTTAAACGATGCCTTATGAAAAAAATGTTACATTGACCCCAGCAACTGGAACCATAAGGAAATATGAAGTATTGTGAGACTAAAGTTAAAAATCACAAGAGCTAGCAAGAAAAAACACTCTCTTTCTGGAATACTACTATTCCAAGCAGTGGCTTTTGTAATCATTTTACCTTCTTTCCTTTCCTTTTTCAGTCTCACTTTTTTTACTTACAAAGTTACTTGAGGGCTCTTATTTAATATCTAAATACATTTCTTGCTGCTTTTTTTCTGTACCTCAGAGACCCCAAGGGTTTCTGCAGGTGAAAGTGATGCCACCTGAATACAGCTAAAGATAATTAGTTTCACACTATTTCATTTTAACTTAGCTTAGCTAAGGAGAGCAGATAGATCCTCCTAAATCTCCTGTATTCCTGTACGCAAATTCTGGGTTAAATTAAGGCAAAGCCATCATAAGACTTCTCAGCAGTGTAGGTAAAAATGAATTTTGCCAACTGACTGTGGGGCAGAGCAGGGCTTTGCCCAGGACACAGGTTGGGAGTGGGAGAGCCAAGCGCTGTCCTCTTGCCGTGGCTTGCCAGAGCAGGGCTGGTGGTCATCACAGAGGCTGCAGCATCACTCCTGCACATCAGCAGCAGGTGGCCAACCCTTCCAGAGCCCTGGCACAGACCGCACAGCAGGGCCCTGGGCATTCAGCTTCCCCATGCAAATTATCTCCTTTTTTGCATATCCCTATAGCTGGCTCTGAACCAGCACTTCCCATGTAAACACAGCATACCCATAGGTACAGCAGCTTGTTGGATTGATCTGGATAGATTTAAAACCAGAACCAGTTCTAAGTCACAGACAAAATTAGTTCCAGATAAAGCAATCCCAGTGCCATTGTAAAAAGATGATGAGGAAGTTGTGAATGGGAGAGATTTTGGGATACGCTTGTCAGACAGAAGAGGAGTTTTGTTTGTTTTACTGTTGTGGGACATCGGGTGTCATTTCCTTCTGAGCAGCAGGTTATCTGCATTTGGGGACCAATTTGGAAAGATCAAGCTAGAGAAAAGCATCCACATTTTCTTCACACTGGAGCTCTATTGACTAAAAATGTTTCATGAGTTGCATGCTTCAATTGAAGAGATCAATCTTAGTAAAGGCATAGAAGGAGCATAACGGCAAGGAAGAGTGAACTTAGATATGATGAAATTAGTCTGATGCTTGGTAACCTTGTTTCAGTGAAGAAAAGGAGCCCACACTTTGAATCTGGGATTCTTTGTTCCCTTTATGAGCAGCAATTATTACATTTTATATAGACATAGGTTGACTACACTCACACACCCAAAAAAATCCAACAAAAAAAAAGCCTTAAAAGTTTTTGCAGAAATAACTTGGAAATTCTCCAAATTTCTATCTAACTGAGTCTAACTGAAGTAGCTGCATTCTCTGGCATACTAAAACTAATGGGTTTAGTTCACTTTAATGACTAACAATCTATTTATTTTTTGCATTACATAAGAACAGATTGACAGTGAAAGGTCCCCTATTACCAATTTCCAGAGCAGAATAGCTCTTTAAGTGTATCTATCTTTTCTACCGTCTGCCAAATAACAATAGCTGTTTTTATCATCCAGACAATCTGATGTATTTCATTAGATACCTGTTTGTACACCTCCAAAGTATTAAAAATATAAACGACCGTAAGAGTCTCTTTCTCAGTCTATGTCTCCTGTTTTTCCCGATCTGAGTAAGGACTAGCTTGATTATTTCCCTGTATGCTTACCATATTGTCTATGTTTGTCTGAGTTGAAGTTTTTAATCTGAAAATTCATTTTAGGGGACAGTTAAATAAATATTTTTACATTTATTCGTGTGAGAAAATCTGAAGCCATTTTTGTTTCAGAAATTAGTAATCTAGTACACATTCAGCTGCTATGGAAGTTCTGCCTTCATCACTTTTAAGACTACCCCTATTTTATTGATCAAGCATAATGCAGTTGTTGCAAAGCATCTCTGTCAAAGGCTATTTCTAATTACTAATCCCATGAAACAACTGGAAACACTACCCTACACAACCATTATTTTCAAAAGGAAGTTAACAGTATATAGCAACAGAAAATAAAACATCAACATAAATTAATCACAGAGATTTTTACTGCAAAGAAAACAGGCTGTTGCATTTCATACTTGCTGGAGCTTTATCAAAGTCCATAACTTTATTACTGGATATAATGGCCAACTGTCTTCTCTTTTCCACCAGTTTTGCATCTGTTGCATTATGTTCACTGGAATATACTTCCAATATATCATGGTCTGGGATGACAACCAGGGTCAATGAGAAGCCATAACTCGTTCCCTAGAGATGATAAACACACCTTGTGATAACAGGAGCCAGGTCTGCCACCAAATGAATAAAGTTGGGCATTGCTTTCATTTTGTATTATTTTCATTAAGTCATCAGAAGGTAGGTATGACTAATAATGTGAGAAATCATTGGTGCCAGAAATTCAAAAGCACTTTTGATGTTTCTGACACCACTGCATTGGTTTGGACTGCTTGAATGGAGAGACTATATTTTATCCTTGCTAGAGCTACATATTATTCATATTACTATTTTCTTACCTTGTCACAGTAGCTCTCCCAGCATATCTGTAGTGACCATGATCTCCGCAATAGAGAAGACTGCATGAATGAGGACTCAGCATTCAGAGTTCAGAGGAAATAGCACAGTTTTGCATGTCTATTTATTCTTGCCCCCACTTGAGTGCAAAGACCTATGCTATTCTAGCACTTTCACCCTGTCCCACAGTCTGCTGGAAATGGAGAAGGACTGAGGAACAGGTTTGCCATCTATAAGGGAGACCCAACATGCAAAGAATGAATACACTTTCTTTTTTTTCTATAGAAAGACAAAACTAATCTAAAAAAGTTGTTTCTGTGTCTTTGCCTCGTTTGAACACTGGCTGCCAGGGATCCCAGATGTAAGCAGTTAATGTGATAGTGGCAGACAGCTTTTCTTAGCTTCTTGTTAACTTGCTTACGAAACTCAAAATGTCGTTGCACCACTTGTATTCATAGCATTGTTTTAAGCAAAAAGGTGGATTCCTTTCATGACAATGGATTTCTAGTTCCTACAGAAACATTAGATGTTGACTGCTTTTCCTAGTAATCTGGAAGATAAAGTATTTGGGAACGAAAATATTTCCCAAGTTGCTGTCAGGGCTTTTGTTGTGTCTAGGCCTGCTTCTTGGAAGATGTTTTTTTTTACTTCTGGACTCACAGTTAGCTGATTGTACCAGAGGTACACAATGTTTTTTTCCAGTTGAAAACAATCCCTCACAGATTGTTAAAATGGGTTTAGGTTTACAGAAGAAATCCTTGTTTAGAAAAGTTTAAAAGGAAGGTAGAACAACATTGCTGAAGTTATAACCACAGCTCACTTCAAACAGCCTGTCCCAGCACTATGCTAAAATACAGATTAGACTTGTTTGCTCATAAACCTCTTATCTGTTGCTCAAAGACTTTTATAACAAGCTAAATGGTAAGTAATATTTTAATTTATTGTAATCACTTAGAGGGTCTCCAATCTTGGTAACACTGATAATGAACACACTACACATCTCAATGTTTGATAAAGTTTTGACACCATTGTGCTGTTCTTCTCTGGAAAGATTATCACATTTTTGTTCAAAACACAAGGCTGCCAATTTGAGTTGATATGAGTTTAATTTTATAGGTGCTATAAAAATCTAAAAATTCCTCATGTTACTGATACTAAGGAGAACTTATCCGGGAGCTGTAGCAAGACAATTTTCTGTTCATGCACTTTACTGATGGTGACTTCTCAGGGAAAAGGAAAGTGTCATTTGTACCTGAGGTTTCAAAAGGCTTCTGAAGTCCCCAAACTGGATTGAACCTTCCACAATTCACATGACAGGGATGACACAGAGATCTACGTGCTATACTTCATCCCAAAGAATAAGCATGGAAGTTCTGAATGTTGGTTTCACAAATGAACACCGCAATATTCTTTCTTCCAGACCGTGAAAGTCTTTTCCATAATCATAGATAAGTGGAACAGAAAGGAAAAAATATGAAATAGCAATGCATTTAGAGAGAATGAATTGCTCTGGCTTCCTGTCACATGCCAAGCTTTGCTCTTTGCTTTGATGTTATCATACTACCCCTTTTATTCTCCTCTGTCAGTAGTAGAATGATGAAACTTCTTGAAACTTTGTGGAAAATCCTTTTTCTGTGTGTGAAGTTACTGCTTGTTTCACCTATGGCTGGTTAAAGAGATGGCTGTTATAAGAAAGCAACTGAAAACAATTTGTTCTTGTCTTTCATAGAGCAACCTTAGATGTGTTTGCCTCCACTATCTTGTTTAAAAGTTTTAGTATTTCCAGCAGAAGCAGTTTCAGCATCCAGATCTTCTAAGCTGTGCTTTCTCTTCTTTTTCTTTTCCCTTCATGCTTATGCCACTGCTACAGCTTTCTGGCTCAGAGCTATCAGATTTTCAGCACTAAGGGTTACATTTCCCTCTAGCTGACACCAAACTATAAGTTTATCTACACTCGACATCTGCAAACGCTCATCATCATGTCACCTCTGGTGCCTGGGATGATGGCAGTCACATAAATATAACTACTTCTAAACTGTAATAGCACTGTTTATGCCAGAAGTCCTCAGAAATATAATGTGAATGCAAATGAAAGAGGATAGTCCTCAATGCAAATGTTGCCCACACTGATGGTGAAGCTCTTGTCATGAGATAAAAACAATGTCTCCTGAAATTCTGATGTTGCCTCCAAGACACACCCAAGAACCCATCTAATGTAGAGTATTTCAGCTAAGCACTTGTAACAGAAAAAACAAACTAATTCATATTTCTTGTCAGGTGAGTAAGTGAACATTGGCACATTTTCAATCCACTTAGCTGGAGTTCCCTGGAAACAAAGAGCATTCCTACACCAAAGATTTTGCCTTTTTAAAAAAAATTAAATATGTTGCCACAGAAGTAAAGAAACAAACAAACAAAAAAAGGCAGTTTAGAACATTTTTAATAACCCTCATAGCCAAAAATGATGATGCCTTTCCCCCACTAGATAAGCAGGAACCCCATGAGAATTTGTCTGAAGATGATGAGGAAAAGAAGCTGAAAACAGAACTGGGAGCTTAAATGTATCATTGCTGTAATATCACTGGCAGTGCTTCAGCACTATCGTCAAGGAAAAGCCTGAATTCAACATAAGGAAATTAATGCACTCCAATTCAAGTTTTGTGGAATTATCTTACCAGGTCCATAATTTATGAGCTGAAAAAACCAGCAACAACCCAACTAAGGAAGCATCAAATGCAGCTTGCTCTGAAGACATAAGAAGATACAAATATAAGCAGGAATGGATTGAATTGAGTTTTACTTAAGAATTAATGGATAGTCAGAGCAGGTACAAAAGGGAGGTTTCATTGATGAGAAAGAATGCAACTCTGTGCAGCAAGAACTGAGAAATTAAATATGAGTTTTAAAGGGACAAGTTGATGGTCTTGAGCACAGTTTTCAGGCCAGACCTCCTCACTCAAGGAAACTGGTTGGCAAAATCAAAAGAATGCTGGATACATTTGTTAGACAACTAATCCTTGGAGAAATGAGGCTTGATAAACAGAAACTAAAATAGAAGATTTAATGAAAACGCCACTATAGCAAAATAACTCTTCCGGCAGCTATGAGACAGATACTCATGAAAGCTGTAATGAGTTTGATGAGTAACTTGCTTTTAATCAGCTAGCTTTTGCATGATGACTTTTTAGAATATGCAATTTGGTAATAACACAAGCAAATTTTTTTAAGTAGCAGCTGGAGAATATGGCAGGAAACCTGAGGTAAGAGAGACTTCAAAAATACTACTTGTTTGCATATTAGTCAGTTACTAGGTGGTTTGGTTTATCCATTTCTTGATTACATATTAACTCATGTGTTAAATGCCATATTTGTTCAGATGACCAAAAGACGCTGATTAGCATGTGCCAGTAATTTAGCACTTTTAACAGAAAGCCTAAGAGTCTGCTAGGATGCAGTTCCTCCTGGGTCCAGAGGCACAGTACTCAGGACACCAAATGCCTTCACAATCTGTTTTTCCTTTGCTGTTAGAGATATCAGGCTCAAAATGAATGTTCTTATGCAGTCGCTCGAATTTTAGGCATTTCCAAACAATTTCTCATCAGTGAATGCAATATGTCTGTCAAGAAGTGTCCATTTTTGTCTGTTCATATCAAAATTTCTGGGCAGCTGTGGTTAGAAACTAAACAGGGCAGCTGTCCTGTATGTTGCTGTCTCTGTCTAAGGATCTCAGGAGGCTTAGGCAGACTGGTTCATTCAAAAATCCAAAATGGGTGCAAGCTGGGCACCAAATTCCTCTGCCCTGACAAATCTGAGGTTCCTGTGGACCTGTAGAGAGGCAAACTGTTAGGAGGTGGAGGACTCCAAGGTGGCAGACTACCGTAGCTACAGCAGTTAGAGACCAACAGAGCAGGGCTTATAGAAGTGCCATTTTGGACTTGAGTGCCTACATTTTTCCCTAGCTTCCCTACAGTCATCTTATCTTCTGCATGATTTTTGGACTGAAGAATCATTATTAAAGATTCATTTTAAGTTCTGACCAAAAAAAAAAAAAAAAAGAACTGAATAGTCTTGTTACTGTTCCATCTGGCTTTCCCACCAAGAATATCTATCAAGTAGCTTTTTTGGTCCAAAGTCTTGGGACCCTACCTAGTAGCTCTCAAGGTTCCTAGTCTGAACAGATCCTGCCTGACCTCTCTTGCCTCTCCTGTGAATGTCTTTTAATGATCTTCCAGGGTCTTCTGCTTCCTTTTCTCCAGTCTTGGCTTCTAGATTGACTTTCTTATCCCCTCTGACAGGTGATATCTAAACAAGTCCTCTTCTCTTAGTCTGCACTCTGGAAATCCAGATTTGGAAACTCTTCCTTTGCACTACAGCCAGCTCAAGGTTCTGCTGCCCTTCCATGGGAATGAGAGATCACCAGGGCTGAAAAGGCATGATGCTATCCCTGCTTAGCCTTTAGATGAAACAAGGACTTTTCCTGATGGTTTCTCCTTCCTGTTCAAGAAGAAAGATGTAGTGACAAAAAGAGTTTATTCTGGACAATCTTAATGTTTTAGAAGCAATGGAATTCTCACAAAATATAAAGGTATATACAAATATCAGAGAAGTATGCAGATGTATATTAATCCCTCATCAGTTTGTTAGCCAAATCGTATTTTCCAACACAGCAATTTATAACTTGACCAGTCTTAGACCACATACCCTGCAATCTAATGCAGTCATGTTGGCAGTGGCATATTCTTTTGCTAGACTTTTTACATGGAAACTCCTTCCTTTACAACCAATGTTCTCCCTTTAGTTTACCAGTAGCATCCCAGTGCTGACCTGCACCCCAAATCAAGACTGAACCATATTGCACTAGATAATGAAATAATGCAGAGCAGCAGGCCGTTTTTGTCCAAAGGTGCTTGTCATGTACTTCAAGCAAGTCACAGGCAGGGAGAACTGGGAGGGAAGACACGAAAGCCGTGGGAAGGATTGTGCGGTTGCGGTGACTCAGCCTGTGTAATTAGGATTAGATGGTGGCTTTCATGTCATTACTCTGTGTAAGGGGGAGTGCACAGGAGGAGCACCAAGGAAAGTTTGCTTCAAGAAGCTGTAGTCTTTCATGGGAATCTTTGTGCCCACAGGAATGAGTAATTCACTCATGCACTCTGCCCAGTTTATTCCTCAGGACAGAGCTTTCAACACCCTTCCCACAATACTGACTCAAAACAAGAAGGGCTGGCACTCCCATGCTACAGAAATTGCTGGGCTGCATGAGGAGGAAAGAATTACCAGTCTAAATTCTGCTTCCAAGTATATGTCCCTCTTTTATTTATATATACACTCAAATATTAGATTGCTTCAGTAAATGAAAGAGTACAATGTGTATTGGTGTGCATGTGATAGAGTTGACAATTAGCTGCAATATTTCAATGCAGTCAAGGGTAAATACAGGTGAAAAGAGTTTATCTGCTTCTAATTTCAGCAAGAACAAATTTATCTAGTTCCCATATATATCATACAATTAATTAATCCCTATTTTTATTCATTTACTTCTTCAAGACTAATATAACAGTAACTAAATAATCTACTGCAGTAGCAAAAGAAACTTACAAAGATAGCTGACAGTATAGTAAGGTTTTTAACAAATGTGGTTTTGAGAATTTAATTTAAAAGATTTACTGTTTTCAAATAGATGCTGAAAAGAAACTATCATTTTAGTGATAATAGTTTTCTTAATATTTTCTTACTAATGAATACATCTTGAACAGAATCATCTCTGACATTTTAAAAGATTCAAATTATTCCTTAACATCAGATCACTATGCACAGCTTTTTTTTTAAAGGCAAACTTTGTATTTGATACAATCCCAAATAGCTTAGTGATAGGTCGTAATAAATCCTGGCACATTAAATCCTGAAACACAGCTGGTTAAATACAATACTTGCTGCAAAAGAGAGGTCTTCTGTTGAATGAATATTCATTTAAAAGACTCCAATCCAGGATTATGTTCAGAAAACAAAAACAAGTCATACTCAAGGAAACATAATGGCTTGGATTTGGGAATTGCGTAACCAGTAGCAACTGGTTTTTCTTTTCTTTCATTGGTGATGTAGCAATATTTGTTCCTTGAAATGACCCCTTGCAAAGGAATCAAAGAGTACAAGTGTTGCAAAAGAAATCAGACAGAGTAGAATAAAATCATACACTAGGAATTAGATGATAAGCCATTAAGAAATTCGAAAACATCAAGTGCATTTCCCTACAAGCCATTCCTACTGCAGTAGCATAAACATGCCCAGTTCAACAATAAAAGGTTTCTTTATGACACAACAGCTGAATTTACAGTGATCTCAGTTCTCAAGTCATGATCTTAAAAAGCAGCTTTAAAACTGACAGCAAAGAGACTAATAAATACAATTTTATATTGTTTTATGACTGGCTTCGTAATGTTTGAAGCAGTGAAAGATACTCCAGTATTGTAATTCACAACATTACCCTTGATACCTGGCAGCCTTTTAGCCTCTACTGAAGGAAAATCCCTGGAGACAAAACACCAACTTGCTTACCTTCTTTACAAATGGGGCATTACTGCAGCAAATTGCATTTTCCTTTAAAGCATAAGAGCAACATTCATTTTTGCTTTATCTAACCTAGGTCAAACTATTTGTTTATATATTTTGATAAAATCTTGATTTTCTCAAAACCAGAACTAATATTAAATGTCATACTGAAATGGCCATTGAAATAGGAAGCGTTAGACAATATCTTTTGTTGAGAGATTCTTCACACTATGTTGATAGTTACTGAAATAACAGTAGTCGTGATTCCTATCGCTACGTACAAATCAGTCACTCTGGACCTTTCACAGTACCTAATAAAAGAATACAGCCCTAAATTTGTTGACATACACATTTTGTTGCCGTGGAAAGGAAGAGGAATACAAGCTGTGGCAGAGGTAACATAAGTGTACAGGTTACAGAGACAGATAGGGAACTAGAAGGGGGGAACAGGGAACTGCTTTTGGGTAGAAGGATGTTTGGGAGAACATGGGACAGGAGGTGAGAGTTGGGAACGGAGCTACTTAGGATACAGGTGAATAAAGTCTGAAACTAAAAACTAGATCTGTAAAACTAGGACTGCAAAACACAGGTGCCCATCTTCATAGGATACAGAATAACATGACTATCTAATGGTTATCGTAAGCCAGGTTCTGGAGGGGAGCAACATGGAGGTTTTTTACTCCTTCCTATGCCTAGCCTACACTGTTTTCCTTGACTGCTTTTATCTCCTCTCCTTCCCAGTTCAGACCTTTCTTTCTCCCTCTCTTTCTCTTCTGGTCTATTCTTCTTTCTGTCAACTTATTCCTTCTCCCAGCTTTTGATCACCTTCCCCTGGCCTTTATTCTCCCTTCCCCCCATCACTCATTTCTTCTTCCTTTCCTCTTCTGCTTTCCTGGTGCCTACTTCATGCCAGCGTCAGGCAGGGTGCCCTGCGTCCGCAGGTGGGGTGGGTGGCTGCCTGCCGGACGGGCTCCTCGGCGCACACACCATCCAGGCAGGCAGCTGGAGCAGCCACGCTCTGCTCGCCGCACAGCAGCCCTGGCTGGACAGAGCGTCTTCCACGCTGGAAAGCCAACAGCCAAACTCTGACAAGTCCCCACTGCGCTCCTGAGAACTGACTTCTATTTTAGATTTATCATTTCTCTAAAATAGATTTTGCAGTGATAGCAAAAGTCACATTTTGCTTGTAAGCACCCACCCTTCCTGCCAAATTTCACAGCCTTGCTTCAAAGCATGGGCGTGCAGAGCTTCCACTGAATGACTGTATTGCTTATATTAACATGGAGGGGAACATGAGTATTTTTGCCTCATACAGTTCTCAGATATGGCTGAACTTTCCAAAATGTTTAAGTCTGAATAAAAAAAAAAAAAAAAAGATTAAATGATATACTAATGAACACAGGGTTTTTTAAGGCAATGTGCCAGGCAAAAATAAAGATAGGCTTCAACAACTTGCCCTGTTTAAAATACCATGATATGATGGGAGCAAAGATACAGCTGAAGAGCTTAAATACAAAAGCTGAGAGGAAGTGTTTAGAAGAGATAAGCAAGTGTAATGAAATAAAATTAAGAAATGGAAAATCTATAGCAGGAAAAAAAACTGTCCGAGCATTGAAATTTGATTAGCCATAGAATATTGTTCCTCTGGGGATGCTGTAAGCCCCATGACTCATCACCTAGCCTATTAAAATGGGTTAGACAAAATATTAGAAACATATGTCCTGCTGAATAACCCCATGCTCTCAGAAGGATGAACCAGGTGACTGAATATGACTTTTCCATCTGTAACATCCATGAATCCAAGAGAATTTCTGTATTACTCTGCTATGGAGTTTAATACTCTGTGGTTGAACAAACCAGAAACCTCACTGAAAGACCTGGTTCTGTCATCAGTGCTCATGCCAATTAGCACTTTGCTCCACAGCAGTCCTCTCTCCTCTGAATTCCCCTCAAAACTGTATTCCAAGGGAAGAAGCTCATGAAAGAGAAGAAAATAAATGGGAAACTCCTTGTGTAGCAATCCAGAAAATGTCTGAGTTTCTTCCCTGGATAAAGGGGATGGAAGTGCTAGAAAAGGGAAGGAAAGAACAAGCACATGATCCGCTAGAAACCTGGTCTGAAAATTATGGCTAGTCACCCAGGCCAGCACCTCATCCTGCAACACCATGTCTCCTTCCCATGAGCAGCACTGCTGGCTCACAGGCGTCATCATGCTGCTTACTCACTAGCAAATGTACACCTCCTCTCTCATCAGTGGAGGAATCTTTGTAAGATGCTTTAACGATGATTCAAGAAGCAGAATTAATTTACAGTTTAAATGGCCACACAAAGTGCTGTCCTTAGAAGCACTCCCAATTGGCGTAAGTAACCTGCACTATGAGAAAGGTCAAATACAAAGTTGCTACACAGAGCTCCCTGCAGCAGCAAAAGCAGATTGCCCAGTAAGAAAAAAGGAAAAAGTAAGGCAAAACAGAGGGTGATAAGAATTTTCATATTCAGTCATAAAAGTGCAAATGCTATACTTCCTACAAAGAGGGCCGCATGTCTCACTGCGGTAGACTTGAAACGAGAATTTTCAAAGCAATAAACTGCACAAGGTTCGGTAAAAAGAGTGCAAAAATTTGTGTTCATTGGTGGGCAGAATGAGGTTTAACAAATAGATCTGTTGCAAAAGTTGCTTTTATTAAGCATTTGTAGAACTGGTTATTTGAAATGAATCATGCAGGTGAATTCTAATACTTAACAGGAAAAAACTGATACTTCAGTTGCCTTCATTTTCGATTACCTGGTTTAAAATTTGAACCAGCATTATGAGGACTGACTCCTGAAATTACCATTTTGAGGATATTTTCAAATCAAAGGGATTATGTGAAAATCTGGACCCTTGGTTTTCACCAAACCAGACCCAGATACATAAGCTTGTGGTGAAAGCATAATTTCTGGAACACCAATTTCTGTCTGGCCTGATACGCAACCTCTATCGTTCAGATTCAGCAGGGACTAAGCAGTGTCTTGTAATTGGGTGCTATGACTGGCTGTCGGATGCTGAGTATGGATGTGCCTCCCCAAAATCTACACTTTATTTGGTGCTTAAATGGCAGAACCTGTTCTAAGTCTCATTGGTTTACTGGATACAGGTGTTTGCATTTGACAACATTCAGATATTGCTGATAACCAAAACTGCTGTTTCTCAAAAAATCTTTCCAATTCTATTTGCAATGTCCTGAGTAGAGGAAAATTTCCATAGCAATGGAGTTGTATTGATCAGTAGTAGCCAGCTGAGGATCTTCCTGAATCCATCCTTCTCCTTTTATTCCCCTACAGTATAATACTGAATCACACACTAGTAACTGACACTTGCATACAATCCCATACATTTGCTTTTAATTTTGCAAAAGTTGCCAACTAATTACACAGCTTGAGTTTCCACAGTTAATATAGAGCTGAGTTTTGCATTTAAAGCAGGAATTCAGCCACTTTTGTTACGCATGAGGAAAGAAGCATAACTTTCATAATTATGGCATTCATTCTCCATTTTATGAAATGTAACTAGTAAAGCAAAGAGCGTAAAAGAAAGGTTGAGGGATTTTGCCCTTTTTTAAGGCCAATGAAAAGGAAGAAGTCAGCAGTGGCAAAACACAGGCAAAGAGAAGTGGAGATGACCTGAGGACTGGCATGACAAAAATGAGAGGGTGCAAGAGGCAGAGGGATATCCACGGTGTCTGCAGGAGTATCTGGAACAAACCATTACTGTAAGCAGTTTGGCCTGACTAATGTAACAAATTATGAGACCGGAGACTTAAATGCAGCTGGAGAGAATAACAGAGTTCAATAAAGATTTGTCATCAAGATGGAGCAGAAAATGCGTAGGTAACCCAAGACTGGGAGGTACCTGCTAGAGAAGAGGAGCAGAAGAATCCCTGACTTAGAGAGATTACCTCTGGAAGAATGAAAGGACAGAAGAAACAGAGGAAGAAAGCTATCAGAAAAAAGATATCACTGAGGAGGAGATTGGCTGCACTAAGGAGAAACAGAAAATGAGAAGTATGAAACAGCTCTTCCCAAAAGAAGGTGGAGAAAAAAGAAATAACAAAAATAGGCAAGGGATGAAACAGAAGGTGGCATAAGGATGATAGACAGAAAATCACGAGAAAGAGGGCCAAATACAGAATGATATGCAAACAGAAGGAAGAACATGCAGAGGAGTAATTTCAGATGAACAGCAGAAGAAGCAGGTTTACATGAGTCCTTAGGAGAAATTGATGGGCTGTCCCCAGAGCAGATTCAGAGAAGGGAGTGGGCCATCTGCCAGGATCAAAAATGTGGGATCTGAAAGGCATTGTCACAGGAGTGGAAGAGAAGGCACTGGGATGCATGACACTACCTGACTCCTACTGGAATGACTCAAAGACACTTACACACAACTGGAGAGGACTGGGAAAGAGATAGGGGGACTCAGTCTCCAGTGCAATTCTTCTAGTCTCAGAAGGCACAAAAAAGTGGCAAAAATGTCAAAAAAAGTACAAAAAGGTTGAATACCTTGAAAACCTAAGAATGAATGGGGGTGTTACTTCATGAAAGAAATTTTCTGATTTCCTTCTGTTTCTCCTGTATTCAGAGATACAGAACTTGAACACCTTGTTCTAATAAAAAAGGAGGGGGAAAAGTCTCAAAGTACATAACTTACTAAGGCATCTCTCTGCCTACTGGCAATCCTCAGGATTCTACCCACCAACTAAACACCTGTGTCAAAATGGGAACAGCAAGCTAATACTAGCTATGGGGACTCCTCAAAAATAGCTTACTCCACTTAGGCAGTTCTTGCTGATGAAAGCTGTCATGAGTGCAAATAAGATAAAGGTCTGTGAGTCTACATCTGGTTTTCAGGCCTCTGTCTGAAGTTAACTCTCCCAAGCCTCAGTTTTAAGACAGTCATTCTTCTTAGGTATGATAAATTTTGGTATTGTTTGAAGTAAATAATAAAACTGCCTTTTTTTTTTTTTTAAAAAAAAAAAAGAATCCATGTATGCTTCTGTGTTATGTTTTCCAGGTTCTTTCTCCATCTTCAGAAAACACAAGATCTGTTCTCAATTTCCAGAATAGATTGAGAAAATTAAGAACTTGGGTCTGATTAATATTTCTGATTAATTTTGAAATTGGCAAATGAGAAACTTCATCTTGTGATAAGTTTAATCACTTACCATTTTTAACCACTACTAAATGCCAGTACCAGGTACTGGCATTAAAATATAGACTCTAAACTTACCTTAGCTGAGGGGAGTAGAAACTTTTTTTGGAAACTCAGAGTATTTTTATCTGATCCTACACAAAATATGTTAGATTTGGCAGAGGGAGAAAGGAATTGTTTTCAATGCTGATGATAAATGAAGAAAGACAACTCATTTATAAAAGAAATTTATTGTATGTTGTTGAAATAGAAGTTATCTTCTCCAATAATCTAACAATCAATACCTTTTGAACCTTTGAAAGCTTTTTGGGAAAATATCATCTCTGCAATAGACCTCAAGTTGAAATCCTAATAATTTTAATGTATCTATCTTACAGTGTTCATTTCTCCTGCTCCTGTTAGCATGGCCCACATTTGGGGAAACCTAGGTTTTCATGCACAAATGAAAAGCTTTTGTCCAAAGGATAAGTCATGATCCTCTATATCCCCTCTATATCCCCCTAATTTTAAAAAGTAATGAGTATGGATAGTAACACAAAAGATGTAAAACATTAGTGTAGATGAGAGTTAAACAATAAAGAATTATTCTTTTGACTATCTGACATATTCATAGGCCCTTAGTATTTACTCCACTCAGGCACAAGAGGATTATTAACACTGTTAATACTATTAACTTTCCTCCAAATAATCACTGTAGGTGAAAACATTTCTCAGAATGACAAGACATGTTTGTGTGTTGTTAATATTTTATATGCAGAGAGAGAAACACACACAGAGAGATTTCCATTCTGAAATGTTTAGCCTCAGAGATGGACATCTGCTACCATGATGTTTTAGATCTTACTAATTTAAAACAGAAGAGTGACTTACATCTACGTGTAAAAATCACTTCAGACGTTCCCTCTTCAGCTGTTCCAGCCCATCTGCAGTTGCTAGTTACCAACATCCAATGAGATAGCTTGCCAAAGCACAGAACCACTGGGAAAGAATTATAATATCCTACTAATCCAAGTATGTACTTCTCCTTGGAGACTGCATTTTGAAATCATATTATTTGCTGTTTGTAAATGTCAGTCATGCTCTTAGACAATTTGAGTTTCCTGGGGTAAAGAATTAAGGATTTGTAGAAGAATTCATAGAGTGCAAACCAAGTCTAAATGTTCATTTCAACTTTCAAACATTATCAGAATCATAAATGTAATATAATTGGGAGATAATTATTTCAGTGCTTCTCCCTTCAATCCTTTGTGACCTCCATGTACAGCAATACATATCAATAAATGAAAATGTCATCTTTTCTGAGCTGCATTTTGTGATTTTCCTTTTTTTTAAAAAAATATTTTATTTACAAAATAGAATGTATTTACATGGAAGTTTTTGTTATTACATTCAGACTCTACAGCAATTCCTTTCTCATGAAAAAGTACTGAAACCCCCTAGAATATTAGAAAAGGCTGCAATGTTGGGATATAGTCTCCTAATCCCAGTAAAAGCAGCAGGTACTGGAGATCTCTAAAATCTGCTGGGAATACCATTAGGAGCTACAATGTGCAAAAGATTAGAGTGTGCCACGTACAGTCAAAATTTCTTTACAGCATCACAATTTACCTATCACTACTAAAGGTTTCTGTAGGATGGTTACATTGCTAACAAATCCCATGCCATTAAACAAGATGAAACTATACCATCTTTTGCTTTGCTCTCAATAGAATCTAGTGGAAAGGCAGCAATGTTGCCAATGGACTAGTAATTTCACTTGGTAGAAGCATTCACTCCCTTTTTCTCCCTCCTGTTTCTCCCCTCCCTTTCCATCTTTCTCCCAGTGAGAAGACTAAAAGGACCTTTACAATAACATAAGGCTGTGTCATAACCTCCCACAGTAAATAGTGGATAAAGGAGATAATAGCCCCAGGACATGACAAACAACCTCTCCTTTCTGATGCTTTTCTTTTGAAGAGTGAATATGGAACTATGTGAGGAAACCAGACTCCCAAATTCTTTGCATTCTAGAGGTTCGACACAAGACATTCTGCAGCCTGTCCAGTTTCTCCTTTCCAGCCATATATTTTCCACAGGGAAACCACACAAGATAATATGTAATAAGAAGCCTTGGAGACATACTGTATTGGCTTCCACTACGTGTTGCAAGGAAAATGCTGAACCTTTGTTCAGCCTTGATAACAGCCTGTGGCTAGTTCTCAGAGCTGCCCCGTTCCTGTCCAGACACACACAAGATCTTACTGAGACCCATCAGCATGGAGAATGGAACTGGAAAGAGGACAAAGGCTCATAATAAATGGGTGCTGAACTAGTAACTTTTCTACAGTGCAGTATCAGCTTAAAATAATAATTAGTCACTTCAAATAGGTGACCTCACTACTGGAGCAATGAAAATGTATTTGCCTTATACAAATATTCATGACATCATTAGAGTGACTTAAGATCAGTCTGTATAAGCTGAGGACAGTATGAGCTAAGACAGCATTCCTTTGAGCTCTGATTTTGCCATCCATTCAATTGCAAAAGCTGCAGAAAAACTACATCCACAGTGGGCAAGTATGCTGTTGGACCTGCATAACTGATAACCTGCATCCTGGGAATAACTAGACTAACCACCGTAGTCATGTACAGAGAATTTTCATCATTAAAATAGAGGGGGTTATAGAAAATATGAAGACAGGCTTATCTCAGATGTGCAGTGAGGAGAAGAGAGGCAACTGTCACAGCTTGCAGCAGAAGAAATTCTAACTGGATATAAGAAGAAAGTGTTCACCATGGGAGCATGGGAGTAGTTAAGCACCAGCACAGGTGCCCCAAGAAGATATAGAATCTCCATCCTTGGAAGTGTCTTGTCCTCAGCTGGGCCAGGCCCTGAGCCACCTGATCTAACTTGGGTTATGATGTTGGACTAGATGATCTCCAGAAGACCTGCCTAAACTGATTTTTTTTTTTTTTTTTTAATTTCTACACAAAGGCTCTCTAACCAGGTTTAAACTCACTTATCTATGTCACTGTGTTTTGAACATCTATCCTTACCCAAACATTCCCAACCAGGAAGCAAAGCACGTGAAACTGTAGATAAACTTCATCACGTCCAAAGCACACTACACTATCTACCATGCCCAGCTTCTCTTCTGACCAGAGCCAGTTCACATTTTTTCAGCCAATTAGACAAAACAAATTTTGTTGCCTTCAGGATTAGAACAACTTTGCAGAGCTTGTAGTTCAGGCCAGAAGAACCAGGAGCAGGGAGCTGATTTTGCCAGCCCCACCCCTCCCACACTGGCAGTGGCTTTTATCTGCCTTTCCCCAAAACTGGCTCAGCCAGGCAGCAGTCGTGGTTACTCAGCAAGCTCTCTGGCTCATGCTACCAGCACATATATCCAAGATGTCATTCACTGAACAAAAAGTGCTAGGTCAAAGTGCCACGTAGGCCAGGTCTACTCTACCCAATTCTGCTAGCAGAGCCATGCTGATCAGGTGCTATGAGTCTGCAAGTGAGGAACTGCAGTGAATACAAACAGCTTCCTCAGGTGAAGCACTGTCTGATCTCCCCAGGAGAGATGAAACATTACTAGCAATCAGAGTCCTTTAGGCAATGAAGTATCTTTGCTCCTATCTTCCTTAGATAAACCTAATCCTGACTACCTCTATACTGCAACTAAATTGGTGCAGAGCTCTTCCTCTCCTTTTGTCCTCCTCATACCCTTTAAAAAAAGAGGTCCCAGCCTTACTGTGCACTTAGAACAGCTCCTGGAATGCTCCCAGAAGTTGACAAGGAAAGCCAACATTTACCAAAGCAAAAGCTGTCTCAGGGAGTCCCCTAACTGTTAGGCAGCAAGGGCAACTGCAGTCCAGCACTTGGGTCAATGACTTGGGCCTGTTTGCTAATATAAAAAGAGACAGCTTGCCTTGGATATAGCATTTTCCAGAGCCTTGAGTATGATGTGCTCTGTAGAAATCTCCACCTCTCACTTCTACCATACTTCAGAGGTTTGCCAAAGAGCTTTGTTTCAGCTCCCAACCTAGATTTCTCCTTCCCTTTACCATGCCAAGGTGCAGAACTCGGCACACAGGTAAATTTTCACATCAGGGATGAGATAGACTGCTCAAACAGTTAGCCGAGGGTTCATTCTAGCAGGCAATTGTATAGCAACCAATGCAACAGCAAACAAATGATGAATCATATCATATTCATGAAATATTGTAGGCAGCTCCTCTTCACAATATGATCTAATCTGTGGCAGGAATCTTCTATAAAATTTGGAATTAACTAGATGAAGGTACTAAGAAGATGAATCAGCTTGAATAGAGCACTTCAGAAGGCACTTTGAGCCAAAAGGTCACACCGAAGGATCAAACCTTTTATTTGCTAGGAAACGAGGATGAAGTATGTCCCAGAGAGCTATGGCATGAGCAAATGACCTCCGAGTGCAGATATTGCAAGCAAAAATCCAATACTCATCTAGGTTTACACTACAAGGAATTCGCTTGGGAAGAGTACGAAGGTATGAAGAGTATGAAGCCCTACCCAACACAGCTATACTGACAAAAGACCTTACAGGAAAAACAACATTTTTTCTAAAGAATAGCTTTTTCCCCTGGGGGCAGGTGAGTGGGAGGCCACAGTGGCTTTGCTATATATATATAAATTGCAAATCTTTGCCTTGCTAGCCCTAGTGCTAAGGTACAACACTCATGTCTTTTCATTCCTGTAAAGTACTCCTTATGCAAACATAGATTAAAGGTTAACATTCTCTTGTAAAATTTTCTAGACCTTTATGTTTTAAAAAGCACCTTTCAGATAAAATTGAATAATCTGTGTGCATTTCTGAAGCTGTTATCCAAGCAAAATTCTTTTGGCATGGCCAAGGCATGACCTTTTGAAGGAGATACAGAATAAGCCTATCTGTTTCATTCGCCTTCAAACACAAGTAGGATATATATTATTCACTGCATAGGAAACACTAACATACAAGCAACCTGAATGTGTTGCTTGTTCAGGTTTGTAAGCTTTGGAGTAAAAATTAGTAAATCAAAACTATAAGAAACCCAACTGGACATGTTTTCTGATAGTCAACAAGACTGCGTCACCTCTTTTGGAAGAGTTTGATAGTTGCCATAGATCTGCATACAAAAATAGCCCCACTGCTGGCAGTGTCTGTAACTTCTGCTTCAGCATTTTCCTCCTCTGGTAAGCATGCTAGCCTACCTGCATAAGCCTGCAATTTGAGCCAAAACAAATTACTCTCTGGGTTTTTGGTCACGGTACTTTGAGCATGTTATTTAAAATGCAAAAATATTTTTTTCTGCTGACTTACTGAAAATGTTCCATATAAAAGATTAGGCTTAACTGGAACAAGATTTATTCTGGCCAAGTTTTTGGCTTGACATCCTGCAGAAGGCTAGGTAGCTACTGTCTTATAGAGCCCCTGAATAGTGACGAAGTTTGTCCAACAACTGTCTTCAATCATCTGCCAAACATGAAGCCAGGCAGAAATGTCTTCATAGTCTTGAAACTGGAGGGGAAAGGGTTGAAAGAGGACTGCAATGAGGAAGCAATTAGGCAGAACTGCAAGGGTTGTGCATTTCAGCCAGGCATGTGTTCTTTTATTTATCTGGGTTTATAAGTGAAGATTGTAAGAGGAGCCAAATTGTAAAGAACAAATTGTACATCTTTGGTACTTAAGTTCCACAAATATGTAATTCTGGATGTACTAGAAACACTAGATCCTGGGCCAAGATAGAGTCAGTTAAGAACACTACAACAAAAAAGGAGAAAAACACAAAGGAAGTATAAATAATATATTTCCATACCACAAAAGAGCTGTAGATCATCTTAAGTCATTGTGATCACATGGGCTTTTCATATTAGATTCCCATTTCTTCTACTATATTACTTTTTAGACAGAAAAAACCTCTACAGGATTTTAAGTATCCTTCATGAAGAATATGCTAGTTTCAAATGAAATCCTGCCTGTATTTATACATTTATATAAAATACAGCTGTGCAAAAAGCAGACCTGTGCTGCTCTGTGGCAAAGGTCCTTCCCTTCCCTCTACAGGCACAAAGGATACATCTGTCTTGCGCTTGTGAAGGATGCCCCAAGGCAAGGTTCAAGACCAAATGCACAGTTCATACAGATGGAAAGTACAACCTCAGGTGCAGCCAGAGGCCACTTTATGAAGCATGCTACATGCCCAGGTGTGTCCAATACCTTAGTGAGCTACTGGACATCTTAATATGCACCTTATAGGAGACAGGCTCCCCGTGGGCTGCCTGTAGGCAGCCAGTGCAGCAGTTGTGTGGATTAGGAAGAGAAGTCGATCCTAACAGTAGTGTTCACAGTTTTTTCTGACACCACTTGCAAAGCATGACATAGATAAAGCCATAGGATTCAAGATCCATGTGACTGCAATTCTACTGAGCAAGGAAGAGCAAGATGTAGAAGGTTTCACCTGTTTCCTTCCACTTTGGCTCCTTCTACCCAAAGCACAAACTAGTTTAGAGCAATGGTCTACAGAAAGAGTGGGTCTGGCAGATGAATCCACAAGTGAAGCAACCACCATAAGGACAAAAGGGAGCTATCAGCTAGTGCTCACAGGCGTGACCACAGACAGAATACACTACGCTGCCATGGGCATATGAGATAGTGGGTAAAGGAGTCCCTTTCTTTCTGATCAGCCCAGAAGGGCCTTGTGAACATCCTGTCTTGTACAGACTGTGGAAGATTTGCATATAAGAGTTATTGCTCGTTTTCTTGTCTCATTCCATCACATGTTTTTTCTAAAATAAAGCACATGCTATAGCCTGATCTGCAGCCTGCTGGCTAGGTCTTTGGTGTTACACAGCAGTTCCAAAATAGTAATGTTCCATGATCTGTGTTTCTCCATGCGTATCTTTTACCATATCTGCTTAGTTAGGTTCTGCATTATCATTTTCCCTATTAACACCTGCTCAAAGACAAGTCAAACCATCTCCTTGGCTAGTCTGTTTTCTTACCTGAAGACAGGTGTCAAGAAGCATTAGGTTTTCATTCCTAATACTACATTAAGATCAATGACTCATGAATGCCATGTTTCCATTTGTGTAAACTTGTGAGTAAACGTCACCTCCTAAACAACAACAAAAAAACCCAGCAGAATATGGAGTGAATCAGAAATCTCTGACTAATTTCTCCTTATCCCTTGTTTTAAATGTACAAATTTCTTACCTTTTTTATTATTATTTATTTGATTTGTTCTCATGGCATTTGATTCATCCTCAGATTCACTAGAAATAGCCTTCTTTCCTTGATGAACACAGGAGAGATGATCTTAGTTCACATTTGAAAATGAGTAATGCCACTGCTCAGTATCTCAGTCCTTGTGAGTTCCCACTCCTTGTGGGTGAAATTCATCTTCAGGGATGGGGAGGAGGGGAGAGGAGGATCTGCCCCAGACCTGTGCATCATTTTAGTCCACAAGAATAGGGTCTGTCGGGAGCTAGCATGAAGCTGATATTTAACCCTTCCCATCAGACACTGGCAAATCACCTACTAGTTTAAAGCCACGAATCTGATGATAGCTGTCATCCCAGACCCTTGTACCCATAAAGATGCAGCAGTCTGCTCACAGCCTTCATGTTACACATTCAAGCCTATGACTCAGACCCACAAAAGGATTTAGATCCCTGAAGTAACGCATAACAAGAGCTTCAAGCAAAACATGCAGGCCTCATGACCTCTGTCTAAACAATCTGCTAAGTAAATCTTAGAGACATCTAAGATTTAAGGCAGGCAATTTAAGGGGTGCTTCTGGTTCAGCTCAGCATCTGTGCAGACATGACTCGGAAATGTCACTGATGAATTCAGTGCCTGGCCTGCTCCAATGAGGTCCATCAAGGCCCATGTATGCTCCCTACCTCAGTCCCAAGATGCTGAATTTAGCAGGCGTGCTCAAATCACACCCAACACACCCCAACAGCACCAGGCTCCACACCAAGAACAGAAGCAACGATTATGACTGTGTTCAGGTGATTGTTCCCCTGTACTCAGCGCTGGTGAGGCCGCACCTGGAATACTGTGTCCAGTTTTGGGCCCCTCACTACAAGAAAGACATTGAGGTGCTGGAGCGTGTTCAGAGAAGGGCAACGAAGCTGGTGAAGGGTCTGGAGCACAGGCCTTATGAGGAGCGGCTGAGGGAACTGGGGTTGTTTAGCCTGGAGAAGAGGAGGCTGAGGGGAGACCTTATCGCTCTCTACAACTCCCTGAAAGGAGGTTGTAGTGAGGTGGGTGTTGGTCTCTTCTCCCAAGTAGTTAGTGATAGGATGAGAGGTAATGGGCTTAAGCTGCACCAGGGGAGGTTTAGGTTGGAAATTAGGAAAAATTTCTTTATGGAAAGGGTGGTCAAGAATTGGAACAGGCTGCCTAGAGAGGTGGTGGAGTCCCCATCCCTGGAAGTGTTCAAAAAACGGGTAGATGTGGCACTTCGGGACATGGTTTAGTCTAGTCTACCCTTGATTGGCTTAGAGTAGACTTGGTAGTGTAGGTTAATGGTTGGACTGGATGATCTTAAAGGTCTTTTCCAACCTAAATGATTCTATGATTCTATGATTCTATGGGCAGCCAAGAGAAAGCTAGTGACAGCATGTGTATCTGACAACGGCATACTAACTAGGTGTCTACTGGCATATTTTGATGCCACTTGCCAAAATTAGCATACATAGCTCCTAAAATGAGTAGTTCACAACACTCTTTTACAACACACTAAATTATTTTGGTTGGTGCCAGAAGGGGTAAAAAGTGCACTGAGGCCTTGAGGACTGAAGTTCTGTCTTTCAAAATTAAATTCTGAAGGAAATCACAGATCTGGTTCCCTAAAAATTAGACTTTGGTTTTCTCACCTGTACACTGCCTATTAAAACTTGTCACTGGCTGAATCTTTGTTCCTGTCTCTCAGATTTCCATCAGCCATCAGAGCTTTTCATGGAAAAGCATTGTCTTCCCCTGACCCCACATACAAATTACACATATAAAGAGCAAGATGAGGAATATTCACTGATAATCAAGGACAGATTTACAGGCAAAGATCTGAAAGACACTGGAATAAAGGGCATCAGAAAAAAAGAATCCCATATATGTAGTGATACACTCAACACCTGCTTTTAAGCTAGTAAAGACTGAGATCTTATTATGTAGAGAATTTTTCAAAAATAATTTTATAGGTATTTTACTGCCATTAATTACAATTTTCTTCCACCTAGAATGATCTCTTGCACATGATATATAATGCTGCCTGACTGATGCAAAAAATAAATAAAATTATTATTTTTAAAAATCTTCAACAGATTTTAAATTGTCTTTCAGTTAAGTATGTGTCACATACAAAATAATGATGGGGTGTATATTACTGTCTGGAGTGACATACTTATAGTGTGGTCTTACTAACTTAGTCTTGAAGCCATCCTAGACAAGTTTGCATCATATAGCATGCAATACCATCATACAGCCTGTACCTGAAGTTATCCACATTTCATGGCAACAACGAACAAAATGATCAGCATTTAAATATCACAGGAATCATCAATGTAATTAGTCACTAAGGAATGACTAGTACACATAACAGAATGTACTGAATAACTAATGTTCTACAGTGCTAATGGAAAGCACATCTATAGCTTATCTCATGATTAATATAACAACTAATTCAGACCCTGAGCCTTCACTCATACTAAAAACAGGACTGTTAAATGAGAAACTACAGGTCAGTTCTGTTCTCCATCACATCAGTTAATCTGAGGAGCTGTACAATTATAATCAGGAACTGCATAATTATAACTCATAGTATAATTTGATCCAATGAATCAAAATATTTTTTGTATTCAGTTAATTCGTATGCTCCCAAGAAAAGCAGAAAACATGAGATCATTTACCTGTTATTATTAGTCCTTTCCACGAACTCTTGTATCTTTATGTACCAACCTGAGGTCCCCTACTGAGGTCACTGATTTCTTATACTACAAGATAGATCTCTTTGCAACAGGATTTTCTTTCTTAGCTGCAGAAGCATCCTATATCACATTTACATTTTAATGGCTATGTGTCCTGTGGCTTGTAAATTTCGTATAGGTAAATTTGTAGTATAATTTAGAATTATTTTTCTCTTTAATGAAATTTGTCCTATTATTTTAATGTTTTGTCATTTCATGAGCATCTTGTGTACTGCTCCACTAAATGAAGTGGTACAGGTTTTCAAATTTTACTACATTTTTAGTGTATCAAGTTTAGATGCATTAAGAAGACCTTAATCTCTAAAAAAATCTCTTTAACAGTATCCAAGGTTGGGCACCCAAAATTTGAATCTGCAACTCAGACTAACCACCTGCTTTTGTAAAATCAAATTCTCTTTTTTATAACCATGTCTGCTATTTTATTTGATGTTCCATATAATTTAAAATCAATTTCTCTTTCACCAATTTCCATTGGATGAAAACTGGATGATCTACTAGTGTTATCTATCCAGTTCTTTATTTCCAATAGCCAGCAATACCCACACCAAGTTTTTGCTTTCATGCCAGCCGTTAAAGTTGGAGCTTTCAGCTTCTAAGCCCTGTCCCAGTGAAGGTTTCACCAGAATCTTGAAGCTGACCATCCACCCATACAGAAGAAGTCAGATCACCCTTTCCAACACAATATTACTGTTCTCTCTTGGAACAAAGAAATATATACATTTATTGAAAAAAAGCTATTAACCTCAGTTTAAACTAGCATATGGGAGCAGGCACATCCACAACTATGAATTGTTTATGTGGACATTTCTGATATAGCAGTGCAAAACAGACATCCAAGAGCCTGCCTGAGGTTGATTCAAACCAAGCATTTGGTTTGAGAGACCAGCATGGCTGAGTCAAGGCATGCTGGTCAAGCTAAAGAGCAAGAGGGAACTGCACAGGCAGTGGGAGCAGGGACAGGTATCCTGGGAAGTGTACAGGGAAGCTGCCCGGTTGTGTAGGGAGGGGGTCAGGAAGGCCAAGGCACAGCTGGAGCTGAATTTGGCAAGGGATGTAAAGAATAACAAGAAGGGCTTCTACAGGTATGTCAACCAGAAAAGGAAGGTTAAAGAAAGCATACCTCCCTGATGAACAAGAATACCAACCTAGTATCAACAGACGAGGAGAAGGCTGAGGTACTCAACAACTTCTTTGCCTCAGTCTTCACCAACAACCTCTCTCCTCACCCCTCCTGAGTCAATGGACCGCAAGATGGGGACCGGGGGTGTAAAGCCCCTCCCACTGTAAGGGAAGATCAGGTGCGAGACCACCTGAGGAACCTGAATGTACATAAGTCTATGGGACCTGATGAGATGCATCCCAGAGTCCTGAGGGAATTGGCTGATGTAGTTGCCAAGCCACTCTCCATAATATTTGAAAAGTCATGGCAGTCAAGTGAAGTCCCTGGTGACTGGAAGACAAGAAAATGTGCCCATTTTTAAAAAAGGAGGACCCTGGGAACTACTGACCTGTCAGCCTCACCTCTGTGCCTGGGAAGATCATGGAACAGATCCTCCTAGAAGCTATGCTCAAGCCCATGGAAGACAGGGAGGTGATTCGAGACAGCCAGCATGGCTTCACCAAGGGCAAGTCCTGCTTGACCAACCTAGTGGCTTTCTGTGAAGGAGTGACTGCACCAGTGGACAAGGGAAAAGCAATGGATGTAAAGGGGGCTTATAAGAAAGATGGAGAGAGACTTTTTACCAGGGCCTCCAGTGACAGGACAAGGGGCAATGGTTTTAAACTGAAAGAGGGTAGATTTAGGTTGGACATAAGGAAGAAATTTTTTACAATGAGGGTGGTGAGACACTGGAACAGGTTGCCTAGAGAAGTTGTGGATGCCCCATCCCTGGAAGTGTTCAAAGTCAGATTGGATGGGGCTTTGAGCAACCTAATCTAGTGAAAGATGTCCCTGCTCACTGCAGGGGGGTTGGACTAGATGATCTTCAAAGGTCCCTTCCAACTCAAACTGTTCCCATAATTCTGTGATGTCATCTATCTGGACTTCTGTAAAGCCTTTGACACAGTCCCCCACAACATCCTTCTCTCTAAATTGGAGAGATAATGGATTTGATGGGTGGACTGTTCAGTGGATAAGGAATTGGCTGGATGGTTGCATCCATAGGGTCATGGTCAATGGCTCGATGTCCAAATGGAGACTGGTGACAAGTGGTGGTCCCTCAGGAGTCCATACTGGGACCAGTGCTGTTTACTATCTTCATCAATGACATAGACAGTGGGATTGAGTGCACCCTGAGCAAGTTTGCAGATGACACCAAGCTGAGTGGTGCAGTTGACATGCCAGAAGGACACGATGTCATCCAAAGGGACCTGGACAAGCTGGAGAGGCGGGCCTGTGTGAACCTCATGAGGTTCAACAAGGCCAAGTGCAAGGTCCTGCACATGGGATGGGGCAACCCCCAATATCAGTACAGGCTGGGGGATGAAGGGATTGAGAGCAGCCCTGCAGAGAAGGACTTGGGGGTACTGGTGGATGAAAAGCTGGACATGAGCCAGCAATGTACACTTGCAGCCCAGAAAGCCAACTGAACCCTGGGCTGCATCAAAAGAAGCGTGGCCAGCAGGTCGGGGGAGGTGATTCTGCCCCTCTACTCTGCTCTGGTGAGACCTCACCTGGAGCACTGCGTCCAGCTCTGGAGCCCTCAGCACAAGAAGGACATGGACCTGTTGGAGTGGGTCCAGAGGAGGGCCACAAAAATGATCTGAGGGCTGGAGCACCTCTCCTGCGAGGACAGGCTGAGATGGGGTTGTTCAGCCTGGAGAAGAGAAGGCTGCGAGGAGACCTTATTGCGGCTTTTCAGTACTTAAAGGCGGCCTATAGGAAGGATGGGGACAATCTTTTTAGCAAAGCCTGTTGTGACAGGACAAGGAGTAATGGTTTTAAACTAAAGAAGAATAGATTTAGACTGGATGTAAGGAAGAAATTTTTTACAGTGAGGGTGGTGAAGCACTGGAACAGGTTGCCCAGATAGGTAATGGAGGCCCCATCCCTGGCAACATTCCAGGTCAGGCTGGATGGGGCTCTGAGCAACCTGATCTAGTTGAAGCTGTCCCTGCTCACTGCAGTGAGGTTGGGCTAGATGATCTCTAAATGTCCCTTCCAACCCAAAGCATTCTATCATTCTATAATTCTATGATTTGGGTGCAAAGCATCCTTGCAGGCAGAGAATATGGCAGTACATCTCATAACTCTTCCAGTTCAAAAGTAAAAGTCATCCCACATCTGAGCTGTGCAGTGTGACATATTAGGAAACTTTTCCAAAGCTTACAGTTCAAGATGGAGGTTCTTCCTTGTGCACAAGGCTTGATTGTCAGGACAGGGCAAGATTTCTTCAGTTTCTTAGTGTATTGTTAAGGAGATCTGTAACCCTTTTATAATGCTATGTTCAATTATGAGCTGAGCTTAAGAATTAAAATAAGGAACAGATTTTCAAAACTTCTTAGCTCTCATAATTGAGGCCAGATTTTCAGAAAAGCCATGTATACCAAGCACAAAGTCCTTGGGAGTCCAGTCATTGGTGTGGCAATGGGAACTGCTAAGCAATGAGCATTTAAAAAAAAAAAAAAAGATGGTCCTAAACTCATTATTGCAATAGCAATTGAATGCACTTAGCATTACATACTTTTCACCTTCTTCAAAAGATCAGGCACATAATACTCGAGTCAACATTTTCTCTTGCATTAGCAAGGCTCATGATCCTTTGACTCACAATCCTTCAGGTTATAAATGAGGAATGGGGTGGAAATGAATTTGTATCAAATTTCAAGATGCAGGATGATGTCTGAATCACTTCCCCAAATCTGTAGTGCTTAGAAGATGGATAGTGTGGAGGAAGGGTATATTTCTGATCAATCCTTTTAAATACTTGCTTGATGTCAATATTCCATTTATCCCAGATTTATTCTACTTAAACAAATCCACAGATGCAGTTACATTCTAAATTATTAGTTGGCTTAAAAATTGTACTTAAAAATGTTATTTTAAAACTGTTTTTCCTCTACAACTTCCCAGTGGTCTCTGGGAACTGCTATATACAGTTCTGGCAAACACTGGCTTCACAGCTGCTGTGAGTTATTTATTTATTTATGCACCATCCTACTTGGCACAATGGGTTTGATTTTGTTAAAGGCACAGTGAATGGGGACAAATCAGGATTTTCAAATTAATTCATTATTATCAACTGTTAATGTTAGTTGAAAGGCCATTGCTCAGACCCAGAAGGGCAAAAGCCATGGAGGTTGCTCAGCCTTCCTCTCTCAAATGTAACTGGGCCCTTAAGCTGGAAGGACCTCTTCTAGCATCTCAGGCTCTGGGCCAACACATGCCTGACCAGAAAAACCTCACAGAAATTACCTCAGTGGGAATATTTGGATCGGGAAGCATTTTCAGGACCAGAGACTTAACTTTTGATCTCACATCTATCATTTCCAAGCGGGCAGGTGACAAAGCTCTAAGGGTGGATATTACAGCATGAAGCACTTCTTACTGGGAAGACACTGAAACTCATCTCACTGAGCTGTCAGATTCTGTGGGGCTTTCTGTCACTGGTGACTTCGACTGTATTTGAAGCTGTAATTTCAACCCAGTGAAGTCATCACACAGCATGCATTGGGGCAGATGTGGTATTGTTCAGCGGTCAGTGATGGGGAACTGTGTAAAGCTTCTTGCTGATGCCGTGTGAGTGGGGGCACCCCAACGGTGCCTGACAAAGCACGTTACGATACCAGCCTGTAGTTCGCACTGGTCAGCTGTTTGGCACTTAGGGTCTGTATCAGAGAAAACTTACCCAGCGGATGACATAACTTTGCAGTCCATCCTGATGGCAAATACTGGCTGTCCTTCCAAGGACTCTTGGGAGAAGTGCCCAGAAGGTGAGGCAGGACATTTTCTTCTGGAACTGGCATTTGCTGTGAAAAGCGGGATGAAGTATCCATCTCTGCACGCTGCAATCAAGCTGGCATGTTGTCCAACACTGATCATCACTACAGTTACAGGGCCTGATCTATTTTGGGTCTAAAATTCTAAAGAAATGTAAAATGTCATCAATTTGTAGGCTGGCCAGATACTACCGTCATACAACCATTACAAATGTGTATGGTAAATCAAGTAACTAAACAGAGACAGGCAGACAGATATGTGGATTTTGAAACGCAAAACATTACGCCTATCTGTTTTGGTTGAATGACACGGCCTTCAGCATAGGATCTGGCATGCTTATCCGTAAAGCACCATGTGCATTTATGGTACTGTGTAAGTAATACACTTCAGGCAATAACCACTAACTAAAGCACCATGTGCATTTATGGTACTGTGTAAGTAATACACTTCAGGCAATAACCACTAACTAACTGAAACAAAGAAAAATTACACAAAATTATGGCACAAGTACTGTTTTATTTCTTAAAAAAAATTTAAAACCTAGGAAATAGAACATTCTGTATAAATTGTGGAATAACACCTCTGTATATTACTTTTTTTTTTTGTTAGCAGTACACACTGTACTATAGTGTACTGATTGGAATTCTTAACAAATGCAATCAGTCTGATCACATTAAATGGGAAGGTTCCCGTAAAAACTGTCTTGCCTATGAAATGGAAAGCTATGCTGTTAATAATTTAAATATCATCTACCAATACTGCAGTGTCCCACTGAATAATTCAGAAGGATATTAGGTTCATGTTATGAGATTTTAAAATTAATATTTGCATTTTGCAGCCACCCTTTCTAATCATGTTTCCATAAACATCCTGATGAAGGTAAATGAATCCCTAATTTGATGTTTTGTGCTGATAAGTAAGTGCAACTAGTTTGCAGGCTAATTTGAATTTGGGGTTATGTCTAAATAACCACTGCTTCAGTCAAATCTTCTTTTGAATCAGTTGCTCATGTCACATTGCTACCGAAAGCTAAACCATTTTTGAGACCAGAAATGTGGGATCTCTACATAAGCAAAATACTAAGAAAGCTGCCCTAAGCAAGAAGATTAAGGCTGTCATTCCTTAGAGAATCAAACTGGTAGCCACTTTGGGCTCTCCAATTCCAGCAGAGGGACCTGGCAAAGGGGAACAAGAGAGCACAGCTGAAGACTGCTGTCGTCCAATGATTTGGGACAGCAGGATAGTCCTCAAGCAGCCTCTGCTGCAAGCCTACCCACCTCGCTCACCAGGAGCTTCCAGCATTAGGGGCTCAGAAACAACTGAAAAGACAGTTCTCCCTTCTCCCTCCTTGACTTTCCCCACAGTGTCAGACAGGCCAGGATTCTGGTTCACACATCACTCATTCCTAACATCAAAATCAGTTCAGTTTAGCCCACATCCTCAAAAGTATTTGCATACAGCCACACTCTGTCTTGTCCATAGAAGCACTGATGAGAGGGTTGCCGATACCCCACTTTTTGGCTGACACCTGTCAGTCTCACAGGAACAACCACAGATGAGGCAGCCTGGCTGTCCCTCTGCTCTATCTTGCTCATGAACCTGATGCTCTGCACCTCAGTGACTCACTCGTGAGCTACGTGCCCAGGCTTCCTACAGGCAGACTGTTTACCACCTGTTTTCAGTGATTACTCCCCTGTGCTATTGATTCTTCCCCCAGTGATTCAGTGCTTGTTTGGCGTCACTTCTCCACTGTCTCACCATACTTGTACCACTTTGCCTCCTCCTTCTTCCTCCTAATGGCTTGCACTTTTGTCTTCTATCTTTTCCCTTCCTCCTCCTCACCTCATGCCTGTTCTAATCCCTTGTTCTCTTTCTCACAGCACTGTTTCCATCATCTCTCCTGCTCTCTCTATCGATTCAAAGAAAGCTTTTGTTGCTTCCTCCTTGCCATTTGTCTTGCTCAACCGTGGCACTGTTTCCTGCCTCATAATTATCTCTGCTCTTCCATGATTTCCCACTCAAGCCTCCTTCTACGTTCCCTACTGCTCCATGTAACATTTCACCCATTCTCAGAAGTCACCTACAGTGTCTACATGTCTCCCTTGTCCCTAGATCCCTGCAATAACACAACCACATTTTTACATTGGCCTTTCCTCTTCCCCTTCACTCTGCCCATTAACGTTCCCAACAAAAAGTAGCTGGAGCATCAGGTTTTTATTTTCCTGTTCACATCCTTCTGGCTGTCCCTTCATGCTCTTATATGTCATATGCAAATTGTGACCTCCTCAAATCTGACTCTTCTACGTCAAAAACCTTGTGCTGTGCATCTCTCAAACAGTTATTAAAACATTCCTTCTATTAAGACTTTTCCCCTGTTCCCTCCCCTGCTCTTTTTTCTTCCAGTTGGATACATTGGGTGTGAGAATGTTTACTTTGATTATAAAGTCCTGAGGGATGTTCCTGACATGCTCTGGTTTTATTTACTGTCTTGTATACTTAGGTTTCAGTACTGCTTGGGACTTATATGTACTTCTAAATGACAAAGAATAAATACAAGTAATAAGATTCAGTTCCACTGCAGTCTGCAAGTAAATTGCTGGTTTATCTAATGCTGATTAGAAATTAAAAGACAAGCTTAACTGTGAATAGTCCTCTTCTACTCTTTCTCTTGTTATGACTACCTTTTCCAGTAGCAAGTTTGAGAAATGCCAAAAGTAGAATGAGAGGGAGAATACAAAGACAGAGCTGGGGAATCCCAAACAGGAAGAAATTAATAAATTTAAAAAGCAAACGCAGGAAGGAAAACATCTGGTGCCCTTGCCAGTTGGTAGCCAAGCTGAGATGAAAGACTCATGCTTATTGCATTCATCGAAAAAGTGTCTTGCATATTCCTGAAGCTCAAAGCAAAGCCCTGGGCTTACAGTGACTTCAGCTGAGGTGTTGAAACATTAACTGATTGTTGAAAATTTGTCCTCACTGTCAAAAAGACAACTTTTGACTCAGTGAGACTGGTAGAAGCCTCTTTTCTAGTTAAACTACAAAAAACCTCACAGAAATTTCAGTCACCCTGATGGCAATATACTTCCTGACCATCTCCTGAGGAGCTGAGAAAAATTAAACAAAACTTAAGGACCATTTCTAACTAGCTCTTCATGGATTATAGAAAACGTACCTTATTTTTTTCCTGTTAAGTTTTAACTAATCTAGGAGAAAGAGTATCTTGTCTCCAAAGACATTTTATTTGGTATGAAGGGAACCAACTTATTTGAAAAAATGCTCTAGAAAATTAATGAAATACCTGGAACTTTCCTTTGACAGGATTTCCTGAAAGTGTGGTTTCCTTACCCCTTTACTGGGCCATAGCAAACAACAATACGTCTCCTCCTGGTCTACGTTTTTCTGATTTGCAGTTCACCATTGTACTGGGACTGAGGTGTTGTTATGACACACACTGGCTGTCCTTGAACCTTATTGCACATAGTAAATCCATAGCTGTGTAAGAGGACCCTGCTTGGGGATCATCATTTAGCTAATCGGAACAGCAGAAGACAAAATTTAATCTAGGATGGAAATTAATGTTGTGGAGAGAATACAGGAAGATTTCTCCTATTACTTACCACTGCAGCCAATAGAAAATCAGTGGTTTCTACCCTGCCATTTGTGTTTTGCTGATGCAGCCTAGATTGTCACAGGTTATTGCTTCAACAAAGTCTCTAATCTACACCTGCATTACTCATTTGTTCTCACTGGCTTTACAGAAGTTTATTTCATATGCTCTTAAAGATGTGGCCAAATGTGTCCCTGCATTACCACTGTAATATCGATCAGAAGGCATTTTGAGCACCACTCAGCATGTACTCCACTAAGTTGGCAGCAGCAATCTGTGCACAAAGTGCATCTCACAGCCTACTTTCAACAACCCACTCCTGCCAACAGCTTTCCAAGTGGAGAGTAAACATCTGCAGGCATATTTGCGTACCTATACAACTGTAACCACAGGCACAGACAGGATCTGTCTCTGTCCCTCTTAAAATTGTAGCCAGCAGTGATTACTGCTTGGGTCAAATTGGTGGGGCTTGGAAACATTGCTGGTCTTTTTTTTTTTTTTAATGTGCATGTGTTGCCTCAAGACCCTCTACAATCTTTGCTGCAGTCCAAGTGTGGGAACAAGAGTGAGACCATGTTCATGTTTGCGGGCCACTGAATTATCAGAACAGCACCTGGCCCTAGGACAATGGCACCTGCAGCTTTCTATCACGTGCAAAGAATCTTCCTAAAGAATAATGAGTGAATTAGTTTTGTATTTTTCTTTCTCTTCATTGCATCTCAGTTGTTCTTTCAGTCTGTATTTTATCTGCATTACCTGCAACACCATTCTGAAACAGAAAACGTATTTACTACCAAGGAAGTAACTAATTAGAGGTTTTGGGCATACTGAAGTATGTGGTGGTTAGCTGCAAGGGAGATATGAATGCTTCAGTGTTGCTTGAGATGGAAGCAGGTAGAATTACAGAAACTACAGGTCAAAAAGGCTAGTGTGAACTTTTGAGAACCATGGGTAATGTTACACTATCAGGCAGGAATATAATGTTTATAAACAAACAGAAGAAGAATCCTACCATGGCCTGTTGCTGAGACAGTTGCCAAACAGGCTGAGTAAAGTCTGCCCACAGAAAACCATGAGATAATGCAGCCATAGGTTAGCCTGAATGACTGTATCACAATTAAGTCATTATATGAGGGGCATTACAGCAAGAGCAATATACTAAGAACTGCCTTGGTATAGCACGAGTTTGTTGCTAATACAGATCACATTCCAAATCCACTTCAGCATGTGGCATACAGCCAAGTGGAAGAGTATCTGCTGTGAGCTCATCGTCCGGGGGGAAAGGGAGTGGGCTGCAGGAAGCAAGCTATATTGAACAGCTAGAGCTGATTTGGTGAGCCTTCTTCTCACTCAGCTGGTGGCTCCCAGTGGTTTAAGATCTGCTGCCACCTCCAGTGATTTCTACACAGAGGTGGTCATTAAAGTGATTGCAACCACATTCTGCCTCTAGCTTTCTTTCACCTGCCTCTGTTTTTCTTTCTGGAATTAACTCTTCTGAGGCTGCTCAGTGCTTTAATCATCCTTCACACTACTGTCTTGCAGTGGCCATGATCGTGGATTGTTTATTAATCTCAGAATATCTAGACGTGCTTCTGGGGCACTTAATTGCCCAAGGCTTTTCTCTTTCCACCCTTCTCAGTGCCTTCTAAACTCAAGAAATGTACACATCTCTGCACCTCAGCACATATACTCCACTGAGATAAATGAGAGACCTGTTTGTACTAGTCAGCAGCAAAGGTGTCTGTGTACAGCTTCATTCAGTTTTCAGGGAATTGCAACTGAGGAAGCCTTTCCATTTGTACAGTTGTCTCCTCTTTTCTTCACCTTGTTCAACTCATCTGTCACTGACTACATAGGTAATCTCAAACATAACTAATTTCTTTCAGCTTAAAGTGAAATCCACTTCACTTCAGAGCCTCTTTTTTTTTTTTTTTTGTGATGTGCTGCAGAATATTGCACCACTGCTTACTGCAGTATTAATCATTTGTGTCCCAAGGCAGTATATCCTGAAAGATCTGTCTCATGCCACATGGCTGCTGAGGCAATTGCAGTTATTTCAGTGTGCAAAGTTTGGCATCTAGGTCCAGAGGCCTATCCAGAGGGTTAGCTCCCACTGAATCCCCTGGGAGTCCTCAGAAAACCTCTTAAAAGTTGAGACTATGGTATAAGTGAGGTGATACCTTGTGCTTGAGCTGAAAATACTTGTACAATCTGAAATGCAGATAAATTCTCACACCATTCCTGTGGGTTTGCATTTTGTTGCTTTCACTAAAACTTTCGGTTTACCAAGTTCTTTCTTTGTCTGCTTTATGAAACTAACCATGCCTTCAGCTACTGTCTGAACTTATGTGAATAACACCCTGTTTTATCAACTGGTAAAATACTTTCTGTGCTTTATCTGTCATTTTTGCTGTTGGGTCCTTATGCAAGACACCTGTACATGTCATCCTGCTTCTCCCACACATGCACAGACCTATGATAAGAGGAGCTAATAACACCATGGCCTTAATTTCTTGGCTAGGACATAAAAGTTGGACTCCTCACTAGATGCTGAAAATAAATATCTACATTCTCAAGTGGCTGTAATCTCTGGATCCCTGGTTTTACTCATGCTCTGTATGTCACAGGACCTGAGTTAGAGGGAGGCCATCTAACCCTGGATCCATACTAGTTTTTTGCCCAAGACAGATCAGTATTACTGCTGACCTTAAATTATACCCAGTTTCAATGGCTGCTGCGCAGCTTTCCAAGCCGCAGGGATCTGCTGTAATGCTGCAGCCATGCGTATTTCCCACAGTGTGCCTTCCATCCTGAAGCAGTCAGGAGACAGGATCCAGGGGAAACTATGTGCTACCAGCCAAGCCGAAAACTGAGTAGTCAGGTACAGAACAGGTACCTAAAATGTAATTTGTACTGGAATACCTACAAAAATTTCTGGTCTATTAAGCTGTATCATTCCCTGTGCTTTGTCACCATCACTCACAAGTGACCTCAGTGACCATTTAGAAAGAGTTCTGGGTCAGATGGAATTCTGCTCTGTTATTATATTTTATGCATCATTACTTTCTCTGTTTTTTGTAATACATATTTTTTTTCAACATGAATCCCCATGAGAAGCAGTCAAGAGAAAGACAATACTAAACTGTGCTAGGTTAGGTCCTGTCAACCTTGTAATCCATTCCTGAGAAGTGCAACACCCGCCTGCAGTACAGCACAGAAATACTTTGTTTTCATTATAGCTGATTGTGTTTGTTCAATTAAATTAAGGCACACAATAGTTCTGTCTAAATCAGAGCTTTCAGCTTTGTTTGCACAGGCAAAGGGAAACCTCAACCCTTTCAACACAACCAAGAACTACCTATTCAAGCAGAATGTCCCCAAAGCAAACATTTCCAAAAGGGAAACCAGAATTTAAAACCTGTTTAAACCTTCAAGTTTCAATGCAATCTGTTTTGTGGTCCCATTCTTTCTGTAGAAATTTCTTCAATACACAGTCTAGACAGTAGCCTTGACAGGCTTATCTTTTATTCATGGAAGACAAGGGGAGAGCAGGAAAGAGAGATGATCTGGCTGTTGCAGATTTCATTGTACACCCACTCGCTGCTTCTTGTTTCTGTTTTGCTGACATCAGTGTGTTTTGTCCTTTTGCATCTATATCCATCACCATATGTCCTCTGTTCACACATACAATCCTCAGGGAATCAAATACCAAAGTATTCCAAATATCAGATATCCAGATTTCCAAATGGTCTGTCCCTTGCACCATACACACACTCATTAGGTGCATGTCCCCACAACAGAACAGATGCAGGTTTTCACTCAAGTTTTAGACCTCTTTTCCACAAACCATGGCAACATGGGGCTTTTGGGTCAGTCTGTGTTCAATTTGAGATTATGTTGTCGGTCCTGCACAGTGCTGACGTAGGCAGTGCCCAGTCTGCACAATTCAGAAGCTAAAAGACTTCCACTGCACTCTCCTGATTGCTGGGGAGGGGAGAAGGGGGCCATTTTTACACCCTGCAAACAACTTTCCCTTTTCTGTCGCAGGAGCAAGTTGAGGCCAAGCCATCTCCCCAAATCCTTCTGTCCTCCCCCTCACTCCTCTACTGGCCAAGGACTAACCCCTCCACAGAGCAAATCTGAGGGGCAGCAAGAACAGGTCTCTAAGCTGAGCAGGAGGAACACACCTTGGCAATGCACCAGCAGCCTGCAATTGTCCAAGCGCCGTGTCCTCCAGTCCACCTCAAGCCACCCTTGCATTGAGCAGAAGGAAATGAAGGAAAAGCAGATAGGCGCATTCTTCTGTGACTGCGGGCATGCTTCCCACCCTAACGGGGGTCTCGAGCTCCCCCTTGGGAAGTATTTCAAGTCTCCATTGCTTTAAGGAAACACTAGCTGGATGCATCATGCGCCCACAATCTTCTCATTGGTCTGGTTCCTAGGCTTAAAAAAACCCAGCTCTGTTGGTAGCCGTGACTTTTAGCAGAGAAGTGATATTTTTGAAATAGGAGGCAAGGAGATTCCAAAGGGAAAAACAGGATGCCTGACTGTGCACCTCAGGGAGAGACTGAGTAATGCCCGGTGGCAGTAAACCTCCGCTCACTGCTGGGAGGGACAACTGTGGACATGGGTGGAAGGTGGGGAAATGACTGGAAACACCAAAGAGAGGGGAATATAAATAATTTTGTATTCTTCCACTGTATGCCACACTAGAAATTATTTTCCAATTGCCACATTCTCAGGCATCAGAGAATCAGGAAATTCAACCTTCTCTCCCTTTTAACATGTTACACTTTGGCAGCTCACAGCAGTTCATTTGGCAGGCGTATGCACCAAATGTTCCTTTCAGTCTTGTAACAGATGGAGTACATTACACACAGGACTGCATGCCTCACGTACAATATCTAATACTTGAACTAGGGAAGGACATCCAGCAGATCCCACTGACCACAAAACTGCTTCCATATCGCTGGGAGGGAAGAAGTCTATAAATGAGTTAGAAGTAAATATTTTCTCCACTCAGTAAATAAATGTATATGCCTGACTCCACAGCCTTTGTTTCCAGAGAAGCAAGCAATTTATTCTTGCATTCATATTTTACTTTGGATATGTCCCACCTGACATCTAAACCTAAATAATTAAATATCTTCTGATCTACTGACATTTATGGTATAATTCTTGCAGGAAGAATGAGTACCAGATCATTTTACTAGCTGTTTGATTTTAGTGGCTTTCTTGTTATATTGTTATACATCCCAAAATAAAATATTAGCCACACAAAACTGGCAGGGACCATAGGCTTTTGATTAATTAAGTTTTATTTGATTCATAGATCAAATCTAAAGTTATTGGCAGTTTCAAGTACAATTTAGAGAAGATTTTCAGAAATGCTCCTAGCAGACTGCTGGGTTTCTGAGTGCCCACAACAGATTAGTTGACAGAGCTAAAGAAAACACCTTTCAAAGCATGGCAGGTAGCAGGTGCATGTCTACTGTCAACCCGGAAGGAACACCAAGAGGGTAGAATGAGAAAAAATAACAGAAGAGCAAAATATGAAAATATAACCACTGATGGGTTTATTATTTATATATTCAGAAACTGAAGGAGGGATTCACACAGCTGTGAATCACACACCAAGTTAGAAACTACCCATGAGTGTTTAATATATATTATATAGTATCCTGAATAATATTAAACACTCATGGATAGTTTCTAACTTGCTGTGTGATTTGAGGTGAGCTATTCACTCTTCCCTTCAGTTTCAGAATCTGTCAGATGAGGATAAAAATATTTGTTGATATCACTGATCCAGTCTGAAGTTGCCCTGGTATTTGAACAGCAGCCATTCATGCGTACAGTGTTCCAGTTTTTATCACTGAATTATAGATAGTGCTGTGAGTACTTCAGCTACTCAAATACCCATATAAGCAAGCCATGGACAGAAAATCCTATCTTATTCACTGCGGAGCAGTACTTAAGAAGCAGACTGTGGGTCCATTTTCTGCTCTGTGGTCAACATCGCCTCATCTAGAGCAGGGTAGACTGCAGTGTCAAAGAAATTCACTGTAATATGTATGCTGCAGTGTTAGCTGCTGCTCAACATGGCTTATCAGAGATCATGGGAGACTTCCTCCCCTCCCCTGATATACCTGGGGAAGAGTGAATTCTGCATTTTTTATACATGTATATATGATTAGCTGTATATTGATATACATCGATATACCTCCTGATATGAAATAAGTCTGGTATATAGGCAAAAGATAATGCTTCATTTATGAACGTAATGATGCATTTCTTGACCTGTCTGACCCCAGTTATCTGGTGGACAACAGCATATCCAATTAGACAGTGAATATACATACATGAACAGGCTTACAGTACAGAAAGGTTCAACAAAGCAGTTGACTCTATTTGTTTTCCTCTTACTGAAGACAACGATATTAGATCTACAATAAAACCTCCAGAGCCAAATACTTTTCTTCAAAAAATTCATTTCCTGCTGCCATAGAAACAGTCTTAAACTGAGCAAGGTAGAAGTACTAAGTTAGTGTTTACTGAACTCTTTACTTGCCAACAACTTATCCAGGCCATGGAGACACAATAATAGGCAAGGGCAAATAGAAGCTCTTAATTCCTGGAAAGAGAGTAAGAATTTACAAACAGGAATACTTTTGTGTTCAGCCAAGCCTCATCTCTTTGCTCAAAGCGCAGATGTATTTTATTTTAGGGAAAACAAGTGCCAGTAAAGCAAGTAAGTTCACACATTTCTGTAAGATACAAAAAATGCTGTTTACAGCAACATCAGTATGTAGATGTATTATTTTAGCATGAATGTATAACAAATCGTTTCAGGCATGAAACTTCAATCCTGCTTGAGAACTCAGCTGCACCTATAAAAACGGTTAAAACAGAGCAGGAAAGAAAAAGAGGAGTAAAAAGCATAGCAGACTGTCTGTGATCAGTCCAAGTCTTCTCCTTTCACACACACACAGACACATCTGAATCTCTTCTGTTCTGCTGTGCTGTTGAAGCTAGATGGGGGAAGAATTTTACCCTGCAGCTTGGACCACTTTTCAGGACAGGGCTCTTGACTGTAGAGTGGCATTGCCAGAGTGCCGAGGACTGTGGGGCCCTAAGCATGACTGCAGCCTCAAGGGGCTTTTATGTTAATAATAACAATATGGACAAAGGCATTGTTGACAACGCACCTCTAGCAGACAGACACAGAACTATGCTACTAACAAAAATGCTACAACAGATAAATTATCAAGCTTGGGTTGCCTGAGCTCTTTGCTTTTGCTGGGGCATTTTCATGCATACAGTCATTTATCTGGCCTTCTTCGTTCACTCTTTATGTGCAAGACATCAGTCAGTCTAAGCAATGCCACGCTGCTGTGCTCTGAGGTGAGCTAAGAATATTGATTTTCTTATGCATAAGATCTAACTCCAGAAATAAGAATAAACATGTGCAATACATATAGAAGGTGTAGGACTTACCTGCACAGGTCAGTGACGGTAGTCCAGGACTTGCTCTGCCCATAACCATGACTTGGCAAGCCATAAGGCAGGTCCTCTCTAGAAGCCATAGGAACACACTGACACTGTGCTGTGCCTGTGCCCTGCTGAATACAGACTCATGGTTATTGTCAAAGTTAGATGACATATCACAGATTATAGAGTGATCATTCTCAGCTTATCTATTGCCTACCAACTAGTAGTGGCAAGAAAGGCAGTGCATCCCTCTTCAGCAGCAGCAGTTCACAGCCAGACCATTGACTTCACCTGATGTGAATATGGGGGAGCCAGCAGCTGGGGTACAGCACAGTGTCTTACAAGACTTCTGGTGGAAGCCACTGCATCTAGCCCAGCAAAGACCAGAAGGGAACCTGAATAACAGCTGAGATAGACATATTCCTATTGTTTGACCCATCTTAGAGCATTGCATCTTAGAGATTTGCAGGCAAACATGTAGGTATGCCCTTAAAATATCTGGGAGAAATGTACACATAATTAAGCACATATTTCCAATATGTATGCTCCTGTCTTCTGTTTCCAGTACACTGAACACAAACCTACAGTGTGGATTTGCTGTGGGATTGTTAGTGTACATAGACTGAAATCTGAAATCTGTTGAAACAGCAAGCATCTTAAAAAAACCAACAGCAACAACAACAAAAAAAACCACAACCCACCAAACAAACAAAAAATCCCCAAACCAAAACCATCAACAGAACAGCAGTGGTTTTGGCCAATTTTAACTCAGTTACCAAAGCTGTGCAAAAATTGTAATTAGATACCTGTACTTACACCCACAGGCATGAACACAGTGTAAACATTTATGTTTATATATGCTGAGGGTCTCAACCATCACCTAGAAAGATTATTAAGACAATAAAAATATGTCAGCCTTTGGGTTGGTATTAGTCCTGAAGGCCTTTGCTAAAACTGTGAACTGAGGTGAAGCAACTACAAGTTTGAACTAGATCCTATCAGATGCCATCTGCTTTCTTTACAGTCTGTATTTCACTCTTTTTGCTCTCCCTTCCATTTGATTTAAAACACATTTGTAATCCTGGTCCCATCAGTCCAGCATTCTCAAAGAACATTTCTCATGATACGGAAAGTTTCCATATGGGTGAAGGTAATGAAAAAGTCATTTATTTCCAGCTTTGGGGCAACTCACAGAAACCTGCCTAGTGGCTATGCAGGTTTGTAAAAACAAATAATTTGAGCTCTCCAGGCCCTAGGCTTCTTGACAGGTTATGTCTTGGCAGGTATCTATTTCATGTTTGCAATATTTGATAGAATTTGCATGGATTTTTGACAGCTAAGCTCAGTGTTGCTGGGAGCTATTAGTCCACTGCAGCCCTGCTTCATCCTCCTCTATCTGCTCTGCCATTCTCCATCTGATGTGGGTAAGGATTTTAAGACCAAATACAGTTGCTTCAACAGGAATTCTGCACTGTCTCCAAATCTGATACCATTCTTTTCAGCCCACAGAATTAACAGTTTTCACACCACAACTTTATGGCATTGACTCTTGAAGAGAGGATGATGCTGTTCAGTGGCTATAGCAGTTTTGATTTCCAGTTGTATGCCCTACTCTCCTGGAGGTCACCAACATGCAACAGTGACATCTGAATTCTAGATGAAAGAGCTCCCAGATCACTGCAGTTCACGTATTGGAATACTAGTTGAACCTGGACCAAGTTTTATATTGCCACTGTAAAGGGCTGGAAACAGCAGTCGCCCCAGTGGCTTCACTGGTCATCATCCAGATGGTCTTTGACATAAAGGTGGTGATCTCCAGGAGGGGGCTGGCAAATAGCTGGGGGCAGTATGGTTTCAGCACTGAGACTTAAACCCACTGCTTCAGACCCCTATGAAAAACTATGATTGTCAAAAAAAGTCAACTGTTCATTTGATCTCTACTCCCACTTCATAATAATAAATACCTTATCACACATTAACAAATTATTTTAATTCTTCCTTATCTTGTTTACAAGGCCTTTGCTAGATTCCAGGTTGGTTAAGATAATCTTATCAGTAGCCAAGACAGGTCCTTCCCATTGATGTGGGAACTAGTCTTCTCCCAAGTAGCTAGTGATAGGATGAGAGGAAATGGGTTCAAGCTGCACCAGGGGAGGTTTAGGTTGGATATTAGGAAAAATTTCTTCACGGAAGGGGTAGTCAAGCATTGGAAGAGGCTGCCCAGAGAGGTGGTGGAGTCACCATCCCTGGAAGTGTTCAAAAAACGGGTAGATGTGGCACTTCGGGACATGGTTTAGTCTAGCCTACCCTTAATTGGTTTAGTGTGGACTTGGTAGTGTAGGTTAAGGTTGGACTGGGTGATCTTAAAGGTCTTTTCCAACCTAAATGATTCTATGATTCTATGTCTTGTCCTGGGCCTAGAACAAAGATTTTGAGTTTAGACCTCTCTGTTGTTATCCACACCTTACTCTTACTTACCTTATTGTGCTGCAGTGTGGTCTTAATGACGTTTCCTCTTCCAAACTTGAAAAAGTGACAATGGATTTGCTTTTTAATCACTATCACTTCCTGAGAGTGCATGGGACTGGCATTCTTTGACTTTAATTAGTCATCTGTTGGATTCTAGATGACATTTAACAGCACAATCCCTGACCTGACTAGCGTGAGAGCTGCCTATTTGGAAAAAATACTCTTTTCTCATGGGATAATATTACTGCTTCTGCCAAAGGTGATGCTCCACCTGGAGCCCTGAAAAGTAAAAGAAAGGGAATGATGACAGATGCTTTCTTCTAGGCTCTAAGCTCCAGGACATCTTCAGCTGTTGACTAAAACTGCAATGGGTATTTTCTGACACTGAATTAAATCTCATTGAACCTGGGAAGTTCAACCATTTCCCTTACTGAAAATAGATGTAGCAAACATTAAGTACATTTTCCTGCTGAAAACAAAGGCAAAGGAATCCTGTTGCTATAGGTAAAAGGGATTTGATATGTTTTTATATGAAGTGTGAGTGGATGCAGGGAATTTCAGGTAGAAAAGGAGTGAGATACTAACAGAAGACCAACAAAAATTAGATTTTCTTGGGGCCCAGAAAAAGGTACAAAGACAGGGTTGGTCCTAAACTAAAAGCCTGTGAGGAGGAAATTATTGGGTTCCTCCTCTACTCCAAAAATCCAAATTTTCTGTGTCATTGCAAATAAAAAAACCAACACAAACTAACTCAGCTTTATGCATGCTCTCTTCTCCTCACTGGAATATCCTAAGAAAGCCCCAAATGTTTTCTAGGTACTTGGACAAAAAGGAAGGCAATTATCTGTGTTATGTCTTTCGGGAAGAAGAATTTGTGTGGGTAGATCTATTCCCTGCTGTTCTACATTTGTTCCTGTTTCTGATGAGTGTATTCTGGTTAATTAAGCTTTAAAAATTTGTTATTTAAATAATTGCTAAATTATTTAATTGTTAAGTAATTGTAGGGTCTAGATCTGGAAACAGGTGAAAAAACGAAATAGCATAGTTGCCCATGGAACATTTTCAGTCAGGTATTGTATTTTTCTGTCATTCTCTCGCTCTTTGTTCCCCATCTTTCAGGAGGATGGGGGGTATTCCATAACTTGACCCCAATTGTACCTTTGCTCCAGTTATCTGACTTTTCCCTCTCTCTTACAATAACCAACATGTAATCGTTACTTGGAGACAGCTAGAAGCTTTTCCTAAAAGAAAAGCAGGGAAAAAATGAGCAAGAGAGACCATGTTTTATAGCCCACCCAGAAGACCAAAAGCTTTCTCTTTTCATTACAACTCCCCACAAGCCTGTTTTGTAAATAAAGCCAGGGTCCAGATTCAAAGAAAAAAATATATCAAGCATAATTAAGAGAGCTTTACAGAAAAACACTTGAAAGTTATCTTAGCTTTCTAAACTATCCATTACTTTATATGTCCTGTATCAAACTAAACATCTTTGTTTAAAACTAAATATAATTCTCATTATCAAAATGATCTTTTGATTCATCTCTATCCATCATTCTTTTCTCCACCCACAGTGGGTTGGCCACATGTTTAGAGCTCACTGAAGTGGGATGCTTACAGAAGAGAAGGGAGCTTTTCTACCAAATAAGTGTCCACAAAACCACGTGTTAAAGAGCCTCTTCCTTTCTTACAGAAGGGGAGAGCCAAGGGTGTAATTACTGTGGATGGTGCATGGAGCACACTAGTCTTATACTTTACAGGTTTTATTTTTCATTATAGACTTCCTGTATCTTGTTCTTCTGGGTAATTTCATGGTTTGTGCATTTAAAGGGGGAAATGGAACTCAAGTTTCATCTCAGGTGGTGTTGACTGATAAAGATAGAGAGTAAAGACTATTTTTAGAGCTAGCTAGCTAATAAGAAGTTTAATTGTTTATCACTAATGTTCCAAGACTCAGATGTTGTGTTAATTGCAATGGATGGTCTGAAGTGCAAGAAGCAGATGCCATAAATGACAAAATGTGAAAATGTTATACCAATGTACTTAAAGTTCTACTTCAATATATCCTATCATCTACATAAAAAAAAAAAAAAAAAAAAAGAGCGAGAGACTTAAAATCTCAGAAAGATCTATTACAGCTGGAATTACACGTCATCCAAAATACCACTTTTATGATTTTTACCACTTCATAAATGCAAGAAAAAGATTTGGAAAATACAAAGCTCGTAGAAAGTGAGCAATCCTTGGGGAAATTTCACCAGGAATTTTTAGATTTGTCTGTCTCCTCATCTTGTTCACATTTACTCTTTATTCAAGTCAAATCAGGTTGCCCCTGCATGTTATCTGGTCTATAATTTACCCAAAGCAGGGCTAGCCTCCAGGTTGGATTACATTGCTCAGGGCCTGGCGCAGGACACAGAATCTCCAGGGATGAACACTGCACATCTTCTTGGGGCACCTGTGCCAGTGTTTAATAGCTCCCATGGTGGACAGATTTTTTTTTCCCTTAGAAATTCAGTTAGAATCTCTTTTGCTGCAAATTGGGACTGTTGTCTTTTGTCCTTCAAGCGTACACCGCTGAGAGGAGTATGGTTTCATCTTCGCAACAGCCCTCACTTTGCAGCTGAAGGCTGCAATAAGATCCCCCCTTAGTCTTCTGAGAACTAAGCCAAACAAACCCATCTCCCTCAGTCATGGAACATGCTATGTGCTCCAGGCATCTTAGCGACCTTCTGCTGACCTCTCTTGAGCTTGGCAGTATCTTCCCTGTACTGGGGGTCCCAAAACTGGATACAGTACTCCAGATGTGGCCTCACAAATGCATAAACAGAAGGGAGTAATCACTGGTGGCTGCATTTTTCCTGATGCAGCCCATCTTTCATATACAGTGCCCATCTTCCTCATTAATATTTGTCTATATAGGTACTCAGTATCCAAACAGGCCAAACAATTACATTTGTGTAAAGCCCAGTTGAAGTAAAATCTATGATAACACTTCTTTAAGGAATTATTAAAGAAGTGTTTAATGTAATATCTCTTCAGATGTAATATCTCTTCAGAGAGTGTCTGGTGAGGGGAATAAATCTAGATGTCTGAATCCTAAGATCATAAACCCTTAAACCACGTAACATGGAAGTCCTGTTATTTCAAAAGCTCTTCTAACCTCAAGTCTCCAGCCACTAACACAGTGTGCAGAAAGTGATGTTAAGTACAGTTCCAAAATAGTCTGGGGTTAGAAACTAAACCAAGCATTGGACTTTAAACTGGTTTGATGACGTTGCTGTTGCCACTACTGGTATTCTAGAATGTTCATTTACTCTGAACAACTGCTAGTAACTAAAGACTGATTTTTGCTAGCAGTTTGAAAGGTGTAATGCATCATGGAATATTACTTCTGTTCTGCTCAGATAATTGCATATATCGGTCAGTATGATAATTTCTTTTCTTTATAAGAAGAGCTGGTCACATGTTGAGTACTCCTGTGTACGCAAATTTGAAGTATTTATTTCAAGATATTTCCTTACATTATTCACTTGTTTACACAAATAGATTCTACAAATAACTGAGAAGCAGTGGAGAACTAAGACTTCATTTCCTCTCTTACATGTGCGCTGGATTCTTCTTGCTAAGCAGAGCTTCCCAGAATGTTTTATGTACACTCTATTTAAACATATAGATATTACATACTTATGTAGTTACTAGTCTTCTAACTAAGTGATGGCCTTAGATGAGATAATTTTCTTTAACGTGCTTTACCCTATCTCTTCCTAAGTATAAACTACTTGTCTGCTAAGCAAGGTCTGTCAAACATAAGGTATAAAAAAAGGAAAATTATTTATTTAGTTTGCCATGACAGTTTTCAGAAAGGATCTAAAATGCTGTCTGAATGAGATCTAAAGTCTATCCAGGCACAAGCAGTGATTTTGATAAAGCTTACAGTAATGTAGGGATTGAACTAATAGTTTCTGAGGTCACCTGCCAAAAGATTAGAGAATCAATAAGCAATTACCTATATGATTCTGAAGCCAAAACTGATCTCGCTGTTGTGAGAAAGCACAACCACAAAATGAAGGATAGACAAGATTTTTACATAAGAAGGCAAATTCTATTCACACTGATATTACTGAAACTACAGAATTAATTGTCTCACCCTTGGGGTAGAAAAAAGCGAACAAACAGCTGTTCACCTGTTCAGGTAGAGCCTGTATCACTGAAAGGCACGTCAGCGAGATCAAAGACAGTCTCCACCATTTGCTACTTTTACTTATCAATCAGCTTTTCCATTTCTATGTCTTGAAGTTTAACTCTTCAAGTCCTGTGCTGCTAGCACACTGCAGCCACATGTCTAGAAATGTTGGTCAGTATCATAGTGTCAAAAAAAGTTAAAGACACATTTCATCCAGAAAAAAAGGGAAAAAAAGGCTTTTGCTGGTAGACATTAGCAAATTTTCATATAAATTGCAGCTCTTAGGAAAATCTGTTGGTTCAGCTAAGCTCATGAACACTATATTGGCAAAATATTTCCATTGGACATGAGTCCTTTTTCCAGGATACCTTATACAGGAATGGAAAGTACTAAAGCCAGCCCATCTCCCAGGAGATGGAGCAGAGGCAGGCATTTTCCACTCTGAAATGTAGCTTGCCCATGAGAACAGTTCACTTACAAAAAATTAACTTGGAGTAACTGCACAGCCTAGATTAAAACTGTGAATTCACAGAGGAATTTAGCTTCCAGGGCTGTCTGTCCAGTGTATTTCACGCTCACCAACCATTAGAAAAAACCCTAAAATTTTAAAATATAATATTAAGCAAAAGGCTATGGTCATCATGAAGAAGATGAATATTTAAGAGAAACTAGAATACAAAGCCAGGCAGCCCGAATTGTCCACATTTGATTAATTCACAGAAAAATACCCGGCTGTATTTCAGTTTCAACCTTTATAAAAACAGCTACTTGTTCATCTACCAGAAAAACTTTTGCACCCACCTGACAAGAAATTGATCAACAAAATATGCTGTAAAAATTGCTTACGATTCCTAAATAGACTATGGAAAAAACAAAATCCCAACTTAATGACTCTTCCCAAATTTTCAGTATTCCACTCATGACAGAAATGCATTTCACTGAATAGATCCTCATTGAAACATTAAGGTCATATATTGTCAAATAAATTGCTTCCTAATTAACCAGCTTGGGGAAAAAATCCTCCAAGAAACCCTATTACAGTATGCTCAAGTAATAAATTTAATTCCTTTTGTCTTCTTACATTCAACAAACATTATAATAAATGAGTCTGCAGATGGGAATGTCCCCCAGAACAGGACCTGTTAAGTGAATATCCAAAAATTAAAAGTATTCACATCAAAAACATGAACCTAAGAAAGAAGGAAATTTCTTAAGGGAAGAGAAACATACCTGATGTACAGGGAAAAGCAACACACCATATCATGTGACTGCTTTTTTCAGACAAAACTAATAAGCCTTTTCAATGTCATATATTAAATATGTGCAAAGAAGTACTCAGAAATTATATTAATAGAAATTGCTTAGCAACTTATTTCAAATAACAGACAAATACAAGGAAACCACAAATCCTTCACAATTAATTAACAGAAAGAGAACATATTCATTGAATAAACGATTTGAATCAAATTATTGTCTTGCATCTCCCAGTTCAAGTTTCCATGACAACTTTTTTTTGCTCATGAATAGCAGGTAGTACCAAAGTATGATTCAGATGTACTCTACATTTTATTTGAGCTTATAAAGTAAGAGCCTTAGTAAAGAGAATAGAAAATACACACTTATGACATTCATTTTACAAAGTACATCAGCATGCATTACAAAAGACACCACAACTGCGATGTGAGAATGATTATTTCAATTTAAATTCCTGACTGCTGGCAATAGTGGCAAATACTGAAAAACCAAAATTTTGGATTAGTTGAGGTTCATAATTCCAAATCAAGCCTATGTTTACGAAATATTTAGTTGCTATAAATTAGGCTAGTCAAACTTATTTCAAATCTGAACAAGTTTTGCCTGCAACTGAAATATTTCCATATGTAGTAGGTCTAATCTTGAAAACTGCAAAGAAAGTAAAAGTCCTGTTAACTTCAAAGAATCAGTACATAAATGACCAGCAGTAGAAAGTACAAGGCTATTTCAGTCTCATTATGTGAGCTGAATGTTAAATGAAAAGCAAAAAGTTTCTGGTAAAAGTAGCTTTTTTGTCCTTCCACTGACTATGGTGTCATCAGACAGAAAATATTTTAAATACATTTATTATTTGGGGGCCTTTAGTAGCCTTGTATCCAAAAATACCCAAACTTTTGAGAATGATAGGATTAAAAGCGATGAAGTTGATACAGCACGAGGCAAGGAGCTTTGCAATATAAATAAATGAGCTGGACTTCTTTTTCATGATAAATTCTTCTTACACAAGCTCAATTCTCTCCCTGAGTTCATCAATTTGAAAACCTCCTAGAATTAATAAAGTAGATTTAAAAGAAAGCATTTGCAATTATCACAAAGCAAGTGTTTAGCTTTCCCCAAAGGACACATCTTTTTTTCTGTCTCCTGAAGTAGCTCTGGAGACAGGTGCAGAGACACATGAGCTTGCTCAGCACAGCTTATTAACTCAGGCTCAGAGCCATGGTAATGAAGCTATATGATCTGCAGGCCAAAGCTGGCCCACCTCCAGGCAACTTTAAGTGCAGTCAGAGCAAATGTATTCACTTTTTGTATCTGTCCATAAAAATGTACTCACAGCTTCAGGTATACATTCTGGTTGTCTCCATGTTTAGAAGCTCAGCATGAGATACACCAGGAGTGAGTTTTAGAGGTGTTAAGCACTGTGCACATTTAGGCATCAGCTATGTTAGCCCCCAGGAACAGAGCTGTTCACCTGAGTTTACTGGCCACATTTGAAAAGACTGGCCATGGTCAGTGGTTTTCAACCTAAGGACTCATACATTATTTCTAACTATGAAAACCAAGCCTATTCTCAACAGGTTAAGGTTGAGAAAAAAAAAAAAAGTACATCTACCAGAGTGCTTTTTAGAGAATCTGCAATGTGAAAAACACTGGCAGCTCTACCCAGGAAGGTACTCTGTTCACTGCTATGGAGCATCACTCACCATCTCCCACTAACTGTACTGAGACTTCTCATCCCACTGAGTCACTGAAAACACAGATGACGTGCAGAAATTCTTCTGCCTTCTATTTGTCAGTAACATTTTCCTCTATGACTAAAGTCTGTGCATGGCATTGTTACTTAGCTTTCTGTACCTGCACGGGGCATCTGTTTTCTGTCACCTTGTGCTAATGAATATTTACTCACAAAAGATTGTCACCAAGCACTACTTCAATCTGCTGCAGAGAAACACTGATGTCAAGTGTTTCAGTGTTTACCTGAGGCATTAATTTGACCAATGCCTTTCACTTACTTGTGAAAGAACACATTTTTAGGCACTCTTAACCAGCTTCTGTCGTTATCTTTTGTCCTCCTCCCAGGGATGTTAAGAATCAAATTCTGTAAATAAAAAAGTAGGTTTATTACATCACATCACATTTGTACCATGTAAACTCTTTCCCCAATAGTCTGTACACAGGCTTTCTCAGGTGGTGTTTAGGAGGGCTGATTTACTAACATGAGTCAAAGTCACAAGTAAGAGGTAGCTAATATGCCAATTCAGAACTGTGTTGATTGATCTCAACACAAGAAAACTATAGGAAGAAAACATGAGCAGAGTAGAGTCCCAGATAGCGAATCCCAGTATTTTAAAGGCAAGCTCAGTTGTTCTTCTATCCAATATATAGTTCTATTATCAGTAATTTCTGCCAAAAAAAAAGGTATTAGGAATACTATTAACTAGTACTAAAACCACTGGATGAGGTGTTATGCAATTCCTCACAGTGTCTATACCATGTCATCTCACTTCTACACACTACGCACACCATATGTATAAAAACAGAATTCATGAACACTAACATAGGAAAATATTGTATAGGATCTGCAATATTTTTCTCTGCTTACAGAATATTTTTCTTATGTATCATGTATCCAAGTTATTGTGCTCAGAAGAATCATAAAGCCATCAATAAATTATATAAACTAGCTTTAAAAAAAGAAAAAAGTATGGATTTCAGGTTTTAAGTCTTTTAAAACATTACAGTTTTCAAACATACTAAACATTGCAGTTTTAAAGCATATTTCTCCATAAAATTCCACAGCTAGAAAAAATACTGGATTAAATTATACTAATAATGGCTCATGAATAGAGATTTTTTTGGAGAAAAAAAACCTACCTAACTATATAATTTGAAAAAGAGAAGGAAACCTTTCTTTGTCATGTTTTTTCTTTTTTTTCCCCCAATTGTCTGTTGTGTTTAGAGGTCTCAAAATTTGGACTAAATCTCGTAGGTGATAAATTAATGGGAAATGCGCATTACGGTGATAAAAGTCACCAGATAAATTCTAGAGGTTTGACCTATTTATCAGATGAATAATCGCACATTCATGTAAATTTATAGGTAGGCCAGATGGAATGCAGCATGGTTAAGTCTCTCTACTGAGGTTTTACCTGGAAAATACCTCAGTATTGCAGCACCATACAAAACATGGCAGGTCCAAGATAAAGAATTATACTCTCTCTTGCATAATGTAATGGCCAATTTATATTCTGTGACATTACCTACCTTTATAAAAAACCAAGGGTGTACTTACAAATATTTAAAATCAGAGAATATTCCAACAACCTGTATGTGCCATCTTTCGGAGCTAAACCTGCTTCCTGCCAGTGACCTTTTCTATTAAGACCATAATGAGATAAACACATGGTGACTATCTTTCTTTAAACAAAGGCTTGATTTCAGTGTATTAGGTTATCTGTACAGCAAAGCACACAAATGACTAAACTTCAGTAGAAAGTCATAAGTGCTCCATCAGCTCCATTTTCTGCAAACAGTTCGGTGAACCATACTGAATTGTAGTAATGAAGCAGCAAATATTTTCTGCACAATGCATAATGAGTGCCTTGATTTGGAAGTTAATTCACAGAATGCATAAGCAAATACTTCCTATATTCACTCCACAATGAACTTCTGTGTGCATATATGTCTGCAAAAGGGGGTCAGCAAAACTCTATGGAAACAAAGAGTTTATGTTTTCATGGCAGCCATGTGAAGGACAATTCCAATTGCTGAACAGATCAAGGGCCTTGCACAATGATGTTGAACTATCTTTCTCTACCAGACCACATGTACTAGAAAGTCTTACTTCTGCCAGCAGGAAAAATCTGCTTGTTCTCCTCTCCATCTGCTTCCAGTCTCCCAGGACCACAGTGAGGATGCACAGGGACCCTCTTCACACAGCCCCTATTCACACTGCACACGACTACACCTACAGCAGCTGACCCAGACCTTTGTGCTATGCAATTCTACAGCTTTACGTGCTGAGCTGCATAAGCTGCACAAGATGCATGAGCCACAGGTCCTGGTCTTTGGAAGGTACCTATGTTAGCTGTGTAGGGATGAGAAGGGCTTAGTCTGTGCGGAGCGTGTTCTCTCAGGCTGAGGTACTGCACCTCTCTGACTTAGAGGGAAGTAAATCTGAATGTGTTCAGCAACTCCCAGCATCCAGCCCAGAATTTAGAAAAATAAAGATTGGTTCTGCAGTGGTGGAACCAGTGAGAGCTTTCTCATACCCTCAAAAGAAGGTACAGCATTTAAACTGGTCAGAAATGGCTGACTTAATATGGCTGCACATTATAGCCAACAAGCCTTGGCATCATGACTGCTTGGAAATTCCACCTAAATATTGGCTATCTCCAGCATGAGAGTGACAAGACCTGGTTCTGCACATCTTTAGTTTTATTTTCTTCCACTCTAGACCCAGTAAGTCTTATATTAAAAAACAAAACCAAAAAAAACACTTCACAAGCTATTTTAAAAATATATTCAAAGCTTTAGGTATTTTGCATAGAGATAAAACCAAAAAAGGGGTAGAATCATAATTACTAAGGATTCTACCACCTATGGAAGAAACTCCGTCACTCCTCCACACTCTTAACATGCCCAAAGTTGTACCAAGCCCTCCATATGATCTTCAGCACCTCCATCACCTGTTAGCATATATGACCAAGAAGGTCCTTGTCCCATGAAATGAAGGTCATGGAGTTGTGTCTTTTTCTTCTTCTCAGAACAAGTTTCCATTTATAGAGTTCTGTAGTGCTTCACTTAAATCACAATCCACTATGATGGAATGACTTGGCATAAAAAGCACATGCAAGGACACATGATTTTGTCATGCAAAAATACAACTTGGCTTATAATGTCACGTAGCAAACTTTGCTGAACTTCTCCCAGATCATTTCAAAGCAAGCATAAAGGTATGGCCAAATTTTCAATTCACTTGCACCTATGTGCCTAAGTCCTCTTCATCTACTTGATGGTATACATGAGCTTCTGTTTAGTATTATAGCACTAGAATCAAGATAATTTTCCTTTCTAGTGTCGTATGTTGCTGCCAAGAGTGAGTCATCTTAATCACATGACTTTTTAAGTGGCTAGTACTTGCTTCTTGAGTTGAATAAATTAAGCTTTCTGCAATTCTGACCTGCTGTGGCCTCTTTTTAACGTAACTGTTTATCTTCCTAAGATCAGATAATGATAATAGACAAATGCCTAGTTTCTGAGCTCACTTACATTTGTGTAAATCTGCAGCTTTGCATCTGGGTACAGGGACAAAGTGACATAAGTTTGTGAGTACCCCTTGACTAGAAACAGTGCTTTCTCTGACAGTTTTTTAACCTAGGCCTAAAATACAGCTACCCCTCTAAAATCCTCTAAGTTATGGCTTCCAGGCTAGCTCAGATACACAGCATGTATAGTGCCCTACAAAAAAACAAAAGAGATGGAAGATGCCCAAGCACTAACAAAATGATGTTTTGGTCCAATCTGCTTTCAAGTGCATTTTTCTAGAGATGGTCAGAAAGCAGCTTGGTTACGTGGTGCATTATGCAATCACTCTAGGAGTCAAGTGCATTATTGCTTCTTTAGAAGGTAATGTACTGTTTACTTAAAATTAAAAAATCCACGTCAGTATTTTATTTGTCCCTCAGTAACTAACTTGTCTTTTATCTAAATGCTTTTCATACCTAAGCTAACTGGTATCTACTTTTACTTTCAATTTTTAAACAACTATATAATAGTAAAGAATGTAAAAGTAGGTAGACATGTTTTCAGATTACCTTTAACATTCAGATTTAATTTTATCCCTCTTCTCTTTATTTTCAAATCACTTACTTTCTTAGGCCCAGATCTTATGCACATTTAACCTTAAGCACACAACAAATAGCACTGTTACCCTGCAGGCATGCAGTCTAATGAAAGTGTTTTCACTAGCTCTTCACTACAGATCAAGCTCTTGAGGCTGGAAATGGCATTTTTAAGGATTTTATTCACATCTAGGACAGCAGGGCTCCATTCTTATTTGAGTCATCTGAGAACTACTGAAAATGGAGAGGCAATGGGCAGAGATATCTGAGAAATCAGCCTAGATTTAACAAGTGATTTCAGTTTGAACCCAGCATGTTTCTTGGTTTATCTGTAAAGAATGAAAAAGGAGGTTAGCTCCAAAAACAGAAAAGCGTGTCCATGAGCAACTTAGGATTTGGAGAAGCATCCAGAATGAGCATGAGGCTGTGCTAGAGTACAGAACTGGCTAGGCTTCAGCATCAATGCCTATCAACCACTGGGGCTCCTGGACACACTCTCTGATTCCCCCATTTCAGGGCCAAGTGCATGATCTGATACCTTCAGGGCTGTGTGCAGTGGGCAATGACATATCTACCCTGCAGTCAGAGGTTTTCCTGGAGATAACCCGAGCAGGCTTTATACAGGTAACAGCAATTACAGCAGTGTGGGGTTCTGTACAATCTGTCCCCACAAATAAACACTTGGGCATCTAGCTTCTGCAGTGCTGCACAGTGCTAAGGCTACTTTATTGTTAATGCCTGAATGGCCCAATTTAACCTTGCAGATGTCTGCATAACTGAAGGTCATACATGCCTCTACATGTGCAGGAAAAGAAGTCAAGACTTAGACCCAACCTCCTGCCCTCCTACAATACTAAAGGATGTTCTTGTTTGTTCTGACTGAATATTACTAATTGTTCTGTTTTAATATTCTCTGATGTTCCCCATGTAGATCTGGCCAGCCCACTACATCAGCAGTCTTGAAGAAATATCTTACTTTACATTTTGCATTGGATCAATTTCTGGTTTGAAAATATTGACCTTCTCGTCATCTAAAAGTGTATGACAGGGTGTTCCATTTGTAGCAGAACTAACAAGAGGGCTTCCTATGGGGTTGTGGCCTTTGTTCTCTGCTTGCTTAGACAACACCCTCACAAGGCAAGAAATAGAACATGCAGCTGTTAATACGCAACTGTATGCGTGACTGTTGGCTGCCTAATAGGCTGTCAAACAGAACATCTAACAGCTGAGTTGTCTGTCTTTTTTCCTCAGTAAGAGCTTCTGCTTCTACAAAGCTACTAGTTTTTATTAGATCTGTAGGAGTACACTTCATTCAAAGATTTTTTTTTCTCCCCCTTGAAATCAGTTGACATCCAAAAGGGTTTACTAACTATGGGAAGGCCTGGCAGCCAGAAAGTCAGACCATAAAGGTTTAGTTTCCTTAGGAATACAGGCTAACAAAAAAACAATTGTATTAATAATAAAAAAGGAACTTATAATGTGTTCTTCCTTCTGAAAAACCCTTCTGGACAAAAACTGAAGAAGTGATTAGAACTTTCACTTAAGCAAAGGTATAGACTGTAGGCTTTTTTACACTCTACTTCCACTGAGTGGAATAGCTGTGAGGCTTAAACAATTTCTGTCAAGGGAAAAGTTGTAAAAAAATTGTTTTATATGCAAAATCTCTAATACCACGTTTAAAGAAAACATATTATTATATACATTTGTGACAGCCAGTCTCTGTGTTAACTGTGCCTGTGTTCCAGCTGCTTGGTTGCTCCAGCACCAGTTATCTGTTGCCTGCTTCTGGGTTGTGAACACTCCATGGAGTACGGGGCTATCAACTATCATTTTCCACATATTAGCACACTGCATAGAGCTTTCAAGCCTTGTTGGTCCTTAGAGGCACTACTAGCTTTAAATACTAAACAAAAAAGAAAAAGCAATGCCAATAAAGTAAATCTATAATTCTTTTAAGCTGCTCAGCTGCAATTCAGGCATGGCACACTACCCATCTTCAGCTTTTCATGGTAGTCTTGCCTTCACATAAACACACAAACCCAAAGATTTTTTGGTAACTCCAGACATTTTGCCTCCTATTCATTAGAGTGAAAAACCCAGCAACTTTACTGCACAATACTTTTGATAGCTTGGTTTTTGGAAGTAGTTGAGTAATAATACGCTATCTTCCTTATAGCCATATGCCAAGGAAGTTCCCTATGAAGAACTACAGTGACAGCTCTTTCTGGGAATCAGACCATCACACATTTGAGACATATACAGATCTATTCTCTTGGCTACTTATATTCCTGCCCATCTGCTAGAGTGGCAAGGTGCCTGCTTGCAGACTGACGTGTCAGTTTCAATAAAGCAAAAATAACAATTAAAGGGGGAAAGAAAAAAGCTTCCAGCTGACGTAATACTTCCAGCACTCATACTTCCACAAGGAATCCCTCCTCAGTCGCAGCAATACCATATGCTACTTTCACACAACACCTAGTGACACTGGTGCCAAACTTCAGTGGTAGGAGAAAAGAAGACCATGAGTTCACAACTGCCAGGATCACAGACTGTATATAGAAGTGGAAACCTGAGAAGTACACTAAAGCAACATGTGGTGTCCAAATATGTCACAAAGAAGCACAACTGGTATCTGTGGCTGGTAAAAGCATTCATCTCTGAAGTGTATCAATTGTAACTGAGATATTCCACTTTGTCTCCTCTAACTCCATGTTACAAAAATAATGTAAAATATTTTTTTTAACTTGTTTCTCTTAGGCTAGTGTTTTGGGCATTCTGTATTTATTATTCTCCTGGAACGTTCATATCGGTATGTCCACATTAAAATGATGTAACTTCTGACAAGCCCAAATTTAGCATGGGATTTGAAAGGCAAGCAGAGTTAATTCCTGTTTGCATATGATCACGATAACAAACATCCAGCAAGAGAGATTTTGCCTTTGTGCAGGAACAGGGAAACCCATTGTTTTCAAAGGACTTACACAAGTTGGCATTCAGTAAGCAACTCCACGAAGAATGTACAAAAAGAGGATTCAATGTATTCCTTTTAGATGAGCTGACTTTAAGGTTAACAAGAGGGAAAGCTGATTAATGCTTGTTTATCCTATCCTCCCTGAATCCAGCGAGTAGATCTGCTGAGAAACAAAAGCCTTTCGTGTACTCACTTCCTGGGATATAGCAGAGTTTTTAAGTTTGTAGTAAATGTAATTTTGGGCAAAACACTATCTCAAAATGCCATATCTGGTTGCCAGTTTAGAGGCAAACTTCCAGAGTAGCTGCATATATTCTAGATTTTAACCAGTTGAGATGGTTAATACGACAACACTAGAGAATTACATGTCAAGTTTGGAAATCTGCATTTATTCAAACATTTAAATGACAAATTTGAACCTGGTCAGGTAACAGCAAAATTCTCCATTGAGAAGTCTTGAGTGAAACCAAGTACACATTGGTAAGCAAAGCCAGCACTAAATAGTAATAAATAGGCCAACGAACATAGTGAAATAGTGACATCTATGTTTGAAAACTGTTTTCATATGGATATCAGGGTGCTCTGAAAGGCTTCCAACTTCATGCCCATACTGAGCCGTATGTGCAAGTCTTAGTGCACCCCAGTGCAGAATCAGGACTTGGCTCACCAGGGGTCAGATCCACAGAGGAATATCGGCTCCATAATGCTGAGCGTATTATAGTGATACCACGTAGCCCTGGGCTTTGAAGCCTATCTCTCTCTCCCCTGCAAAGGAAGAATTAAATATTTCAGAATGAGCACCAGAAAAACCCTGGTAATTTGAACAAGTACTACCTGTAATGATCAACAGAAAGGCTATGACAAAAGTCCTACACTTCCCTTTCCAGAGTCGTGGCACTGTATTTACCCTAGCGAGAATGCATACCTGCAAGGAGGCATGGGTATTTGAGGGATCTAGTCCCTCAGTTGGCTCAGCCTGGTATGCAATTAATGTGCATGCCTGCATTGCAGCTGGGTATGTCCTCAATGGTCCCTGAACACAAACATCTTCTATAGAATGGACACCTGCGACCAGTGACTGCTCTAGTCTAAGTTAAAACCAATAGCTCTCGAGGACAAGTGAAAACTTGTATCCCATTTTCCTGGTGAATAAAGCTATGGAGGTTTTCATATACATGGGACAAGAATTGAAAACCTATTTGTGTTGCAGTACAGATGAATACCACAGTGTATAATTTATCATTTATAATTCATAGCTCATAATTGTGCTTAGTGAATGCGACAAATATTGTAGATTAATACTGACATTTTTCTTATTGCAGCCTGAAAGGATCTTCTAGTCTGCAATTTCCTAATTAAACAGGATGTGCAATCACAGAATGAACGAAAAGCTCTGATTATCTTAGCCTATGTCAGGCCAACACATTTTTCCAGTGAAACTGCAATGGTGAGGGTTAATGAGCAGCACTAGTGTAAAATAATGTTAATGCTGCATTTTACCACCAGCAGATAACATTATTTCTCAACTATTGCACAGTCTCACAACTGAACACTTCATTCTCTGAATCACACAGTGCTGTTGTTTGAAAAGAAAAATCTCCTGGGATTTTACATCCTACTGAGAAAAAATATATGAAAATAGACTGAAACATCCAAAAGATCAATGGTCATCAAAGAATATTATAGAGGTGCATGGCAGAAGAAGGGGACGGAGAAAGAAGGAAGAAAAATGCATGGATTAAACTCATTTCCAGGCCTCTGGGCTATTTGCAGCAAGCCAAGGCAATTTCTCTGGCCTGTAGTTTCCTTCCAGCTGCCCTCTTTCCTGAGGGCTCAGTGGAAGGAGGTCACAAGATGCATGAATTGTTATGGCAGCTGCAGCCTGCACCTAGCTGCCTCCTTTTGAAGGATCCCTCAGGAATTGTCACTGATTTATTCCAGATTTCTAGGAAGAATCAGATCTACCATATAGGCAAAACAGAACTGTACTATATGCATAACTGCTTTTTCTGGTCAGGGGCTGAGAAGTAGGGCTCACTGCTACCATTAGGGAAAACAACACTTCTCACTGTCTAGAAAAATTGGCCATCAGGCAAACATAGGTATGTGTCAAAATTTTCTGGATTTAAAAGGGTGCCACTTCTTTCCTTATTTATCCAAGTTAGGCAATTTCTAAGCACATCAGGGCTAGGAACTTCTAGCAGGGGCACATGAGGAGCATAAATGGAAATATCAGAACACTACAGAAAAGGCAAGATGCAAGACTTAAAGTGTCATTTGTTAATTTTGTTGAGGTGGCCATTTTTAAATACTCCTCTCACCAGAAGCTTCGTGTGTCTGTTCCACACATCCCTATGCTTCCATTTGCCCTGCTTCCCAGTGACCCAGAGACACAGTGACTTAAAAGACAAGTCATTTGTATATAGACAGCAGCTCTTACAGAAACAATATGCCAGCACCCTTTTCAGGGTGAGAGATGCTGGCAGCGCAGTAAGTGCAGAGGGAATTGTGACAACCTCTTAAACCTATACAGAACGAAAAGGCAGAACACTGATGCTTTGCTCTGCAACACAACTATGGGCTCCATTCTGACAAAGCCAGAGGAGCCGCAATTATGGAACAGGTTTGCCAAGAAAATCTATGGGGAATCTGAGTACCCAGATGCCCTCTCCTGATTATCTGGACAAGAATAAACAAACCCTTTTCTGTCCAACAAACCTGGGAACTCTTCCACCCCTTTTCACTAGAAATTGAAGAACAGGGAAGAAACAAGTAGGTAGCCCTGGACCTGTCCAAGGGACTCTACAAATGGAACACACCCTGAAGAAAAGTCAGGATATTGTAATCTTTCTCACTGTTGTCCTGCCCATTTCCACAGGGCAAGAACAACCACCTTATTGCAAGAAAACAGAAAAAAGCAGTCAAGCAAAACCTAGAAGCCATACTTCAGATGTGCCCAGTGTCAAATGAACTGAACACCCTAGACTCCTGGCTAGCATGTGAAGTGCCATAATAAGACTGAACTTCTGTGGAAAGAAGAAAACTACTTTCACAAACCACCCTGAAAAGCTACCAGCACTACTACTACTAGACAGTGGTAATTTAGAGAAACAAATAGTTATTATGTTTACTCAGTGCCCACCTTGACTAGCTTCTCAACAACAAAGAAACAGTTCAAACCCATAACAATGCTGACAAGGATGAGTGGGTGTATGTTTACATTAACTAATGTTTTGAAAATAAAAGCTATTTCTAGAATGTGTGAATGTATCAGGAATTAGACTTAACTTTTCCAAAGCAAGTGTAGTGTATACAGAGCAAGAGAGTGCCAATATACACACAAAACTTCTTGGTCTGAAATGAATCAGTCCTCCTACAGAAAAATTAACAATCCTTTGGCTTCACAAAAGCTGCATTCTCACAAGCAGAAGCTGGAGCAGTTCACACCAGGCTGCCGAGCAGAATTGTGGACACTCCACGCCAGGGACTAATGCGTCATTTTCCTGCACCAGTTTCAAGTTTTCTTCTTAACTCAAGAGTAAATAGATACATGCTGCTGTGGAGATCTCTGCACCAAGCAATTTCCATACTGACTTTCTGTGGCTTTTTCAAAAAGTGTGAGAATTATTTATATCTATCTGTGGAAACATGTTAGCCTAAAAGTATATTTAAGGGAGCAGTCTGTGATTTGGCACTGGCACCCAGACTCACACACTTGTAAATGAGCCCTCTTTCAGGGATGTCTGAAAATCCGGTTTACGAACTGATTTGCCTGAGCCTGGGTTAGGTAATTCTTGTACTTGTTTCTACCAAACTTTCAGTCCTAGAATTAGCACAAAAGAAAGATTCACATCACAGGGGGGAAATTTGCTCAAACTCTTTTTTTCCTCCAGGATAACCTAGTCTACTGCCTTGCTCATCGTGACAGAAATCGTAGAACAGGAAGGAAAAACCCTTCACCCTGAGGAAACAAGCTCCAAATGCAATCCACCAGATGAAGACTTGTGGTACAGAGTGGCTACAGAAATTTCTAAAAGAAAAAAGTATCACACATTTAACAGAATTCTTAAAGCGCCAGTATCTTACTGGGTTTTATAATTATTTCTAGGCTATATTCAGGCTACCAATAGAAGCTGAGAGGAACTTCAGAAGAGCCTGCACAAGTCAGCTGAATGGGCAAATACAATGGCAAACAAATTCAGTAACAACAAATAAAAAATAAAGCACATTGGAGAAAAAACTTTAGGGCTAGGAGTCCTAAAATGTTTCCAATCAATATTATCAGTTCTGAAGGAAACTGCCATGTCAGCGTAGCCCAGTGAAGACCTTTATTCAATGAACAGATGCTGTTAGGAAAAGGAAGGGAAACACTGAAGTCTGTCAACAAATAGGAGATGGGACAATAATAAAAACCATACAGTGCTTCTGTAGAAACCAGTAGTGTAGACTCAGCTGGAATTTTGTATGCCATTACCAGGCATTCTACCTCAAAACAGATGGGATTATTTCCTAACAAGCTCAGGAAAACATAGTAAGAATAATGAAAAAGCCTGAAAGACAGGAACACCTCTCTTCCATGGAAAACTGGTAAAAAAAATGGTAGTATCATGCAAAGTAATGAAGGCACAGATCCTGGAAACTTGTTCATCCTGCCTCATAATACAAGAACACAGAACTGAACAAAAGGTGAGAAACTGAGTATCAAACAAACAATTTTCTCGTTCAAACTGCAAATACGCTGCAACCTGTGTTAGCACAAGGAGCCACTGAGACAAGAGCTGAGCAAGATAGCCATTTCTTTGGCTCTCCAGAATATCTGGAATGCTGATAATTGACGCTAACACCCTTTGAAAGATATAGCAAGCTTCATGCTTCTGGAGTTCAGTCAACCTCTAAGTCTCACCACCTACAGGTGACTTCGCATTGACCTATTGCCAGCCTCATACCCTTCCCCTAATTCAGCTGGTACTGACAAAAGACAAGGTACGCTGCTAGACAGGTCACTGCCACACTCAAGTAATTCCTATGATCCTAGCAACTAGCAGAAACTTGGCATATTGTCCTGGCCCTATCCCTCGGCATTCTTGGCATTACACTGACCTCTGGTGGGTTGCAGGAAAAAAATCGTAGAGAAATGAAGCGACAAAAAGCCAAGGAAATCACACCCTCCAACTTTGGTGGGAATTCAGCGAGGGCATGCAGAAAACCTGGCATTCAAAGTGCTCCAAATCACTCAAGGCAACAGGGCAGGAGCAATATCACACTAATGAGTCACTGCTCGCAACGCACGTCAGAGATATTTCAGCTTCTACTCACAATGCTTCCTTGAGATACTCTATCAGCTTATGTTAGGATTTCCTATAACATCACTAAAATATTGTGTACCCAGCAGCCCCTTATTCTATATGAGGAAAAGGAAGAAAAGAATAGGTGGGTCTGCAAGCTTTCTGTGCAACACACATCCCAAACTTACGTACGTATGTTAAACTCTAACCTTTCTTGGCTCTACTAAGGTTTTATTTAACTATTTTTGTTTGTTTAATTCTATTGCACATTTTAATTGTGCCTGAAGCCAAACCACTTGTTTTTAGGAGTCCTGACAGTTTCAGTGACCTGTTTGGTGGCATGCTGCCACAAGTATCGGCACTGGCAAAACTCATGGAGCAGTTAATGGATGCTGGGAACAGGAACAAGAGGCCACAAGCCAGGAAGGGCAGGAACTGGTTTTCTTGCTGAAGAAAGCACAACGGGGAATTATACCCTTACAGAGTAGTGTTGGAATTCACTCAGGAAAACTAAGGACACACCCAGACAGAGTGGAACAAAACAAGACGTTTATTACAGATTCAGATTTTGACTGCTTATTAGCATCCCAGGAAATCAATGACTACTGAAACGGATGAGGAGCTGGAACTGTTTCTACTGCACTGTCCTTGCAGAGTGAGACTAAACATTGAGTTGGGTCAGATTATTAACTTCACTCTCCCTTGTGTGTAGTGGTAAATTTGTAAGACACTAACTTAATTTGAGATGACATTTCTGGGGGAGAGGGGAGTCCTCATCTGAGGATGTCAGTTGCCAGCTGATGAATTATTCTTTGAAAATAGGAAATAAGAGTGAATGAAGAGGTCCTTGCTGCTGTGCAGTACTTCCTAGAACTAAAGTCAATGCCATCAAAAGCCTGAATAGGCTCTTTCAGTGCTAACTTGTCAGAAATATTCTCAGGTCTGATAAGATACCTCAGTGATAAGAAGGGGCCTTTTGTGCATGCTCAGGAAGTGGTCAACAATATTTAAACAGGAAGGGAAAACCTCAGTTTAGGTAGCTGGTAAGACTCACTTCAGTACTGGGTTCTTTGCAGCTCAGTGTAGTTGGGGAACACAACTCCTGTCCACACCTAGAGACACAGGCACCTGGCTGCTGGAAGACTGCAGTCCTGCTCACAAGCTGGCTTTACCTGTGATACTACTAAATCCACAAGCTGGATTTAAAAGGGAACTGTGGAGAAGTATACATCAGTGAATGTAGACATTACCACCACTCCTTCCCATGCTTTCTCCATTTGGCGGGATGACAAGCAGTGTGTGCTACACTTAGCGGGTCTTTTGGCTAGCCAGACGATGATTTCCCCCCCCCCCCCCCCAAAACCTTCAAGAGTTTAGTGTGTCTCTAACCGTTTGACAAATTTGGTTGAAACCAGCTTAAAAAAAGATCACCAACACAAAGCAAAATCTCAACGATTAAATCATTAATCACAGCTTTAGGAAACCAAACAGAAAACAGTATCTCACTATTAACTTCAAGGCCGAGGCGGCCGAGTGTCTCAGATGTTTCAGGTAGGTAAGCGCTTCCGTCTCAACCACCGCAGGGTTAAGCTCCCCCCTTGCGCCCCGTGGCTACGGTGCCAGACTGCAGTGCCGCAGCTCAGCGCTTTAGCCCGGCTCCGCCGTCAGAGGCCCCGAAAGCCGCCATGACGGCTCTGCAGGAGAGGCCGCTTCACCCCTGCTAGCCACGCCACAGGCGCGGCGCTCTGGCAGCACAGCCGGCAGCACAGCCGGGGCAGCGACGCCGCAGCCCGCCAACGCGCGGCCCCGCAGCGCGGGAGCGGCCGCCGGCCCAGAGCCGCCATCTCCGCCGCCGCCCGCCGCCCGCCACTGCCTTCCTGCTGCGGCCCCAACGCCCGGGCAGCGGCAGGGCGCATGCGCGGCTGGCTCGGGGCGGGGCGCCCCCCCCCCTTCTCCTCATGGGGCCTCCGTCGCCATGTTCACGCAGGTGGCCGCGGGCGGTGTTGCTCCAGCACTCGCCGCCTTGCTGCCAGCGGATTCGCCTGCTCCGGCCTCCGCCTGCTAAAGGGACGGAGGCTGTAGCCTCGCGTCTGTGGAAGACCCGGTGCGCGGCCTCTGCGCTGCGGGAGAAGCTGGCGTACGGTATCCTTCCCCCCCCCCCCTCCCGCGGGATATTGGTTCGCCCCTCTCGAGGCACGCTGGGAGCAGCAGGGGCTGCTGGGCTCTTCCCCGGCGCGCGCGGGGGTGGCCGGGGGGTGGCTGAGGGGCTGGCAGGCGCTCGCCGTGGGGCCAGGACGGGACGGGACGGGACAGGACGGGGCAGGAGCCGAGGCGCCTCAGCCGCCCTGAGCCTGACCGGTCCCTGCCAGTGGAGGCCGCCCGGGTCAGGGTGCTCGCTGAAGAGGTAGGCCAGGCTGCAGCGGGCGGGGCGGGGGTCCGGGGCGGGCTGAGCCGGTGACGGGAGCAGGGCGGCGGCGGCGAGGGGCCTCGAAACGCCCTCCCCGCTGTGAGAGGGCCTGGGGGGGCTCGGCCGGGGCTGGAGTGCCGGTTTGTGAGGGAAGAGCCGTGCCTCTTCAGCACGCGAACCACCTTTCCTTCCCCGCTTGTTAATCTCGTTTCCAGGAAACAAAGCATTGAGTGAGTCGCTGGCGCTTCGTCCTCTGGAGTTTCTTGTTTTGAAGGTTTCTGTGTAGGTTTCTCGCTGCTGCTTGGGAGAACTCTCCAAGAGCTAACTTTCTGGAGCAGCGAGTTTTCTGTTTCTTTATGTAGTTGGTTTACATTGAACTCTTTTGGGCAGGCTTTTGCCATGCAGCCACGACTGCATAGTGTTAAATGAACCATATTGGTGGTCTTGGGTTGACGGTTGGACTGATGATTTTAGAGGTCCTTTCCAACCTTAGTGATTCCTAGTTTTACTTTCATTAAAAAATAATTCAGCCACCAAGCCAGGAAACATGAAATTAATTATTACCTACCCTTAATTGGTTTAGTGGTGGCTTTGGTAGTGTTAGGTTAATGGTTGGACTTGATGATCTTACAGATCTTTTCCAACCTAAACAATTCTATGATATCTCTCCATAGAAGGATCACCCATTTTAAAGAAATACCTTCTCATTAATGTGGAAAAGATGAGTGAGGCTGTCATACAGAGTCACGTGTACCTGGCTTTCTGAAATGTTGATGGGTTTCTGCATAATTCCTGATTGCTGTAGCAGGTCCCTGGAACTCGTATAATAGAGTGGCCCTTAATCTTAAAGTGTGCTGATACGGATGATTTGGGCTCTTTTTGGTGGGACGGGGGAGTGTAGAGTCTGCTGTCTGTTCTTTGAAGTTGGGCAGTTGTTTCAAGTATTTCTTGTTGAGCTCCTTGTACTGTTCATGTACCTCAGTCACTCTTCCAAGTGAAAGTGTTTTCTCCCTTTTCTTTCAGATGAAAGCCATGGAAGTCTGTCGATGGCCTAAGCAAGCCCTAACATGACCACAAGATGTCCCACAAGCATGGTGGTGGCTTTTCTCATTAAATGTTTGCTCTTTATGAAACATTATTGACTTGTGAATTTTTAAGTATTTGCCTATTGATGAATTGATCTTTTTCATGTGCTGTTGATTCGATTGTGCAGAGATAATCAGTTCTAATACTTAAATTTTTGCCTTTGTGTTGCCTGTTCATTCCTGTTCAGAATGAATGTGGTGTCAAAAAAGGCAAACAGGAATTCTTGCTCAAACTGTTTAAGGAGCTGGTTATTTACCTTTCTCCTCCCTGTTTTTGCAAGGACAAAAAAAATCTGTAGAAATCATACTATTGAGCAGTTACATAATAGACTTTATGATTCAGACTTCTTAAATGAAGAATCTGACAGTTACTAAAAGAACTAAAACTAAAATGATAATGGCCACTTTTAGCATTGTTTAGCTGTCCTGTCTGTCATGATAACTGCTTACATCTGTGCTGCAAGTAGTTAGTACATAACATTTCAGACTCCTACAGTGGCTTCTAGTTTTTCTGTTGCAAAAATATGTACAGCTTCACAATACCGAACTACAGAAAAGATGAAAATCTTCTTAATGGGGAAAAATGTGTTTTGCCTCTGTGCGTTTGCCTTTTTGTTATTTGTGTCTGGTGTCAGAAAGGTATAAAGGGAATCAGTCTGTAGGACTATTTGGTATTGGATAATAATGAATTCTACTCTTTTGCTGTACGTAGAACAGTCTTTCATTGATGCACTTTTGGAAGTGTAAAGTATACTTTAATATTGCTAGCAGCGACAGCTCTTACCTTGGGGATTGTAGGGTCTGTTCCTACCAGAATGCTTAAGGCTATGAACACTTCTTACAGAGTTCTGGTGTGTTTTGCTTGAAGTTCAGAAGCTCCACAGAGATAGCCCTATGTGTGAAAGTCTCTGAACATGAGAAGGGCATGTTACAAAGTACCGATTGCCCAGCTGTCCTGCAACTTCCTTCATGAGGTGAGTGACACTAACTTCTTGTGCAGCTGTGTCATTCAGCCTTGTCTTACAATGAAGCAGACATTCTGTCAAAAAAGAAATTCGGCAGAGTGACTTTAGAGCAAAAATTAGAATTGAAACATTGAGAGTGAGATCACGCTGATGACTTGTTCTCATCAACGAAAGCAAAGTGGAAACCCTAAAGTAAAAAGTTTGGTGTGAGTGGCTTATTAGAAGCAGTGTGTGGCTGCCAGTGTGTCTGAGAGGAGTCTGTGCTTTTCTGTGTTTGGGTTTTGGGGGTGATACTGTGGAGCTGTTCAGAATACAAGGACTGAAAATGTTCAAAGACTGGCAAAAGCTGAAAGCACAGAATCTTGTATGCAAAATGCTGTTTCACTGTAAAGTCTTGGAAAAGCCAACACTATTGAAAGGTTGGGTAGTGCAAGTCAGCATGAAATTCAGTGATACAAACAAGGCACTAATAAAAATTGCATGTATTATCAAAGATTTCTTCAATGCTGAAACTGTGTTTTGTGTAACTTGTGTACCCAAGGGCATGACATGTAATCCAAGTCTTTGAAGCCAGGAACTTCTTGGTCAATATTGGAAATGTGATGTAAGAATGATTCCAGTACTGAGAAATCATTATCACTTACCTGCATTTCAGGGGATGTAAACCATACTGAGTAAACTATTAGACAGCCTACTCTAAATTTATAGGGACTAGACTGAAGGTGAAATTCAGAGTGCAGACTTAAGTTTCATGTCAAACTGTCTTGTAAGTTAGAAAGGATCACAATATTACACTATATGCTAGAGAGTGGTGTTCCTGTTGAATACTTTGAGTAGTACTTGGTGAAAGAAAAAAAAAATGCTGGAGGTTTTTTTAGCAGCAGCCGCTGACTTTTATGACACTGAACAGACTAGTTGCTCAAACATGGGAAGGTACAGCAGTAGATTGAACAGAGCAGAAAACCAGTATGTCCTGCTCACTCATCTTGTGCAATTATGCCTCATTTAAACCTCATTATGCAGGAGCTATGTTCCAGGACACAAAAAGAACCAAAAGTATCTTTTGTGTATTTGCATTCTTGTTTTTGTTGTTTCATTGATGCATCCAGCTGTCCTAGAGACATAGTGAAGAGGAGGGTGCTGAGACACAGTGCTGCACAGAGATATCCAGGGAAGAACTATGAATGTCGTTCAAGAAAACTTGGAAGAGATAAGAGGTATGGAAAAGTTTCAGGAAGAATCGTGGTGGCATTTGGCACCCACTAATGAGTCTTTTGGATTATTCAGGCTTTTGAGTGATAAACAATTTTGTTGTCTCTCTTTTTATTCTCTTTTTTCTCTGTGCTAGAAATTGATAATACTGTACAAACTACTACAGAAGAGAAATATAGATTGTATAATTGTGGGGTGTTTGCAGTAGCAGCTTTCAAAATCTAATTGCAGCTCTGGGAAAGTGTACTGATTATTTGGCAGCTGCCCACAAAGACAGCATGGCAAGCTCTTAAGCCAAGCTGTGCAAACTGAGCTGAGTCAAGTTCTGAAGGAAGTTTGTGATCCAATAGTTGTCCATGCTGAAGACAGATATTCAGAAGGTGGTTTTCCAGCAGCTATCAGACTGGTTGATCTGGAGTTGTTTAAAGAATATATGCTATTTCGTCATGAGAAATTACTCAAGTAACTTTTTGGGAAAAATTAAACTGAAGGTGGTTCGGTATTTTTGCATGAACATGCACATGTTCATACAGAGGTGAACTTGAGTGATACAAGACCCACTACATCACTGTTGATTTTCTTGTAGGACAGAATATAACACAAATCTTCAGTGAAGTGAGGAAATTCCTTCATGTTTGTCACAATGCCCTTGCAAACACTAGAATCGGAAAGTTTCATGCATCAAAATGTGAAAATTTATTTGAGCGACATGAAAAACACAGTTGCCCTTAATGCTTTACCAGTGCTGTTGATAGAAAATGAAATAGTGAAATCCATTCCAGACCTTTAGCACCACAGACACTGGGGGTTTTTGCAAGGCTGAAGAGTAAGATGGACACTCCTCCCAGTGTCTGACAGGTTTGTATAAAAAGAGAAATGTATGTGTAAATCCACTATGAGTAATGTATCTAATAACAGGACTGCTACTTGCTTTTCAACATAAAATTACTAAATCTTGTCTTTCTGTTATTGGCTTACTATTCTCTTAAACTGCCATATAATGCAAAGACATATGTGTGCATGAGTTACTACTGCAAAACTTTCTATTGATTCCAGCCAGCTAGAAAGTGTTAGTACTGCCACCAGCTTGTAGTTAGGACCTGAAATCTTGCTTAGATAGGCAAAGAGCCTCCCTTGCAGTTTTTAGCTTTTGACTTTTTTCCAGAGGGATGAGGGGGAAGCTGATCCTTGTAGCTTTGTACCAGTCTAACACTGTGTTTACTTTTTTCCCTAGGAAGAACTCTTAGAACCAGCCTGAGACTAGTGGCAGTCTATGCAAGACTACTCCATAAGAAACAAAAACTGTTGAAAAGATGGAATATTAAGCCTGCATGTAGTAACACAAGGTGCTTTTAGCTGTATTGAGACTGTGTCTGGTAATGCTGACATAGACAAAAAAATAAAGGTTTATGTTTCTGTTCTCAGAATTTCTATCTTTTGCAAGGTATAATAGCAGTTGCTTCTGTCTGACAGTTCTAACTTACTCTAGGTTGGTTTTGGGATACTAATTCACCCCTTTGGACTAAATAAAACCTAGGAGCTATTAAGTGAATGGGAGGTGATCACTGAAACCATGGTCTTCTGTAGTACTTGGAGATTGAGTTAGCTGAGATTTGTATTGTGATGAGGAAAAGTAGAAATTAAATTTTAGCAAACCTGTGTTTAAAAATAACAGGAAAGGTATTTCTCCAACATGGAAAACTGCAAGCTTGTTTTATTATTACCTTGATCAGCTGCATAATATGGTACTTCAACTAAACTTGAAGTTGAGTGAAATACTGTAGGGTAACAGCTGGAATTCCTGCTTGTTTTTTCAGGAATACTTACCATTAATTTTATCAAAAGAGCAAATGCTGAAATTGTTTATCTTGCAATGTCTGATTTTTGAGTACTGAATGTAAGCAAGTTACTAATGCATAATCTAAGCATAAGTTAGTTTTTGGTTTGTCAAGAGGGAAGGACGTTTAGACAAGAGTAATTAATTGTTAGTGATCCAACATGTAATTATTGGATGCACTTGAAAGCTTAGGGTTTCTGCTAGGGATTGTATTCCCTGAAGATACCATCTGCTCAGGAGTTTTGCTCATGGGTCTTTGTTCTTAAAGTGCAAGACTGGCAGGAGTAGCTTTTAAGACTTTTTTTTTTTTTTTTTAAAAACTCTTGAGAGCAACAGCTAATGCCAAGTTTTAATGATGGCTGTCTAAAATGTTAATTCCCTTTCAAGAAGAAAAACTGTAGAATATTAAACTTCTGTGTGTAATGCCTGTTTCATAATGTGGTAGAACAAAGAAAAAGCGAGGTAGAGGGAGGAATAGGTGGGTGTAACAGGCACTGATTAGTAAAATAGTAATACTGGAAAACATTATGTATGGTGTTAAGTGTTAGGACTGCCTTTTAGTTTTTATGTGTAGCTGACTGGACTGTACCCTTGAAAAAAACCTCAAGACTCCTCAATTCTTTTTTTGCCCCTTCCTCTGTTTTACATGAACACAAAGTCTGACAGACTGTTGAAGTTGGTAGCATTAAAAAGCAGAAAGGAGGACAGATTCTGAGGTGGTCTGGGGGACCAAGAGAACAGAGACCTGTGCACTAGGTTGGTATTGCACCAACCTTCCTTTCTGTTGCTCACCTGCAGTGCTCTGTGGAAGAGGGCTCTTGGTATTAAAGACTGCAAATCACAACTTGAGAGGTGTGCACAGAGAGAAAACTGGCTTCTTCCAAATTCCTCTTTCTTTAACCTTTTAGCACACTGCATCTGAGTTGACTAAAGCTAGCTCTCTTAAATGAAAACAGTCTGTGTCAGTGGGTGAGCTGTGGGGGCATTCTTGAATGTAAATCTGTTACCTCTTTTGCCTAGCAATGGGGCTCCAATGGGGCTCATTTGTAGTGAATTTAACGGTAGTATTGTATGAAGAATGCCAAGTACATTCCAATATCCTCATTGAGGAAATAACTGTATAGGCCAAGCTCTTTTTGAGATCTTAACATTACAGTGAGTAAAGTAAGGTGTATCATTTAAATTGTGACCAGCTGGGAGGGCAGTGATTTCCTTCACTCTTGTATTGGGTCTGGCTGCGATTAATTTTCCCCATAGCAGCCCTCATGGTGCTGTGCTTGGTATTGGTAGCTAGAAAGGTGTTGGTAGCACACCAGTGTTTTGGCTGCTGCACCAGGCCTGTCTCTCCAACATTCCCCTCTCACCCAGTGGGCTGGTGGTGGGTAAAATCTTGGGAGGGGACACGGACAGCTGACCCCAACTGACCAAAGGGATATCCCACACTGTATGATGTCCACTCAGTCATAAAAGCAAAGAGAAGTGGGGGGCATTTGTTACTATGTTTGTCCTCTGGAGCAACCGCTATGTGTACTGAAGCCCTACTTCCTGGGAAGTGGCTGGACATGGCCTGCTGATGGGGAAGTAGGGAATAAATCTTTTGTTTTCCTTTGCTTCTGCATGTGGCCTTTGCTTTTGCTTTATTAAACTGCCTTTATCTTGACCCATGAGGTTTTTTCCCATCTTATTTTCTCTCCCCCCTGTCCTGCTGAGGAGGGGGACTGATAGAGCAGTGTGGTGGGCACCTGGCATCCAGCCAGGGTCAACCCACCACAATGCTCATCAAGGAGACAAACACAGGAGAGAAATTAAAACAGGCATATTAAGGAGAGAGCATCTGCCACACTGGCTCTGCATCTGCATGTTTGGTTTGACAGTTTATGTAGTCTGCTGTTGCTTTCTGGTGATTTTTAGGTAAGAAAGGAAACTGTTGTATAGATATGTACTGGAAGTATAAAACATGATAACTTTCTGCTACCAGGAAAAATACTTAATCTGGAGAAGCTGTATCCTCGAGTGGATTTTAATTGGTACTACACCTGCTTTCACCAGATGGTGTTGTCAAATGAATCTCTGTTTCTGAAGGCTTTGCTCCTTTGTGTAATGTAAATAAGACACACAGGCAACCATGGACTGCCCTAAAAATTCAAGTTTTACTTGACTTTTAAATAACCTGGACACAAGTATTGACACAGCCATCTATCAAACTCAATTTAAAATAAAGCACACAGTTGCTTCATGAATACTTAATGTACATAGAACATATGCATCACATTGATATGTTTATGTATGTTGTTTTCAAACATCTTTCTAGGGAGCTTTGAATTAAACAGGCTTTCCCAAAAGAAAATGTGCTATCTACTGAGTTCACCTGTATATTCACCTATATAAAGATGATTGATTTGGCAACTTAAATGGTAGTGAGACTTTTTTCTCCACCCCCTCCCCCCCCAACATCTTCAATATAATGAGCTCAGTTAGAACATGAGTTGCAAGGTTATGGATATTGGTAAGAAGTGCAGTGTAGAAAACAGCAGGTCAAAGCTAGCTTCTAAGGAAAGAAACCACCTAACAAGCAAGGGGACCAATAAGAGATATACAAGAATGCTTTTGTGGTATGGTTAGCAAGCCCTCTTTATTGTATAAGATACATGTTTTGCAAAGAGGTATATCTGTGTTGTAGGTGTTAATTAATAAGTGAGAGGGTTCCATAACTTAGCACTTACAGAAGTCTCAGAGGAGCTAAATGCAGAGGCACAAAGTCAAAATTGTTGGCCTGAGATCTATTCAGCAGACTAGAAGCAGAATTACGATGAGAATGTCTCAAATATCAGTCCTTTGTCCATGTGAGGACAGGGTCTGTATGGCATCCAGCCCCAGGGCAGACTTTGACGCATCAGGAGGTACAAGCATGTCGGACTGATGTCCAAACTCCAGGTCTGAAAACATAACTGCCTCTAGGCAGCTGAAAGCCCCAAGAAAGCCAGAGAAGGGCAGCAACAGCGGAAAAGGCAAGGTGTAGCCCAGAGTTGTAAGAGGCCAGCCACTTGCAGATGTTGTAGGGCTGGTTTAGGGCTACAGAGCATAACTGTGGCACAGTAACTGCTTTCAGTGATTGATCACTTGTAGGTATCTCTCACACAAAAACAAGATCACAAGAAAAGGTGCCTTTCCTCAAATGACTGAGGAAAAGAAGCTTGAAGGGAAAGGAGGCTCACATATACGGAAGAAGTTTCTTTTTCTGTACTATTAGCTGAGAGTGACATCTGTATCCAAGTTTTGCCTTGTTCTGGCACTGACACTTAACATGTAATACAGGTGTTAAGCTTAGTCTGTCTTTTGTGGATACAAAACTGTATTGTAGTGCCCCAGACTGAGCATTAGACTTGCTAAAACCTTCCTGCATAGGTAAAACCACTAACTCAAATCCAGGACTCTTTCTGTAAATTTCTCATTTAAATGCAAAAAAGTTGGCTTGATTACAAAAACCACTCTCCTGTGACTTAAGAATTGAAACCTGTCAGTATTAGACTAGATAGAGGCCTATTTTCTGATGTAGTGGGATGAGTAAAACACCACGCGCTTGGCTGATGGTATCCAGCAATAATACACAAAGCCCACAGGCAGATGACAACATACAGGAAAACATGAGGTTGGATATAAACATTACAATTTTCTTCTCGATCAATATTTGAGGATTGGCAAGATACGGACACTATGTACAGCTAATTCTCAAATAATAACACCACAAATCCTCCTAAAGTAGTAGGTAAGTTCTACTTGCCTGTGCCTGAGTAAAGAATGCAGAATTATGGTAGTGATTTAGAAAGCAACAAACTACAAGCAAATGCATAATGCTCCAGCTTGGAACACCTTGAAGAAATAAGGAGTGGCTTTCATTGCAGACACTGTAACCAGTTCTTGTGTGGTTTGTTGTATTTCAGTAGTCTTCCAAAAGATTTTGATGCTCTAGATTAATCTGTATCACCCCAATCTGCCGCAGTGATGGAGTTTTTTTGTGTGTGTTTGGTATTTTTTGCTCTTTTTTTTTTTTTTGTTCGTTTTGTTTGGGTTTTTTTTTAAACTGGTCCTTGTGAGAATACTACACAAGGTCATAAACAGATCCTAAAGAATCATTTTAAATTGGAGCAATGACAATGAAACCATTTAAAAGACTTAAAAAACAGTTTGAGCAAATACTCTAAGCCAAGCCCAACAATGTCCTAGGATGAAATCCATAGTAAATTCAGAAAATGCTGAAGAACCTCCATGAAAATAGAATTTTTACCACAGAGAGGTTCTAAGCCCTCTCCTTCCCTTCCATTTGTTCAATGAGACTGAAGAAGCAGAACTGTCCAAAATAAATGATCAAAGAAAAATATTTATGAAGTGAATCTGCCTTCTCTGGCACGAGGCAGCATCTCCCAACCCACAGACCAGTCCATACTCTGATGGGAATATGCAAACTGTCTGGCTACAACCCTGACTAGTAGCATCCACCTGACCACCTCAGATCATGAAACAATAAAGAACCAAAAAATGAAGTGGAAAATAAAACACATCATACAGGGTTTCACTTCTCAATTTTGTTAGTTAAAATGTGTATTAGTAATCCCATGCCTCTTGTAAAGCAGAACTTAGGTGTGTTATGGGCACTCCAGTTCTCAAACAGCATTGCTTTTCTGACAGGGCTGCTGTCCCCTGGTACGGCATTGCTAGGGGTAGAAGACAGGATGACTGCCAATCACTGAAGGTGGTGGGGGTTGAGTTTAAGGAGGACAGACGTAAAAAGGCACATGAACTAGTACGGCTGTTTCCAATGCTGTTTGACAAATTCAATATTTAGTTTGGGGATCACACTTAGCAAGAGTTACTTTCACAACACAAAGATTTTACTAAGCTTCTTAGTAAGTTAGCAAAGCCAGAAGGCTCATCCATGTACTGACTGTGGACAAATGGGAGGCAGAGGAATGACTTCAGCTATTTGTACAAAGTGACAGGACAGGAGAAGAGCTACGCATCACTTCAGATACGTACTAGAAGATAACCCACTCAATGTGCAGCATCATTAAAACTTACTATTTCTACTGTGACAATAGAAAAAAAATTGCAATTATCATACCTGAAATACTGCCTTTGTCATTTTATCATAGTAGAAATGGCTCAGAGAAAAGTATCGGAAGGTACTAGCATTGATTATTTCATATGAAAAGAGATTAAGGCAGACTTTGCTAATCTAGTTTTAAAAAAAAAAAAAAAAGGCTATTTGCTAGCTGTCTTAAATCCTACTTTACAAGTTTCATTTAACCGGTACTTAAGTATCTTGCTAAGCAGTCTTAATATGGTGGGTCAGTACATACTCTCCATTTTTTTCCAGTGTGGTTTACTGTAAGTTGATAGATGTATTCATTTCTATGGTATGGAATGTTCAGTTAAATAGTCCATCTACATAAAAGGGCAATCAAAATTGAGAACACTTAAAACTGCCAAGGGAAAGTAAGTCTATCACCTCTGGAACTCTCTGCTACAGGATGTTACTGAGTCTATTATTTCTGAGCTAAAGCGGGTTAAGTCAACATTTATATTAACAACACAAGCATCTGTTGTGCTAGGCTAAAACAAACCTTGTAAGAGCTATCAGTCCTTATGTCTCAGGACACAAGGTTAATCCCCATATAAAATTGCGAAGATAATTCTCCCCATATCACACTGTATTGCACAATTGGCCAAAAATATGACTATTTTGCTTCTCTTGAAGCATCTGGTCCTGATCATGTCAGTTAACAGTCATTTTTTGGAAAAACGCTATTCAGTTACAGAGCAGACCATAAAGCCTGCTTTGTTGCAGCGATTTTTTTTTTTTTGTTCGTTTTTTGGAAATGTAACTGCTGATCATTCACTTTTACTACAACTTTTCTTTTTGGTTGTCTAATTAGGCAGCTCCTCCTTGATCAGTCACACCACTTGGATGGTGTTGGTGATGAAAGCATTGCTTGGCCTTCCCAGCAAGCAGGCTGCACTTCTGAGTGTCCTGAAGAAATTGCTACCATGTCGACTTCAGTTCCTTCCCTTGCACACACACACAAATTCTCAGTTTCCAAAGAATAAAATCCATTCACCATCTTCAGTTACAGCAGTCAAGTCTCCACTTTGAAGCGTGACACCTGGACAGTTTTTATGATCTTAGTGGTGGATTTTCCATCAACATTGTTAGTGGATAGCTGAGATGTTTCTTCTATTAGGCTGTCTTTAGATCCATTCTGTCTCTGAAGGGAACAAATTAAAACATGTTCTTGAAAAAATATGTATAGCAGAATTTAAATACTGTATTTTGATAACTGCTGCTATGACAGCCTTAGGCTAAGGATATAGCAATTTATATATATACATCCGCCAGGAATATTAAAGCCTCTACATCTATTTGATCAAACAGAATTTTTTCACCCCCTTGCCTCCACTGTCCCCTGCCAGCTGTTGCCCCTCTGTGCTGTTTGGATTCATATTCCCTATTCAGGATATGTCACAACTAATTATTTGATATTTAGCAAAACACTGCAAGAAAGCGCTCACAAGAAATTAATGACCACTATTGTGAGAGGGTCTGGGGCAGAGGGAAAAGAGAGGTGTTTGTGGACACTGAACATTGTAATAGTAATTCCTTCCAGGGCATGAATTTAAGCCACATTGTATTGGGTAAGAATGGAAATAAAACAATATGAATTTTGAACAAGACTCAATCACAAAAGTTATCTATTTCTACAAAGCATGTAGATGTGCTTAGGCCTAAGTATACCAACTTCCCCTTCACTACTGGAGCAAGTCCTTACAGAAACATCAAGGACAGCTCATCTTTTTCAATTTCCATCATATGCAGGAATACAAATATCCTTGAATTCCTATCAAAGAATAGGCAGTCTGTTAGCTAGCCTTAAAGGGAAAAATATCTGCTTATCGTTTTAAAATTGCTCAAGCTTAAGTTATTCTAACTGCTTTTAAGATAAAATATGACATGTTTTGCTGGTTGTATCCTGTGCAGTTTCCACACTACATACAGTATCAGCATGCAGTTTTGGTATATCCACTTGCTAGATTAACAGACATGATGACTGGTGTGGGAAGTTAGGCAGAACTGTGTCTGGATTTCTCCCTTCCATGTTTTGGTTTTCCTTTTGTGTGCCTGTACAACAGACCTGCAAGTGCTTTTTGAATATCATTTGCTTCTCATATTTTGAGTTTAATAAAACTATCAAAGCTGAGAAACATGGTACCATAATTTATGACGAAAGCCAGTGATTACATTTAAAAAGACAAGTTCTATCCTTTTTACATTTGAGTAACTTAAAAAAACTGTTCAGCATTCAGGGGAAAAAAATTTAAAAAAGCAATGCTTGAAGCCCAAGCAACAAAACTCTAAGGAAAGCTCTAAGAAGAGGTGAATAAATGATGGTAGGTTGTGATTACAACTGCATCCTAAGCACACTTGCATATTTGAAGAAATTGTGACAGTTGATTCTCCTCCTGTGAAGAATAGGGTATCATCTTAAGGAAGCATCAAACTCGAACTGGGAAAGAGTCCTCCAGCAGCAGAAGCAGGTATTTGCAGGGGCATGTGCTACAGAACTACATACATTTGGAAAGACAAACAAGTAGTCAGACTGCAAAATGTAAAATTTCAAGTCACACTGCTGGAGAAAAAATCTCAGCCAGCTTTAATTTTCACTGAAAAACAAAGATCTAAATTAAATAAAGCACTAATCCCCCCGCTTCCCTCCAAAAAGGATAATTGCAAAGGATGCACAATTACTAACCTGTTGAGTCAACTGGATGCTGGGACCTCTAGCATCCGAAGATCGTGTAACAGGCAGTGGAGGCACTAGATCAGTTTTCGCGCTGGAATTACAATATTACAGAATAGATATTGCTATAATGAAGTAAACTATAACTGTGCACAAGAAGAATAATGAAACTGACCCAGAGAGCTACACAGATCTGAAAGGCAAAATCCAAAATGCTTATCACCCGACTTTAGACATCCGAAAGCTATCACGCTGGTCCTCAGTAGTTGGTGGACACCTTCGGGGCAGAGGTCATCCCACCCCTTTTCAAGGGGCCTGTCTCCTTCTGGTCTACAGAGGCAGCCCAACTTCATGCGAGATGAGTCTCACCTGAAATCATGGGTGTGCCACACCTCCTTCAGGGTGCCGTCCAGCTAAAACTAGCCTCCCAGGTGGGTGATATCATCAGGAGACAGCTTTTGATATTTAAGGCCTTCATAAAACTAAGAACAGGGCTGTCACTTTTCCATTCGTAAGTACACCCTTCTAGGAAAGACTGATCCACCCTTTGCTGACAAGGGTTGTACTAGAGTTCCCATGAAACAAATTACAGAGTTAATACAGATGACATCTTCACTCTATTAAGGATGAAGGTATCTGGAAAGCAGCTCATGAGTTCTCATCCCTTAGGCAACTTCATGACCTACCACTGAAGAGCAATACAAGTTTATTTTGGCTTTTTCAGTTCTCACCCCTTCCAGTAGATCAAGCAAGCATTTGTGGCCCAAAATAGACCAGAGATGTTTTTGTACTTGTTTGAGTCATTTAGCTCTGAATACCTACTATTTAGAGGGTTGCCTAAATCCTATGCCAGCAAACAACCACATTTATGCCACTTCTAATCTAGCCACAATCTTTGAACAATTTTTGGGCCACACTAAACTAGTCCATTGTTAATAACCACATTCACGTACTTCACTTCAGACAGGACAGATCTTTCACCATCAGAGCACTGGGACCGCCGATACTGACGGTAGCTTCGAGGGGAATGTGAATGCCTAATGCGGATTGGGTCACCTTGAGTCCTGAGAGAGACACAGAATTCACAATTGTTGGTTAGTAAACCAGATGGTTGGCACAAAAACATAACTTCAACTGCAGGCTGAGAGGTCCTCCCATTGCACTGGCTAAATTTAAAAGGCTGATGCTTTTCTTACAAGTCTGTACTTGGAATTCAATGCTTTGAAAGTGCAAAGATCACAAACTAGCATGCCCATATTTAAGAATAAAACTACTTAATATATAATGCATTAATATATACAGCTTTAACATCAGCCTTTTCTGTGTAGTGGTGTTGTGGAAGCACATTATAATGCAAACCAGGATCCCATTTCTGTCACATGCAGCTGCTTACACTGACACATGGCATCCCAAATGGGCAATTATCACAGCGAAATGGATGCCCGCTCTTAAGGAAATTGCTATGCCCCAGCAGCTGCCCATGACAAGCAAAGAAAGCAGTTGAATAGGTCAAACAGTGCCTTAGATGATTGGAATAAAAATTGAAAAGGAAACAGAATTTAGGAGATAACTGGATTTGCTTGTTTGCATTCAGTTCTCTCCGATTCTGTAGTGTATAACATAAAAGGGGTTGATGGATGGCATAGGCAGACATACAGAACATACAGACATCCGTCAGGTTCATGAGTGTTATGGGAGAGAGAGGGAGAGATGAAGATGATTTTTTTTTTTTTTTTTTGGAAAGAGAAAATACTAGGTTTTATAATTATTAATTTTCTTGACCCAACCCATCCTAGAAGAGCATTTGGAGTAGGTAAAAGCTTAGACATTATGTGTAAACCCACTCCTATTTCAGTGTGACAGAGTTCACAGTAAAGTAAGAAAAGTGGGCTTTTATATTCACAAAGAAAAATCTTGACATAAACTCACTCTATTTTAGTGTATGGAATTTCTTTCAATTGCTCCTCAGACAGGCCAGATGGATCCACAAGCTCCTTCCTAGAAAGGATTAGGCAAAGTAAAAAATGTAACAGTAGCTACCAACTGCAAAATCTTTCTTATTTTTATTATATTAGGCTGAAAAGGTTAACTGAAACAAGTTGTTGTCAGCCCTGAAGCTATCTTTACATCAAAATAGGAAACCTATTAAGAAATGTGTCTAACTTCACCTTGATTGCTTCAACTGCATGTCACATCCTGTTCCACCTTACTCTCACCTTCCTGCAAATTTGATCTTGTTGCTTCACAATATATATAAACACTGTGTATACTGAACATAGAATATGTTTTGGAATAGCTAACTATCTTCCTAACTGGTGTTTCTATAGCATGTGGGGCCTCATCCTAAAAGCGTCGGTATTATAAACAAGGACATTTTGGAAGCCTCAGAGGAATAAATCTCTAAAATGCTGTATTTTTCTTTAATTATTCATCTACTTACAATGGTCATCTGTATTCAGTGCATTCAGTGAACTGCAGTATCTTCTACACATAGCAGGTCATTAACACCCACATAATTTACTGTGGCACATAACTAAGTCAGAACGTAATGCCTTATAGCCGCAGTGCAGGGGATGTGAATAACTACATTAGAGGCAAACCAAGCAGCCACTCGGACCCTACAAACACAGTACTTACTGAATATGTTTCCACAGTTCTTCTTTAGCTTGTACATCTGGGCTTCTCCTATAAATACCAACAAGACAACAAAGGCGGAACTGTGAAAACCATTGTCTGATGTGCTGCTGTCCAAATAACTTTTAACAGCACAGACCCTGCATAGAAATCATGGTAAATGTAATCCACCAGTGACTTCAATTTTAAGGTTTGTTATCTCAGAAAATGCATTAAACTTCATCGCTTCATTTCAACTGAGAAGTCATTCCTTGAATGACAGGCTCTCAATCACAATTCCTGTTCTACTAGCCTTCAGCAAGAGTATGCATAAAATATAAACAAGAGCAGAACTTCCCAAGCCAAACTAGTGCCCAGCTACTGCCACCTCTTATCCAGCTGATGACAATGTGTTTTGGAATAACACTTTTGTAAAAGGTTCAGACATTCAGAAATGTCCTGTGGCCCACAGAGCCCTTTGTGGGCAGGAGGAGGGACAGGCCGCACCAGGCTGACACACCAGTAAATCCCTGACCATTCCCAGTGAGCACCAGTAAAGAGGACCCGTTGCTCAGCTGTGATCACGGTACAGCCTCTCGCTTTCTGGACATTTCCAAGATGGGTTTCTGCTCACTTCATTTACCTTTGTGATGTTCAGGACAAAAAAACAACAACGAACAAACCAAACCAGCAATCATGCATGCATACTCACACAGACAAATATTTCAGCAAGTTATTTCACTCACAGAGAAAACACTTAGCCAAAATTGTAATTTCCCAGTTGCAGACACAGAGATGCAGCAAAGCATGCCTAAATGGCATGCCTCGCATTTTCCACTGAATTACAGAAGATACCATCTCCAAACTGGATCCCCTTTGTTTTTATTTTTCTTGTCCTATTTTATTGCAGGGTTACTGCAAAATCACCGCTATTGCTGAAGTTACACCTAGAATTCACCAAAACCCATGCAATAGATTAAATAAGCATTTCACAGAGTGGCAGGGGCTACATTTGCATGGAGAGATCAGATAACTCTCTTCATTGGGATTATATAAACTCAGTGTCAACAGCTAGACTGTTCCACACCACCTGAGATGTGAGGGATGCAACTTTTAGACAGATTTAGCATGCATAAATGCTCGCACTGAAGTCACAGTTTCTCAAAGATTAAGTCTTACATCATCAGATCATACAGCTTGCTTTTTTTCTTAAACAAAAGGGCCTATCACATTCAAAGATGTTTTTGGAGTGATATAATCCAAATTTAAATGAAGATCAAGGAAGACAGCAGAGTTCTGCATTCTAGCATCTCTTAAATCAGCTCTCCCTTGCCCAGAGACAGAGATGTATCAGAATTAATTCCAAACTGCTCTCTAGCACTTATGGTTTCACTGTTTTCTCATTTCACCACTGCTGTGTTTGGCTCATTTCCAGACTTCAGCCTAGGAATAACGTTCACAAACATCTATATTGCACGAAATGTTTTACAGCAGGTGTAAAGGCAGATTATTTATGAATGATAGTGTTTTGGGGTTGTGTTTTTTTTTTTTTTTTTTATTTTACAGGTGCAAAAGTACTGGGAGATATTAGTTTACTGCTTTACAAATAGCAGAGAGAGACAGTAGGGTGAGAAACAACCTTACATTTGTGATTCCCTAGTGGGACTAATATGAACTAATCCATAACCTTCTCATACTCCAAGGTGGCAGCGTGACACTGCTGCCCCAGATGATTCCTGTCCTTGACCAAGCGCTCTGCTGTCTGTTCTGACTGCTCAGGTCCTCATGACAGCAACAGCTACCGCCATGAGTAGCTTGCAGTCTGATTTTTCTCAGCATTCAGAACTTTTTGTGCCTTTACATGTTTGTGTTAATCATAATGCATTTAATTTTCTCTGATTTTCACTTCTCCTACCTCTCCTTCTCCTTTCTTGCATTTACTTCTTCTCTCCTTCTTACATCTGTCCATGCTGTTTTTAACGCCCTGATGCACTAGCTTGGTATGCAGTGGCATTTAACAGCCTTTTTCACCCCTCAGTTTTGAACTGATTTCTCCTTCCGTGCAACCCCCTGCTCACAAAACAGCAGCTGCAAACCCTGCATTCACCCTGGGGCTGGGAAGATAGGCATCCTCTTCTGAGGCTGAATAATCAGGCAGTGGGGAATGTGAAAGCTCCCTGAAAAATGACAGCTTCTCCAAGGAGGCTTTGTAATGCTTACAAGCCCTAGTTTGCCCGAGGAAGCAAAGCCTGAAGGTCACTCCCAAACCCAGAATCCCTACAAAGCAGGGTATTGTGCATGACCCATCTGATCGACTCATGTTTTTTACTTATTCATGGAAATACAACAGTTCAGGATGTGGCCTTAAGTCTCACGTATCACCAAACACCATGTGAAGCCTCACCTACGGTAAGAAATACTAATTTGTGGGGCCGTGTGGAAAGAGGGTGGTTAAATAAGAAGTCATCTTCGTTTCTCTGTTTTCTAGGAACTGCGCCTCCTGCTTTCTGCGTCCAGCTCCAGGTATCTAATTCTGTGATCTCTGCCATTCTCCTTCCTTCCACACCTGCAACTACACTAATAAGGAAGCCACTACTGTAAAATATCCATTTAGCAATATGGCATCCCACAGGAAAAAAACCAAAACAAAAAAAAGGGAAATGGCTAAATGCAATGATTCCTCAGAGCAAACTGCTTTTATGAATTCCCATCTTGACATTATTTATTTTCCATCTGTTTAAGAAGTGTCACCATACTGTGATAACCTCACAACATTTATTCAAGCTAACTCCCCACAGAAGAATATGTCACAGATAAAGTTGCATCTAGATAATAAGATAAAAGTATCTTATTAAGAGCATTTTCCTTCCAAAGGTCTGTTCCTGCTTCCTTTGAAGGCAAAATTAAGCAATGCTTACAAAAATAAAGGTCTTGTTAAGGTGAAATGTAGGTATTGCATATACTGCATAGGAAATTCATGTTTGTATAGCTCTTAACAGCCCACAACAAAGCAATCCTTCTATTAAATCTTTAAAGCCAGATCACAATCCCTCTTTCATTTTGTTTTCCTCTTTTTACTGTGAATTGTTTTAGAACTCACAGTTTTGACATATAATGTATAATCAAATTGTCCTATTGCAGTATCTGAATCAATAGCTTCTGGACAATTTGTACGCTAATCAGATTCTCTAATGCACAAGACATCTAATGGGAATTCCCAGTAAGTGATGAGTCTCCAGGGGTTTTTTGTTTATTTTTATTTCGTTTTCACACACTTGAACAGCTCTACACATTAATAAGGTCTACATTATTTCTTGTGTCTGCATCTGCACCCTTATTAATATTTCAGTTTGAGTCACAAATGGTAAATTTAAATAGCCATGGAATTTTAATGGCCATTCTTCTTAATTAAAAAAAGCCCTTTGGCTACACAGATGTTTTACATGAACTCTTGAAAATAAACCCTGTAGAACTAGAATTGGGAGCTCTCTCTATTTGCTGATTCCTTTAGGAGAAAGAAAGGTCAAATTCTTGTCAAATATTTTTATTCCTGAGACCAAGGAGACACCACCCCACCACCACCAGTGATTAATATTACTCATTATCAAACAAATGAAATGCATTGTGCCAGGCACAGTAACAAATATTTCAGCCATTACTTCATGCTTCCAAAGTGAACCTCCAGTTAAGCTGACTGCAATAAGGAACTTAATGTGAAAGACTTATCTATACTACTAAAATGAAGGTTTTGTATTAATTGTTAAAGGTGCAAACTGAAATGATCACATGACCAGATTTAAAAACAAAACCAATCATACCTTACACCGTAGGGAATCACATTTCCCTTCCCTCTGACCCACATCCAGTCATGTAAGCAAACACCTCAGCTGAACTAAATTAAATAAATGCTCTTATAACCTACTGCAGGTTAACAGTTAAATGCCTTTTACTAAACCTTTTTTAAAGCATTTTGAAATGAATTCCCATTTTACTTTTTTAGTTCCTACTTGAAATATTAAGGATCTCTGCCATATTTGGGAAGTTTGGGCTTATTTCATTGTTTGGGGTTTGGGTTTTTTTAATTGAAGAGTGAGGCAAAACAGAGGAATACAGTCATCACTAACACAATAGGGAAAAGAAATGAGAAGCCATGCAAAATCTTCAGGATTTCTTCATTTCTTTGCTTCCTCTAGGACCTTTCCTTGTCAAGTAAGATGCTACACATTTACATTTTTTGCTAATAGTAGTTTAAATAAAATATAACTCAGAATGACACTGTGCGGGAAGATAAAAGCCATTTCATAAGTTAAGTTAGCCACAAGAGGGAGTCTGTGCTGGCCAAGCAATGAAATTTACTGGGCCTACGGGGAAAAAAAAGGAAAGTTGGCTATAAATTTTACCTAAACATTATTAACTGAGTAGATTTTCTTGTTTACAGCACTTTCTGTATATAGTAAAAAAATGTAAATCAAACTTAATCAGCTATATTTTGTGGATTCCATACAAGTGAGCTTTAATATTCCTGATTTTTAGTAATATATCATTGTATAATTACACCTAATAACATTTGACTTTTGTGCAGCTGAAAGTGAACAAGTCTGTACAAAGCCAGTTAAAGTAGAAATTCCAACATTTGGAATTTTAATGGCAAATTCTATTTCTCATAAAAGAATGAAAAGTGTACACTATGAAACTGGAGACAGAAATGAGTTCTAGCAACATGGGCAACTGAAAACAGAACTTAAGTGGATTTTAATACCGGAACTTCAGTGCGGATTACGGTTTCAGTTAGTATGAATGAAATAATCATTTAAGGCACTATACAGTTTCTCTGGGTAAGTCTTAACATGAAAGGTAGATTTAAGAAAGGGCATTAATGGGAAGTATCTACGTAAGTGTTTTACAGAGGCAACACGTTACACCATCAGCATCAGGGCCAGACAACTCATCCATTTTAGCCAGGCAGTGAGGGTGGGGATATTATTTCAAAGACTGCGCTTTCTTGCCTCCTCTCTCAGTGCCTCACAGCTGCTCCCCTGGCGTTCTTCAACACCCCTGCCCTGCCCTGCCCTGCCTGCCAGGCACGCTGATGCTGGCGCTGCTTCGGATGGTTGCTTGGACAGCAGATTAGGCTGGACGCAAACACCATACAAAAGAGTGTGTCTATACCCCAAAACCATGCCATTAAAAGAAAGATATACATTAAAAGAAATCAGCATTTTCATTAGTTTGAGAAAATTAATTTTAGAAGCTCACAACTTCACCATGTCAAAACCGGCTGTCAGCAGGAATGGCACTGCCTGGCAGCACAGTTCCATCATGGAAATCCTGACATCAGGATGCAATAAATCACTGACTGCTGCTTGCCAATGGTAATTTGATATGGAGACATCAGTAGCTGGTCTCATCTGGAACAATACTACAGACATTATATGATTAAACAAGTGTGCATGCATTTCATAAAAATGCCTACATCTATCACACAAAATCTCAATGTTTTCACATAACATGCTGCCCAGAAGAGGGGAATCACTGTTCTCATTACAGAACTAATGTTCAATGAGCCACAAAACCATCCAGGACTCCATCCCAGGTGATGGAGACAGTTCCTAACAAGTCCCGTTACAAAGGCCTTCTCATGTCATTTATACCTTGAAATTCAAATCACTATATGAAAGAAGTTTGACCACAAAGACAAATCTGCTAATGTGAGAACATGCCACGTGTGAGAGTCTCTGTTCCTCAGCAGATGAGAGCCATCACCACACTGAAGATATTCCTCCTGCTTTTAACATGCTACAGCAGCCTTAACTTTCCCGTCAAAGAGGACAAGGGTTACATACGATCGAGATCTGTGCCTGGATCGCCGATAGTTTGGATCTGCCTGGTTTTTCTCCTTTTGTCGCCGTAGTACAGCTTCCCACTGAGGAGCTGAGTCAACCATGTCATTCTCTTGCCGTAATCTGCAAAAGAATTTGTGGGAGTTTAGTCTGAGGTCTCTGACACAGGACGCTCTGAGAAGCAGCGGGGTATTTTTTCCCCACAAAAATCCAGCTCCTGCAATGCAATACTTTAACTTTTTATCTTGTTAAATTTTAAGTAATGCTCCCAAACTACATTAAAACATAAGAATCTGTATCAAAGAAAACTGACTGATTTGCTATTTAGAAAAAGTGTAAGCCAAAAATGAGATGATCCTGTTCAAAAACAAGACTACAACTTGAATTCAATCTGTCTTTCCAGCCTAAGCCAAACACCTGGAAGTTTTTTCCTGCTTAAGTATTCACATCCACCTCACCTATAGCAAGTGCAAGCCCAACATCATGGTACAAGCTCTACTACTACAACTTTTCCATATACTTTGTTGCAGCATGCACTTCCCTAGGATCCAGGGAAAATCCCCCAGGGATGCCCTTGGTGAGTTCCTGCTCAGAGGAAATGATCCCTTTACCCTGACCTGCAACAAAGCCCAGGATGCATGCAGATCTCCCTGGCTGCCCCCGACACATGTAATCCCACCACTACCACCCCTTCCGGACCGCCCCTATGGCTTCTGCCCCTGTCTCTGCTTGTGTGCTTCTAAATGACATGATACGCCTTTTAGTACTTATTGGCATGTAGTTCAGATTAAACCAAATGTCAAAATCCTACAAATTCACCACATTTGCTAGAAGACTGAAGTAACTCTATGATGACACAACCAGCCAGGGCAACTGGCGTGCCAGTGTTTGGCCATTTAAAGCTCTACAGATGCTTCACAGTTCTGGGGTTGCACATGTGAGTGGTGTGATGAAATGCTGAGGTGGAAAAAAAAGGTATGCTTGGTCACAGCAGTGAATTTAAAATTCAGCAGGGATTTAGAAAGAACCCTGGAAAACATCAGTCCAGGAATGGATTCTCTGACAGGACAGTACGGCTGGCATACTGAAGAAACAAGAGGAGCTTAACAAAAACCAGGAAGACTGACAGGTAAAACAAACAAACAAACCAACAGAGATAAAAGGATTACACTGGTGACATGACTAATAGGAAATGCAAAGCATGCTGTTGTTGCTCTTCACTACAGATGGACCTTTCTCCTTGAGTTTTGAATTGTACCAGGCTAAACTGGCTACACAGGCTGCTGCTTTTCCTTTAATCAGATCTCCCACAGGCATAATGAATTTTGAGCTGGATTCCCAACTACTGTAAACAGCCACAACTCTACCAAATGGCAGTAAGCATCTGGAGAAGACCACCACGTCATGTTTTGATTTCTAAGCAAGTCTTTTTAAACCTGTAATCTGGTGACAGGGATTAAAATCATAGAATCATAGAATCATAGAATCGTTTAGGTTGGAAAAGACCTTTAAGATCATCCAGTCCAACCATTAACTTACACTACCAAGTCTACTCTAAGCCAATCAAGGGTAGACTAGACTAAACCATGTCCCAAAGTGCCACATCTACCCGTTTTTTGAACACAAAATAAACGTGTCTAAGGATTTCGTAGAAGAACTCACACAGCAACAAGTAATGAATTGTGATTTTCATCCTGAATAGTCCACTTTGTGGAGACAGCAGTCACCCCACATGGTATAAACACTATCAACTGCCTCACAGTCATTTGCACAAAAAGAAGACATGCAGCTGCCAGACCAGCGCTGCTGCCATAGGTGGGGGGGTCTGCCCGCTTGCCAGTACCTTGCCCCATGTCTCCCAAACAACAACTCCTAACAGGTCAAGTAGACAGCTGTGCTCCGAAGGAGGCATTCAGATGCTTGCTGTAAAATAACCGAGAGCTACTCATTCTTCTCAGGAAACCCACACAACGCAACAGAGCACGAGGTCCATACTCTGGCAATGAGCACATGTGATCCTGCACCTCCGTGTTTGAAGCCACACTTCCACACAGACCATGAATGCCCTCTTGTTAAGGGAATACAAAGCATCATTTCTGCTCTGGTCCATTCTACTAATCTAGTAGATTAGCATCTACTGCTGTGTAGCAAGCACAGTCCTTAGCAATACATTTATTCATCTTCAAGTACTTCGTATTTCTACTCTGCCTCCTCTCTTCTACTTGTTGTAACATACAACAGTGTTCATCATTCCGATTTATCTCTTTAATTTGAGCAAAATACCAAAAATATAAATATATAAAGTATCATGGCAGCTATTAAAAGAAGCAGAGTCAGCACACTCAAAGTACTGCTGTACCACAGCAGAACTCTATTAGATGGAGACACAAAGCAACAAAGCATTCATTCTGCAGCTGCAAAGAGAGGTACTATGCTCACATTTAACAATGTAAAGGATGACCAGGGTAACACAATGTCTACACAAAATACATTATTTAGCTGCAATGATCAAATCATAACAAGTCTGGGGCAAAATCTTTAGCTTTTTGGCAACAGAGATAACAAAAAAAAAAAAAAGTAGAAAGAAATTTAACTCAAAACCTAAATTTCTATTTAAAAATACTTTTGACAAAAAAGTGTTGCCCTTGTACTCCAAGTCCATTACAACTTTCCTTTCATTCTTTTCACTTTTTGCTCCTACAAAGGAACAAGTTGATTTATGTCTTACGGAAAAAAAAAAATCCTTGTTACTGGCATGTGAAATAAACCCAGTTGAGATTAATAGCTATCACAGTGACAAATTAGGCATTGTTTGCAGGAAGACTTGATGGTAAAATGGAAAGTCGTAAGACTATCATCACTCATCTGTTGACTTAGAGATGTTTTGTCCCCTTTCAGGCGATATGATAGCAAGCTACTTTTATGCAATGATCAACTCTTTTAAGAGAAGCAACTCTGAAGACTTGTTTCTTGAAATCTCACTCAAAATATCTGAGCATAAAGTTATCATTTAGGTACAATGTACAACGAGGGGTTCATTGGGGATGTGAACGTCAAAGGAGCACTTGGCCGCAGTGATCATGAGATGGTGGAATTCAGGATCCTGAGGGCAGGGAGAAGAGTGAAAAGCAAGATCACAGCCCTGGACTTCAGGAGAGTGGGCTCTGGCCTCTTCAAAGATCTCCTTGGAAAAGTCCAGTGGGATAAGGTCCTGAAGGGAAAAGGGGCTCAAGAAAGCTGGTTAATATTTAAGAATCACCTTCTCCAAGCTCAAGAGAAGTCCATCCCAGCGAGTAGGAAGTCAGACAAAAATGCCAGGAGGCCTGCATGGATGACCAAGGAGCTCCTGGCAAAACTCAAACACAAAAAGGAAGCATGCAGAAGGTGGAAGCAGGGGCAGGTAACATGGGAGAAATACAGAGCCGTTACCCAAGCATTCAGGGATGAGGCTAAGAAAGCCAAAGCTCAAACGGAATTGAATCTGGCCAGGGATGTCAAAGGCAATGAGAATCATAGAATCATAGAATGCTTTGGGTTGGAAGGGACATTTAGAGGTCATCTAGCCCAACCCCCCTGCAGTGAGCAGGGACAGCTTCAACTAGATCAGGTTGCTCAGAGCCCCATCCAACCTGACCTAGAACGTTTCTAGGGATGGGGCCTCCACTACCTCTCTAGGCAACCTGTTCCAGTGCTTTACCACCCTCACTGTAAAAGATTTCTTCCTTATATCCAGTCTAAATCTACCCTTCTTTAGTTTAAAACCAGTACTCTTTGTGCTATCACAACAGGCCTTGCTAAAAAGATTGTTCCCATCTTTCCTACAGGGCCCCTTTAAGTACTGAAAGGCTGCAATAAGGTCTCCTCGCAGCCTTCTCTTCTCCAGGCTGAACAACCCCATCTCAGCCTGTCCTCGCAGGAGAGGTGCTCCAGCCCTCGGATCATTTTTGTGGCCCTCCTCTGGACCCACTCCAACAGGTCCATGTCCTTCTTGTGCTGAGGGCCCCAGAGCTGGATGCAGTACTCCAGGTGAGGTCTCACCAGAGCAGAGCAGAGGGGCAGAATCACCTCCCTCGTCCTGCTGGCCACGCTTCTTTTGATGCAGCCCAGGGTTCAGTTGGCTTTCTGGGCTGCAAGTGCACATTGTTGGCTCATGTCCAGCTTTTCATCCACCAGTACCCCCAAGTCCTTCTCTGCAGGGCTGCTCTCAATCCCTTCATCCCCCAGCCTGCATTGATATCGGGGGTTGTCCCAACCCAGGTGCAGGACCTATAGAAGAAGGGCTTCTGTAAGTAGAGAGGTGGCAAAAGGAAGGCTAGGGACTGCTGCTGAATGAGGCAGGGGACCTGGTGACACAGGACATGGAAAAGGCGGAGGTACCAAATGCCTTCTTCACCTCAGTCTTTACTAGCAAGACCAGCCTTCAGGAATCCCAGGCCCAGGGGTAACCCCTTGCTGGAGCAAGGAAGACATACTATTGGTGGAAGAGGATCAGGTCAGGGGCGACTTAAGAAAACTGGGCATACATAAGTCCAGGGGCCCACAGGTGCAGAGGGAGCTGGCTGATGTCACTACAAGGCCTTTCTCAATGATCTTTGAATGATCATGCCAATTCACAGAAGTGCCTGAAGACTAGAGGAAAGCAAATGTCACTCATGTCTTCAAGAAGGGCAAGAAGGAGCACGCAGGGAACTACAGGCTGGTCAGCCTCACCTCAATCTCCAGAAAAGTGATGGAGCACCTAATCCTGGAAACCATTTTCAGGCACATAAAATACAAGAAAATAACAAGGATTAGTCAGCACAGATTCACCAAGGGGAAGTCATGCTTCACCAACTTGAGAAACTTCTACAATGAAATGACTGGCTTGGTAGATGAGGGGAGATCAGTGGATATTGTCTACCTGGAGTTCAGGAAGGCTTTTGGTGGTGTTTTCCCACAAGATCCTCATAGAGAAGCTGCTGAAGTGTGGGCTGGATGAGCAGACAGTGACGTGCATTGAAAACTGGCTGAACAGCCAGACCCAGAGGGAGGTGATCAGAGGCATAAAGTCTAGTTGGAGGTCAGTAACTAGTGGTAGACCCCAGGGGCTGATACTGAGTCCAATCCTGTTTCACATCTTCATTAATGATCTGGATGATGGGGTAGAGTGCACCCTCAGCAAGTTTGCTGATGACACCAAACTGGGAGGAGGGGCCGATACACCAGAGGGTCATGTTGCCATCCAGAGAGACCACAATATGTAGGAGAAATGGGCCGACAGAAACCTCATGCAGTTCAACAAGGGTAAGGGCAAAGTCCAACACCTGGGGGGGAACAACCCCAGGCACCAATACATGCTGGGGCCACCCAACTGGAAAGCAGCTTTGCGGAAAAGGATCTGCGCATCCCAGTGGACACCAAGTTGGGCATGAGCCAGCAACATGCGCTTGCAGCAAAGCAGCTGAATGGTATACTGGGCTGCATTAGGCAGATTACTGTCAGCAGGTCAAGGGAGGTGATCCTTCCCCTCCACTCAGCACTGGTGAGGCCACACCTGGAGTACTATGTCCAGTTCTGGGCTCCTCAGTACAAGAGAGACATGGACATACTGGAGAGAGTCCCTTGAAGGACCACCAAGATGATGAAGGGCCTGGAGCATCTCTCCCAGGAGAAAAGGCTGAGAGAGATGGGACTGTCCAGCCTGCAGAAGAGAAGGTTCATGGGGATCTCATTAATGTATATACATACCTGAAGGCAGGATGCAAAGAGGACAGAGCCAGGCTCTTCTCAGTGGTGCCCAGTGACAGGACCAGAGGCAATGGGCACGCACTGAAACACAGGAGGTTGCCTCTGAACATCAGGAATCACTTTGTCACTGTGAGGGTGACTGAACACTGGCAGAGGTTGCCAAGGGAGGTGGTGGAGTATCCCTCCTTGGAGATACTCAAAAGATGTCTGGGAATGGTCCTGGGCACCCGGTTCTAGATGACCCTGCTCAAGCAGGGGGGTTGGACCAGGTGACCTCCAGAGGACCCTGTCAGCCTCAACCATTCAGTCATTCTGTGATTCTAATCACATAGGTCTTCTAAGTATAGTCAAGTAGAAGACTATGCTCCAGTACACACTGTCTACTAGTTTAATATATTTTTATCCACACAATAAATTTTGACCATAGGATTAAAAATAGCAAATAGGTTTCTTCTGTGACTGAAATATCCTCATCATAGGTTCCTTAATTTTTCCTTAATTTCATATGAACCTCTGCTTAGGATAAAACATTCATATGATGCAGTGAAACCTCAAAGACTGAGATCGAGGAAAGAACTTCTCCCTAACCTTTTTCCAGTGTTTTACCTTCAGAAGTTCTCATCTGCATTTCTGTTTTTTTCTGATAATTAGTTTTCATCTGATAAATAGTTCACAGTGATCTACTCTCGTGTGAACAATAAATTCTACTCTTCTATGATCAGAAGCATGTTCTTTTGGGTAATGTGAGTATTCAGTCATTTTATTCCAATAAAACAATACAACTTTGTGTCTTCTTGTGCCAGGGACTTGATTATCATACTGGGAAATAAATTAGTATTAATCTATGCAACAGGTAAAACTTGAGTAACAGCACTTGCAAGCCTCATTATATTGTCCCATTTAACCCTGTTAGGGCTGACTCACCTCTGCTAACGGGAAAGCTGTTCAGTGCCTGTGCCCTTTCAACTTATTATATTCCTGCTGTGACTGCTAACAAAATGCAGAAATTCATTATGACTGGTGGTTTTCCTGCACCTAATGACAAGGAACAAGTCTCAGACCTCCAGCTCATTTAGTACTTGTTTACTTTAACACTGATAATGACTTCTGATCTGGTCTGATTTCAAGTAACCACCTAAGAGAAAGAAATGCTGCGACATTAACATTTTTGATGTATCCTACATTTCTGAAAATGTGAAAAAACCAAACACAATCCATACAAATGGACTTGTTTTTTCTTTTTAATTTTAAGCGCTTTTCCATGAGGTGAGGAAGCGTTGGTAAAGGCCCTTTTATTCTTCAGAAAATGATAAGCAGTACTTAATCCTTCTTACAATTCAATCTTTATATTGCAAGAAGCTCTTAAAAACATTCTTGTGGTCAGTCTCTAATTTCCTTCACTTGCTTGTGGAGCTCCCTGAACAAGAAGTTTCACAGGAGAAAAAACCTGGCAAGAGTGTTCTAAGAGAAAGTGATACAAAATACCATTTACCTTCTGATCACTGACACTATACTCAGCATTTCATTCAAAGTTCAGAGCTCACCTGGAAAACAGATCTTCCATGCACACTAGGTTATTGTTAGCTGAGCATCTCACAAGACTATGCTCTGATTTAAATAAACGCCAAAGAAATCTCATGGCTCAGCTATGCTTATAGCAGCCCATTTGAATGTCACAATGATTTTTTAGCATCTCTCTAAATACGCAAGTCATGCTTAAAATATTATTATACTGCATACTTCTGCAGCACTATCTAGCATATAATTATTTCTAAGAGCTTCCAAATATCTGAAAATCATTTATCACTCATAGTGCTGCATGTGAGACCACAGGAAACTATGGCAGCTTGTGCAGACAGCTTCTTAGAAGATTTGCCTTAAACAATTCCTCTTTTGTCCAGTGACAGTTCTCTGATGCTCTGTTTCATGAAGAAATTCTATGTGCTTTTAAAAATACATTTTCATAAATAGCTCTCAAATGCTCTTATCTCAAGTGAAACATAAAAGTTGCAGTTCTGAAGGAATTTTTTTGCTACAATAAATCAGTTGTTATGCTAATTTTTTCATATCAGTGACAAGAAAAATAGAATATAAAAACCCAAACTTGCTAGCATCACTTGATATTAACTACTGTTGTCCTATTAAAAGCTTACATGGTACACATTTTGGGTTTAAGCCCACACTTTACATTTTGGAAAATAAAAATATTTATAAAATAAAATACATGCATTTAAAAATAACACTGAGTTTCAGATCCATTAAAATATTTTTATTATTCTCCTCAAGAGCTTATTTGCTGCTAAAATTCTGCACTTGAAATTTTTGAGGTATTGAAGTATATGCTGTGAATATCTTGTCATCACCATTATCCACTTTGTTTGCATTAATATTGCAAGTCCTTTGTAAACGTGCCCCACATTTGATTTTGCAGTTCATTAATGAGTTCTCAAGCAACAGCAGGTATGCATTCATTGCATACACCTTTGACATATATGTATTTTGGCAGTTATCTCTCTTCTTATTCAAAAAAGTACCTTAAGCTGCCTCAGGAGGATTGTATATATATAAAACATGTTAGATTCCTTCTTACTAGGTTTATCTCAGAAAATTCCATCTCCATTTGTTTATGTTTCATGTTTCTATGTCTAAAATATATAAAGGTCACCTGTTTCTCTTCTTCCGGTGCTCTCTATTGGAATTTTCTGATTCACTGCCACTGCTGGTGTTACAGCGAGACCGTGATCTAGAGAGGAGAAAAGCAACATCTCAAGGTGAATTTATCCATTAACATCTGAAGTACTGAAGTTCTAAACAAGGAATGAACAACACTGCAAAGACATTACTAGGAAAATCAGAATTAAAAGACTCTGAAGGGCTTGTCTACACTGAAAGTCATATTATCTTTTTCTCATTAATTGATTGGGAATAAGTGCTTTCAAGGTAGTGCACCCAGAGTGCAGTGTCAGGTGAGTGCTATTTTACTTCTGAATCATTGCACTGCATTTTTGTTTGTCTGTTTTATTTTATCTCTCAGTATTCTTTGTCTGTACACCACAGTGAAAAGTTTCTTTGAGGTGTGAAATGTTTCGTCTTTAAACTGTATGCATTCTGGCTCTTTTCTTCTTGCATATTGTGGGACACCCAACAACACATTAATTCTGGTTTTGCAGGCAAAACAAAATGCTCACCAGATCTGTCTTCTTCTATTCACCTCAACCTCTATCTGGCTTCTAGTAAGTTCATATAATTTTTCAAATGTCAGGCAGTATGGACAAAGCACCACTAACACTGTGATTCTACTGATCTTTATAAATACAGAAAGGCTGAAGTGCACAGATTGTCAGGTGTGTGTATCAGCACAGTTTTGGGATGACCTAATGCACAGCTACAAAGATGGTGCATCATGTGAGGAGAAAGAAATAAAGCAGTTACTTCTGTATCAGCTCTGACTGCGAATCTTCAAATAGTAAGGTGACATTTATGGTTCTGATTATTTATTACTGAAAAAGACTGGTGGAACAGGCTGATGCTGAACTTCAAGAAGAAAATGGGCATATGCCTACCTACAGGCAAACTCCTCTCAGGAGAGAGAAGTGCTTAGCCACTACTATCTGAGACCCTTAAATCCTTCATTGCCACCGATCAACATTTTGGAGCAGATAGACCAGCTGTCAGGGCTCTGGTGCTAGAAACCAGGACTCTTGTTACTCCATCACTGGGCTAGGTCCTAAAAAATTACACTCTTATCAAAACCTGGTCTGGACCATTCTTTAGTGGGATGATGGTCTCTGAAAGCAACCAAAGAAAGACATGTTTCTCTGCAGCACTGACAGCCCAGCTGATTAATGGGGAAAGTGGATCAATATTAACTAGAGGGATTTAGGATATTGGGAGTTAGAATCAGTGATGATTTTGCTGCAATGGAAAAGAGAAATTGTCTTCTGAGGTCTCTGGGTGTGAAATAGGAGATTATAAGGGATGAATCCTGATGCTACTGACAGAGACACATACTTTCTCGAGCCTCTTGGCTTTTGTTTTGCTCTTTGAAAAGCCACTTTTGTAAGAGAACAAATTTGTTAAACTAGACCTCAAACAAACTTAGGAGTGCAGGCAGTTCATTAGGTGTAGGTAACAGGTAAGGGGAAGCATTTCATGACAAGGTTGGAGGCTATTGACAAGCACCTGCTCATTGCACGTTCTAACAGTTTAGGGAGAAGAGCCCAAACAGGACGAGAGCAGATGAGAGAGACTTCCTAGGGAACAGAACAGCTGCAGCATGGACCTCCCCTGAGTGTCCTATCTGGTCAGGGACATATCACTCTACCCTCTGTCTCTGAAACTAGGACACTGTTACAGATCTCATTCTGACACAGCTGTCTCATGGATTTGCCCGTAATACCAGTGAATTATGGTTGGTTTTATCAAATTGCCGTCATTAAATGCCTCAGAGTCTATGGAGTCTGGTCTCCCTCCTCTCCCAAACTAGGAAATCATTAACTCAAATAGCTCCCAATCAAACAGAAATGTTTTAGAATAAGCCTAGGAAAATCAGTTCAACCCAGCTTGTCTGTAGGGAATAGGCTTGGAAAAGTGACATTCCCCTAGAGGAGAAGCAGAAACCTCTCCCCATCCCCAAATTTCATGGCTCATAATTTAAAGCCATTGAGAGGCCCAGGACAGCCAGTTTCCCAGGTAAAAATACACATTTCTGGGTGAAGCTGAAAGTGGGGGTAAGAAAGATGTATGTTACTGCAGAACAATGTAACCGCAAAGGAAGAAGGAAGATTAAAAGATTGTGTCCAAAAGATTGTTGGCTCAAGCACATTCAGAGAGCTCAGAGCAATAAATGCCCCAGAACTGCAACAGACATTACATGCCCAAAAGCATACCTTTTTTCCCCCTAAATCTTATCAGATGTTTAATAAATATTCCACTAATCTTGAATCTCAACTTTACTAGGTCATCCAAGCAACACTGTTCTTTTACACTTCCAGGTCATCAGAGCGACTCTGTTCTTTTACATTTCTCAGCACTTCAAGTATTTTCTTACTCTGATTTAAGCAATTTATCCCATAAGGTATGAAGGCAGCAAAAATCTCACCGTGGCAGGAGAAGTGCAAGATAAAACATCCTATTTGCTCAAATTCAAGATAAGCCTTTCTCTAGCTTTTCAGGAATGGAAATCTGATCCACCTTTTGGATACTGCACATCAAATTACCTTGTGTTCCCTGTCAGGAAAGTACTTTTGAGGAGACAGCAGAGCTGCTGAGCTGTCAGCTGAGTGGCAGCTGCTCATGCTGGGTGTCAGAATACTATCTTTCACTGAATATTAAACATCAGCTTTTATTGAACTGAATAAAATACCAAAAAAGGAAACAAAGGTGGTTTCTGAAGTCAGGTGCAAGAACACATGAGATCTGCCTGATCTCTGACAATTACAAAGCGCCTTTCATCCTCATGTTTTCTTGGTCATGCAATATATTGATATTTTGCAGGTGGTATATATATATCGTCTGACACAAGGAGCAAGAAAGAAGGCATAGTCAGTTTGGCAAGAGAGACAGAACAAACACAGCCCAGGAGGGGGCTTGGGATGTGGGGCAGGTTGCAGGATTTGCTATTTCAGAGAAAGAGTTGACAGAGAAGGCTCATATTCTGGTGCAGTCCTTTTCTGATTAAATCAGAGAAAAGCAGCAAAATTGTGAGGAAGTGGAGAAGGTCTATCCCAATATACAATAACAAACCTGTACATTTGTAACACAGCAGGCACAGCCTTTGGGAAGAGGTCCCTTCTGAGCACTGGGATTTTCCACCTGAGATGCCTAACTAAATCCTCTCAGTTTTATGTGCTGGACATCCAACATGGGACTATCACTGGGAGCTTGTAATGGTAACATCCTTCAGGAAAATAATCTGTTATCTTATAATAGGTGCAAAGTACGTAAGCACTTTCCCTGACTTCCTGTGATTGTCCCTGAGATGTTTGTATCTCTGCCAGAGCTCCTTTCCCGTGCTGCAGCAGTGAATCAGATCCTGGGAGTGCCTCCTCTCCTTTGCAAGCTTCAAGAGACTCTAACATCGAAATGCACTGCACTGTCTCCTTTTTCCAGCAGCCAGGGCAGGAGCACAGGAGTGAGGAGAATGATAGCACAGAGTCATGGCAGGCAGATGTGGCACTCAAGAACTCCAGATGCAAAAATCTGTCAAAAGCTGAAGTTGTTGAAGGGCACACCCGCATTCACATCAGCATTTTATTTGGAAATGTGACAAGCAGTCAAGACTGCACAGGAAAAAAAAAGAAGCTTAAGAAAATATTCAGCAAAAAACATGCAAGACAGTGAGAAGCCTGTAAGAAGTTGCATATGCCTCTGCACCTACCTTTTGCAGGAGAGTTTATCTCAAATGATAGTACACTTGTTTTCAAAATAGATTAATTAAAAGTGGACTGGGAAGCTGGAGAACTCAAAACAAAATCTGCAGATGCAAAATCCAAAAGCTAAAACTTCTGGAATTGACTTTCAAGTTGCAGACAAGCCTTTAGTAAACTTCTGCAAACTGCTTCTAGCATGGTATAGTAACAATGTGTAAGGCAGCTTGTAGGAATCTGTGCCGTGATGAGGTTATGCTACAGAGTGTTTTAGCAAAAGTAAGATAGGAAAGGAAAAATTAAATGGGCAGAACACAACAAGCCTTTTAAACATTTAAGAAGATGGGGGAGGAGGAAGGAAGGGAGGGGCAGGGAACTAAAATATGATCAGTACCTTCGCTATCATTTCATGGCTACTATAGATCATATATTTACCTTCTCCTTTGCTTTAAATCTGAATCTTCGCCACTGTTTTGATTTTTCCTGTGACATTAAGGAAGTTTTAATGAAATGCCATCGGGTCATTTAACACAAATACACAAAAACTCCCATCTTTTTAGGGAAAAAAATTTTTTTACAAAGGTTTTTTTTTCAATAGGATTTAAGGCAGAGGAAAAAGGGCATGTGCTTGTTTTAAACTTTTCAGGACACCTCTACAGTAAGTTGTGAAGGCATGATCCCATTCAAGCTCTCACTGCAAACCCCTGGCTTGCAAGGTTAAGCATGGTATGCTAGCCTTTAGAGTTTCCTACTGTTTCCAGCATAGCAAAGCCTGATGTTTTTCTCTTAATTCCACTAAAGAGTGCATAAACAACATGGCTATTGTTATTAAACAGTTGAAAAAGGAAAGTGCATGAATAAAACCAAGATTCAGGAAGACATAATTAGGTCAGAATCTACCTACTATTGTCAGTCTTCACAGTCTCACATATGAGATAAGACCTTTAAAAATATTTTGTTGGTCTGGTGGTCCAAAAGAAAACTTGCTATTGGCATGACCAACTGTCCAACAAGTAGATCAGCCAAATGCAAATCCCAGATGATAAATGCTCTGCATCTCAAAAAATTTGCTACTGCATAGTGCAAAACCACTGTTCTTTTCTTGGTACAAGACAGTTTTGCACTGCACATCTCTATTCCTTTGTTTTTACAGAGTCAAATGAGTCTGTCTGACAACTAAGAGAGCGATGAATCAGAAAACCCATTCAGGAAACACATTGCTATTAACATTTACAAGGGCTCTATCCAACAGGGTAAATCAACATAACTCTACTGACTTAGAAAGAGCTATGCTGATTTACTCTGACTCAGGCACAAGGTCACTAAGTATACACCATGGGCGAGTTTCTTCACTCTTGTTCTAGACAGCTAATGGCAGATAAAAGGTCTGGAGCAGCTCAGAATCCTTACAAATATAAAAGCTCCACACCTAACTACGTTTCCTGATAGATGTAGCTGCATCTTCAGAGATTCCTCTGCAAACCCTGGCTTTGAAAGCCAAACAGGTAATCCCTTCAGAGATGTCAGAAGCATACGTAACTCCAAAGTGCTGGCTTGTAAGGCAGTCCTAGAAGACTGCAATGAATAAGGCACAGCAGCTATGCTTGTCTATACTTCACAGCAGATCACAGCACCAGAGTATCTTAGCAATCAAAGCAGCTTCTCAGCAGGACAAATCATCCCAGGTAACATGTAGTCTCTCAAAACTGTATCACTTCAGAACTGCCCCTGTAATTCGCATTTTGGACATACTCCAGGACACACAGCACAGAATCTCCATCCATTTAATTTTACTTCTCCAAGTTACTCAGTTCAGTATGTACCCATTAAAAACCACATTAAGTATCTCATAGTTGTATTTTTACTGGCATCCTCTCTCATGTAAAGCAATTCACACATGGGACTGTTGAAGACAGCTTTATGGCTCACTCGTTTAATCTTTGTTGCACTTAAAGCAAAGCAAAGTACCTAAACCAAAATACTGCTCCGTATTAGAAGCTCATTGTCAAGCAAGCAACATCCATCAATCCTTTCCTTCACAAGGGAAAATAGCTGCAACAACTGAAAGGATCTTGCACGTGCCAATAATGCAATTTCTTATATTTTTAACACATTTTCCTAGTACCCAAAACAGCACACAAGCAAAAAGCCTGACCAAAGCTTCCTTTCCAAAAGCAGATCTGGTATTCTTGCTCAGTTTTTTTTTTTGACTAACAACTGGCCCCTAGAGTACCCCTTTTCCCAGGACCCAGCTGTGTCTCAAAGAGCCTTTACTGAACACACAGCATGCAGGACCTCAAGCTTTCTACTGTGAGAAGCTAACAGTAATTAATCCCAGGACTCTTACCTCCTCCGGACTGGCTGCCCAGACTCATTCTCGCTGCCACCTGATGGGTTCCGTCGCCGAGAGTAAGGAAACTTCGGTGATTTATTGCGGTCATTGGGAGAATTATACAGCCCACTAGGGTTAAAAAGGAAGAACAAACAGTTGGCTTTAAAACTTCTAGGAGAATTAAGCCAGCCAACTGAGATTCAGCCTACAAAAATGAGAAGGTTCACACACACACTTATATACAGACTCAGCTATACACGCATGTGTGTACATGCATGCTATGTAAATACAGATGGTACTGCTTTCCAGCAATAAATATTTTACACGGAACCTTGAAAATGTAGGAGAGAAACCTCTTAGCATTGCCAAGCCAACAGCTCTAAGCTTACAATATGTAGAACCAAGTATATACATATTCTTTTAGCATAATAAAACTCCTGTGCTTTAGTATGAGTTATCCAACCCAGAGGTAGGCATTCAAATGTACCTCTATTCTTAATGTTTTCTATGGATATTAAGTACGAAAACAGTGTTCCTGTTGTGAAATACACCTTCATCACAGAATTAATGCCTGGGATGCTGAAAAAATTTTAGCTGTTTATCCACACAACCCTCTGCCAGTGAATGGTCTGGAGATGTTTCAAACTTCAGCTTATGTACTTAAGCCTGGGTGGGACCCAGTGGGTTGGGTTGTTACCAAATTGTATGTAGACTATCAAATGCCTGTATGGATTATCCTGCGATACCTTCCTACAGAAGCATAAGGACCTATTCCAACAGTGTAACAGAGCCTGTGATAGACTACATATCACTCTAAGGTGCTCTACTGATGTCCACAACTTTTTGGAGGAAGGATGCTAAACTCAGCCACACATCTTTACCTAACATCACTTAGCCCTTTTCACAACAACTATGTGGTAAATGTGATATTCTCACCAAATTCCAGTTAAGGTATTTCTTTCTGCTTTCCTAAAACCCTCTGGCCTTCAGATTGGATACATTCTTCTCCACCTGCTTCTGCAGGCTGTTGATTACAGCACTGCTCTGCACAGTTGAAAAGTTGCCACAGTTCACCTCAACAAGAATTATTATTAGAAGCTGTGAAAGCCTCTGTGCAACATTCAGTCTGCTTATGTGTCTAAAACTGCATAGTCCTTTAGAGCAAATGGACTTGCAAAAACTCAGTCCTACCATTCTTTGGCTCCTGGGGGACCAAACTTCTTGCTATTCTTAGAGTAATTTTACCACTGGAGCCATAATGCGACAAGCTGACACTGCTTTTTCTTTAAAACTCACAAATAATCGTCTACCATAGCAAGAGAATATTTGCACGCTGCCTTGTCCTTACTCTGAAAACTCTTGACGTTTACAGAAGGACCACACAGGTTAAATCATCATGGTGCCCCAAAAGACACACGACATATAGATCTGAACCACCACACAAAAGCAGGACCATACTGGATTACACTTAATCCAGTCTAGTGGATTAATCCAGTCTACACTTAAGCCGTCTAATTCAGTGGCCTGTTTCCAACAGTAGCTGTAAGCAACCACTTACAGGAAGCAAGAAGTTGAATATATATGACAGCTCCCCAGGGCGCTCTCAGTCCCCCGCTATTCCCAGTCCAGGGGATTTACTGAGCCAGCTGCTATACCTTCAGAAGCCCTTGGGGATTTCTGTTCCATGACTCACCCAGCTTCTCCCAGGAATCCACTAACTTTCAGCAACTCTTCTAAAGGACGACCACAGGTCTCCTACTCACGGTGAGTCACTACTTACTGCCTTTCTCAATGCTTTTAAACCACCTCCAAGAGTTACACCTGAAGATCCCAAGTTCTTACACTGGAAAAATACAATCCTGATCTCTCTCCTTTCTCTGTACTACTCATGATTTTCTAGACCACATACCCTGAAATTATCTCTTTCCCAGACTGAAGAAAGAGTCCCGCCTGGCTTATGCTCCTTGTACAGATTTCTTGCATGGACATTCACACCTTTGATTACTGTTGCTGCCTCTTTCAAAGCCTTTTCCTTTTCCTGAGATAAGGAACTACAGAACTACACTCACAATTCTTGGAGCAAATATGTGATCCATAAATTTATGTAATGGCATAATGATGTTCTCTTCCTTTCTAATAATTGCTAATTGTTTTTCTGACTGCTACATAGTTGATGTTTTCATTAAGTTATCCATCATAACTCCACAGCACCTCATTTTACTCAGAAATCCAGGGTTATTTTTTTCCCCCATGTGCCTCTATTTACAGTTACTGATGACTAAACATCATCCACCATCCAGTGACTTGTCACTGATACTTTAGGGGTCTTTCTGACACTCTTCACAGACAACTTCCACTCTCACTATCCTAAACAATTCTGTCCCATCACCAAACCTTATCACTCCTTTTCCAGGTCTTTGACAAATATACTCAACAGCAGAGGTCTATGAACAGATCCCTGTGGAAAGCCGCTGGTGACTATCATCCACTGACAATTTCATCCTACACCTACTTTCCTGATTTTTAAATAATTGTGTATCCATGACAGGACCTATCTTCTTATATGCAATACAGATTTATTGTGACCCTGTTAATACATTAATATATTACCCAATATCCTTCAACCTATTGCCATGGCATGATATTTATAATTGCACAATACCTAGGACATCATGCCTCGCCTTACCTCTGTGGGCCATTTTCCTCCCACGGTGCGCTTGTTTTACTTCTTTGGGTTTCTGGACTGTTTTCATTTTTCATCTTTTTAAAGCTAAATAAAAGTACAGATATATGTTTTTTTTTTTTTTAAACCCACAGTGCACAGATCACATGTTCTCTCCCCCTGACTTCTTAAAAATTAATCTTAAAGTCATACACTCATTACAGAGACCCACCCTGGAATATAGCTATTTGCCTGCCATGTGAAAGAGGGCAAACAGGTGCTACATTGAAGAATCTCTCCTAGAAAGAGAGACTGGAAAGAAAAAGAAATAAGACTTGAAAATCAGCTCTACAAGCTCATAATTATGGCTCCACTGAGTCAGAAAAATGTCAATCTTGTCTCAGAATAAACAAGAACAGACGCTTAGGCAAAAACACAATATGCTCCCACAGTCTTCCACAATATGGAGTTAACAGATTATTGAACCAGAGGGTTTATCTCCTTTTTATTCTACATAGCTCTTGATGAAACTTTCTTCCATGGGTTTAATTAAACACCTCTTGAACATTTTTTAAATTTTGGCATAAATAGTGCCTGGTAGCAGTATGCTCCAGTGTTTAACTATGGCAAAACCAATTATTTCGTCTCAAAACTTCCACATGGTTCAAAACTTCCATCCTGCGTTCCTCACTAGTTCTGTACTTATAGAAAGAAACAAAGCCCTATGAATGATGGTTCCGTAATCACAAAGTCCACCCCATAATTTTTTTTTTTAATACATTTTTAACAACCGTCTTATCTTTTCCAAGTGAAAGGATCACAGACTATTTAATCTCTCCCAGTATAGGAGTCACCATATACCTCTGATTATCCTTATCATACTTCTGGATCATTTTTCCAGGCCTACAGTACCTTCTTTAGGATGGGAGCAACAAAGGCAGGGGTGATAACTATTCGAAACATGACAGACCACAGGTTCATAGAGTAGCATATTCTTCTAATTTCTTCCCCAGCAACTCCTTATGTTTTCTTTTTGCTAGACACTGAGCATAGATCTTACAATATGAAAGAGCTGCCTTCACTGACTGCTGCAAGGTAAAGTACTAGGACAGTCAAGATAGTCACCTGGCTTAAGAGATATATCAGCATTTGTGGCCAGTCTCCCACCATACCTATGGGAGATAGGTGGAAACCACCAGGATGCTTCAATTCCTCCAATTCCTACCATTCTCACAGTGTGAGGTTTTACAACTTCCAAGCCATTAATGCTCCTAGTTAGCCTGCTCACTGCCACTCCAATTGCTACAAGGTAGCTTCCAGCTAGAGGATGCTTTTGCACCCATCTTCTCACCAATGGCTAGTCCTGCTTTTCCTCCATCAGCATCTCCAGAGCTTGCTTTCTACATGAACAAGCAGTTCACCAGATACAGAACTAGATAGACACGCTGATTTCCACTAAATTCTTCACGAAGTGTTACTGACAGCAACCTACTACAAGCATTAATACCACGTATCTTTCCAAAGTGCAACTTAAGCAGCAAAAAAAAACCCCAAAACTTTATAGATGCTTACAGAGAGGAGGACATAAGCCAGAGTTCTTTGCCCAGAGCAGGAGGTGACAGACTCAGCTTTATAAAAAAATTGTGGCTACTTAACTCACTAATCCACTTTTAACCTCAGCTTTTGGTTACTACAGGTCACTGAGTTAATCATTTAATTGTCACAAGTGAACAAAATGCAAAGCTACAGTAAGTCAGCAGGAAAAGAAATTAAATTACACTTTATCAGGTAAATCATTTTCTTAATACTGCACCCATTAATTATTGACTCATGCATGCATACAATCTATTCCCAGGCTTAAAAATATGTGCTTACTACAGACTAAGCAAGTAACTCAGGTAAATACTTTTCAGTCCTGTATTGCAAAAAGCAATTGCTTTTGCACAGCATAAACTACTGAACAATACTGAGATTGAATTTGGGCTTAAAAAATTTGAATGGTGTTCTCAAATCTTAAAAAAGTGAGAGAAAGAAATGATCTTGGGAGGCGAATTCACTGCATTAGATTCCTAAGTCATTACTCATTCAGAGAAGACACACACTTTACAGCAAGAGAGCTACAGCATGGCAGCTCTTCAGATACTTCAGATACTGGTATTATTTCCAGGAATGCAGTTGCAAAAGGGACTGAGTTCATTCTAAGTATTTGAGAAGGTTAGGACCTGAATTCCACGTGAGATTACTGTTGTTGGGGGTTCTTATGGTTTACCTTGAATTTATACCACTTATGCAGAAGTGACCGACTATGTATCTCAACAGTGAATGAGACGTTAAACTACAAAAACTCAGCTTGTGAGAGTTGCTGAAGATTTGCAAGCACGACTGAGAATTAATGCAAGAACTTCACAGGATGGAGTAAACTCCCAAACTAAATGCTTCACAACGTATGTGTGCTGCCTGTCACACATACTAAGCCTGGCAGAGCTGAAAGGTGTTTTACATGTGCAGACAGAGACACCAAGAAAAACAAATCAATTTCTAAATAGAAAGCATGCAAGAGAAACAACTTCCAACACTTTTTTGCTGGAAGTGACTATTTAAAACTGACTCAGTGAGAGTCTGCCTGTGAATTGCTTTTAATCTGTCAAGGTAAGAAACTAAACTCAGAAATGTCGCAGCTGCCATGTTGAGAGCCCCTTATTTTGGTTCTTGCTCTACAACCTGCTTATCCATTTCTTTTTAACAGTTCATTGCTAAAAAGTTATACAGAGCATTTGGAGCACAAGCTGTAGTGAAAGGCTCCTATCCTGTCCCAATACAATGAATTCTGCACTATGGAATAAGGGTACCTCCTGCTTTGTACCTTTCTCTCTCCTAACAAATCACAGAATGACAGAATTTTTCAGCTTGGCAGGGACCTCTGGAGTTCATCTGGTCAAACACCCTGCTAAAGTACGGCCACGCAGAGCCAGTTGCCCAGGACCACTCCCAGACAGCTCTTGAATATTTCCAAGGATGGAGACTCCACCACCTCCTTGGGCAACCTGTGCCAGCGCTCGGTCACCCTCACAGTGAAAAAGTGTTTCCTGATGTTCAGAGGGAACCTTCTGTGTTTCAGTGCATGCCCATTACCTCTGGTTCTGTCACTGGGCACCACTGAAAAGAGCCTGGCTCTGTCCTCTTTGCACCCTCCCTGCAGGTATTGATACACCTTTGTATGTCTTCTGCTCAATGGCCTAGCTTCAGCATGACAGAGTGGCAAAATCATAAACTTTCTTTTAACCCATGATTAGTATTGTTTTCTAAGGTCTGGAATATTTGATTCAATTTCCCTCAAGCTGAGGAGGAACAATTAAGCTCAGGTCTTCTTTTCTGGGGCAACTGTTCTAAATATAGGCAATAGGAAACACTATCCACCAAGTATTTGCAGTAAATCTTTCAGACGCTTCTTCAGAGGTCAGTTGAGATACCTAGTATTTGAAGCCCACAGCTTCAATGGAGGTATAAGGTCAGAGGTGCTCTGTTCAAAAAACCCTGTCAGGGTTACTGGGCATGCAGAGACAGACATTCAGGCAACTAAGCAAAAAAGTTAGGTGCTGAGTTTTTGACTCATTGTTTTGTCAGATCACTCTTTTTTGATTCAGGCACCCAAATTCCACCTAAAATTAAGGGTGGGGATATAAATCCCTTTCTGAATCTGAGCCTCACCTCCTTCTCTCACATATGCCTAATAACCAGAGATGCGCACTTCAGCACAGATAATTAAACACAGCAGACCACACAAGTCCAGAGGAGCCCTGGCAATTCACTGCTCTTAAGGAGCAGGAACAAACACATGAGTTTTGTTCTGGATTTACCAGTGTAACGGGTAATGGACTGCAAGATTAACAGCACTGCTGGAAGAGAGGCCATGCCCAGCTCTTCCCTGCCGACACATCCCAAGCAGAGCTTACCCTGTGCAGAGGCAGAAGACCCATGCCCTGAGGACTCTGCCAGCCAGCACACAGCTCCCAGGGGAGAGACACATAGGGCTTCACAGGACTATCCTGACCAATGCCCCTTGGGTCATTATTTGTTTTTTTCATATTTAAAACTGAAACTGTTTGCCTTCCCATTAACTTGTCCCGATTTGTGGGTTTCCAAACTCTGTGTCACCTGGAAACCCTGTTCCAGGTTCCTCAGAAGATCAGCGTTTGTTAAAATGAATCATTGGGAACGCTCTCTGACCTTTGTCAACAGAAGATCAGACAGTCCTAAACTTCAGGGCAGGATAAACTGTTACTAATGATTACTAAATGTGTTCCTCTATCCAATTCAATCCACAATCTCTTAAAAGCTGGAAGGGAATCACTGGTCTACATACCTTTTCACAGGAGAAGGTGCAATAATTTTGGTAGTTCCTTCATTTTCCCCATTTGTTGTAATCTGGCTCATGTTCTTAGATCCTGAAAAAAAAAACCCACAAACAGAACAGTCCTGTAGCATATATGCTTGCACACCTATTCAGCATAATCACCTACTGAACACAGTGCAGCATGAGAGATAAAATGATACACAAGACATCTGGTGCATGTTCTACTTGCTAAGGGTGCATAAGGATCACACTTTTGTGTCTTATCCTTATTTCTAGTTAAACAGCATCAAAAGGAAGTTTAATAGGGGGGACATTCATTACTCTTCCACATGAGACAGAGGAGTTTGGGAGTTTGAAGCTGTTGTTCTGACAGGTATACTACACCATTGCCACCAGAAGGGAATTCCCTGCTCAGTCACCAATGAGAAGAAAGGTGTGAGGAGAACACAAGGTATGAAAAAACTTGGGAATCTCCAGTATAATAACTATGGCTTCTAAAATAACCACTAGATTAGATGGTAAAGCAAGATGAATATGTTAGTTCTAAGAAACCATTTCAAATTGAGGTAACAACACAGTGCAATGCAACACTAATATATCCTAAGTTACAACCAGGAAAATAATAACTGTAAATCAGTGGGTTAGAAAACTAATAAAGTAAATAGAGAGAGACAATAAAGAGTAATACTCTGACAGAGACAGCTAAGGATCAGTTTAAATGAGTCAGAAACTTTTGGCGAACATTTGAAAGTTACCTGCCTAGTTTCCAATTTTGTGCCCAATATTCTTTGTATTTTGATCCTGCACTTTTCACACCGTTGGCACTTAAGTCCCCACCTGAGCCATGAAAAGGAACCTGAAGAATCAGGAGGAACATGTACATTCCCCTCTTTTTGAGCCCCCATATAACAGGCTTCAAACAAACAGATTTGTGTATTCATGATTTAGGAGCACTGAGAGCCAAGGGAATCTGAATATTTCATACTGGGTTAACATCAAAGTGGCATGGTAAGATTATGCTCTACAGATGTATACAGCTCAGTACTGTGAACAAAAAAAGAACTGTTCTGTTCAGGTTAGTATGTAGTAATATATTAATCATCAAGACAGGTTTGTTCCTACTGGTGCTATAATTTTAGTTTCCATGCTGTGCTATTAATATTAATATGTAATTTTTTCTTCAGTTCACACATTCTCTTTCTATCTAACTGGCAATTTCAGTCATTTCTTACCAAACTGTTACCACCTCCAGAAACAAATGTTAAGTAAAACAACAAAGCAACATCACTGATGATGTACATCAGCTCTGGACAGGATTCTGAGCATGTTCATTGAAGATAATGAAACAAATTGACTGAAGCCTGTAAAACTGCTAACAAGGAAATACTATGTCCTCTGGGCACAAGCAACAGCATCATAGTGTTGCTAACATAGTGGTACAAACTCAAAGCCTTATTGTTTGGCTAAAACTAAAATATAATGTCTTAAATTAAGCTGTGGTGAGATTTTGCATTATAAGCTTTCTCCACATTCTCAGAGAATAAATTTCTCCACAATATCCCTCAACTTTCCATACCACCCCTTTGACATACAAAGCACCTGGACTCTCCTCTACTTCAACACAAATACCTGAGATATCCTAAGGCATCTTGTCTGGCCATCAAATACCTCTCCTACAGGTTAAATCTGCTAGTCTTCTGCAGATGCCTCATACACTGCAGAGGGTCTCAAGTGGCATTAGTCACCTTTGTTTAAGCAACTCGACCAAGCCCTTTACATGTTTGACCTTACCACTTTCAGTGATGTAGTTCACTCCTTTCCCTACTTAGTTTTTCAGACTAATGCCTGGCAGGTGATGGGAGCAGCCTGGGTCCTGTCTTGTACAATATTTGCTCCCTCAAGGCACTTTTTGTTGAATAAGCATAGGAAGAATTTGGAATATTCTGAAGAAGGAAATGCAGAATGGGCACAGATTCACAGACGGAAAGGAAAGTTTTGGCATTCTGAACGAATCCTCTATTTTATACAATAAGAGACAACCAACTGTCCAGACTGTCTGAAGCACTGCACATCTGCCCACATAGTTATTTTCTGTTTTCAAGAATGGAAAAATAACTACACTGCCACTGTGGCCTGCTTGGTAAAAAGACAGAATTATTGAATGGAAAACTTTCTTGAATTAATGTGGATAACAAGAATCCCCATCTTCATTAAGGCCATAAAAGACTGCTAAAAAAATTCTTCCTCTGACCTCTAAAAAGAGAAGGATGCCTACAGTCAAAAATCACAAATAAATAAAGATGACAGCACATAAGAACAGGAAGCAGAAAATACCTATCTTTAAGGAAGGTCTGTGGCCTCAAGCTGCATCAGGGGAGGTTTAGATTGGGTATAAGGAAAAATTTCTTCACAGAAAGGGTGGTCAAGCATTGGAACAGGCTGCCCAGAGGGGTGGTGGAGTCACCATCCCTGGAAGTGTTCAAAAAACAGGTAGATGTGGCTCTGGGGGACATGGTTTAGTGGACATTGTGGTATTGGGTTGATGGTTGGACTGATGATCTTAGAGGTCCTTTCCAACCTTAATGATTCCTAGTTTTTACTTTCATTATAAATAATCCAGCCACCAAACCAGGAAACATGAAATTGCTATTCTACCCTTAATTGGTTTAGTGGTGGACTTGGTAGTGTTAGGTTAATGGTTGGACTGGATGATCTTAAAGGTCTTTTCCAACCTAAACAATTCTATGATGCTTCCATGAAGATACTGGTGGTGAAATGAAAACGGAGGCTGTCAAAGTTTTAAACTACAAGGGTATCTCAGGGTTTCTGACCGTATTTTTTTGCATGCAGATACATTTAGCTTGCCTTTCCTAGGCCATCAAATACATAATATAAAATAACCCACTATAGTAATTTGGCCCACAGAAGGATTGAAATGAGCAAAGCTAGGACTTTTTCAAACAAAGAAAATAATTTCAGTACTTCACATTACTGTGTAAATGAAGTAGCTTCCAATTAAGCCCCTCAGAGTGCTCATAACTTAATGGACCAATAAGGACGCATGCTCCAAAACGTGTCATAGCTATGAAACAACTGACAGAAAAAAAGCCAAGGGTCAAGTGCTATAAAAGTAATAGCCACCTCCAGAACTGATTCTTTGCTATGTTTGGCAATAGCCTTACCATTCTGCTGACACCCAGTCATCTCTGTGACACCTTTGCAACACCTTGAGCATCCTGCACGAAGGCTGGTGCTGCAGAGCCTACATGCGGCACCTCAGCTTTTAGAGCAGCCAGTACTAGTAAATCCTTACAAGGGCAGCAGCTCCTTCTCACTGTTGAGTTCCCTGGTTACCACTCTACTATTTCAAACAAGTACTTAGTTGAGGGAAAACCGAAGAAAAGACAACATACCAGTGAATATCGCACAGAAGCAGAATCCACCCAGAACTATAAAATAGCTTTCTACTGAGTCAAGACCTCATATTAGCCATGTTTGACTCCACCGCTGCCCACAATGAGGACCTTTGCTTTGCTTTTTTTTTTAAAAAAAAACCTGTTGCTGTACAATTCTTTTGTACAAATAACTAGCTTAATCAGGGGCTTTCTGTCCACACTTACAGAAACTGTAATAATTGCCTTTAAGTATGTTCCACCGTGTGTATCTTTTACTAACTACAGTACTGTTCTACCAGCCTACACCTCTGTATGATACAGTATCCCTAATATAAAAGAAAAGACTCCAGAAAAACTGCCCAAACACTAACCCCATTGGAGTAACTTATCTATACCACTGTTTCTTGCATGCCAAGTTAATAGGCCTCTCAAAAATACCTTAGATAGCGAGAAAACCTGAACATCTCACTTCTAGCAGGTTTTCCTGGCTGTTTACCTTTTGTCAGATAAGTTACTGTCAGCATTCAGCGCACTGAACTTTACCAATAAGGTGAATGTACAGGCATCAATTCCTTTTACAGCCATCTTGAAGCTGATTTCTGCATTCAATTTAAATAGATTATTACAGTTTTAAAAACCCAAATGTCCAAAATCTCAGGAGCCTGTGAAGCTAATTAGCTTGTCATAACAGTTTCTTATCAACTAAAGCCATTTCACTGATGTTAACTGGAAGTAGTGTTTGTATTTAAATCTATTAATGAGAGCATTAGATAGTGTGATCAAAAGGAAAACATGCAGTAAGAGCTCATGCTTTGCACTGTGTGTTACTAACAGCCTATAAAAGTGAATGGACTTCCATATGTCTACACTAGCATAGCCAACTCTGTGATAATGTTTACTTTCCAAACTAGTTTCCAAACCTGTAGCCTCAAGGGTTTGTGCATCTCACACCTCATACATGAAATGCAGAAGGGGTCACATCCATCCTTTTACAAAACCTAGGATTGAAAATAAACTTTAAACTGTAAAGCTCAAAGTTAATAAGTAAGTAAATAGATAAAATTACCTCAAGATTCATTTTCTAAAATTTAACTGTCAAACCCAATCTCACAACTTTCTGGGAAAAGATTTGTGACTTTGAATGTGCCAGACCAACTGTTCTAGCTACCATGACTGAGGTTGGCAAAGCAGGGTAATGATAGGCATCTGTCATAATATGTAAGTTAGTCAGGGCAGGGACTGTGACTGCCTGTGATTGCTTAGCAACCATTATAATACGGACAGTACTGTAATTTTAATACCCACTCCCGATTCTCCACCTGGCTTTTAAATCAGAATGGCAGCACTTACTTTATGCTAGCTTATACAACAACCCAGTGTGCAAGGCAGAGACAAATCAAGTCCTCAACTAGCAGACAACAAGCCCTAAGCAATGTGTTTTCCACTGCTGAATAAACTCAGACCCACAGCAACAGGCCTGGTCACATCAGTGTTTGTCCAGAGAGGATGTTCCCAAGGAGCTTTTCACATGCAACTTTCAGCCAAAAGAATAATGAATGCTTTCACCCTACGCACTGTTGCAAAGCTGAATATTATCAGTCCTGCCTTGAGAAGGTAAGACAGAATAATGAGAGATCCTGTTCCATGTTTGAGTTCATGATTTGCAACCAGAACAAAATGCCACTGTAACTCTCTCTCAGCTGAAATGAAATGGGGAGAATAAGCAAACAAAACAAGCTACGCATATCTCACATCTAAGACTTTACAAAACAAAACAAAACAAGCCCTTCTCCAACTGAACACTAACTTCAACACCAACCTAAACACACAACAAAAAAAAAAAAAAGAATGCACTGATATAAAAGCATTGATTGCATAGCCATTGAAGCCTCCTGGTCTGATTTTTCCACTAACCCTAGAACAACTGATATATAAAATGTATTAAGCACGTGACAAAAAGGGAGGTTATTGCATTTAAAACCACCGTAATCTGGATTCTAGGAAAATAATCTGCTATGCTAAAGCCAAACCATCTACACTGTCTACCTTATCAGGGGAATCAGTGAATGGCCATGGCTTTTATACTAGAAAGCTAGTTTCTCTGTTCACAGTATCATCTCCTTGGATTCCTCTCTTAAAGCACAAATATTGTTACTGAAAACATAAAAGTAAATATTTTCTATCATTCTCTTGGCACCTACTCCAACTCTTTAACCCAGAGTTCACCAAGTGGCTGCAGTTCTAATGACCTTAGCATACTTTAATGGATCAATGAGGCAAAGAAACATTATTACTAGCTCAGCTCTGCAAAAGATAGCTAACCTTTACCTTCAGGTGACAGAAAAAAAAATGTAAAACCCACATACTATGTAACTGTGAATAACACCAGAACACGTATACAAAAAGAAGGAACAAGGGAAAATATTTTAATGAGATGCCAGAGGTTAGAGGCTTCAGCACTTCACACACACCTCTTCAGTGGAGGCAATGCAGACTGCACATACTACTGCAGCCATGCATTTGTAGCTACTGGTTCACCTAATTGCCCCCAAAACCACTGTTGTGGCTGGTCCCACTACCGGCACCAACAGATAACAAAACAAAACCAAACCAGAATGGCTAATTGAACTGGCTGAAGAAAGGAAGCTTTTCATGCACTTAACTTTGCAATCTTAAGAAAAGGATAAAAAGTAAAGAAGCAGGTGAGGAAAGATGCTGAACTTGGAGAAGGTGGAAGGAAGATACTGCATCAGAACTATTTGTAAGTTGCTCCTGGGTTTTGGGTTTTGGCAGAATAGGTGGAACTTTGATTTTCATTCCAAAGAACTAAATTATAAGCCATGTCCAGCTGGATCCTAATTTAAGTGGCATTTGGCAGAAAACACCTTAAGAAATATGTAATGCATGCAAACTAAAATCACCCTATTTAAAATGTTGAACAAGGCATATTTCATCTTATTACACCATACTAGAAACACAAAATTAAGAACAAAGGACTAGCCATCAACGACAACCACTGGCATACTCTCATTATGCAAAAGGAATATTTATTTTAAGAAGAAATGTCATATTCTCTCAAACATTTCAGTCAGGGAAAGTTTTAAGTAACTCGTAAGACTGTTTACACCACCAGGCACATTTCTAAGATAAAAATTATTCTGCAAAAATAAAATCTACATTAGATTAGTATTTTTAAACAAGTGATGCTTAAAATAGATCAAACAGATTTGACTTCTTGTGTGAAATGGACTTTGCTATATCCAAGAACCAGTTTAAGTGAAAAGGGGTGGATTTATCCTAGTGATATGCAACAGACTGTCACATGGTGTCTGACACATGGAGGAGAAGTAGCTTTAGTCTGCCTTCAGCACCTGAAAGCCCATTTAAATGGAGAAAGAGTACTAGATGTTTATCATTGTGAATACCCAAATACAAAATGAAAAAATAGAGTAAAAAATATTTTCATTTATAGGGAAAGATGGAATTGGAATGACATAGCTCTCTTCCTTTAGCCCATATTTTTCATTTAAATGAAACAAATTCATTTAATTTAAAAATCATTTGAGGTAATATACCTACCTCAGTGGAAAATGACTGCACATTTGGAACACATGAGTAATCAATTAAGTTGAATTAAAAGCAAAACAACCCAGATGGGGGATACAGATTACACAAATACATATGAGTAAGATGGTGAAAAAGCAGCCTTTTTATTTGAAACTAAAACTAAGTATTTAAACCCACCATAACGACAAACACACATCGCCCAGAGAATTCTGCATCGTGTTACGTCGGCAGAAGAGGCCATGGGAAAGTTTCAGTTTTCCTCACAATTCCAGTCAAAGAGACCAAAAAAATTCAACAAGCACAACATGCACACCCTTGCAGCAATATAGACTGACTTTCACTGCCTGTGCCAAGCCAAACTTTTTTGACTAAGGGCTGAGTTTCAGCTGACAAGTTTACCTCTGAATATCCACACAACTTTTTGCACAACTGAACTGGGGACTAATGAGGTAGGAAATGTTGTTCATCTTGAACTACCACCCCAAGAATGGGACAGCCCGGCTGAACAAAAGTCTAAGTCACTACTAGGTTCAAGGATGAACAGCTTCTTGTCCTCTTAGGTACCCATTGTCAGCTACAGACACAACAGAAGATATCATAATCAGAAAGCAAACCTCTTCTTACATGTGACTAAATAAAAGAAAATAAAATAAATCTGTTGTAAACTGCTTGTATTTTCCAAGGGCAATACTTCTAATTACACTACAAGATCCACTGCAGCTAAAAGGCAGAACACACCAGCTTTGTTTCTGAGTCAAAAGACAGCATCCAGAATAAATATGGGAGGTTTCCAGATGGACATACCTGCTCTCTTTTTAAAAATGGGGACCCTCAAAAGTTTATAATGCTGTACTAACGCATGATAAAGAGAAATCTTGCTTGCATTTTGAAACCCAGACAACTTTTTTCTCAAACGTCTAACACACATACACATATACTTAACTCCATGTACAAGTTCAACAGAAATCTGCATGACTGCTGTCATAGATGAAGCTAAGTGTACACATGTAATCACATGTAGGAGTGCAGCTTGACCTTAGAAAAGATTTTTGCCTCTATTACTAAATATCAGGAAACATCCATTATTCTGGGCATGACTCCTGTGATCCATGCTTAATCTTATATGTTTCTCTAACATCTGAAAAACCTTCCAGCTTCCCCCGACATCTTCAGCATGCAGAACAGACTTCCAGCTCACACATCTGAAGCATGTTAAAACTGAGGAGGGCATAGCACTAACTTCTGTTCTCTTAATATCAAAATAAAGTGATACCACCCTTGAACTGGGAAGAGGATGTACAAGAGAGACACCTTGGGTCAAGCAGCTGGTACAATGGTATACCAACCAAGACACACAGATATAAAATTCTTCAGAAATAGACAGGACTCCTGAAAAAAAAAACACGTTCTCACTGCCTGTTTTCAAACTTCCCTTTCATACTTTACATCAGACCTACAAACATGGGGTTTTGTCACGTTTGATCCACACCATCTCTTTTACTTTTACCCACAAACTCGGAGTTTTTAGATCCAGCTAAAGTTAGATATAAATACTGACCTAAGACAAAAGAGAGAATCCATTCTGAGAGATCCTTGAGGACACTGCAGCAGTTCTGAGTCACCTCTTGAAAATGAAATGAACCAAAGACCAAAGAAGACTTCTCTCCACAGACCCAGCAGAGAAGGACTTACCGGTCTGCTGTGTTCTTTTGGGGTAAGTCTTGCTGCGGCTTCTTTCAATGCACTGGTCAGGCCGCGGAAGCTGCACAGAAGGGTCTCTGGTCATTTGCAAAGATGTCCTACCAATTGAAAACACAACAAAATCATGGGAAAACACTTGGGAAAAATGATAAACAAAACAGAGCATCTTCAGACTGAAAAAAATGCATCATGTTTGGGCAGCATGTTTTGTTAGCTATTCATGGCGTTTGGGCAGCATGTTTTGTTAGCTATTCACTTCTCCGGTTCTCCTGCAGAGTAGCACTACCCTGACTTTCGTTTTGAATCAGTCATTGGAAGAATCAGCAGCAGCTTGTGCCAATCTCTTCTACATTGGGTATTTTCAGGAGGAGCTAAGCAACTAAAAAACAATGCTGGTTTATTAGGAAAAGGCTAAAATCATGTGACCTTTCGTAACCTCGAATATTCTAACATAAAACTTTCTTAAATTATTTGATTACTTCCTCAATTCTTTCTGTAAGTTTTTATCTCAGGAAAGCACATATTTAACATTGTTCCAGTCAGTAAGGGGCTACTTCTCTGCCATGTGGAATGACAACCTAAAGGGCATGGAAAACTCTGTGCAAAGCAAACTGTAACAAAGTACTCTCACTAGCACACGCCCAAATGATAATAAATTGAGTAGAAGTCCTGATTCCCATTTACAGTGAAGCTCTTCTTCGTTGCACAATTTAAATAAGTTATTAAGTTTAAATAAATTCTTTTATGCTCATTTTAATGTTCCTCTCCATGTGACCAAGCAGAATAAAGTGTTCATAACAAAAATGTAAAACAGGCCTCATATTCCTCCCCAAAACTCCATGTTTGCTTCTGGCAACTTACTACACAGGAGAACTAATTGTTACTATTAACTCCCAGTTGCCTAAACACCTGCAGTTCGATGACTTAGAAGTTAAACAGGTATCATACTATCAAGTGCCAAGCAACTATTTAGGCATTACATATGTAGATTTTCTGAGTTATGCGAATAGACTCCACTAGGATGACTGTATTTTCACCAATAGCTGCGCAGGGATAGTCAGCACTACAGAATCTTTAACTTCTCAAAATTTATAAAAGAATTAAAGGACTGAAAAGCCCCAGATTCTAACATTACATCACAGTAATGCTGTTTCTTGATATTCAGTTTAATAGTTTTTTTTGCTCCCAAGTTAGCCAGAAAACACTTCTAACTCAACTTTTAAGTTCGGCAACCATGCCAGTCTTACAAATTCCAGAAGCAGTTTTAACAAAACATCTGGGGATAAGACCTTCCACTCACACTAACAACTCCACATATTAACCAAAGCATCTGATCTTAAGACAAGGAAATTACTTTTCTGAAAACTGTCTGCCACCTAATGAGAAGTACCTAGAACATTTAAAAAAACAAAGGAAAAAAAGCCAAAAGATAATATTATGGTCCCCTTACATACACAGTCAAATGGTGGGATTATGGATTCTGCTTTGAGCTGATGTATACAGATACACAACACTGCCACTGCTTTTGGTGCTACAACAGGGACAAAGGCAAAGAGGAAAGACAATCAAAACTGATGGATAAGCAAAGAGAAGATTCTCAAAGCACATGAAAATGCTGTTACTGCTGCCCTGAATTCCAAGATGAGAGTTAACATGTCAAACACCAATTGATTATCACTATTTATCATTAACACTGTATAATCAATATGGTGCAACTAGATGTCACAACCCACATTTACCAGAACATCCACTCAGGTCAGGGGGAGTCCTCAAGAATCCCTGCAGCAAAACAGGGAACACTTCATACTAGAAGGGAAATAGGTACTTTAATGTGTTCTAGACAAAACTAACATCATAAACACAGATGTCAGTAATGACCATCACCCCAACATGGCAAACCATATCACAGATCACCCTTGAAACTTCTTGAAAAAGGGAGAGAAACTAAAATGCACCACCAGCGGGAGTAACTCTAACACAGTTAACTGCTTCATAGTATTTTTTTTTAAATCGATTGGAAGGTCCTGGTAAGTACAAAGCTTTCTCCTCCCAGCACCAATGCCTTGCTCCAATCTGCTGAAACGGTCCAACAGAGGAAACTATCATTGGCAGTACTCTGGCAGGAATCCACTGAACTCCTGTCCAGTTTCACAGATGGGGTTATATGGGTAAGGATCCAACTAGAAACTGTGAAGGCAGTACAACCATTCCCCTATTACCTACAGTAAGAAGAAGCTGGATCATGCCAGATAATGTGACAACCCAAATAATCTGGATTACCATGACATACGTTGAAGAAGATGGGACAGGAACACACCAGTGATCCTGGCTGGAGACAGTCTCAGCCACATGAGCTCAGGCTCAGCACTGGCATAGTCATGTCTCCATCAGTAACACCTTCCATACAAGCAAGATCCAAGGGTAACAGACAATTGACTATGAATTCTGAATGACTGATGGCAAGTGTCATAGAGCTACTATTACACAATGCTATTACTATCTACCACAGATATAAACTCCAATCCAGGAGCTGCTAGAGAAATTGGGGGTTATGGCTTTCTTGTTTTCAGAACAGTGTTCCTAGGCAGTGACAAAGAACTGCCTAACTAACGATTGCCAGCTTTACCCTTTATGATCCATGTATTTCTTGATTGATAGTAGAAATACAGACAGTAAGGAGAGACAGACAGACAAGCCACAAATAAACCTAAACAATCTTGGTATATTTGCAAGCCATGGAAAAAAAACCTCTGAAATGTGCCAGTATAGTAAATACCGCCTTTTCACCCAGCAGCTTCAAAAGAACTACAAAAGATTAAAAACTATTTTTATGCCCACTTGACCAACAGGGAAAATGAAAATGGAAAAAGCAAAGGGTCTGGCTTTCAGATGTGGTTTTGATTTGCTGCTTTCCACCCTCTCTTTCAGGTTCACTGAATATACAACTGTAAAGCAATTCTAAAAATCACACCATAAATTATTTGGCTCAAAATTGCTCAGCATTGTGACAGAATTGTATTTAAAACAGTAGTCACCAATTGCCAAATCAAGTGCCTTACTCACTAGACAAAGACCCTGTCATTTCCACACATTTAAAAACATAAAGTCACAATACTCAGTAAAAACTATTGGGTTTCTGACATCTTACAGTTTTAACTACATCTTATATTCTGATAGTCCTCTGTGGCACAGCAGCTAGAGGTTGTTAAACCCTCTCTCCCTGCCACATCTTCTTCTATATCATAGTATTAACTGCCCTTTATGTCACACTGTCTGCTTGGTTAACTCAGGCTAAAATTGAGACTAAGTGCTCCCTATACACCCTTAGTCTGAAGTTTACTGCATCTTTCAAGGCTTGCAGCCTTGAATGCTTACCCAATTTTGCCAGCTATTTCAGTTAGAAAAGATAACCCCCCATCTCCCTTCAGATCTGCCCTCATTTTTATTCTTAAATCAACAGCATTGCACCAGCAGTACTGCTACAGGACTAGACATAACCATTTGGATAGAGGGCCCTTGCCGTACCTCAATTGCAGCCGTAAAGAAGGGCATCACAGTTACAGACTTTATACACTTCTTGGTACCAACCCTTTGCTAAATCCTAGAAGAAAGGCAGCAGCCAACATGCCTCCTTGTTTTGGTATTCCCCAGTTGTCAGGAAAAACCCTTTAGGACATGAACATAATTTCAGGACTTATAAGGAGATTTTGACTTAAAGCATTGCCAAAGCTGCTCTCACTTTCAATACGGGCTACAGCAGGCTTTAGCCAACTCTGGGGATCTGGAGAATGAGAAGTAATTCACATTTGTCCCAAAACTGTCAGACTCTCAAGGGGGAGTCTTTTAAAAATGCCCTGATTCATGCTTTGTCAGCAGAACTCCTCTGAGTCATAGTCTGGGTGGGGTTTTTCTTTCACTGAAAGAAAAGAGGAGAAAAGAAGGAATGAAGAAGGAATTAAATTAAGTTTAAACAATGAAATAAATTCACCTGGACCGATGTTTATAACCTATGGATCCAAACTTGCTGAATTTTCTTGACAGAGTGTTTGATTCATTCTCCGGCACTCTATGTAGTTTGAAAAATAAAACAACAGAGTAAGTTACATAGATAGGTCTCAATTACAGTCCCCTTCCAAAGAAAAGAAAAGAGAAATACAAACTTTAGATAAAAAAAAAAAAAAATCTGCTAGTTCCTCTTCATCCCTACATCCAGGCAGACTCTTTTGGGGTTGAGAGCTCCACAAAGCCACATGTTTATGCCCTCCTCTTTTCACTACACACTTCTTTATTTCAGGGTCTACTGTAAACTGCTGGCAACAGCAGCTTTTTTTGCTTAATATTTCACAGGAGCAAGCAAGAACATCATGCCACAGAAATGAGACTACAGGAGGGATTCCGAGTTTACTCATTTACAGCACTGCTAAAGCCAGCCCCAACCATCCCATCGACCAGTTCCTAGCTAGACACCCTTGCACATTTCTGTTAGTGTTTTTGCAACAGTGAAAGAAAGTGTTTTGAGATGTCTAATATTGGAAGCATTTTATATACTTCAATAAGTAAAACATTGTGGAAATTCAATGAGTCTTCCTATCAAAAAATAAAATTTCTGTGCATAGCAGGAAATAGTAATGTCTGAAATCCAAAGGCCTCACTCAAGTCAATGCTCCTACAGAAAATTCGATGGTTAAATACGTGAAAATGTATATGGCAGTTTAAATCCTGCCATACACATTTGTGGATACTTCTGTTAAAGCCTACTTTATGCAGCCTGAGATACTGTCTCAAAAAGAATTCTAAGACAAAAGAAACAACCAAACTACCCAATTTTAAAATTATTGTTTCACATCATTGTAAGAAAAGGAAAGGCATCCACTTTTAAGAGCATTCTATAACCAAGAGCAAAAATGTGTTTCCAGGCAGCAAGCCTGTGTTACACCACTCTGTAGGTATAAGAAGGTTCTTTTCAATACAGTCTCCCTCCTTTTGGTACCAAACCCACAACTTCTGCATCACCCACCTGAAAAATGTATGATGTTCTACACAGCATTTCCAGAGATGTTTGCATGTGGTCTTGTTACGTGCTTCAAAAAAGAAGGAAGTTTCATTGCACTGAAAACAAAACAAAACAAATCAATGTTGTTAAGAGAGATTCTGCCAGTGAAGTGATTTTTCATTTACTGAACACAAGAACCAACCATCTCATATTAATGCATGTAAGAAAAGATATCAGTACAAAGAAAAGCAGGTACTATAATTCTGTAGAATTCTTCATTTAAAAGAGGTTTTATTTTTGATTTCTCATTGCCTGAAAATAATTATTTAATGAATCAATTCCTTAGATATGGAAAAACAGAAGAGAAAGGAGATTATTGAAACACTTCTGTTCCTTCATTCTTGTTTGTAGATATCAGCTTTTCTCCTAATTTAAAAGTACAAAGTTTTTTCCAAATAGTATGTTTCTGATTTTTCTGAAACTGCAACTCAGATGTCAAGCAAAATTATATTCCCAAGGCTCTGTTTAACAGTATACAAAAAGGCAAGAATAAGTGAAAGAAAGAAACTCAAGATTTGTCATAAACTAATATGAAGAAACAACACAGAGAGAAAATGCACAAAAAATACATGTAGAGAAGAACCAAGGTAAACCTGGAAATAAAAAAGATGAGAGGAAGGACAGATTTTTGAAAAAATTAGCTAACTTCAGAATAATTCAAAATACTAGAAAAAGGTCAGAGGTAAAAGCCATAAAATCCACCTTAAAACCTCTTACGGAAAACAACAAAAAAGAATATTCAAAGCTTAAAACCTAATCACTGGAAATTGGCAGTCAGTACAGTAGACATGAGAAAAAGGCAGGGAGAGATGAAAGAGAAGCCAGACATATACAACCTATAAAATTCTTCCAACAGACAAGAAGCAGCAACAGACACATCACAATGCTTGTTTCCAAGTTAAGCATTCAAATACGTTCACTTAAAATACACTTCCATATACCTGTCACTCAGTAAACTTAAGTGCTCAGTTTTGTATCTGTGATTTGCACAAAGAATGAGTAGTCCCACTGACTTCAGTGTGAATCCACAGTGTGGTACGATACCATCTCTAACAAAACTGAATCCTAAAACCATTTCCCTGATATGTGAATTACAAAGGGGATATGATTCATAACACTTTCAGCAGCTGATTTTAGGAAATGGGTGCCCTTGCGTTAGTTAAACTTCTGCAGTGCCATGCATACATAGGTAGAGAGTTCTGGCAAGTTTCTCTCACTCTTCATTTAATGAGGTATGGTGACCTGCAACCACCTTGCAAACTGTGAACTATTTCCGTATGTTCTCTAGAAGTCAGTATTTCACCTCTAACAAAAACCAATTATATCTCTATTAACGGCTGTCAGGCAGCCTCACAAAGTCACAAACTACCCGCTCAAGCAGCCTTCCTTCCACCTTGAAACAATAACCGTAAAAATGACAGAACTTGGCACCTGTGGTTAGAATAAATGAGATTGCATTCCCTGACAAAAAAAACACAAACAAACAAACAAACAAAAAACCCCACAAAAAACCCAACAAAAACACAACTAACCAACAAATTTGAGATATATGCAAGCTTATTTTCTCCCATGGATTATTTTAGTTAGTTTAATGGCTGGCTGGAACGTTCCCATGGCATATCCAAGGAATGAAAACCATCCTCTAGTCTTCTCTCAAAAGCACATTTTCTTCTCTAGGGCGTCATAGCAAGAAGGAAAAATACAGTAAGACATACAGCCACTGACAATACTGAAAACTAGGATTTATTTGAGATTGCTATGCAGAGCATAAAATTATTATATAGCAGATTAGTCCTATAAATACATTCCCACAGTTCCTTAAAATATAATTTCAGGCTTGACATGGATCTTCAGCTCTCTGCAGGATTCACAAGGGGTTTAACTTGGAGCAAAGATAAGTTTAATTTATAGAAAGAAAAACCAGAAACTTAAAAACTGAAGCTCTTCTAAAACAGAAAAAAATCTAAGTAACTGGGGAAAAAAGGGGAAAAAAAAGCTTCCTGGATAATCTTGAAGATTGTCAATGAGAAAAATCTATTTATACTAGAATTTTCAAGAGTAATCATATTGCTCTTGCTCCTCTGGCAACCAGAAACAAGAGTCTACCCACTGAAAGATGATACTGCATTTTTACATTTTTAAAGTTTTAAAGAAGACATGTCAAGGGATAGTTTTCATTTTACAACATAACAGAAATGTTGCTTCAGATTTTATGATTTAATTTACATTACAATTTCTAGGTTAGACTGTCATCTGATGTGATTTCATATAAACCCAGACAACTACAGTCACCAGTGTACTTTTAAATAATAGTATCAGGTCAGGCCTGTGGTATTGCAAACTTTATGCAATATGATGAGTCAATTTAACTTCTGTTAGGAAAGAACTCAGTGACTCACTTTTAATATGCAGGATCTTGTTCCTTCTTTGTCTACTCCTAAATTTTACTTTTAGGGAAAGAATCTTCTGCTGCACTTAAATTTATTTAATTACATAATCTCAGAGGAGAGAATTTGTGGGTTGGGGGAAGGGAGAGGCGGAGAGAAGCCAGGGGTGTTTTGGCGTTTTTTAAAGAGACTTTTTAAAATAAGGTATTTCTGCCATATCTTGTTATTAGACCAGTTCGAATGTCACTGGAATTCAGGGAAAGATTCCCATCAGGGAGAAGTTCTTCTTGTCCATTTTTAATTCTTTTTTAAGTTAAATTTTTAGAGTTTTCCGATATACAGAACAAATGGCACGTAATACATGAAAATCAGTAAGTGACGAAAAGAGGGACAGTCTGGCTACATTGCCATATGATTGAAAGATCTGACCAGCAAACATTACTGATTATATCATTTGAAGGTGTTATTTTCTAAGGTAGAAGAAAGCTCATCTCAGCTGGTAAGAAAAAAATTTTGATGATTAACTGCTTGCTGAACCATCTATACTTAGTATGCAACAATCAAAGCCACTCAGGAAAAAACAGCATAGCCCTATAGATCCAACTTATCAACAAGTTATGGAATTCAGATCTGGAAAATGAAACAACTGCCTAAAAATCAGGGGACAGACCAAGAAGCTTTCTGATAACACGCTGAGGTTTATTTACCTGAATTTGAAGGAAAAGCACCTGAAAATGATTGCCTCAGAATGGATGCTTGTAACAAGTCAAATAGCAGAGTTAAATTTTACTAAAGAGAGAGAAAGAAAGCCTAAAACATTTGTCTCCAAGGTCTTTCACCAACACACAGGAGAGAATTCATAATTCTTTTATGATTTTTCACCTTTTCTGTGAAAGATTCAGTAACTTACCGCAACTAAGTCCAATATGACACTGCATACAGCATATCTAGGTTTAGGACTTCCTTCATTTACTTTTTAAGACTTTTTAAGGCTTGCAAGAGCCTTACCTGTGATTACGCTCAAAATTTATAAATGCATATATAAAAATTAAGCAGTACTGAAGGCAGTAGTATCTTTCAGGTTTAATCTTTCTCCCCTAAGGGAATAAATTGATTTGTATAGGTTAAGCAATAATGACCTTACCTGTTAACACCATGAACTTTTGTTTCCAATAAAAGGCAACATTTTTAGCATCTTGAACAATTGTAATTTCTTACAGGTAGTGACAGTTAGCTGGGTTTTTTTCTTATTATTCTCATATATCTGAACCAAGAGAAACAAAGTCCTATTGTACTTTTACTAATGATTTATAGGTAATGACAATTCCAGACTCATTCAGTGTTGTTTGGTGCCTCAGAAGCTACTCCCTGCTACTCATCCTGTTGCTTTCAGAGTCCCCAGTGTACTAAAGGTGAGGCATCATAAATCATGATGGCTTACTGCTTCCAGAGCGGTCCTGGTTGTCTGCACACTCTGAAGATCTCCCCTCTCCTGTGAACTAGCTTTGGTGCTTGTCTGTTATTTCAGGAAGCCAGCTGTGCTCACCAAACAAGCAGAAAATCACTTACTTTTGTATGGTGATTTTTGATCACACCTGCAAATTGCACCAGCAAGGGAGAAGGCAGGACCATGTGGCAAAGGGCTGCAAAAGGATAGGCATACCCCTTGCAGCAGTATCTGGTCGTTGAGCTCTTTGACTACCTTCTCCTAATCCCGAGAAAGGCAAGACACTAAAAAACTGTGAGGACGAACATAAAATATTCCTCTCCTTTTCAATGCTTTAAAAGCTTGTCCTGCAGTCTCCAAAACATGCTAAAGCTCATACTGCCATAGCCTCACCACCACTTTTAACCAGGGGAGGAGAGATAGACTAGGACAGGGTATGCAGATAGCTTGACTATACTACGAGTTTATAAATACACGGGCACTCAAACATGTAGCCATGGCCCTTGTCTGTCTTATGCTGCCTCTCAAATCTGCCAGAAGACTGATCTGGCAGGGCCTTTGAGATCTCCACTAAACAGTCGGTAATTGGTACAATGCTCCACCATACCTGCTCCCCCCACTTAACTGAAAGACTGAAAAAGCATGTCGCTAAGACATGCTTCAAAGGAGACAAGTCAGAGGGGTCATTGCTCTACCTAACCACAAAATGCCTCTGGAACTGCTAGAGCTGACATACTAGTTCCAGAATGCCCACACTGCCCTTTGCAAACAGCTCCCAGCTTGCTCTGCCACGCCAGTGTGATTACGCAGCTTTCAAGCTCAGAGCTGCTTTGTGCCCAGCTAGCCTGGTGCCCAGGCAGGGCAAGCTCAAGTCCGCCTGGAAAAGAAGACACACACTTAAAATGACAGTTCTTCCCTCTGGGGGCCAGAAGATTCCTTGTTTGTGAAGTTCACGGATTACTCCAAAGATAAAAGGTCCACTATCAGTAGACTTACACCCATTCCATGGAGCACTGCACCCATCCACAGGTCAAAAACATTTTGAAAACCTATGATTCAGAGCAGGCTTTAGCTGCTATAATTTATGACAAGACTTACATTGGTTCCCACCAATCCAGGCTCAGAAAATGAAGAAGAAACACCCAAGCCCCAAACTACAGTAGGAACCCTTCCAGCACACACACCACTCTTCCTAGTCCTGCTGAATATCAATATAGCATAAGGAGCAATCTTGCCCCATTACAGAGCACACTGCATTTACATGTAATGCACATGCATGTACATGTAACAGAAATATTAACACTAGTTCTGAATCTACTGCTTCCCAACATTACTCTTTGCCAGGTTAGGCACATACCTGGATACTATCAATTGTTAACTCCAATAGGAAATATTCTGTCTTTATATATTTACATAATGCATGCCAATCATAGCTTATGTAACAGACAATGTATTATTACTGGTTACACAAGGTCAATCTTTAAGAACATTATACAAGTCAAGAATTAAAATTAATAATGCTGTGCCAGTTTGCATAAAGCAAATCTTCCAAAGAAACTTTGAGAGGAATAAATCAAATTAAAAGTTCCTGCCTAGAACTTGTAACTCAAGATGGAATCTAGCGTGTGACAGGGCAAGAAGGGGTACAGCTGAACCACCTTATTAATGTAATTACTTTTCAGACTTCTGACACTTACAAAAAGCAGATTAAAAAAAAAATAAAGCATATTTCCAGGGTTTTCTGAGACTATTTAAAAGAACGCAAAAATCTTGTATTAAGACAAGTTTCAGCCACCAGAATGGGGAGCATTATGTGCTTTGGAATTGACCTGAAGTTCCTCTAGCATGCATCAGGGGTTGGTATTTCTCCTGAAAAGAGTCTTCACCAACTTTACCTTATGAATTCAGCTGAGCTGGGCCTCTTCATCTGACTAAGCAAGACTGCAGAGGAAGGCATGTCTTGAAAATGTGTAAATCACTTTTAATTGCACAGTTTAGGGGTTTGTTCTGACTTGAAAGAACCCCAATTTCAAAATCCCTCGAAACAAAAATTTCAGACTTCCAAAAGACCCTTCTCTTACAACAAAAAATAATGAAAGCAAGTGTTTTGTACATCCAACACTGCCTGGTTTGGTGAAAGAGAAACATGAAAAGTAGCAAGTACAGAGGTTTCACATAAACTCCGAGAAGGAGTGAAATCATTCACTTGCATGTTCAGACACAGTGCAACCAAAGTAAAAGGCGCTGTTACAGAAAACAGTATGGGGTTGTGCAGAACAGCACTGAAGTACTTGGTACCTACAGGCAAAAAAGCTCCACATCTCTCACTCCTGCATATTTACGTTCCCAGCCTACACAATTTATCAAAGCATGTTTTTCTCTACTTTGTTTCATGTCCTTTGTTGAGAGAGAAATCTAGGAAGCAAGCCATGTTCCTCACACGGGGAAAGCGCAGGAGGTGTGCTGTGCACCCCTTCAATTACCCACTTCCACATAGTGCATCCATTGTGATGAGGCTCTGTTTTGCTCCATCGGGATGGGGGGGGTGGGGTTGGGGAGGGACTTTGGCAGCCACCTGTATTGCTGGATCATTTCCAGCAAGGTTGCTCAACAGACATCTATGCTACCAGGAACTGTGCACAGACATCTGATGGATCTCTTGGTTTTCTTAAAGGAAACTGCATGAAAATACACTTTTCTCACCTACAAAAGTTCTTTGCCGTTGTTTGCCATGTTCAGGGAATCCTTCTGTGCAGTCCTCGCAGGGGAAGGGTTCCTAATTTCATGTTGATACTTAGTGGTTTCACAGAAAGCCTAACATGTTTCTAGCTCAGAATTCACAGCATGGGTCCACTCCGGGGACAATGAAATACTGATTCAATGATTAACACCATTGAAAAAGAGTTTCTGTTAGCTGGTCCAGGTCATTAGTCTCACATGTCAGGATAAGTCACGGACAGCCAAATATTAAGAGCAGTATTTTGTTTATGAAGGGGCAATAGCAATAGCCTTAGGGAGAAAACATATAAAACAACCAAAGAGGTGAAAGATAAAACCAAAATACCGACAGTCATGCTTCCACACAATAGCAGCAGGTATGCACGAAAAATATGAAGAAGTTAAATATACAGGAAATGTTCTCATGGAAGAGATATGAAGAAATAGAAGAAATTACACTACAAAACAGGAAAGGTGAAACACCTTCACTGTAAGACAGTAAGTATAAATATCTTCTGCTCAGTAAGTCATCAAGTTTATGAAAAGTGAAACAGTGTAAACAACAAATTCAGCAACCATAAATACGGCTGACCCAGACGCCTCACAGTGTATTTTTTAGGTAGCCTAAGGACATGGACCTGTACATTTAGACTGCCATGTCTGCCATCTGTCAAGATCATGATGTCCACTTCCACCCCTTTAGTGGGAAGTACACACTGAAATTCTTTTGGTAGGCTTGAAAAAAATCTCAAATTTATTGAAAAGGAGAAGAAAGAAGTTACCACAAGTAACCTCATGCAGGAGAAGAACAACACTTCATTGGTACACCCATGAAAGGTGCCCATCAGTGTGAATAAAGGTAGCTAGTGTGTGGAAACACAAACCAAAATCTAGCCTGCACAGAGTTTTCACTACAATATGGAAAATGTGATTCACACAAAGCACTCAATATACTCAGAAATAATCTGCTCTTCTTATTACATGGTGTTAACTCCTTCACTACATGCCATAAAGCTCCGTCTAAGACACAGGAAAGTCTCCATTACTTCTTCCTTCCTAAATCTTTTCTGGCATTCTCTTCAACTAACTGGAGACACGTAAAGTGTTCCACACTTGGTACAGCACATGTGAAACAAGGAAAGTATTAATTCCCTGGGCCATAAAGGGATATCCCAGGAGGCAGGATAAACTAAAAATGGCATGTTTACTCTCCTATCATCCCATTCCATGGGACTCATGTCCCACATGGAAGTACAAAGTGATAGTATTTATTCCAAAAAATGGAGCAATAAAAGAAATTTGTGAATTAAGTTTTCAAGGAGTATTGGAACATACAGTCATATAAATACACTGATGAGCTTTTCCTCCTCTGGGTGCAGAACAGCATAAATTGTTATTGACAGCTTTAATCCAGAGACTAAGGCGACTGTTTGCTTATTCCAATACCTAATTTTGTTCGAGCTAACACCACCAGAATGTTCAAAAAAAAGGGAGAGGAAGATTTTCCTGGGCCGTTTTGGCCTTTCCTGATCTTGTTAGGATATGAAGCACTGTAGAAACACTTCAAATGAGTATTAGTTGCAAAGGAGATTTTAATGATGGTACACACCCTTGTACTTACTGTTCTCTTGAACAATTTCCTAAAAGTACCTGTTGAGACTTGAAATTACCAAGTGCTGTCAAAGTGTTTGCCTTATGATTACAATAGTAAGTGTTCACCAGTCATCAACATTCACAGTCTTGACTTAAGCACATTTTCCACAGCTTCCAGGTTATCTGCTCAGCATGTTAAACCTTTGCAATTCCACATGGTTCAGACAAATACTATACATATGTGGCATCAAACAGAAACTACAGCATCACTTCAATGCAATTCACTCTAAGTCGAACTCGGACTTGTTTATACATGAACAGGCATTCATCCTTAACATGAAACATTGAGAAAAGTTTTCCCAACCTTCTCCCAGCCTTCAAACAACTCTCAGATTTCAACAAACACACCATCAGAAATAAACTTCCCATAGACCACCGCAGAAACAAACCAACAAAAGCAAAACTTGCCAATACATCTGCAGAGGCACAAGAAATGCTGACCACAACAGAATCAAGACAACCAGTCAGGGGTACACTTACATTTCCCAGAATGTACCAAACGTACCAAATGGCCTCATGGAAAAATCATGGATGAGACTAACAACGACTATATAGAAGAATGGAGATACATAGATAATCAGTAAAGGGGAATACTGCCAGCAGGTTAATACTTCTTCAAAACTATAAACTTTCAGTCCTGATATACCAAAGAAACCTACAAAGTATTTTAAAAAAAACCCTAAGCAAACTAAACTTATAACTCAACCAGAAACCAAAAGTCATAGTGACTGCAACTATTTTTTTCATTACATTCCATAATTTTCCCTACATCCTCAATACTTTCCTCGTCATCCCCACCCCCAACCCACATGCTTCATAGCTGATAAATATCTTTCTCTTTTTTCCACTGACTCTATCTTAAAATCTCTTCTCTTGCTATCAGCCTGCTATCTTTGCTCCACTGGCACCAACATTATTTTCTCTCAAATGGTCTAACAGCACAATGAAGTTAAACTCTGACAAATGGGTTTCGAGCTACAGTTATGTGGCTGCTTCTGTTTCCAAGCTACAAAATTACTTGTGCCTTACAGCTTTGTGAGTTTTCCTCCATCCACATTTTGGTTAATATTGTCTTTCCCTGCAGATATAGCCTAATTTAAAAGCAGTATGTAACACCATAAACAAGGCATTGCAGTAGTAGTCTGCTCTAATTTACAGAGCACGACATAAAATGATAAAGGTTTGTTATAAAATTCCTACTTTAGTACTGTTCTACTGAAGTTCTCTCCCCTTGCCTGCAAAACGTGGACAGAAAATCTTCCTTCCTCTTCTTTCTTTAATAAAACTCCAAGCACCATCAGGAACATACTACACTTGAGGATAAGCTAATTTTCTTGTAGTACCTATCAATAAAATTAATTTCACTTTGATGGTTTCTTGCAGTAAATTTCAATAAAATAAATTAGACTTTGCTGGACACACAAAATTTCCCACTTCATTAGACCTGAGATTACTTTTTTTTTTTCCTTTCAGGCTTAAATAAAAACTTACATCTTTTCCCAGGACTCTAAGTTCAAATTGTGTTTCCTTGAAGTGAACTTTTGTAATTCTAGGCCTGTAATATTGGAAAAAAAGACATACAGAATGTAATGAGATTTTAATTTCATGCATAATAAAATATAAAATCTTATATATTTACATACAAGACAGAAAGGAATTCACAGGTAGATTTTTTTTTTATCAGGCATGCACCAGGTATCAACAAAAAATTAACAGTATTTAAACATTTCAGTGTGACTATGGTGAAGGTGAACTATTTTTTTCAATACTTGGATTATCAAAGAATTAAAAATCTGTATGATCAAGACAAAGATTAGGAATTTCAACTATACTTTATTATTATTATTATTGATACAATTAACCTTTCAAACAGATATCACAAATCATACATTTCTATACAACAACATTGTTACTGTTTTAGCACAGACTTCACATCTGAATTATACATACCAGAAATATTTTCCTACTTGTTTTCTATTCTTGTAGACAACAACTCCTATGGGTGTTAATCCTAAAAAATATTCAGACTTGTTTTCACCCTAGAAGATAAAAATATATGTCTTTCATACATTTGCAAGTTGTGTCACTGTAGCAGTGAGGTCTAGTGAGGAAGTCAGCCTGATGACTGAGTTGAACATACTGTTTTACTCTGTGCAAATGGGAAAATAGTACTTGATCTACTGACAAAAAATCCTATAGGAAAACTTGTAGGCGTAGCGGCAAAGAGGCAAGAAAGAATGGCAGCAAGGGAAAGAATGGGAGATTCCACATGCTATGGTGAAAAGAAAAATAAACTTTTTTTTCTAAGGAATTACTTTTGGCTATTCGACAAACAGCCAAAACTCAGAAACTAGACTCTTTATTCAGACATGAATGCAACAGATATCCGAACTTTCAGCTGAAGGTCAACAATGATTTTCTGACCTATTCTACTATAATATAACCTCACAGCTGCCATCTCCCTGCTAAAATAGTATCACCTGCACACTGCTACCAAGTGAAGTAGCTCCTTTGAGAGATTCAGAGCATTTTTTTGTTCAGAATGGGTAGCGACATGCAAGGAACAGCCACATGCATCAATTCCTACAAAGGAGGTTCCTGAGGTCAGTACCCAAATCACAGAGTCAGGAAAGAACAAGGCGAAAACCCTGGTGCCGAGTGGCAGAAGCCCCCACCTCCCCAGTTTACGGTCAGTAACCAAAACCAGATGTGGCCTATGAAAGAGTGCAAACCTTAGTGCATGAGGTTAAAAGAAAGTCAGATGCAAAAGCTCATTCATCTGCCTACTTGAAGCAACGAGGAAGAGCCCTGCAAGCTCTAAAACAGGAGAGCATGAACTGCAAAATATATCAACTGAGACAGACGTATGGTAGAAAGCATCCTTCTGTGTGACTACTGATATGAAAAAGCTCAAGCACACCTCTGCGAGCTCTGCCTGTGCTCCTCAGCGAATGAGCTGCTAAAGGCATCTTTACTTTTAATATGACCAAGCAAGGAAAAGAACTACATCTCTTCATGTGTGCAGCTTCAGTCTCAAATGAGGGCTTCTGTTGCAGTTGTAATATAAATAGAAATTATGATATTCATGGGTTAGACTTGGGCATATTACAACTCACCCCTCATTACCCAGGCAGGGATCTCATTGCACAGCAAAAGCAAGCTAAGAGAAAAAAAAAAAAAAAAATCCAGGCTCTGCTAATTTAATATGATTTTGTTGGATCATGTTGAATCTTGTTCCAGTAACTCCCCCAGCTTTCTATGGGTGGGAGGGGCACAGCACATAGGATATGAATACAATTAAGCCACAGGGTGCATTAAAAAAATACTTCATATTGCAGGCCACACAATTTTCAGCAGGAAATACATACTTAATCTTCTGGTAGTATCTTGATTTCTTTATTTTCTTTCAAGTAATTTTACAAAGTACTGACATCTAACTCCATGAACTATCTACAACTCCCCATTTGAACTTCTGCTTTGCTTTTATTCAAAAAAACCTGCCACAAGCACAATTATTCAAACAAGATAGAATTATGTTTCCACCAGGAGCTCATAGCCTCCAGGTGATAGCTTGGATCCAATCCCAACATACATGTTGTTTTATAAAAGAAGTGGAGAGTTTTGCTGAGGCAATACAGGCAACTTGCAATGCTGCATGATACAGCAGAGGAAAAGCTGGTAATGTCCTCTGGATCTTTAGCAAAACCTCCACAATGAATATTAAAAAAACCCAGACATGCTGCTGCTACCCCACCCTAGTTTTTGCAATGGCATTGAAAAGCCTTCAGGACACACTTGCTGTTATTTACACAAGAATAATGTGCAAAATTTTGTGTCAGAGGCAACGGTTATAACCTTCTCTCATCAATCTGGACGCTTGCACTAATTACTTATTTATCTGAACTGGTTTTTTCACAGTATAACTGATTGTCTTTTATAGGTGTAATACAATCACAGCTCTTCATCTGAAAACCATTAGGCTTCTGTATGTATGAATGACTGAATCCCCTCAGTCTGTAAATATGTCTTCCTTTGCATTTCTTAAGTACAGTGCTGGTTTCCTTTCAAGTTATTCTGTGGCAACTAAACTATACAAATACTCTCCCCCTCATTAGTACAAAAAATATTTTTTCATTGTTACCACATTTAAAATATTTAAACAACACTTACATAAACAGGATGGAGATCCACTCCATACATTTCCAGGGATTTGGCCACCCCTAAGTAGTTCACTTCTGCCTCAGCAGGAACTTGACCCCTAGAAACAAAAGTCTGTGTAAGAACTTTGCACTTCCAGTCAACATATTAAAATAGATCATATTAATAAATACAGTTTACTGGACAGGTATGCAACCCTTCCCACCATTTGTTTAGACTGTCATTATCCTTTCAGCACTGTACTTCTGCTTGCTCCAAGTGAGACTGGACAGCAGGCACAAGCTTTTACTAAACTCTCTGCTGTAAGATCCTACCAAGATATATGCTATCATATAAACAATGATGCCTACTACAGAGGCCAATCTTTTCCCTGCTGTCACAAACACACTTCAGACATTCCATTTTTAGGCTTTAAGATGCAAAATAACTTTTTTCCTGAAAACTACATGATTATTAATAAAGCAGGAATGGAATCATTGACTGGGCTACTATTTCCCCATAGCAGTGCTGAAGCTACAAAGGATTTCTGAAAGCAGGGTTCATGACTTCAGATAAAATATTTCTTTCTTCATAAAATCTTGCCTACAGGAAGTCACACTGACTGGTAATGCCCAAGTCTGCTACTGTGAAAACAAAGTCTGGAGTCTGTCTCAAGAGATTACCAGTTTCAAAGATCCAGCTTGCCTTCCCATCTGCAAATATCAATTCATCAGTTAAAAACTACCATCAGCTGCATGCTGCTAGGGAACAATAGCGGAAAACTGGTAGGGAAAAAAACCCTGGTTACTAGGAACATATTTGAAATCACTGAGGAAGGATTTATTTTCAAAAAGAACAAAATTACTAAATAAATTCAAAGCTATCAACAGACTTATCCTCAGAATTTAATTTGTTCTTCCCTTAGTAAGTGCCATTGATACATGAGCAAGACACTGTTGCAAGCCTGAAGATGCATTTTCATTTTCACTCCTGTTTTATACTTCTGTGAAAGTACTGGACTGCTATTGGGAAAGTACAGCACATCTAGTGAAAACATCAACTCAAAAAGATGCATCTCCTGCTTCACCCTGCGATTGTTCTCTTGGGGAAATACTTCACTACATTTGCTGCCTTTCGAATTCAAGGAGTGAAGCCGAGCTCAACATTTTTGCTCAAGACCTGGAAAAGTCCTGCAATATGCACATCTTCACTTCTTGTCTCCCTAGTCTCTCCAGCCTAGCAGGTCCAGGTTTTCCCAACTTTGTGTTATGCCTGATGAGGTAAAAACACATACAACATGAAAGATGTGAAACAGCAGTGCTAGCATGAATGCAATATTAAAATGCCTTCTTTGTGTCTGGGCATCTTATCCATGTAGCAGCACTGATACTGTTTCAGGTGTTAGCCCTTCTTTCCAAGGACTCCTGGAAAAGCAGCAGACCTGAAGCTTGTAAGAAAAATCCTTTTCTTCAAAAGCTGGATTTCCCAGCAGATCTGTGATTCATCTCTATATTCAGAATATGCAGAACACTGGATATTCAGCACATCAGCGATGTCACATCTGACATGTCTTTTATCCAATTCTGCTATAAACATTTACTCCACAGCTTGGTATTTTTTTTTAAATCCTGCTGGTAGATCTCAGAAATGTAAGCAAAATGTTCACTGGAGCAGTTATTGTCTTACTGAATTCCCAGGCAGGCTTTCCTGAGCAAAGTGGATCACCCGGTTACTGAATTAGTGCTAGAAACCAACACCAATTTAAATACCACCATTAGTTTTTCCTTACTGACCATACTTAGAAAAATGCTGATGTGCTTATCCCACTATTCTCACCTGTCTCTGAAAGTACCAAAAGGCTGAAATGTCAAATAAGTTTGTGCACGTGTATAAATATTTTCAAAATAATACACAATTTATAAGAAAGTGTATTTGAGAATATATTAAAGGAAGTAAAGATGTGAGCTGGAGCTTCTGAAGGAAGCAGATGGAAGCCAGAGGAAGAAGTTCTCCCAAATGCAGATGGAGAAGACAGAACATGAAGGGGAGAGGGGAATGGCAGGGACTGAAACTATTCCCACCATTACAAAGGGTAAGTGTTTAATTTTTACCACATATGAAAACACAAACTCTCCTCGGCATAATACAACCTGACAACATACCCCAAAACTGAAACAGTCTTTGCAGTTGGTAATGACAGAACAGGCAATGTAGCAGCCCTGCAGCTGGCATGCACCGCTCATTTAGGTGGACAGAGAGCACCTGAGTGCCACTGATGGCCCTAAACAATACTGAAAGCTGCTCTCAAAGCTAACTGTCAGGGGCATTTTAGCTTTCCTTATGCTCCACTGACAGCATGTAATATAGATTCAAAATACACCGACAGCTGACTTGCCAAGTTTCATGTAGTCCCAGATCTGCTGCAGTCTGGAACAGGCAATGTCAAGGGCCAATACAAGCTCTTGCATTTGCACTGAGGGATCATATCCCTCCTTGAGAACCGTGAGCGTCTGCTTCCTCACATGCAAGCCCTGCTTGCTCCTCCAGATGTGCATGACCACATACGGTCACCTCACGATGCTATCTGACCTTGGGATTGTCATGCTGGTTTATAGATGGGACAACAACTGCAGCAGGCAGGCTGCAGAAACTTCATGGAGTCAGAACCCCCACACACCCATGATTTCCGTCACCTTATTTGATTTGCTCAAAAAAATGCATCCTGAATGAATCCCTGAGTAGCTATTGTGCTGTGTGAAAAACTGAGAGATAACCCACAACCAGAAAGAGTTTATCTGGACATGATTAGCAGAAGCAAGGTACATGCAATGCCCCAGCTGTCTTGTAAAAAAACCCGCACTTCCATGCTGGCCTCCAGAAAGGATAAAGTTCTTCCAAACCATATCACAAACCTGTCCCTAAATGTCGCTGGTAGGTGAGATAATTTGGGATATGCCCTCAGCCATTCTAGCTTCAAAATTCTTAACTAAAGAGACCACTGTCACCTGTGCAGAAGTCAATGTTGGCAGTGCTGATGATGACAGTCAGGCTGAACTAGCAATGGGTTCACCTTAGTTTCACTCTCTTTTCTGATGCTGCCAAATCCCTGACACCTAACTGCAGCCAAGCAGTCAAAGAGTACCAAGATCAATAAGCATATAAAAACAGTAGAGACAGCGTTAAGACAGTTATCACTCTTTGCAACCACTGTTCCCCTGGCTTCTAAATTTCATCTTAAAGGTCATAAACTTTTTGAGGCAAATGCGTCTTAATCTGATTTACTACACTAATGATTACAGAAACTTGAGAGAGAGGAATGAAGGTTGCTTAGTATCAGTGGCCTGGTACATAGTAATTCATCTCAAGTTTCAATTCTCAAACACAATCTCTGTGATGTTGAACCAAACAAACTCTCTGTGACTCAGTTTCCAATCTCCAGAACAGAAAAAACAGAACTTTTTTACTTCACAAAAGGACCTGTAGTAAGGTTCTCCGTAACACATCAATTACTGTAAGGCAGTCAGGCAACCACACAGAAATAATTATTGAACAACAGATTCTCTTCCCTGAAAGAGAAAGCTCAGGTCAATGTGGCAACTGGCACAGACTCCAGTTACAGGAGAACTTTTCAAAGAAAACAGCTGTGTCTCTGAGTTAATACCTATTCTCATTAAACAAGGCACAAATAATACTAACATGCAAAACTATAGGCAAGAAATTATTTAGCCTTTATCCAGACTATGGCTTCCTTATAGCAAAAGAATCAAGAAATCTACATCTACATACAAGATGGCTAGTTCTGATTACCTCTACATTACTTTGACGAAGGGTATGATGAACACACTCATAAAATGTTTCTTACTGCTCTCATCTTAATAAATGGTTATATCACAATTGCACCTAACTTGGATTTGTTAGAACAAGCTTCTTTACACTTACCAGGAACATGAACTTGGAGATAAGCAAGTAAATGTTTATTTTGGCTTTATGAATGGATGAACTTCTGGCATATGTTTTTTATTTTCAAAACCAATTTCATGTTTTGCATTTTTAAAGGCACTGTGGTCTAATATTTGGAACAGCAGGTTGGGAAGCCAAATCTCTCTGATTTCCAGTGCTTTCACACAGTGACTGGTGGTTCAGCCTCTGTTACTCATACACCAAGAGTACTTCAGGCTAAAACTAATCTCACTGAAAGTACTTCTTACACAGAAGGCCATTTCTAAAAATGAGTAAGTGGGACAAAAAGTGGCTCTGAATTGCTGGGGATTTTTTAATTTTTTTTTTTTTGTACACCTGAAGACAGTGTGGAGTAAAACCTCTTTAAGAAGACTACTTACACAGCTGCTGCAAATGCATCTAGTATTTAAGCTATATTCACACAGGATCACTTTCTGGCTCTGCCTTCTTTACTGGAAATTATGTTCTTTGCTCCAGCTTCCCTACCAGATTGCTATGGTTTTCCTCTCTGTATTGGTGCTGTTGTTCCTCTCTCAAGCGCTGACAGAACCAAAGGGCCCAGAGGTCACTAGCTCTTATCTTGCTTTGCTTATCTGTTGGGCACTCCAGTTCATCTCCTAGTTGTCCTTATTGCAGTTTTGCTTCCCACTCCATTGACAAGTAATCAAGGGAAGGTATTTTATGCACAAATTGCAGTCTGAGAGAAAATCAACTGACTCCCAATGCAGCATCTTGGGACCCACCAATCCACCAATTATCCAGAATGTCAATGATAGTAGAACTCACATGTTTGGTGTCCAATGTGATTATTATTCCAATAGCTGGAAGATGGAGAATTGAAGTTTTGCAGTCTCTATTATAAAAATGAATGTCTTTTCCAGGTTTTGCGAAGGTTAAGTTGGGATTGCATGAATCTCCCAGGTCTGTTGGCATATGTTTCAGATCTCTGCAGTCCTCCTTTGTCCTGTCTGCAGCGCACCTATTACTGTCCTCCTGCAATCTCTTCAACAGTTGCCCCTGCCAAATACTCTAGCTTATTCCCGCCTTCTCAGCTCCTTCTCATACATAACATAGTGACAAAGGATGAGGAAAAGGCTGAGGTACTTAATGCCTTCTTTACCTGTCTTTAATAGTAAAACCAGTTACTTGTGGATACCCAGCCCGCTGAGCTGGAAGACAGAGATGGGGAGCAGAACGAAGCCCCCACAACCCAATGCGAAATGGTTAGCCACCTGCTACACCATTTAGACACTCACAAGTCTATGGGACCGAATAGGATCCACCCAAGGGTACTGAGGGAGCTGGCAGAAGCGCTCACCAAGCCACTTTCAATCCTTTATCAGTGGTCCTGGCTAACTGAGGAGGTCCCAGTTGACTGGAGGTTAGCAAATGTGACACCCAACTACAAGAAGGGCCGGAAAGAGGATCTGGGGAACTACAGGCCTGTCAGTCTGACCTCAGTGCTGGGGAAGGTTATGGAGTGGTTCATATTGAGTGAACTCAACAGGCATGTGCAGGCCAACTGGGGGATCGGGCCCAGTCAGCATGGGTTTATGAAAGGCTTGACCAACCTGATCACCTTCTATGAGAAGGTGACGCGCTTAGTGGATGCAGGAAAGGCTGTGGATGTTGTTTACCCGGACTTTAGTAAAGCCCTTGACACTGTCTCCCACAGCATTCTCCTGGAGAAACTGGCGGCTCATGGCTTGGATGGGTGTATGCTTTGCTGGGTAAAAAACTGGCTGGATAGCCAGACCCTAAGAGTTGTAGTGAATGGATTTAAATCCAGCTGGCGACTGATCACAAGTGGTGTTCCCCAGAGCTCAGTATTGGGGCCAATTCTGTTTAATATCTTTATCAATGATCTGGATGAGGGGATTGAGTGCACCCTCAGTAAGTTTGCAGACGACACCAAATTAGGTGGCAGTGTTGATCTGCTTGAGGGTACGAAGGCTCTACAGAGAGATCTGGACAGGTTGGATCAATAGGCCAAGGCCAACTGTATGAGGTTCAACAAGGCCAAGTGCCAGGTCCTGCACTTCGGGCACAACAACCCCATGCAACACTACAGGCTTGGGGAGGAGTGGCTGGAAAGCTGCCTGGCCAAAAAGGACCTTGGGGTGTTGGTTGACAGCCGGCTGAACACGAGTCAGCAGTGTGCCCAGGCGGCCAAGAAGGCCAACAGCATCCTGGCTTGTATCAGGAATAGTGTGGCCAGCAGGAGCAGGAAGGTGATTTTCCCCCTGTACTCGGCGCTGGTGAGGCTGCACCTGGAATACTGTGTCCAGTTTTGGGCCCCTCGCTACAAGAACAAACATTGAGGTGCTGGAGCGTGCCCAGAGAAGAGCAATGAAGCTGGTGAGGGGTCTAGAGAACAAGTCTTAAAAGGAGCATCTGAGGGATCTGGGGTTGTTTAGCCTGGAGAAGAGGAGGCTGAAGGGAGACCTTATCACTCTCTACAATCACCTGAAAGGAGGCTGCAGAGAGGTGGGTGTTGGTCTCTTTTCCCAAGTAACAAGTGATAGGACGAGAGGAAATGGCCTCAAGTTGCACCAGAGGAGTTTTAGATTGGGTATTAGGAAAAATTTCTTCACGGAAAGCGTTGTCATGCACTGGAACAGGCTGCCCAGGGAAGTGGTGGAGTCACCATCCCTGGAGGTATTTAAAAGACATGTAGATGTGGCACTTAGGGATATGGCTTAGTGGTGGACTTGGTAGTGTTAGGTTAGTGGTTGGACTTGATGATCTTAAAGGTCTTTTCCAACCCAAACAATTCTGTAAGAAATGTTATCAGGTACAGTTTCAATGCCTGTGAACTTCTGTAGTGCCTTGTTCAGTTTAAACCAAAATTATTTCAAGGCCCACCAGATACCCTGTGTTCCCACTGCTTTAGGGTCACATGCAAAATTTTGGAATTTGTTTGGTTTTTGTCCAGAAACCAGCACTTTGAGTGTCCTGTGTTATTCAGTGCTGCCTGATGACCCTGTTTCTAGGTGCTGCTTTCTTCTTATAAAACATATGCTCTTCCTTACAGTGGAATCCATTATATTGACCACTGCCAATGTGGTTTTTGTAATATATGTTGGTTAATAAAATGAAAGGACTTTATGCTTGTAAACCCAAACTGTCTCTTTAATTCACGCAGATGTTGCAACTGAGATTATCACTTAAACCATGGGCATACAAACTGCTTTCCTGGTACCTCCTGCAATGTGAGCTGCTCCCACAAAGATTCATGCAGGTTCCTACAAGCACTCCTTCATTACCCCAGCTAAGGTTCTGGCAAGAAAATAGAGGCTTCATTGTACCAAGTGTTGTACATTATTAGATTAAAAGTGGGTTTGTCCTAACAGTTCATTTGAATACACAGGGCAGTACGAAGAAAAGAAATGTTATTATCCCCATTTTACAGACAGCAGACTGAGGCATGGACATAATAAGCAGTTTGTCCAAAATTATGCAGGAAGTCTGTCCTGGAACAGGGAACTGAACTCACAGATTTTTATTTCATTCTTTTTAACTACAAAACTAAGAGGAAACAGAAGCACTATTAAAACTGCTGGTTCTGAAACACCCGTACCTAGGTCTGACAGATGTTGTATTTCCAATTATTGTCCTGCTCAGTTCCTGAAAGAACAACTCCAATTACATAAAATGTGTTCTGTTTCTGAGGGACATAACTGGGTGCCCTGTGCTCTTTCCTCGGGTCTAGAGACCTCCACTCTGTGCAACAAGCTGCTCCCTTCCTCACCTACCAAGCATCTCTGAATCCAATGTTACCTGCCAAGTTCCCAACAGTACTGAATTCTTACATGAGAGTTTTGTGTATCCGCTCTATGGCATCCTCCAGCTCTTCCTTCTGGTCTGGAACAAAGCGGTACTCCGAGACGTAACCTGCAGTGTGCTTATATGGGTCATAGTCCCCCAACTCAGCTAGAGGACACAAGAAGAAAAGAAAGGTCACCCATTTTCAATGCTTTATGTTAACCAAAAAATATGTTATATAATCCACCTATTTGTTGCCAAGCCACCTCTTTCCAACTGACTGTCAATTTACCATGCAGTCAGTTAAAAAACCCAAAGACAGTACAGAACTGTTCATATTAGCGCACATAAAACCAAGAAAAAAGTCTTCAATCATTTTAAAAGAGAAATTTCAAAGAGCTAGAGGTTTTGACAGGAAATCTACTGCTTCTACAGGACTAGATATAATTTTGCCCAAGCCAGCGAAGTTGAAATTTGGTGACATATATTATTTGACAGCATATGTAAAACAAGTGTAGAAGCAAAGTCTAGTTTTTGGAATACCTATGCTCTCACAATAAGCTGTAGTATTACAGACAGAACTGATCCATATTCTTGCTGGGACTCCTGACACAAATGTCAGTGTGGGAATGTGAGTGGAGACAAATACCCTGAGACACCTAGAGGTATGCCCTTCTAAGGGTAAGTGTCGTTTCTTGTGAGGAAACACAAGACTTCATTTTTCAATAAAATATAGATCTATTTCCTGAACAGTAAATTCACTTTCAAAATCAAAATATTTTTTAAAAGAATTTTCTTAACTTAATGAATAGCCGATATAATTTTCTTTGAAACAACCTTGAATTTGCATACATTGGTCATATCAGTTTACATGTTACCATGCAATTATAAAATAAATATGCACCTTGGTTAGAACTCACTTCTACTGATCTTACCTCTAATTGCATCTGTCTGAGAAACTCTGAAAGAGTTAGTATTTCAATTCTTTAATAACCCTGAGTAAAATCTATGTAGGTGGGGCTTCTCTGAGAAAAGCTTCACAGAAGGTTTCTATCCAATGCCCACTAAGCCAAAAACATAGCCAAAAAGAGACTTCAAGAGACAAGAAGAAAAAGACTCATCTAATAACTCATGTTTCTTTCCAGAATTTAATGATGTTTCTAGAAAGAGACAGTGATCTGCTCAGTAGAGGTGTTGAGAACCTCCATAAAAACAATGTGGTCCTTGCCCATCGCAGGAACAAGAACAAGAATGACTACAACAGCAACACCTCCAGCACTCCCAATAGGAAAATTGGTATATTCTGCAAATTTTGCATGGGTACCGATTTTTCCACCATCACCACTGTCTGCAGTCTTTGGCCAAGAAAGGAGGAAACAATTCATGTGCTAAGGGCAGGATTTGCCTGGAGATCAAAGATAACATGCAGGCACAATCTGTATGGTGAAAGCAGGGCCCATGCTAGAGCAGGACATGGGTAGAGGACTCTGGGAAAACATGTGTCCCTGGCTCCTCCTCCAGATCTTGGCAGCTGCTAGCCCCGCTGGGAAAGACACCACTGATATCGTTACAGAAGCAGAGCTTCTCAGCTGTTACTGAATTCCCACAAATGCACTTCATCTCAGTTTGGAAAACAAAAAAGCACGGACTGGCACATCACCCTTGGAAAGACTGTTGACTTCGGTGCTCATGCTTTGGGTTCATATTTTCAGTATCTGACACAGACAATTCTCAGGTGTCTTTATATACTTTGAACAACTGCGGGCCCTAAATAAAAGGGCAAAGCTTCTTATAGAATCAATGGGAATGTATTCTTGCTGGTGCCAGGACTAACTAACACACTGTATGTAATCTTTGCCATGCTTTAACTCTCCTCTCTCACGTGAGCTTCCTCATTGTTTTCCAGTAGAATATCCGAGATTAGAATCACAGGAACAGGATTTTATACCAAAACAACAGCTCTAACCACCTTACAAAACTACTAAAGGACAAGAATTTATTCTTTTTACTCATTTCTCATAATGTGATTAAAATGTTACCGTCATTACATATTTTTCTGCTTCACACTTGCAGTATTTTTTCAGGGAGGGCACGTATGCCAGTAAAGTGAAATGTGCATTGCAAACAGTTTTTCAGAGTATGACATGTCACATTTCTTACACAGCAAAATGAAGTTAGAAATAACTGTAAAAAAATGAAAATTGCCTGAAATTTCAGCTTTTTGGAAACACATATAACACACCATGAAATTCTTTATAATGCCCACTCCCATTTCATACACAGGTTATTCTGCCTTGTTATTTTAAAATGAAAATGAAAGGAGGACTATTTTTTTATGTTGTACTAAGTGTTGTTGAGTCACACATGGAACACCAATAATACAAACAATCTTTGCTTAATACATATCACTCATGAGAAATCTAAATTTAACATAGAACAAATTACAGATGCAGGTCCCAGCATGGCTCATCATATGATTTTTGGTTACCAATTGTGTTTGAATACAGAGCTTGAGCTACAATGTCAAAGGAATAACTAACTAGTAGACAGACAGCTCCTTTCTAATTGATTGCTAGTTCTATCAGGCATGCAGGATATAACAGCCACTTCTGAAAAGGATAAATGCAAATAAATGACAGATAGAATTAAAATTCTTCACTTCAGGTCAAAACACATCCTCCCTTCAAGCACAGGAGCATTCATACTGACATAATGTAATTTTTGAAAGAATCTTTTATTTGACAGACTTTGTTGTCTGGAGGCTGCCAATAGGCCATCAAATCTGTAAACCTCCTGATTAAGGTTTTGTCATACTCTATATGCAATCCAGAGTAAGTCATAAAGTCTTAAGTACATGATAAGGTATTCCTCAGCAAGGCAAAGAGTGTTTGGCAAAGTCTTCAGACTGCCTTTTCAGCTTCTTCTTTACATTAACTTCTATATTGTCTCTATAATATCTGTTCAGAATGGTCATCTATTTACAGTTCTTTAGCTGAAATCAGTCATACTTGTTCTGTTCTGTTTTAAAATGAATGCATAAAGTGTTAGTGAAATCTTCAGTCACCACTTAAAATTAATCATAATACAGGATTAAAAGAAATAAGCTCTCAGTTGGCCAGAAGAACTTACACTGAATTACATATGCTCCCAGCTGTGCTGCAGTGTTGATTGGACAAGGCAAGCGCCCCTGTAAAACATCTTGCTTGACCTGCAAGAAAAACTGATACCTAAAACAGAGAAAGAAAACAAAGCTATTATTTTAATATTGGGTCTGATGCTCCGAGTAATGTTTCATTATCATGCAGTTTACTGAAGACATACCACGTACCATAACTATGTGGCAGTGAAAAACCATATTCCTCTCTGAATGACTTGTCCCCTATTGACCTTGGAGTAACAGCTAGGATTAATCTAGTGAAAGAACCTAGGTAGGGGAGCACTCTGCACTTTTCCCATCTGCCTATATTGTGCAGATACAATTCATTTTACTCCTAAAAATGTAATTTCCCTCTTTTGGCTTCCACAGAACAGTCAGGAAGTGGAGAAGAGGGCTAGGAATCAGAAAAATTGAACAAGAAACCTATCGAAGGGCCTTAGTTTAAGCTGATCAGTGGATTAACATAAGGGAGAACTGGGTATTGGATACTTCTTGACTCAAAGGCTTCCTCTCCACACACCCAGAGTATCAACTCTAGAGCAGCAAGCAGATTTGACAGAGTCCATACTCCCCTGAAAAAAATGGATGGGCATACCATCAGCAGTTAACTGTATCTGTCATAGCATTGGGTACTCTCCTTGGAATAGAGATAGCAGGGGTAAATACGTAATTTTCAAAGTCATAACCTGCTTCTACACTTGATGAAGCACATATTGAGACCATTTACAGTGAAACAATATGCACAAAACAGACAGAAAAGACAAGAAAACAAGCTATCATACAGAGGATCTGCTTGGTTTTGCAACTCGCCATAGTCATTTATAGGAAATCTTTTAAATGCTGTTTGGGTTTTGTCTGGTTTTATTGCAACAGATTTACACAGTGTTCACATCATCCTAAGCTAATTTCTTGCACCAAGTTCATACAAAAGGTAATAATACTGAGAAGGTAACTTTTTAAAGAAAAAAATGGTCATCCATACAAGCATATAGCTTTTTCATTGTTCACTAATTCAATTTTATCGACATAGAGTCATTCAGCTACACTGCAAGCAATTTATTCTGTGTTAGTACAAGTTACTTATGAAAGCACCTTGGAATGGTCTGTAAGTTCAAAGTGCATCTATGCTGATTTCAGGGAAGTTCATAAACTGCAGGTTACATGATAGCTGATCCACAAATCATTTAAGATCCAACCATATCAGCCCAGATGAGCCTCTGAATAAGGATACCAGTGTCTTTCTGGTTCATGATCCCTCAGAACTTGTGCTGTGACAGATATTATAATAGGAATGTCCATCCTTAAAAAAAATGGCTAATACTGTCTACTTTAAAGGACCAGGGCACTGCATAATAATTTTCTGGGAATGTCATTAAGCAACAAAAAGCACATACACTCAGTGTTTCTTCACTCTAAGCGATACTTCAGTACTGCTTCCAGCTTATGCTTGCCAGTACTACCTAGACAAATCTTCTCTGTATGAATTATGATAATGACAAAGATGATTTTACATCTACTGTGGAGTACACAGCATCTTCTTTTTAACATGAAATGCATTTCTGATATGCACCCATCTATCTGTTAGCACTTCTGCATCTCTACAGTGCAGAGCTTCCTACCACGTGATGCTACAAATGTCTTTTCCATGTAGCAGGTACATATATTTCTGCATTCTCATAGTGTAGTCTCAAAATAAAGCAGGATAGGAAACGGCAAAAAACACCACCTCCTTGCAAAAAACAGTCAGAGCCAACTGTTAAGTGCTTAAGTGACTCCTATGAAGTGAACAATGTCAATTCCCACTGAAGCCACTAAGCTCCTCACAAAACCAGGCCTTTTGTCCAAACTTGTAGCTAAAGCACTCTCATCTTGTGTGCTGTCAAGTTTGTCATGCACATATAATAATGCCTAAGCACTAGTTTGCTCTAGCAAACACGTCCAGCAAATGTTAATATGAATCACTGCAGTGTTAGCTTTTGCCTACAAGCCAGACAGATTTTGCTGTGAAGCAATTACAAATTTGACAGGTTTTCATTATTTGCAAATAGTAATCATGTAACACCACAGATCATCAACATCTAATAACAACAGACTCTCCTCTCAAGTCCATTAAAATAACAAATGCATGCTCAAAAGAAACACATCAGTTAGCACAAAATGGTTAACACATTACTGGAATTACACACTTAGGCAGAAAATTATTATTATTATAAAGAAAAATATGGTCTTTAATCACTCCTAAGCAGAAGGAGGTTTTGGGTTGGGTTTTTTTTTTCTGAAAAGAGGTACCTTCCTTCCAAGTTTTAAGAACCTATAGGAATAAATGCTTAGAAATGTTGGGGGCATTTGACTATTCAATGCGTTTTGTTGAAGAGTGTCTATACAAGCATATGACTTTCTTATGCACTCCTACTGTACCTTCTAAGGTGCAAATTCCGCATGACCAAACACTGTGCAGACATGAACAGAGGCTTACTAACTATACTAAAATGCTTCTTGACTAGATTTGCACGCCTAATCAGCAGTGCAAATCACTGACTGACCTTACCACAAGGCAAAGAGAAACAGTTTTTGAAAAGTTAGGCCCTGTCATTTCCCAAACAGAAATCCACCCTGCCTCCCAGGTAGCAATCACAACAGGTTCGGTGGCCAAAACTCCCTTCCCAGGGGGCTGTCTTCCTCTGAGAGCAGGGTTGAAAGTGCTTCTGGAAAAGTACAGGAAAACTGCATCAAACTTCCACAGTACAGGGGCATCACACTGCAGCCAGCTTATGCTCTTTTACCTGCAAAGTCACCATGTTTATTATTCTTATCAGGCCAGCCTCAATCTTGTTACATTGGAGACTTCCATTCCTGCTGTGCCAGTATGGAAACAAAAGAATTTTCTCACACTGGTACAAGAAAAATATTCTGCCTGTGCTGCAACCACTGCCACCGCTGACTAAGGAAACTTAAAACCCCTGCGTGCATTCTAATGAATTCTCATGTGTCATATTCCTATGACATCAAAAGAAATATTTTGGGATTTATTAATGCAAGCCAGCACACTAATTTTGTCCAGCCTACCTATCCAAATTCTCCAATTTTCTTTTGAACCTAGCACTAATTGTCTCAGACCTTTCATAAAAAAAGCAAATATAAAACCCTGTGTGTGAGAGTTCAGGCAAGCATGTGTGTGTATATGTCTGTGTGCATGCATGTGCATGTGTTAGTGCATGCATCCTCATATTTTGTAGAGGCCAAGCTTAGTCAAAAGAATCAAAAGCATGCAACTCTTCAATTTCCTTTGCATATTTTTAGAAAGACCAAAAGAAATCCTCTTGAAAAACAGTTCTGGAATTTAAGCTATGGCCAATAAAGAAGAAAATTCCCTGTATTTATATTTGATATCCAAGTAAACTCTACTTGATTATAGCACAATATAAATGCACATATGACAATGCATTCCTTAAAAAAAAAAAAGAAAAAAAAACCCCATAACAAATGCACATCAAGTCCCTTGGGTTTTTTGATGCACCAGAGAGCAGCTTTTCATCTTGGGCTTCCAAATAGTTGTCCATACCAACCACTGTGAAGCTAATCAGAATTCTCTTCCTACACATACATGTTCAAGCAAAAACATTCAGATATTCAAGAAAAAAAAAAAAAAATCCCAGCCACACCACAACACTATGCACATGGCTGGAACAGATTACTACCCTGAAATCAACGAACTACACTCTTATTAAATACTGTACCTTGTTATTTCTTCTTTAAGTTTACACGGATCCTCTGCATAGAATTTAATGCCAAAATACAGAGTGTATGGTGGTCCAGCTAAGGGAGAAAACATTTGGTGGAGAAGTTAGTTGTTATGAACTGTTAATTGTTATGAATTGTTACTAGCTGACTACAAAACAGCTACTAAGAAGCCTATCTTAATATTTTATGAAACTTGACAGTTGCAGAAAAAACCTTACATCCACATAGCAAATCTGTACATCTATACTCATTACACGAGGGGAAAAAAGTAAGGAAAGCATTTTTATTATTATTTTTCTAGTCCTGTGTTTATTTATTCACAGCTTGTGTGTCTACTTGGAGTTTTTGCTTATTTTGAAGATCTGACTTTAGATTTAATGGCTAACTTACTATTTCTCCAAGATTTTTTTTACTGCTTGATTTTGACCTTTAGATACTTTTTCCACTATATTAAGAAATATTTGTAAAAGCTTTTCTAATTCACCTTTTAAAAATGTTATTCTCCCAAAAGATTCAATTAACTCAGTATTGAAATTCTTACAGCTACATTTATTCCATGTATGCTCCACTTCTACATCTTTTTATAGAAGGTCTCCAAATTCTTAAGTAAAATAATGTTATCGTGTTCTTTAATTATAATAAAAATAACAGATCTTGCATCTGTGATATCTGAGGAGTGACAGTAACAGCAGACTATTACCAGTAAAAGGCACTACTTTACTTTTAGAAGAAAAAAGGAATCTAAGTCGGTTATGGTACAGTACAGTACGGTAGAGGTATCACAGCTACTATAAAATTAATTACACAAGCTAAGAATAGCACCATTTATTATTCTAACATAAAATTTAAGCACAGCAAAATCTTTGGACAATAATCACACAAATTATTGGAAAATGATGGTATGTTCAATCTATGTGTGAAATTTTGGTACAGCTATGAACTGCAGTAATAAATTTGTTCAAGAACGACCAATCTGTTGCGACTAGAATCTGAATGTTGTACAGGCTGTATATATGAAACATTGCCTCTGTTACCTCATCTTCAGATACATTCTTTAAGTTCAAGTTAAATACATACTGTTTATCAGTTCTTTATGTTCAGCAAGGGTCTTTGCAGGATCCAGCCAGTACTGTGAGACAGATAATTATGGAAATTAGTCACTTAACATGGAAAATTAATACTAATATACAGAACAATTGCAATGCTATATTTATTCACATATTGATATTTATTAGCAGCCCGACACACTTTAGTCTGCTAAGGACAAATTTGTGCCATCTTCTTCAGAGAAACACTGTCTGTACAAGTCAGATGTTGCATATCTTCTCTGGGAGTAGGGATCTTCCTAAAAGGAAACCTTTTTGGTAAGAGTCACCACATCTCAGGCTCTTGACAAGCTGGCTTTACAGAATTATCATACTAAGTACCTGCTGGTGTCTACCTGATCTGCTATAGCTAGTATATGGATGTGCAACCTTGCTATTTTCTTCCTGGGAGATTAACATTAAGTAGGATAATTCTAAATTTAAACAGCAAGAACAAAGCATCTAAGTTAGGACCTAAGGAAAGAATGAAGGGGCTTCACTTGTTTGCAGAAAAACAAAAGACTGTAGGGGGGAACAGGCATAACAACACTCTTCCAACACCTGAAAAACTGCTGTAAGAACATAATGATTTTTTTTTTTTTCATGTCTACTAAGTATGAAGAAATTGGCTTGACTAGAAGCAAAGAAAAATTAGTTTTGATTTTCAGAAACAGTTTCTAGTAGCAGGGAGAGTGGATGACTGGAATTGGCACCAAGGCAGGGAGGGCACAGACTTTTCTACAAGATGGTTTACAGGACTAGTGGGACAAATGTGTCAGAGATGATCGAGGTACGCCTAGTACACCACAGAAGGATGAACTGTTACAAGGGTTCCCACACCATTTGATCAACAGACAATCCGTAGTACAATTTCTCACTCATTACTCTGCCCCACCTTTATCAAACTTCTAATAAAAGTTATTCTGATGTTACTGCTGACCACAGAACAGCTGTGTACTTCCCATTATGGCTACACAGGTCACCAGCATCCTGCACTTGTAATCCCTCCAGCAACTCATTTCTTCCATTCATCAGCTTCACATTTCTATGATTCAGTTTTGGAAGAAAGTACAGAGGCAGCTGCCAAGATCATTCTTGTCTTCCTTTTTTTCAATCCTCTTCCCTCATACACAAACTTTTTGGACCTACTGAGACTGGCACCCCTTCTTAAAACATCAGAAACAAAAAGGCTGCAGAACACAGCTGCTGTAAAGGGCAAAATGAGGCCAACTGAATCTACTCCCTTAGTACCCACACCCTTTTTAACTGAGGAACTACACAGACCAATGAATAAAGAAACTCCTTACCTACACCCCTGAACTAACCCTATAGAGAATAAGAATAAAATGATTAATCAAAAAATCTCCCCCCTCTATCCAGAGAACTTCTCCGGACTAGAAAATTTCACTCTTAGAAGGAGTAGCATAAAGAAGGGAGGGAATAACACTACAAAGCATTTGAGTGGAAAATTTCAAGCAACTTATTTCATAAGTAGTTGTAAACAACTATCATTATTTTGGCAAAACATGAAAACAAACTACTTCCATTAACTGCTGATCCACTGCAATGGAAACAGCTGTATGCCTTGTTCTTGGCCGTTGCTATTCCAAATCCAGGAATGTTTGCTAAGAAAATTTCCTAAATTTTGAAGGAAAAAAAATATTCAGTACATGCTTGTATTGAATACATCCAATAACTATTCCAATATAAACCTCTTAACCTCAACAGAAGGTGGGAAGAAAAACTTGTCACGCTTGTTCAAACATCCTACTAGAACTCCCTATCAGCAACAATCTGAGCTAGCACAATAGGCTGAGACAGAGATTTTACAGTCAGCAGGCAGAAAAACAGCAAAATGACTCTGCAGTGCACACTCTGGCTACAAAATGCAGTCAGAGTGTGGTCTGACCTCTTCCCAAAAGTGGCATCACAATATGAACAATACATTGTCAAGCTAGCTTGCTTATCATTGGCAGCTTTGTGTTACACTGCAAGAGTTTCAAAATCAGATCAAAATCCATCACACGATAACTCCTTCATTAAGTTCTCCTGAAGTGAACTGAAATTGGCTTCAAGATATATTGTCTTTAGTTCTCTTTGCAGTTTAGCTTTATATGCATAGGTAGATTGATTATTTGTTTAAAAAAAAAATTATATTGATGGATCATCATTCAAGTTTGCAAGTGAAGCACAAAACAGTTACAGATTTATGGTTGTCTCTGCAACCTGAATCCACTGCCTCTTGTATCCATGCAATTCACTGGCTGCCATGAGACAAATCAGAATTGGGCCAGGCCATTAAAGACTGTAAGGGCACCTGTAGACAATATAATCAAAACAGAGTTGCATTAGAAGTCTTTAATTCTCACTGGGCTGTACTTGACTTGCAATTCAAATTATGTTCTTTGTATGGTCTTCTGAAGGCAATTTCCAGGCCTGGGAGAGGGGGGCAAAATTGCAAGTTCAGATTCAGAAGGAATCTGAAGAGAGAAGAGGGAACAAATCCGGTTATTCATATTGCTAAACATTTCCTTTCCTTCCCCCAAACTGAGCAGGCAGGAGGAACTGCACTCTCAGTCCTCATCCCTGTAAGACAGATTGCTGCTACTCGTGCTAGTGGAAATAAGCATCAGCTGGCACGAGGAAATACACTCTTCTGAGGGTACCACGGGCCTCGAGGTTCATGTGCTGCATAGGTGAAGTTAAGCGCTTCAGCTCAGACCGGTTTCCTGCTGGGACAGAGAGTGGTGGGGAAGAGGCAAGAATCTCGTCTGCCTTCTCATTTCTGTAGTAAGTATTTAGCACTGTGGCAATGCCACAGACCCATGCTTAAATCACTGTGTAGCTATTTATTATCTCAAAGGCTGCCAAAATTTTTGTGAAGAATGCAAGGGGTGGAGGGAGAAGAGGGAGATTTCTAACATTTTATTTGTAAGCCAAAGATTAATGGAATTTCATGGAGAATGAAAAGGCATTTTTCAAGCCAACGTTAGACAATAAAGATGAGAACATTTATAAAACCAAGAACCCCAACAACAGAGCCCTCTAAGCATAAATACACACACACACATAATAATGTGTATTAGACACCTGTTAAATGTTTGCATATACATATAAATAGTGTTGGGTATAGTCACAGTTTTGAGCTCACATGTTAAAGTACCAAGAGAAATGGAACAAAAAAGCAGAGTGTCTTATTAATCCAGCACATTTGCACAGCAGGCGCTGACAACAAACCCTACATTTGTGAATGCCAAAGTAGCTCCAACACGCAGCCTCACTCTTTTTATCTGTTTGGCAGCCAGCATGCCACTTCTCAGTGATTTCCCACCTGTATCTCTCCTGCACAGACAGCAAGTGTTATCTGACTTACAAACAGCTCACCACTACTGCAAAGAGGTGGAAGGCCCAGCATATACCCATCCAACTGCAGGGGATAAATTCTGTGAATGTGAAAAGGGGAATATAACAATTTACAGAAGAAATAGGGAAAAAAAATTATTTCTAAATAGTCCTAATCAATGCAACTATCCAATTACTAAAGTGATGGCTACTAGTTTACTAATTGTTATTTAAAAAGACCATATGGTACTAGTTTAATTTTTTTTTTAACTAAGACTAATTATAAATGTACAATGTTATTAAAGAAAATAATTCCCTTTTAATTTTTAGGTAGAAATTATAAAAAAAAATGTTTTAAAATACAGCATATCTAAGAATAGACAGGCTCTATTGTCCTTTGTACTTTTACAAATCTGGCTCCCATACGAACCAACTGTATACGCAGTATGCATCCAAGCACCATGCAGTATTTCATATTTAGCCCTTTTAAATGACTGCAAACATTTTTCCACAAATCTGGAATCTTCATTGCTTGTATCTGCATAGGATTAAACCTGGGTCAAATTCCATGAACCTGCTTGAAACAAAATATTAACTAGGTTGAAATGTTTGCCATGGTATCAATCAATGAAGTGTCTGGTGGAGAAAAATCTATCAACCTCAAACTAAATCCTGGGCTGTCTTAATCAGATTCTTACGAAGCTGTACCCATCATGCCACGCATGCCAGTTTTTGTTCACATTTACAACAGGAAGAACCACAACTTTCAAGAGAAAACCCAATATTTTTTCAATTATAATCTGAAATTATCAAGATTTTTCCACAATCTAAGACAACATTAACAATTAGAATTATTTTGCCAGTTTTTTCTGCAAATGTTAGTGCAAATGTTAAGCTCAAGACATCCTTATATAAGAAATTTATACATTATCAGGCAATTCCTACTTACAAATATGTATTTAATGCTTCTGTCTTGTCTTTATTAGAATCTGAAGTTATATTGATTATATATAGTATTAGATCACCAGTGTGAGTATCCTGTTGACTCTGCTACACCCTAAAAGCTTCCGCTTACTGCCTTTAATTCACCTGACCATCAGCTTTGTCTAGGTTGTTTTAATCCATTAACAATCTTCTAAAATTTCTAGCCTCTAATCAATATTATCAGTCTCCATTTTCCTTCCGCTGGCTATGCCATCTATTTTAACAAGCAAATCACAAGAAGTCTTTTTCTTTCTAGATAATTTAGTGTACCATGGTTGTTGGCAAATGTCAAATCCATACAAAAACAAAATACAAGCTAAGTACAGTTCATCTGTGTTTCTAAGACCTTGAGATCAAAATATATACTACATTACATGACAGTAATTCCCTAGAGAACAGACATTTTTGACTGCAAAGAAATCTTTTGTTAAAATCATGTCCTTCTTTCCATAGTTAAGTTACATACAGACTGTTCAATCTGTTACCCTATCCAATTTGGTTCAGTAACCTGGCAATCTGAGCACGCTGCAGTTACGTTATTAATCATGCTGGATGGAACAGGAAACATCTTTCTGATATAAGAGTTTGCACAGCAGGGGTACTCAATTCATGGCACAGGCTTCTGTGCTCAGCTTTGCCACAGCTGACCTGATCTATCACTGCAGCACAGCGACTCACAGTAGAAAGTTCAGCTTCACAAGAAACAGAGACGTGCATCTCCCCTTTGTCTCTACGTGCCCTCCAGGTTACGCAGCTGCGAAATATATTGCCATGGGCTACCTCCTTGCTCTCAGGTCTGTATGCTCAGAACAGAGCTTCCTCGTAGAAGGGGAGAAGAAAACACATCTACGCTACAGAGCGGATGCATGGTGCAGAGACAGAAAGCTACCCATCTCATGTTAGCTCCAGATCTTGGAGCGGTACACACGTGTTAGCACACCGGCATTGGTCATGTGGTGGGGACACAGATTGCACTAGCACAGACATGGAGCTCCAGCCTCTCTCTCTGCACGGAGGTCCACCGGCCCGTGTTTCGCCTGGCTTCTGCACTGGCAGGCAGGCACCTCTACCGGTCCCCCGAGAGGAGTGCTGTGTGCCTCCCCGGCTCCTGCAGGTTTTGGCAGGGAAATCCCAGGTGTGTGGGAGAGTGGTGCGCACATCAGCTCTGTCCTGACATGCAGCTGGGAAGCAGCCAGGAGGTACAGCCAGAGACCACAATGGTGGGCCACGTTAGGGAGTACACCTGCCCTGCCATGTAGATGCTGCCACAGTGACCGACCGAGTTTGTGCTGCAGGCTTTGCACCTGGGCTGGGCTGTAGCAAAACATTGTGAAAACGCCTGTTCCTGTTGTTCGCCTGTGTATGGGTAATTAAAAGTTGACGCTGTTTTATCTGGAAGGTTCATAAATGAGTAAACGTGTACTACTGTGTTTAGTTTTATGTGTCTTATGACAATTGTTGCTAGCTTGCTATTTTTAGTGAAATTGTGTAAGTTCTTAAGAATGGCCAGTATAAAGGGAAAGCTTCCATGCAACAAACAGCACCTTGTGCTCTAGCTGTAACCATATATTCAGTTGTGCACTGAATATGGCTAAAACTCTCTGGGCTGTTGTGGGAATTAGTCGCATAATGGCTGGCAAGAAGCCTAGATTTGAATTTTGGATTGGATATGTTTTGGATTGGCCACAGCAGATTTCCTAAGGGAAGGGGAAAAAGGTTACCTTGTTAATTAGTTTTAAAACCATGCTCCTGAGTTAGTGTCAGACATAAAAACGTGTTTGGAAGTTGGCTACCTATTAATACATTGCTCGTGGTGGGGAATATTTTATTATTTGCTCTGTCAGTTTTTTTGTCACACTATATATTTAACTGAATGATGAATAAAGCAGCGTGGACAAAACTATGTATTTTAAAGAATGCAACCCAGTCACAAAAGAAACATTTTTTTTATTAAGGGATTGAAAGAACTCATTTTGTTATTTTCCCCAGTACTTTTGCATGCCTCAGCACTTCTAGGTGGTCTTTTAAGTGCTGTGTTGGTGTGCTACCTCTTCTGGGGGTGGTATCATAATTATTTGAGTAGTACCACTAGGGCTCTAATCAGTGAACAAGGTTTCACTGTGCTATGTAGTATATGAATGCATAACATTAAAATGGTCCCTTCCTGAACAGCTAACAAACTAATTAGCATGGGAGAGAGAATAACTGGATGCCGCAAACAGATTGACAGAACTGGATGGTACTGGTAAGACCATCAACAGTAGGATAAGGCACAAATTGGATGACACTGTCTCTAGTGTAGTAATTTGGTCATATTACACAACTGACATTTCAGGTTTCCCCAAACTCTCCATGGTAAAAGGAGAGTATTTAATTTGCAAAATCAGGCTCTGGAGTATTACGAGTTGACAGAACAGCATAAGCTATACCTATCTTGTGCTCTGAACAAGATAGGACTCCTAAGGAAAAACAAAAAGTATCTTGTAATAATTAATTAAAATATAACATTTAATAATTAATTAAAAATCTTGTATTATAAACTATACCTGAATGAACAGATGGGTTGAACTAATGCTATAGGTTGTCGGTAGTGTTTCCTAACCTCTGAGTGCTTTGCTTGACAAACTACATGGTGCTTTTTCATGTAGTACATGAGTACCTTTTCTGGTGCAAATACTTTGAAAGGAAGACCAGTTCTCTTCGAGTGCCACTGAATCTCTCAGTGTGCTTCATCATCAGCCCTCCACCTGAGCCTTTTGCATTGCTGCAGAGACTGCTGACGCTCAACTTGGGCTAAGCTGAGACCAGATACAGTCTTTATGCTTCTTAATGTGGATGGTCAGCTGGGTCTTGACTGACAGGGCATTTTTGTCTTCATCTGCCAGAAATGTGGGATGTTGTGGCCCATCTGGTATTTTCAGGCGAGACATGATCACCAGAATCTGTGTTGCAGAAGCTGAAGGTGGCTTAGGAAACTGTCCTGCCTTTTAGTCTCTCATCGCTTTAGTATTTGGGAAAAACAGCAGCCCAGTGATGTACATTTCCTTTAGTGAAGGAGGGGCCAAATGCTACCAGGTAAGCTGGTCTTGGGAGGGCCATGCAGGTTCCCTGCCCCTCACTTCTGGTTCCCACCGTGCTGCAGCTCCCAGGTGCTCCCCACAGAGTCTCTTTGCTACTGCCTTTGTGGCATCTCCAGTGTGCCTTAGGATAGTCATGCTAATTACTGTTCTGGCAGGAGGCCAGTATTTTCTTGAGGCACACAAAAGAGAGAATGGAAATGGCAATTTTAACGCATAATATCTCAGGAAAAGCTGAGCAGAATTTGATGAGGGAAAGGGTATTTTTGAAGCCCAAAGGCATTCTCTTGTCAAATCACAAAAGCGCTCTGAAAAGAGTCAGGCTATTAGAGTGTCTCTTACAAAAAAGATTTTGCAACTCCCTTACTGCAGAGCACTAGACAACCAAAAGCATTTTAAAGGTCTGTTGATAATAAAACCTTTATTTTTAAACCAGAAACCTGGCTGCACTTTACAATCTCACACTGCTCAGGTTGCCCCCTCACCATCCCTAATTGAACCCTCATGCTAAACCCGCTTAACCTAAAGTTGCAGGAGGCATGTCTGCATTGTACAGCAGGCTGCGATGCAAATATCCTTCTTTTCTTATCCGATATAATGCTAATCTGAGCTATTATATTCACAATATACAGCATACTGATACTCTCTTAGGGCTCTAAGGGAAGAAATACAAACACAGAAAGCTGTATCTCCATGTTAATTCAGTACCGCAGAGAAGCTCATTTGCCTAGCCCCAGTTAGTTCAAGTGGGTATCCCCACGACGTGACCAATGTCAGTGTGCTAACGCAGGTACTGCTCCAAGATCTGGAGCTAACATGAGATGGGTAGCACTCTGTCTCTGCACCACGCAACTGCTCTGTAGCGTAGTTGTGTTTTTTTCTCCCCTGCTATGAGGAAGCTCTGTTCTGAGCATACAGACCTGAGAGCACAGCAGGCAGAGGTAGCCCATGGCAATATATCCCCACAACATGACCAATGTCAGTGCAAGAGCAGGAAAATGAGGGAAGTGGGATGAATGCCTTCCTAATCCATGGGAAAATCAAGAAGCATGGTGGTGTCCTGGCCTTGGGCTGGCCAGAGAATAAAGACAAAGGCTAACATTAAATTTATACCACTAGAGCATCATGTGAGAGAAAAATGCAAATACAGCATGTTGGGGTTATGGCCTACAGCTCATGCATGCTACCATAACACAAAATGCACTGGTATCATAAAATCAAATCATCTAGTCTGTTAACAGGATGTGTCCTAAAATGTGCCTTTATGTGTTAAGCCTTTCACAGAAGAAATGTAATCTCTTATTTTCATAATGCCATATACACCATTAAATACAGTGTGTATGTCTCTGGAAATGTTCCCAGTAATAGCCATTTCTATTTTATTTGCCTCTACAGGAAAAAGGGAAACACTTTTGAGAGAAAAAAATACTTACCTGCTCTTCATTCACACCTCAATTTCCTCAGGAAATCAAAAATACTGGTTTTGACAGTCTACCTTTAATTCACAGTTGAATATGACTTTCACCTCCATGGAATGAAACTTGGTTAGAAGCTTATCAAGGAACTGAATTAGTGTCTAGACTATGGCACAGAAATAAAGATATACTTTCTTTATAAAGGGCATTCTGTAGCTCTCAGCAACAATTAATAATCTTCTGCTAATATCGTTCTGACTTCAGTCTCTACATGTTCAGCTTCTGCTAAACAGAAGAAACTGGCAAATATTTAGCCGATTCAATAATTTATTGTTATTTTTAGACGAAACATAACAACTCTTGCAGTTAGGGTCTTGTGCAGATACTCTCAACGTAGAACAGTGACTTTGAAAACATAACTGCTTGACTTAATTTAACCACAGGCCAGGCATTATTCCCTTTATAAAATTAAGGTAACATGAAGACCACCCTGTGAATACAGCACTGGTCCCACCTGCTGAGCATCCCCTGCACCTCACCTCTGACTGCAGTAACCCTGCACAGGCCATTTTAAGGAGAATACTCCAGACAGCACTGCCCCAAGCCACTGCCTGATTTGGCTGAAACATCTCAGTCCGGTTTCAACTTTCTTGCCTATTTAGGACTGTAATCTCTTGGTGGAAAAAGCTCTCAGACATCTGGTGAGTGCCTGTCAAGAAGGCTCAAGAGAGCATGGGCTCAAGGACACAGAGATGATTCAGGCAGAGTCGAAAATGTCACTGCCAACATCCTGACTCCTAGGGCTCTACCAGTGAACAGGCAGCCACCACACCAACCATACGATACACTCTGAAACAGGTGTTCAGCAAGTGGTCCGAGTGAAGCAGCCTGTTCAGGGATGTTACTTCCCAGACATGGAAGGGCCAAGCGAAGCTGGACAGCATAATGCACCAAGCACTGGGTGCCAGGCGCAGAATTAAAAGGGAACAAATATGAATCCTACTTTCATATCATAATTTTGTACTATTTATACTTCCTTCATTTAGTTTTCAACAACATTTAGCACTTGATTCTGTTCCTATCTAAGATATTAATGGCTATTCCAAGACTTTAATGCAAACAAACATGAAGAAATTATTACTGGAAACCTGAGCCAAGAAATAGTGAAAGTTAGTGAAAGTGTGACAATCTAATGTTCTACAGGCAAACGGCGCAAACAGGGTAAATTCTACATATGGAAAATCCAATCTGCCAAGTCTTTTACTCACCGTTTGATGACTTCGGTCACAGTAGCGCAGTCCGAAGTAATCTATCTCCACTAGGTTTAAGTGACGAAATACGTAGCCCAGGACAACCGACCCTTTCGTTGACTTCTGTGGGAAAGAATTTACAGAGCCTTTTCACAAAGATGCTCTGCCTTTGTCAGCTATGTGCAGCGGCATTCATGCATTCAGTTAGCTTTGTCCAAAAAAGAAGGCGGCAGTTCCCAATGCCTTTAAAAAAAATTTCAGCTGTACAGAAGAAAATATTTTGTCCTCATACATGTTTAATCAATCATTCTGTAAATACTATTAGGTAGCTGGCAGGTCAATAGTTACAAAACACAAAAAAAAACAACCAAAAAAACCCCATTTGACTGTACCTGCATAAGCATGATGCTGGTGAACCTTACATTTTTCTAGAAAATTTCTGCTCTCTGATCAAAATTCTAATCCCCATGACACATTGTAATTCTAAAATCATACTCTGCTTCCAGTATGGGCCTGTCACTCAAACTCTGACAACGAAGATCAGGAGGCAAAACTTTGCCCTTAGGATCTAAACTATACATCATTAGCTGCTCTGTTACTACTCTTTGTAAAGAAGGTCGGGTTTTATTTGTTTTCTTTTAAAATATTTTTGATAGTAGAAGTGGGAGCAATCCAACACCCTGAATTGAAATAATCCCATTGTTCTCTTGAATAGTACTTCATTAAGGGTCTATGCCAGTTTTTGCAAACAATGCTGGGGACAATATTGCAAACAACATTGTACTGTTGAGAATGCATTATAAAAAGCTTGCCTCCACCTGAATGCCTCTTATTTGTTGGTTCACCTGGCAGCCAACAACAAATGGACTAGGAAGATTGAGAATAGTTACACAGAATGATCCCCCCTCAGAATGAATTAGAGCCTTTGACTATTGCAGTCCTAAATTCCACAAGAAAATATAAGTCATAACTAGGTTTTAGTTAACTACTTTGTATTGTATAAACTGCTAGACTGTAGTAAAATCACCACGGAGAAAAGAAACAGGAAGAGGAAGCAGTGGGATATTGTTTGTGCTATTTCACTTTTTAGCCTACGAACAAATAAGTTCAAAATTAAAATGGCAAAGTAATTGATTAAAAAATAATTTAATTCAGCTTTGCTGGTGAAGTAGCAATCACATAACAACAGTGAAGATGCATCCATTTTTTTTCAGCAGGTGCATTTGGTTAGGGCTTGTAACTAGTCACATGGGCAGAGCCATGTTGGCCACTCACACTCTAAGCAAGCCATGACAAGGTAAACAACTCTGGTAAGGCTGGGTATTGTGTATCCATGCTATTCACCAGATTTACTATATATTTGCTTACCAGTCCTGCCTCATGTTACCTTTAAATCAGTTGTTATTCAAAGAAGCAGGAGAGATGTCCCACTAAAAAGCGTATAGTTATCTCATCATTCATATGTCATATAAGGCAAACTACCTTCACCACTGGAACTGTTTCCATTATCACTTAAACAGTACAAAAATGTCTTGGGAACCTAGGATTGGACGGGCATCTCTAGAAGCAGACACAGGAAAATCTCAAAATAAACGAGCAGCCCTGAGTCCAAACAACCCACATGCATAAATGAGGGCGACACTTCCAAGTGGGTACTACACATTAAAAGAATGTTATAGACAGAAGGAGCTCCACTACCAGCCGCTCAGAGCTACAGGGTTTTGACACGGTTAACTGAAGTGTCCTTAGTAAACCCTTGCAGAAGGCACAAAAAGGGGCTGCCTGCACCATGGCTTACAGGGGACACAGAGTGGTGCCCACCAAAGGCATGCTGAGCTTTTGTGATTGTGAAGCTCAAATCTGTTTGCTTTCAATGAGCTTTCCGCTCTTTGTCTGACCAGTAATGTTATTCATAGCGTCAGTTAGTTTTATTAGCAGAACTAAGAAATAGTAATCCAGCAGCAAAGATGAAGCTGTCAGTTTTCCATTCAGGCATCTTACAATAATAATACACACTCCTGGGAGTAATTAAACGTACTAACGCAACAAAGAAGCTTAAGACTTAGAGTTTAACTTGCATCGCTCTGCACCAGTTTAGGATTCAGCTAGCCTTCTTGGCTGGAAGTCTTCTTCAGTCAGCCGAGGACTGCAATGGGCTCTACATAAAGAATCTTTGGGACAGCTTTCATCCTACGGAGGCTAAAGCTACTGTGTTATCCGCAAGAAACACGCACGTTTCACACCTGGTTTGGCTGAAATTAAAGACTCCCTTCTTTCCTTTCAGAGGTAAATGGTAACAATGCATAAAAAGCTTTTTACCTGCTTTTTGCTTATATTGCTAGGCTGAGAGAAAACATAAATGCCTGTGAATTTATTCTCTTGACACAGCTCAGTTAACACTTCCATCGTTGCACATCCTGCAGAAACAGGTGGTCCAGCTGTGGGGAAATGCCGAGCAAAACCATCCAATTTACAAAGGCCGGGGGTTCTCCACCCCTACAGCGGCAAGATGCCCAACACTTTAGTTATCCTCTGCCAAAACAGACTGTTTGCAGTAGTCTTTGTAGCCCTCCTCACCAATCCCTTTCACATCCTTCACCAATGCCTGCATGTACACAAGGCAGTGCTTCGCAAGGGAACTGCCAGGATGAGAGCCAGCAGTATCCCCACACCCTTCTAACCTCACCTTCCTTAACCACGTATTTTCCCAGCACTGAGGAGCACTCTTCAGGTAAACACTGACCCTTACTGAAACCACTGCAACCTCATATTCAATTAAAGTTCTCATTTCAAGCCACGTGATTTCGGGGTTTCATACAAGTAAATTGCCTCTTCAAGTGGTGTTAAGAATCCCTAAGTGGCTACTTCTTAATCCTGAAATACATTTTTGCTGCACTTGAAGAAAGTTTTGCGAACTAAGAAAAGCCATCATTTCCCCTGCTAAAATTACAGCAAAATTCAGCAAAACTGCAAACTGAAACTATCAAAGGTGTTAACAGGACTACATTCACATCATATGGCACTGCAAAAATTACATAATCTCCCTTGCATTAAGCTCAGACTTGCTAGAGGCTTGCATTCTTAGGGGTAAACTCAACTATATTTGAAAATATCATCAGCAATGCTTTCAAGAGAGAACAAAGAATTGTTCGAATGAGTCATAACATCTTGCTTTACATGTTAGTACCATGGCTTCATAAACCAGAAAGGCAGGTTTCTACTGGCTAAAGGAAATGACAGCCAGAACATTCAGGAGCGATCTGATTTAACTGTATTTTTTTAATAAAAAAGAAATAGTTCTTTTAAAAATGGTACATACAATACTGTATTTTAACATATTCATATTACTGTGTATTTAGTCATCCAGAATTCTTATCTTCCACGCTGCTCATTGCTTTTTAGCTCCAGTGAGGTTTTTCTAGTTGGGTATTTTTTAATTTTCTCTTTTGTATTGTACCCAGCAGTGCAGGCCAAATCAGATCAGTGATCAGTGTTAACTGAATTTAAAGACAAAGCAAGATGTTCAGCCATGTCTGCCTCAGTAGGATGCTAGTCCCTCTCTTGAAAGAAAAGTGATGTAGGTAGTGAGGCCTCTTTTTATTAAAAACAAAGTAAAAAACACATAGCCTCTTTTAGTTCCAGCACCCATCATGAGACCTTTCTCCTGAAAGTAATTCAATCCAAACTCTACCTCTTACAACCTCATAAATGCTAAGGAAGGTGCAGATGAATTCATGAGCCTTCGCTCAAAAAAAAGGCTTAAAACTTTGGCTGAACATAACCATTGCCTTTGGAGATGCCTCCCCACCACCACGACCATTGTTAGAGTCTATGGGAAAGTCACAGCCGATGCTGCATTAGTTATGCTGCTTACCTACTGGCAAGAGATAACAATACAGAAAAGGAGCAGAAGGTTTCTAATGCTGAACAAGGGAGTTTATATCAGAGTATGGAAAAACAAGGAGGATGCTATGGGGGACGACAATCAACCGTGCTGAGATAGTCAGAAACACCTGTGTAACATCCCCACATTTCCCTGTCAAGTACAGGACTGCGCGGGTTGCGCTGCTAACAAGCCCTCCAAAGTGGGAAACGCATTTGATCTGCTACGCATGTGCTAGACAGCAGACACTGGCCCTGCAGTACACGAGGTGCTCTGTACGTGCTGGTGATGGAGCAGTGGGCACTGGCACTTTCCCTGACAGTGCACAGGGAAGGGTAGAGAGCAAGCACAGCGCTTGATGTGTGCGTCGGCACCGCCCCACGTGCATCGACCAGCCAGACAGCATCAGTATACTGAGGTAGACATACTCCAGGCAGTAAATTTTACGCAGCATTTTCAGAGGCAAAACTGCAGTACTTTGCCCTAAGTAAATGTTACTAAGGAGAGATGAAAATTATGCACAAAAGCAGCGTACAGTAATGCAACTGAGGGTGAGCAGAGCCACCAGTTCACTGCGTTCCTGGTAGGTATGTAACAGAAACCGGTCTCTCCAAACAGCACTTTCTCACTGTTCTTTGTCCATTTTTCCCCCTTACCTCAAGCTCAGAAAAGACCAGTTACCACCACGGTTTTCCATCACCTTCCGTCTATAAAAGCAGCAAGTCACAATGCTCTAAAATCAAAGTTCTTGGTGGTCTTTACCAACATAGGGTAAGCACCCCTTTTCCCCAAGGAAGTCAAGCAGCCAGGCCTCCGTTTGCTCACTGCATGTTCAAGCAGAGAAAAATCTTTAAATTAACAATGCTAAATATTTACAAATATTCACCTAGATAAAACAGATTTACCTTAATTTGCAAAATGCATGTCCAAACAGGAAGAATTTACATTAGTGTTATTTTATATGTGCAGACATTCCCCAACACAATCACGTAACAGAAGTAAATACTTTGAGAAACTGAGGATTTAACACATGCAAATGTAATACCACAGTCTGCTCTAAGTATACATCATACAAATGTACCATCCAAACTGTACTAATCCATCCCTCCCTCCCTCCTCATCTTTCACTGACAGCAGATATGCCAACCTGCTTTCAGAGGCTTTTTTCTGAGAAGTCCTCACAAATTTACCGACACATGCACAGATCTCCCCATCTCTGTTCCCAAGAACTTGACGCAGCACCTGATCTGTCAGCTGGATATAACCTATGGCACTGACTTTTAAGTGCTGTATGTTAAGATGCCTGTAGATTCATTTTGTTTTTACTAATGGTCAATCTAATGCATTCCAGTTAGAAAATGCTATTCTAGAAAAATGTCCAAAGGTGCATCTTAATTGTCTGGTTTTGCAATTTGTAGCTGTCCCGAACTTATAAACACCTTTAAAAATCCACTTTGAAAATCCACTTAGGGGCCAACTCCTTAAGAGAGGGGAAGATTCCTGAGAGCAGGGTCTCCAGCTAGTTAAACCTCTCCCCTTGTAATTACTGGTTAGAGTGCACTCTGAGGCTTTATCACAGATAGATGTAAACTGGTCTACTTGACTTTAAGAAAAGATACACAGAAGAAAAAATATAAAAAGAAATATTTAACAAAATATTTAGCTTATGGGAAACTACTTCAGCTCAATGGGCTCCTTTTTTGGAGGTAGATATAAGCAACTATATTTAGTTGATATAGTAATGCAATTTGTACATGCACACACATGATAATAAATGCTTCCAAGCAGGAATCAAAGTCCAGTGAAGACAGCAAAGGGCAATTAGAGCAAGCAAATAAGTAATGGAAAGACAACAAAATTTTGGAAATGTAATTAAATACTTACTAATGCTCTAAAATTGTTCTCTCATCAGCAACTAGTTCTTTGTAGAGGGATTCTGGCCATATTAATTTTATTTAAAAATCTGTTCACTAATCTATCCCCTAATGTTAACATTATCCAGTTCATTAACATCTACATTTACCATATGACAGATGACTTAAGTTACCAAAAATAATGCATTTCAACTTTTCACAGAAAAGAGCTTTTCTGAAGTACTGAATAACAATGATCATTTCCATCATTCTCGTGCACTTTGAATAATTCCTACACCAAAGAAAGAAACCATTATAATAATAATGAAATTTAAAAATACAGCATACAACCACTCATTTGGAATGGTTAAGGTCTTGGTTACTGTTATTTTTCTACTTTTCAGAAAATACACTGTTCACACATAGCTGTGTGATCTGGTGTATCTTCTCGGCAGGCAGGGGCTCTGTGCGTCCTGATTAGGGATGCTCCAGAAACAGACCACAAGCACCCGGCGAGGCAGAAGACAAGTACATGCAAATTCATAATGCATGCACCTCTCATGCACTCTCACAGATTTATTTTAAATAATTCCCCATGAATATGGAAGACGCGTCCCTTTGGACCCACCAGAGGCTGAGAAGCTGCGAGACAGGAGGCGGCCCTTTTCCCTCGGAAGCTGCGAGCAGCTCCGTGGTTGAACAGGGCTCTCGTGGGTGCATGGTGGAAGGCGAGAGCTTGCGTCCCAGCCCCGGGCTGCCTGGCAGCAGGCAGCGGGTGCCCGGCAGGGTGGGAAGGCAGAGCCCGGCACGCCGGCTGCTCTGCAGCAAGCCCCTTGGCGGGCAGGCTGCCTGCAGAAGCGTGCCCCCCAGGGACTAGGGGGAGCAGGGGTCACCCTGCTGCCCACCCAGGAGCAGCACTCGCACAGGGAGCCCGCGGAGGCTGCTTCACCCTAACCTCACCCTCCTGCACCGTGCCGCAGCCCACCGCAGGCAAACCCCACCAGCAGTAAAAGCAATGGGGCTCTGTGATTTTTTTTCCCGAAAGGACAGTGCACAAAATCACTCTTTCTCCAAACCCAGGGAACACGTGAAACCCTGCAAGTGTCAAGGTGGCGGGCTTTGGTCGTTTCCGCAGAGCAAAGTTCAGTGCGTCCCAAGACCCTTTATTCTGACTTGCACCACCCCCGGAGGACAGCTCTGCTTCACAGCCAGCCTGAGCTGCCTTCAGAAGTGACTCAGCAGAGGTCACTCTACAGAAAGGTCAGCTCTACATCATTGGGGTGTGTATCTCACAGAGGGAGAGATGCAAAAGAGCCAAAGATATGTGTGCTCTGAAAGGCTTGTTTAATGGAGAGGGCTACTCTTTTTTTCTTATATTTCCCCCTCTCTTCTTTCCCTGCATCACCCATGTCAGAGACAGGAAAAAAAAAAGGAGCCTCTGTCCTTTCAAGAAATGAATTCTCTCTTTGTCTTTTCCATTAATTTTGCATCTGAGAAGGATTCCACTGTTTTTCTGCTAACTCTTTCTCTCTAGCTTCCTGTAATGTCTCTTGACTGAAGGATAGTGAGACAGTTCAGTTAACTGAATCAAATGATAAACAAAACCAAGTCTAATACTAACACCTTTGCTTTTGAAGAAGGGAAATATGAGAAATTTTTCAAAAATGTTTTTTGAACTGAGCTTGATAGAGTGCTCGAAGATGTGAATTGACTTGAACACACAGATTTAAACCTCTGCGTTACTCCATCGTAGTCCTTACTCTTGAACAAGGGGAGTGGAAAAAAGGTTAAAATACAAATTGAGAATTTATTTGGCAATTACCATCATAAGTTTCTGACTCCATGACCAGAACTTTGAAGAGACTTAGAGAAAGAAAGCGGAGGCAAGAGGGTAAACAAAAACCAAAAACACAAAAACCCCAACAACAAGTGGGATGGCACAGGTAAAAGCCAGGGAGTAGCGCAAATAAGTGTCCTAAGAAACAGAAGAAGAGGCCATTTATACTTGCAAGTCATATTGAAGGAAAATATAGTCAAGAGGTTAACAGTGTCACCAGGGCCAAGAGTAAGTGCTAAGCAGGACACCAAGTTTGGACTTTGCTTGGGGAGAGGGAGCGTGAGAAGGTGGTTTGCTCTTTGGTCAAAGAGCCTTGTGGTGCTCTGTACAAACAAGCTTATGCAGGTGTGCTCAGCTCTGACAGTACAGCTATTCATTCTGAATGAAAGAAATGGCAAAATAAAGGATTAACAAGCTGTACACTGATCTTTTCTCCTTCTCATTCTTCTTGCTCCTAAAAAATCACCAAACAGTCCAACATAAAAAATCCCCACCATTCTACTAATAGTTTGAGCCAACTTCTTGTAACAAGACTGTAACTGTATTACTGTATTACTGCTCTGCTTAACAGCTAAAGTAGTAGTAAAATCCTGAGACACTTTGACAGAATGAGTGTCTCCTCTTTAATTTTTAACATATTCTCTTTCTGAAAGCCTTTTAGTATTTAGCTCTTTAATGACACTCTCCCTTGACAGTCTTGCACTTAAAGCAGTTAATCAAAGCACGTGAAAGCAGTTAATCAAAGCATGTGACACATTTAAATTGTAAGTTCTTGTGCTCTAAAACTGCCGTGCATAATGAGCCTAATATGCTCCATAAATATACGTACAACACCTAAGTTAAAAGAAGTGTTTAGATCGATGACCATAGAAAAAGTTAGGAATATTAGAAGTGAGGCTTTGGTACTTAAGACATAAGAAATAAAGCAAATAGGACAAAAGGAATAAGAAATAAGGCAAAACAACTGAAAAGATGACAAAATGGAAGTTGACAATGCCTCAGAACAGATTAATTTCATACAATACATAATAAGCAACATCCAAAATAGATTTTTTTAAAACCGTAACAAATTTAGATGAGAAAGGTTTCGAGGAAGGCTTCAATGGATGGAAAAAGGTTTTGCAGAAAACATGTCAAGACAATTAACTAGAAAACACAAGATGCTTATTTATTTGGAATGAATGTGCCAAAATAAGTATATCATTTTTTTTTCTGCCAGGAGAATACTCTGCTGAGTCACTTCTGAAGGCAGCTCAGGCTGGCTGTGAAGCAGAGCTGTCCTCCGGGGGTGGTGCAAGTCAGAATAAAGGGTCTTGGGACGCACTGAACTTTGCTCTGCGGAAACGACCAAAGCCCGCCACCTTGACACTTGCAGGGTTTCACGTGTTCCCTGGGTTTGGAGAAAGAGTGATTTTGTGCACTGTCCTTTCGGGAAAAAAAATCACAGAGCCCCATTGCTTTTACTGCTGGTGGGGTTTGCCTGCGGTGGGCTGCGGCACGGTGCAGGAGGGTGAGGTTAGGGTGAAGCAGCCTCCGCGGGCTCCCTGTGCGAGTGCTGCTCCTGGGTGGGCAGCAGGGTGACCCCTGCTCCCCCTAGTCCCTGGGGGGCACGCTTCTGCAGGCAGCCTGCCCGCCAAGGGGCTTGCTGCAGAGCAGCCGGCGTGCCGGGCTCTGCCTTCCCACCCTGCCGGGCACCCGCTGCCTGCTGCCAGGCAGCCCGGGGCTGGGACGCAAGCTCTCGCCTTCCACCATGCACCCACGAGAGCCCTGTTCAACCACGGAGCTGCTCGCAGCTTCCGAGGGAAAAGGGCCGCCTCCTGTCTCGCAGCTTCTCAGCCTCTGGTGGGTCCAAAGGGACGCGTCTTCCATATTCATGGGGAATTATTTAAAATAAATCTGTGAGAGTGCATGAGAGGTGCATGCATTATGAATTTGCATGTACTTGTCTTCTGCCTCGCCGGGTGCTTGTGGTCTGTTTCTGGAGCATCCCTAATCAGGACGCACAGAGCCCCTGCCTGCCGAGAAAGCATCATGGTATTTTCATTTGCTGCTCTCCTACAGGCTAGTCAAGCTATTTCTTTCCACTTGTCAATTGCAAAACTGGATATTTTGGTACTGAATTCAACAGAGTCCACACTGCAACGAATCAACAACAACTTTTTTATATATAAATCTGTAGTTCATATTTGAGTGCTTATTTTCAGTTTTAGATTCACCTGTGTTTGAACATATTTTCACTGAAACACATACTGTCTTTTTACAGTCTATGTAATGATGATTTGCCACATCCCCAAAAAGCTTTTCGAAAATGTTATAGCATTTTAACTTTTTAAAGTTTTAATTCCAGTTTGATGGAGTTTAACTTCTTGTTTTGACTAACACTAGAAATTTACTTACTCCTGCAATGTTGACAGAAGGCAAAAGTATACATTTGTTATCCTAAAAAATGTACATACTTTTTCTGTACAGCTTTGATAACTTGATTGCCACAGTGCTTCCCATAAAACTAATTTGATTCTACTGGAAACTTAATTCTCATTAAAATTTCTCATAAAAACCATCTGGCACTTTGAAAAAATTGAAGATTGAAATTTTGAAACTTGCTTTTTTTTTAATAAACATTCCTCATGAGACCAATGGAAAATACACTGCGGGTATTTGTGTTCTAGAAGTAGTTTTCTAGATATGCTCATTAGCAAACCCCACACACAAAAGAAAACAGTCAACATGTTTGCACCAGAACAGGAATAAGTTATCCATTAGCAGGCTGTAATGGCTGCTAATGGGAAACTCTATACACCTCCATTCTCTCCTGCCCCTTCTAGAGTTTCTGGCTGTCCTGACTAGCTGCTATCCAGTGCCACACACTGCACGGAGTCGTATTACTATTCTACTGGTACTGGGCTGCATTCAGCTTTAACAGTCTTGACTGAAAAAAAAACAAAAAAGCCCTTCCATGGGAAGGGAATGGCTCTAACAGAGCCAGGCAGCAGAGGGGGATGAAAAGGACGTATCTGTCACAGCTCCGAGCTGCTCTTCACCCTCTAACTAGTGCTGCCTGCCCCCTCACCCCCATGCTCACAGCAAGGGTGCCTCATTCAGCTGTCAATCAATTCCTGAATCACTGCAGATTCCAGCCCTGCATATTCAGATAAACCAGAATCAGAGCCAGGTTTTTTTTGAAGAATGATACCCCTGCTCACAAACACACAAGGCAAGTGCTGACTCCAAATAACAATGCACAAAATAAAAATTGAAAGCATTAAAGCAACCTTTAAACTGCTAATTCAGCCTCGTGCATGTATGTACTCTGTCAGTGTTACTACCAATTTTTCCCCCTTACTCAACTCACATAGGATTATTGTTGTCTTCTCCTTGGCATCATTCCTCATTCCTGGCTGCTGGTCTGGAGCTCCTTAATTAGATCTACCTACCATGTCATGTTTTTTTTTTCCTGTTTTCCCTAACCTCTTCCCAGTTCCCTGTCCTTTCCTTCCACCTGTCTCTTTCCAGATAGCACTCTCCATGCTCATACTCCCTTGCCACATACATTGTCACTCCCCTCAGCCTGTCATACCCACTGGCTCCAGAGTATTCCTTGAACTCCCCGTGCACTGAATCACAGGCCCTTCCCCCCCTCTTTAATTTGACCCTTCTCCAATCCACTTCTTCACTCCTTCCCGCCAGTTTGGCCCTTGTCCCCACATGAATCAAGCCAGGGAATTTCTCCACGGCGTTGTATTGTGGGACAGGTAATGCAGAAACACATCTGACAGCTCCTGATGCAAGAAAATTGTTTTCAGTTGTGGTGCCCAAACTCAAGCACCAGAAACACCAGTTACACAGGTGATGAGGGGCCACTGGCACCTAATAGGAATGGTAAGAGATAGCATCCTTACAGGATTTAACTGATAAAGTTTGAGGAAATCTCTCCCGAGAGAGATATTTATTTCAGTGTCACAAATCGGTTTATCGTGGGCATATCTTTAAAAGAAAGAGAACACCACATCTCTGGCATAGTGACCACACAGATAGCAATTATCAAGTCTTCACTTCAAGAGTTTCTCAGACAAAAGTTGTCTGGGTTTCTTTTTCTTTGACAGCCAATTTTTTTTCCTTGTTTCACTATTGGAAATAACTAATCTGTTTTGAATGAAACTCTGTGAAATAACATAACCCATCACAGAGTTCAAAACTTGATGACTGGCAAATCTACAAACAGACCAAGCAACTGCAGGAGTGGTAACAACCCTCTGCCTAGCACCTTCCATTCAGGAAGATCCCACAAGCTTTTCAGACTGAATTTATAGATATTTTCTCAGAGATTTTAATAAAAAGTCAGTATTATTCTGAACTAGTTCTTGGGCATGGAGCTGTAGTGACAACCCAGCTTTCTTACTCTGAAAAAGTAATGCACAAAATATTCTGTGTGGTTTTAAGGGAAACTGTGGCATATTTTAGCTAGTTCTTTTTTTCCCTGTGACCGCCATTCCTTTCCCGTAGTAATTAAACCTTTCAAGTGGTAACTTGATGTTAATCCCAGTGATTCAGACAAGGACACTACTTTCTCACTGCTTACTCTTCACTTGTTCCCTAAAATGATTAGTATATTTTGAAGTGCTTTTATATGCTATGGGAAAACCACATATACGTAAGTACACAGCTTTGCATGTTCACGTACAAGGAATGGTAGGCAGGTCACTGAAGTTCAAACAGTCAACACTCAGTAGCTACTTGGCCATCAATGCTAAATCTGTGCTGAAAGTTTCTAGCATGTGACATTGTAGACAGCCTTCTGAAAAATCTTATTGACCTGTAAAAATTTCAGATATACCACAGTTTTGATTATGCATAGAAAATAAGATTTCACATGCACTGTATATCTTTGAAGATCATCCAGAATTATTTTTCTAAAACTGCATGTATGACCTGTCATGATTAACTTGTAAACTCATCAGTAAAAATAAAATTACAACAATATCTTTATTTTTAATAAAAGTTTAACATATCAAATTATTGGGGAAAGGTGTTTTTAACATGAGGATACAAACAAAAAACTGCTGTATGTTGGCTTTGTAATCTATTCCTACAGAAGGTTTTTGTTGTTTAATATGGAACCTACAAGAGACTGAACATCTTATACATGGTATAATAAGATATTTATGATTATATAGAGAGAGATATATATGAGATATATGTTGATATATATGGTGGCTGCCTACCTGTGCTAACGAAAATATTCCATACACTGGAGAAACAAAAATAAAACAAAAACCTTACTTAATCAGCACTTCTGTAATACATCTCCATGAAGGAGAGTATAAAGAGATAATATATACATGTGCAACATTGGATTAATTTCTTCACTCCCAGGTGATAGGCACATTAGTGATAAACATAGCATAAAGATCTATACACAAACATGGCACACAGAATTTGCAGAACTAGACCCTTCTTTAATCAACATGTCTGTTCATTAACAAAAGTGTTCACAGAGGTGTGAGCAGTTAACCCCTGAATGCTTATAGTCTAAATATTGTGACTGTAATGAAAATGTATCTTTGCAGCATCTTCAGTATCAGACTCAAGGTTAATTAATAAAATGCCTGAGGCATGCTATCTTTTGCTAATGGCGGTGGCTATCTGCTGTACTCCATGAGTCTGATCACATGTCTCAAGCAAGAAGGAAAACAGTTTTTAAAACAGCTTTCTGAATACAGACATGAAATCACAAACATTTTCACATTAGAAAAAAAAATGTCGACTAATACCAGAAGACAAAACAAGTCTGTTTAGAATCCACTGGTGATGTGAAAATAACTCATCTAGCTTTTTCACTCAGAGGGAATTTTTATAGTTAAGAGCAAAAAACTGATCCTGTTTAAATCAATATGAATTTTATTACTGACCTTTGAGGCAGAGGACTTTAGATTAATGCTAGAAATAAAATTTCAAGCCTTCAGCCTAAACTCTGCATAAGGCCAACAATTGCTCACAGTGGAGCTACTGGAGTTGTAAGCTTAATCACCTCTGTTTGGACCCAAGCAATACACAGCTCACAACTCCCTCTCAATAATCTAACAGAGTAAAAACTGATGACGGTAATCAAAGCAAAATAAACTATGAAACTGAAGACTGCTTGTAAAAGGTTTTCTGCTTAAATCACAAGCTTGAAGGTAAGCCACTAGTGTATTGTCAGGAGTCTCCATCAGAGTATCTCCAGTTCTGTTGCTGTTGTACCCTGCCACAGAGCACAAGATAAACCTCAAACAATCATAATTTAAAGTGAATTAATTTTAAAGTACTGGATATGCCCAGTGCAATTCTTTCACTGCAGGCAAATCAGAACATGTTCTGAAGACTAGACTATTAAATTTCAAATAGAAAATCACTACTTTCATTTTTAGCTTGCTTGAAATGTACTTGGTTATATCCATTTTTTGAAGCCAAGATGATTCACCTCTGATCTGTGTTGAATACAAGTCTTTTATCAGCATAACTCTTGTTTACATTAAATACAGCTTACTGTATGATTTGGACATGATCCTATTCACACTGAAATCCAAAGGCAAAAAAAACCCTTTTGTTTGAAGACAGGAGGCTCACATCCTTCAGTTTTGATCTGATTGGTTAAGGATAAAATAATAGGTTTACATAGAGTAAAACTAGCAGTATATTCAGCAGGACTGAATAAAGTAATAGCCCCTAGGTTCCCCCTTGCGCTTTAGTTAAGAGGCACCATTTCTGTAAGTTTTTAAGGCATGCCACTTCATGTGGATGTCAACCATGCCTGTACTCACTCTGCAATGGGCTAGTAAATGAGATATGTCCAGATAGTGCTTCTTGAATTGCTATTATGAAGTCAGTGACACTCATATTCCAGAGTGAAATATTACTAAGCACCCTTCCTTACCACATCAGGACTGTTACATGAGACAACACCCAAAATCAGAATCTCAGAATGTGTAAACCTCTCAATGTACACAGTTACAATGTATACCTAAAATTATTGTAAAAAAAACCTGTATTTCTTTAAACATTGAGGAGGCTGTTTTATTATTTAAAGCAGCCCACAAAATACTAATGCTTTCCAGCCAGGGTGAGTTCTGAAACTTCATTCCATGAAGCTAATAAAAGCAGGACAGATAGTAAGACTGCAAGCAGACTGCCTTCCCACTGAAAGGTGCAGTTCTACATGAGTCAAAACCTCCCAGATAAGTTTCAGTAAAATTCTTCCACCATAAAAGGCTAAACCAAACATTTTACTCCCTAACAGGTGTTAGCCCAGTGTCCACCTACACCACAGTAAAGATACATCCCAGCACTATTTCTCCCAGGCTCTGCTCCCAAGCCACCGTGATCCACCACAATGCCTCAGCCACAAAAAAAAGGACCAAGGCACTCATTTATCTGCCCTGTAAACTCCATCTTACATTTTTGTGCAATACAAATACCCACAAAACAAATGTCCTCAAGGGCAATCTCACTGAACTTGCCAGTTGTACCAAATCTAGCCACTGCTCGCTCAGACGCCGAAGGTGCCACACATCCCCTTCCCTGTGCTGAAGAGATGACAGACGCCAGCCTACACAGCTGCTCCTACTCCACTGAGCTGCTCTTGGGAGCGTAAGTCGCCTGGTTTCACTGAAAATAAACCAGGCTAGCACAGATCTCTCAGGTAAACTGTACAAATCTAACAGGTTTTGGCTTACCATAGCCTGCTGATGTCTCTGTCAGAAACCTGCTGGGAATTTTAGGCTATAGGTATCTAATCAGTACTAAAATGAACAAGTCCCCCAAGCTGTGGAAGTTACACTGGGGCAGTGATCAGTTATCCCAGCCCTGTTATCCACAGGCCTCCAAGGCACTTGGCGTATCCAGTTATGCAAAGCACATGAGATCTTAGCAGAAAGTTGGCCAACTCCTAGACAGAGTTTTGCTGTTAAAAAACAAGACTTAGATCTAGCTTGGGCCTGGGAGGAATAGCACACTATGCCAGTGATGTACAAGTCACTCATCCAGTTACTAAGAAGGAGTTCATTACCTAATGTCAGTGGCTTTGACACTTCTAAGGCCAAGCCTGGACCTGCTGCCATGCAACAACCCACAAAAGGCAGCGATGGCTCTCTTTCATGGATGAGTGGACAATACTATTGCAGTATCTTCCCTGTATTCTAATCCAAATTTAAAAAAAAAAAAAAATCTCATTGATAGAAGGATGATCGAAGATCATCCAGGTTAACTAACAAAATATGGGAAATACACAAGTTGGACACTGAAGGTTTGGCTTGTCCTAGGCACACTCATAGACGTTCTCCCAGAATGCAGAAGTTTCACTTTTTTACATTCAAACTGTTCACATCTATGCACTTTAGAGCTGCATGAAGGCTTTTATAAACTCAGCTATTAAGTGGCTATCACTCCCTGCCATGAGAGCAAAAACTTCTCTTGAGAACGCTGTGAAGAAAAGCGGCACTGACACCATGCTTTGAAGACATTATCAAAGCCTGAAATAGCTGCTGATGTTTCCTTGAGAAAGGGAATTGATGGATTTGGGGATGTCACATTTTGGCACAGAAGCAGCACAGTATGATAATCAAGTGCAGACAATGGAAAGCAAGTAAAATAAGAGGAAGCATCATCTCCACTTGCACAGCTACACTGAGAACAGTCCATCCAGGCTGCTGGCCTCAGAGGCCAAGATACATATTTTGCTCAATTCAGAATTGCTGGTTTTGACAAGTTCACAATTTTGAAGCAGAAATAACATTTGACTCTACTGTCTTGCTAAACAAAGGGAACTCACCTGTTGTCCTGTTCAGAGTTGCAGTAACCCAAACAACAATAGAGCTTTCAGCTTAGGTAGGGCGACAATTATCACTTAGGCCAAATTATTTGATTAACACTGGAGGTGAGAGGGGCAGTTTCTCATTACTATATACCTGAGGTAACACTTTAACATATGCCCTTTATGTCACTTTGCATTAGTCTGTCATTACAGGATTAAATCTTGATTTAAAAAAAAAAAAAAACCCACAACAATTAGCAAGAACAAAAATATTGCACGTTCATCCTGAAACCAAAGTACACTTAGCACTAAAGGTAAGAAAGCAAGAGTATGTTTATATTCAAAGACTGAGATGTTTGCACATTTGTACCGACTTCCTTTTGTCCGCATGTGTTTTTAGTATAATTATTAAAGCTCCTCCTGAACTGATAGGAAAGCCTTCTCTGGACTCCTTTCCTCAGTACCTCAGTAAGAATCAAAATTTTTCCATTTTCACCTCCACATTTACAAGCATGATCATTCTTCCTTTCTGTAATAAACAAAATGCTACTCACCAAAGCATTTATTTGCGTTCTCACTGGCCCTTTCTTATTTTTTGGCATAAATCCACTTAAGTCAATAGAGCTGAGCTATGTCAGAGGAGGATTCAGCCCTTTCTTCCTAGACATAATATCATCACCCAATACCAAGATCCAAGTAGCTAAAATAGGTTTATTACCCAATTATACTGAGGAAGACTACCCTTCAAATATGCACCAGTGAACCTTAGGTTCACTATGCAACTGCTTCTTTCAGGTTAGAAGAAAAAAAAAAATTATACTCCTGGTAATGAAACCCAATTCCAAGTTCATTCCTTAAGGATCATAAATATATTACCACAGATTAACCGAACAATGGCTAAAGAAAAATCCCCATCTGTTTAAATTTATTAGTGCAACAAGTCCTTAGAGAGTCAAGGCTCTCCAGTGTCTTCAGCTGATACAGATTAGAATAGCTTCAGTTAGGTCCACAGGGCAATTCACAACACCTGAAAACACCCCATGTTCAAACAACTGTTACAAAGCAGTTGGCTATATTGTTCCAGGTGACAAATCTAAAGGAAATGTTTGAATAGCTTAAATGCACAGCTGCTGAAAAGTCAAAAACACTGTTGGTATACCAATCAGGAGAATACTGTAAGCCTTGCTGTGTTCTTTTATACAATATTTGCTCTCAGATCTGTCATGACAGAGGAAAGGCATATAACTCCACTGTCAAAACCAAGTGGCATAACTAGGCTTCAAAATATTTCACTGTTTGACAAGCCAACTGGTGACATAGCCGTTTTGACAGCAGACACTCAACTCATTGTGTCCTAATGCTGCATTCACTGCACAAACAAGATACTACTCAAAAAAATGTATTTCACAGAAGCATTTAAACAGATAACATTTACCAGATTAAGCACTAATTTGAGACTTAACGAACTTAGACTGAACAGTCAAAGATTTCTGTTTTATGGAAAAGGCTATTTTGCTGCCAAATTTTTCCAGTAATTTACTTGAGAAACAGATGCCTCATTAAAAATAACAAGCAGAGTAGGTTGCCACTAGAAGTATGAAGAGGACAAATATCTTTGTCCAAGTCATTTTATAGATATTTTAATACTTTTTTTTGCCTGCATTCATAAGCCAGATCTGAAATAGCTAAGATTGGTTGCAATCAATCTGGCATATTCACACCTCTACCATTCTGGGAGAGTTCTAGGCTCATTAGGATCAGAAGTTACATATCGAAAGTCTTGATAATTTATTATCATCATAATTTGGACAGAGATAAAATACTGATTTTTTTGCATATTACATATGGGCAGGCATGAGAAAATTGATGTCTATTCCTCGCTCTGTACTGGCTGCCTGTGTTACATCACATTAATTAAGCCTCCCCTTCTGTAAAAATGGGTTGTGAGTCTGGCATCCCTACCGTACAAAACTTAGAATAATTTTGAAGAAAACAATTGTTAAAGCTACACAGGTAAACAGGATGCAATAAGACACATTTCTGCTGGTTGTAGGCTGTTCTAATATACTAAGGAACTACCTATCGTTGCTGAGAAGTGATCTTCAAGAAAACACAATACAGTATGTCTCACCAGTCTGAGCTTCAGTAAAATATCTGGTTTGGTATCACATGAGACATTATTAATTAAATTGGGTAAAGTATAATTTAGTAGAGGAACTGTAAAACAGACAGGCTGGCTAAAGAAAAATGACAGCAGATTTTTCATTTTTTAAAGCAACATTACCAAAACACGTTCCTCTAAGGTTGAAGGTGGAACATACACCACTTAGCATTTTTTGCATTTCTGCAGTTAATACAAATGCCAGTCTAAAATTAAGAAGTACAAAGGAAGAGGATAGACACGCCTTAGAGAAAGAAAACTATCTGGAGGACAGGATCAATAGAAATGAAATTAAATTCAACCAGACAAAATTGCAAGTATTTGCTCTTACAGGACCAAAACTGTACATTTCTGCTACAGCTGGAATGTCACTAAGCAGAAATAAATGGGGTACAGAGGACAAAGGTGTATTAATCAAACACAACACCACTATCACGTGTCATGAACAGCCCAAGTTAGCGGTTTACAAGATGGTCTGATGCAGCTTCAGCAAAGGTGCGATTCACCAACTTTTTGACATTCACCTGAAGGGCAGAGTGCTGTGCAGTGTTCTGGCACTGCAGCCACACAGGTTACCACACCAATGGGAACCAGCACGCCTTCCGAGTTTTCCACTCAACTTGAAGTTTCTTTCACACTACACTAGTGTTAAAGTAAAAGTAAGGAATGTTTGCAGTCTTACGGTCATAAATTAAACAAAGATCCCTGGTAGGTTAGAGACAAAAGAAAATGACCGTAAGTTCACCCAGGTTCTGTACAAAGATAAACTGGGATGAAGTTCTGCAGAGGGCCACAAAGGTGGCTAGGGGGCTGCAGCACGTGAACATACAACAAGAGTCTAGGAGAACTTGTTTGTCTACATTGTAGAGAAGAAAGAAGTCAAAGGAGGATGTAGTTGCAGTCAGAAATGACAGAGACAGACTCTCAAAGATGCACGGTAAGAAAAGGAAACAATCACAAGATGCAGTATGGGAAATTCCTTACTGGAGAGCGAGTAATTGCAGCAACAGGTTGCCCACAGGTTACAGAGCCTCTGCCATTAGAGACAGTCAAAGCTCATCTGGGAAAGGTCCTGAGCAATCTGCTTTAACTTGGAAGGCAGCTAGACCACATGATCTCCAGAGGTTCTTTCCAACTTAAATGATCCTATCAGATAACTTAACAGCCATGCATTACACAATCTACAGTAAAGAGTAATGCTGCATCACTTTACTTGCATTTGGCTGAAATTAAACTTGAGCACAAATTCATGCAAACAGAAGCCTGGGGTAAGGATGCCCCTATCCCTGGCTTTAAGGGATAAGAAGAGGTGAGAAACCTCTTCTTCATACAGCAAATACTAATAGAAATGTATATATCTGGTATCACTATAAACACTGGGGGAAAAAAAAAAAACATTCAAAAGTGGTCTGCGAAACTCCCAACTCCTAACAGCCTGTATAGACATCAGTCAATAGGCATTATCAGTACTTTTTTATTGAAATGTTTAAAAACAGTACACTTACTGTTCCAAGACAATAAAATATTATGTAGCCAATTGCTATTCACTTTGAAAATATATTCTGAAATTATAAATACACAAACTGAAAAATACTTTTATTAAAGGGTGTTAATTCACAGTGCACACACTCATAAAGACTACCCCCTCAAAAACATTTTATGTTCATTTTTATATTGCTTATGTTTATATGAAAGGAAAGCTAGAGTTCAAAAAAGTTATCCAAAGCTCTTAGATATTAACTACAACTCTTAGCTACAGTGAAATATTAAGCAAGTCTGCTTAACTTTAAAAGCAAACACAGCAAAAGATAGGTTATACATAAAGTCAATCATACCATTAATCTCTCTCTACCTTTAGCACAATTTGCAGAAATGTTACCTCTGAGGAGTTTCTAAAGACAATAGTTAGAAAACTCTAGGCTAGCAATACTTGTCAGGATTTCCTCTAAATAATTATTAACAGAAGTCTCTTAGTTCAAGCAGCCTACTTTCAATAAATTACCTTGCTGCTAACAGGTCCACATTGCAACAATGGCACAAGCATCTCAGTGACCCACGTAGAAGCCATTTCAAGCACAGTATGATCTGATAGCTTAGCATTAATTATAACATAGATGACTGACTTTGCAATTCTTACGTTTACTTTTGTCTTTCATGTTTTTATTCAACCAATTTAGTTATACATACTACTATGAACTATTACTGTTGAAAAGAGAAAAGTGTTTGGACAGCTTAAATAGGGCTAGCTATAATCACTTCTATTGTAACAGAACAATGTTTTGACTTTCCTCTGGGAAAGGCAATGCAACACTGAATTTGCTTACATATACTAACTTGATGAGGAAAGCAAACCAGTCCCAACAGAAACTGAAATCAATCTTTCACTCTTCAGTAATTACTGATCATGAACTGGCAAAAATTAAAAGAGAGCCATGCCATTATATACAATAGATATGTCAGAACTTAGCACTGAACTATAGCTGTTAATGGTGTAATTTCTGCCATCTGTGACACAGAGCCAAATTTGCTACGTTTTGGAAACATTCTGTTGAGAAAGAAAAACATCTTTCTTACATGTAACTTTCGTTAAAAGACATAGACAGTTTTCTTACTGTAGCCTTATAGCTCAAGCATTTCACAGCCAAATCTATGGATACATCAATTTTTCTTCTTACAGGTAACATTATTATAAATCATCCAGCCACCAAGCCAGCAAACATGAAATTGCTACTCTACCCTTAATTGGTTTAGTGGTGGCCTTGGTAATGTTAGGGTAATGGTTGGACTGCATGATCTTAAAGGTCTTTTCCAACCTAAATGATTCTCTGATTCTATGATTATTCTTCATCCCTCGTTTATATATGTAAATGAGAAAGACAGTATCTGAAAAATACTAAGTTGAATACCAAATCCCAAGTATCTTCATCTGATTTTTTTTTCTTTTCCTTTCTTTTCCTAAGGAAGAAACAAGTGCTATCTGCCTGCAAAACTCAGGCAGACCATATAGCATCCTCACACTTCAAAAGTCATCTCCAAAATAACACTTGAGAGTAATCTAATTATTTCTAAAATTTTTAAGCCCAAATTTGTTAAAAGCTGATTGTTCCAAAAGCAGGTCATGTTTCTTAGTTTTAACAAGCAAGGTAATTTTAAAGTCCTGGCTCAGCTAGCCTGTGCTAGGTACCATCACAACTGTGTAAGTTTAACATTTAAAAGGAAAGTTTCTTTCAAGCCAGTGTACTTCTTAAAACTTAATACTTATACCCTTCATGACCGAAATCATCAAGCTAATCTCCCAGGGTGAAATACTATTTCATAACCTCTTTCATAACTTCTGCTATATAGGCAGCTAGCTAACTGATGCCTTCATCAGGTTACACCTGTACACTGGTTTAAATAGGTGCAATCAATTAGCATGTAAGACATTTATGTTAATAATGCACAAGAAAAGATATTTATCTTACTGGTCCTTCATTTTCTTATCTTTATAAAGCTGTTAGAAGGAAAATAAATTAAGTCAAAATTTCAGCCCAAATCTGTGGTACTGCAGCCCCAGGCACTACTTTGGAAAAGAATATTGAGATAATTGGACCCCACACAGATATGACAGCAAATCTTGATTTAAAGCTGTTGCATTAGGCGTTGGTCCAATTCCTCCATAAAATAGGAGAACTGAATCAGGTCTCAATCCACAAATTATGCAGTGGATGAGAAGGTTGTCTGTTCGTTGAAATCACACCATTTTCCATGGACATGTTCCACAAAAGCAACAGGTTTTAAACATGGGAACTTATTTCCAGATGTTTCAAATCACCCAGCTTAAAAGTACAGAAAACTGGCGTCAACAAGGACTGTTAACATCGTTGGCTCATTCCTCCGTATGATAACATACCTAATTATTCAGGTGCTATTGTCTCGTTTAGACCTCCTGAATTCTTTGAAAGCCAGCCCACAAGGTCTACGAGACAGACACATCTCAGTGGCGTCTCAGGATGGACGAGTCCTCCATGTTCTCCATCCAGATCATATGATACTGGCAGGCCACAGAGCTACCTTGAGGCTGAGTAATACGCAGCAAACTTCTGCAAGCTTGAGAAGGCCATGGCCAGGCACCAGTGCCTGCCAGTTGCCTCTGGCATGGGAAGTTGCAGAGCTGTTAATGTGTGGGATGCCAGCATCCCAGCAGAGGAGTTTGTTACAAGCAAGGAAAGAGCAATTCTCATGATTAGCATGTAAAATCTGGCAAGTTTGACTTCAGCCAGTGCTTGCATCATCCATCCAGAAGGACAGGTGAATCAATCCTCTGGCCATCCTAGCCAGAGATAACTCATTGAAATAAAAAGACATAACACGAGGTTCCAGGACCCAGTTAACAGGTATTTCAATTAGAAACTTTCAGCTTCTTTGAGAAAAAGATAAACATTACTTGAAGTCCAATCCAATTTCATTCCTAATTTGCTGGCCTTTAACCAGCACAACAGTACTTTAAACAGAAACAAAATCTTGACTGTGTTTGAAACCAAAGCCACAACACTAGGTCTCATTCTGCTACTCAGTCTCTGGGAGTGCATTTGAAAATACAGTCTCCGCTCTGAGATACGATATAAATGGTATTAGTTAAAGAAGATACAAAAAGAAATCATACTGCTCTGTGGAGCATGAAACAAGTGAGTTTCACAAGTGCATATATCACAAACCTCGTGGAAAGACCTGGAGATGTCTTCATGCCTGCTACTCGCTATCCATACAGTAATAATAAAAGTAATATTTTTCACTATAAATTATTAGTAACACTTTGGTAGCAGAACAGATCTCAACATCTGCACTTTACTTAAGCCCACTGAAAAATTTGATTGTACTAGAAAGAAGCTTCAACAGAAGACAATAAAGGGTACACAGCTGAACAGGTGACTTCTGTGATCCCACAACTACTATGACATTAAATAACAGGGAAAAAACCACATGCTTCTACAGACAGGCTAATGAAGCACACAGAGGACATACTTTTTACAGCCCACCATGACACATCTGTGCCTGTTAATTCAAATGCAGTAAATAAAGATATAGCGAAGAAGTAAGCCTATGCGGGGCACAAAATTAGGGAAGAAGAAAGCAAAAATAAGATTAAGAGCTGATGGGTCAAGATAAGGACAGAGAGATTGCTCATTGGTTACTGTCACGGGCAAAACAGACTGAACTTGGGGAAAAGTGATTGCATTTATTGCCACTTAAAAATAAGAGTCGGTTGGTGAGAAACAAAGACAAGACTTAACACACCACCTCCCTCTTCTTCCCAGGTTCAACTTCACTTCATTTCCGACTCCTCTGCCTCCTCCTCTCCCCAAGCAGTGCAGAGGGATAGGGAATAGGGGTTGTGATCGGTCCACAGCAGCAACTCTCTGCGGCTCCTTCCTTTCCACTTTCCCCGTCCTCCCCACACAGAGGCCACCCCTGCAGACCCCTGCTACAAAAAACTTGCCATGTAACCACAATACAATTGTGTAAATATGTAACAGAATAAGCTTTTGGGAGTCTGATGATACTGTTCAATAAGGATATGATTCTGGAGGATGGGAGGGAGGAAGGCTTTGTTTGGAGGTTTCATAACATTTCAGCTCTAGCACCACAGATGTCATATGTAACATTTCCTTCCCCAACACAATTAACCACAGCCAGGAGGAAAAAAAATTAAAAATCAGCAATTTCTTTTGTATAAAATAAATGGGCATTATGATAGGGATCTGTTTTTCCCCCACATGCACTCAAAATTAGGAGCCTGTTATAACAGCAACACTGTACTGGACAGCGCTAGCGGTTATAAGAAGTAAATTTACCCTAGCCAATGTTAAAAAGTAACACTATAAAAAAGATACTAGTAATACAAGTAAATAAAAAGGGGGCAAATTATAAATCCAAAAATATAGTTTTTAGTAGAGAACTGTCTTCCAGTTTCAGGCAGGGTATTGCAACAGTTTATCTACGACCTGTAAGATAACATAAAACCACCCTAGTAAAATTTGTAGACGTCCCAAAAACTACTGAAGTGACAAATAGCGAGACAAGCCAGTTATTTGCGAAAATAACCTGAGTCATGCATTCTAACAACTGTAAAGGGCAAGATCATCTATAACAAAAAAATTATGCCAATTTCATGAAGTACGGTTTCTGTCCTGGAAAGCTGCAGCTCTGAATGGGACTTGGGCACCACCATGAATAAGCAAGTGAACGTGAGATCACAGTGATGTAGTTAAGTGAGGGCAGGGGGAGAATACAACAGCCGTATGAACAGAAAAGTATCCTGGTAAGAAGGCAGCAACATTTTCATATAATCGAAGTATAGATGCAAAGAACTAGCTATGTTTCTTCAAGAAATTAAAAATGGTTCAGACTGGGGTTTAAAAAACAGAGAAACTCTGGAAAGCTTGTCATTTGAGAAGGGGCAAAAGAAACTTGAAATATTCAATCAGAAAGAGATTAAAAGGCTGACTTAGTCAGTGCCTCCCAGTATCAACACAAGGAAGGTATCTGACAGCTTTCTAACAACAAAAGACAGAGTAAGGTCAAATGGGTGAAAGATACCAACACAAATTTACATTAAACATTAAAAAAAATTAACAGTCACAATAATAAACATGTAGAACCACCTAACATGTGATACAGTAATTGTTAATTTGAAACATCACATTCTCATCACTGCCTTTTTAAAAATTGAGCACAAATTACTGGAGAGACGGTACTGCATATATTTAAATTATCACCAGGTAATGAGGACAGAATGGCTTCTGGGTCAGGACTGCTAACAGAATGTCACCCTAAAATGACGGATGCACTTACTGTAGTTACTGATTGCAGCTCCAGTGAAGGACATATGGCTGTCTACAAATACATCAGAAGCACATATATTCCAAAGCCTGGACACTTGATTCACGCATTCATCTTTCCAGTTTCCTCAGAGCATTCATCTGCCTCACCAGTTGCCAGCACCAGTAACAATAAACCTTCTGACTTCTTGTTCTGCTAACGGACATCAACTACACGAGCTGCAAAACATTCTTTGTTTGAGGGCATTTCCCAGGGTACCTTTTCTACCAGTAGGTATCATGCTCCACACCTACCAAGATAAATGGCTTTCACCATGCACTAGGTATTACTTCCCTTCGCCTATTTCTTACCACTCCGCTTGCACACAAGGTGGTCTCCCTTTGCCCTTGCCCACATCCCTGCATCCTCTCCCACCTGCTCTCCACTGACAAGGGAACACAGCAGACCCTCCTGAAGCCTCCACTCCTACCCAGTGCTGTGCTGCAACACGTGCCCGCTTCTCCCCTGCTACGCTCAGCTTATAAATGTTTACACGAAGCCTTATTTGCTCATGGTAGGGGAAGACCTGGCTATCGAATGAGTTTATGTGGGTGCAGGTACATTGAAGAACTGGAGTAGAACTGGAAAAGAATAGAGGTAAGGGCAGAAATAATGGATATATGCATGCTCTGTCAAACACATCATTAGCCAAAGCAGACCTCAACAGTTCTGTTTCTTCTAGATTAAGACCCATTTCACTCACATGACTGTGGACATCCTATATCACTGCTCATTCCTAATGCCCTCTTTGTGGTGTGAGCAGAAGGGCTTATTGCCAGTCACACTCCCCATGCTTCTCCTGAATAGCAATTCTAAGGATCCACAGGCACATTACCATGAAATTGAATGAACAAATTATGTACCATGAGGGGAGGAAGGGTACAATCTTGAAGCCAAAGACTTCTGTGGTGGAGGAGTTAATTTATTTTTTCTGTCCAGAAGGGGCAAAAAGGCACTACTGGCTGGGAAAACTGTACTTGCCCTAGGTCAAAGCATTGGCCTTGGTGGTGCTCACTGCATCAGGCAGCAGCAGAACCTACAGAAACTTCTGTGGGTCTCTTCCTGAGAAAGGTTAAGCTAAATTTTACATGAAACATACCACCCATTGTGCTTTATGTCATAGCTATATTACATAATATCATACAAAGAATATGGATGATTACTGAGTAATGATTACTGAGACCTCACCTGGAGCACTGTGTCCAGCCCTGGAGCCCTCAGCACAAGAAGGGCATGGACCTGTTGGGGCGGGTCCAGAGGAGGGCCACAAAAATGACCCGCGGGCTGGAGCACCTCTCCTACGAGGACAGGCTGAGATGGGGTTGTTCAGCCTGGAGAAGAGAAGGCGGTGAGGAGACCTTATTGCAGCCTTTCAGTACTTAAAGGGGGGCCTACAGGAAGGATGGGGAGAATCTTTTTAGCAAGGCCTGTTGTGACAGAACAAGGAATAATGGATTTAAACTAAAGAAGAATAGATTTCGACTAGATATAAGAAAGAATTTTTTTTACAATGAGGGTGGTGAAGCAGTGGAACAGGTTGCCCAGAGAGGTAGTGGAGGCCCCATCCCTGGCAACATTCGAGGTCAGGTTGGACGGGGCTCTGAGCAACCTGATCTGGTTGAAGCTGTCCCTGCTCACTGCAGGGGGGTTGGGCTAGATGATCTCTAAAGGTCCCTTCCAGCCCAAAGCATTCTATGATTCTATAAATACACTAGGTCACTTCATCCCCCTCTCCTACTTCGATACCAGATATCATTCTCTATTTCCAATAGACTACATCCCTTCACTAGTCTTTAGGATTTATTCACAGAAAAGTCATTTTGTTTATAGCAAGAAAGCAGTACTGCATTCAAATGCTGATGGATAAAAGGTCTACCATGCTCTCAAATGAGCAGGAACAATGTGAAAGGGCTGGAAAAATGACTTTTATATTCCATTGCAATTGCTACGCCAGCAGATATCCTGAGGCTCTGGGTTTTGTTATATGAAAGGTAAAATAATCAAAGGAACATGACAGCAGCTCAAGAAAACAGTAATTTCATTTCAGGTATAAAGGAATATTCTAATGCATTTTGTCTGAAAGAAGATGAATGCCAATTTTTAAGCACTTAGCTTTCCTGGCGTTCTTCTACCAGACAGGTTGTTCTGTCAGATCTGGCTCTGCAGGTTTATGGAACTATATAAGCCAGCAAAAATGAGCTAAAGGATGGGTAGTTTTATATAATGATTGCTCCAAATTTGAAGCTGCACTGAAATTGGCACTTAAAGTAGAAACAAAATCCTTTTTCTTCACAGTGATGGGGGGTTTTTGCTTCAGTTTGACACAATCTGCCATAAAAAAAACCACACTGCATTTTCTTCTAATGGATGCTGCTTTTTTAAGAATGTAAAGAATTACTAAATTATTTAGATTAAATAAACAGAAGCAATTTCTGAGCAGATCTTTTCAGCCTTCACCCTGTCAGGTTTCTGTATCTGTCTTTCACTCACATTTATCTATCTGTGTAATACCAGACCCCACAAACTCCATGTTCACAGTTATCTTCATGAGTCAGACCTACAGTACTCTGAGCTTTTAAAGTGTCACACTTTGACTTACATATGCAAGACACACATGCAACTCAACTTGTCATGACTGATTTGATCTACACCAAAAATGGATAATGGACACTTAAAACAGCCCTTCAGTTCCCCTTCTCAAAAAGAAGTCAATAACCAGGAGGAGAATGGATTTTGTTTTAAAAAATTATGGAAACTAATTATACAAATGCTAATTGGATTTATTAAAAGGGGTGGCTTTGCTAACTGCCATCAGCTCTAAGCTCCTTCCCAACAATTCTGACCACTGCTATGCAACAAACCAACCCTCCCTCTTTCACCCTGCAGATACAGGCATGGGTACACAACTCCAGCGCACGCGCCTGGCAGGTAAGCCACACTCAGATGGGAAGCCCTAGGAACAGCAGCAATGCACCCAGTATAGGCTGTTTTCAACCAGCCCTGTTACACTGATGATTCTATGTAAAGTTTGGTAACAGATACAGATGCATTTTGAAGAGACGAAAATGAAGAGTCCCCTTTTGTGGCATCTCTCTGGCTAAGTGAATGAGAAAATGACCTTACAAAATTTGCCTCTTGCTCAAAAGCCGTGTGCCTGTGACTGAAAGATCTCAAGCTGTACTGAAAGCAGTCATGCATTAGGTTTCATGTATTGATAAGCAACATAACATATAGCAGCTGAGGTCTACTTTCAACACAGTTGGACTAAAGATTTCAACCCCGCAGTCTGTTTTCTTAAAGTAAGTCTTTTTTATTCCTGCTACAAACCCGAAAGAGCATAGGTAGCAACTGGAAGGATGGGTGTCCCCAGAGCTGCAATCAGGAGGAAGAAAGCCACAGATGCATTAAATGAAAGCAGAGCAAAAGAGCAGAAAGAGGCAAAGGGAGAGATAGCACAGCTCCTTCTTTCTTCTCACTGCAAACACCGTGCTGTGTGTGAAATAACAAGCACCTTGCTCAGCTCTGCCTTCTCCTGCGTTAACAGAGAGGGCAGCACAAATGTCTGCCTTCAGGAAGCCACACATGAGCTCTGCACGGCTGCTGTGCCCCGTCCTCCTACTCTCATACTGTTGTGAGATTCCAGCTGTGAAATTGTTGCCTCTGCAGAACCATCATCTGTTCATACACAACACAGTGAGAAAGACCATCCGTAACGAGCACACACAAGCAACCAAGGAGACAGAAAGAAAAAACGCATACACACACACCACCTAATAAAAACAAAAAAAAAGAAAAAAGGTAAGAAGAGAGGAGGGCTGAAACAGGAACCAAGCAGCAACCAAAGTGCACTGCACAAGGAAAAGCACAGAAAAGAGCCAGTCAGGCATCAATTTATTGTACAGTTTATCCATAACTGGTTTTAAAAGCATAATTTTTACTTCCCCTTGGGTGCTGGGTCTAATTCTAATTACAGAACACTCCCATAGAGCACACAGCCTGAATTGGCTTTATATTCCCATCACACTATTCACTGTCTACGAGGCAAAAATCCCATGCCTTCTCCATGGCTTGCTGCTATTACACAGGTGAAAGGATAATCTGGTTTAGTGTTTCACAAACAGAATACAGGACAGAGTAATTTGTGAGAAGTGATCTAGAAACAGAGGCTTTTTGGCACTCCCTGTTTGCCCAAGTGGGGACAAAGGAAAAATTTTAATTGCTGTGCCAGAAAGTTACTAATGTGTTGGTAACCACACACATAACCTACAAAATTCTCTGAAGCAGACTCAGACGTGCTGTTGAGATTTGTTTATTCACTTCTAAAACTGGCCAAGACCGTGTTCATTTGTGACACCGTCAGGAGCATACCTGACTTTATCAAGCCAGGACTGGCACCCTGCAGTCATCTCAAGACAGATTACTTCCACAGTGGTGCTCCACAAAATCTGTCATGAACCAGGAACTGTAACACTGCTATTCTCTTCACAAGCCCCCAAACTATTTAAAATCCAGATAACAGCTATAAATACACTTCTAAACATTATACTAACAGAAACTTTGGGAATATTCAGATCATATCCACAAGCTTCCCAGTCTGGACCCACATCTACTCAGAACACACTGCCGCACACAAACAAAGCACAAAAACACACCTGGCCTACTCCAGCAATGCATTCTAAACATCGTTCAGAAAACAAAAAATAAATGAGCTCTTTGCTTCCAGGGAGATTTCATGCTCCCTGCTGTTGTGAAGGCTTTGCCACTGGGGCAAGCAATTCTGTCTCCACTGACCTGATTTCCTTGATACCTTGTTTTTCCATATCATGGGCAGAAATACCTGGAAATGCATCTCAATGTTAACAATATACAGCTAGAATAATCGCTAGTATCCAATGCAAGCAATGAGAAGAGACTGATTAATGACATTTTAAAACAGACAGTAGCTAAACTGGAAAAGAAACACTGCAAAGAAAAAACTGTGGAGAAGAAACTGATTAACAAAATCCTAGATAAAACACATACAAATAACATAAACCATACAAAAGATCTATTCTGAGACATTTACAAACTCCATAGCTTACAAATTTAATGCACAGTCAATGCAAATCAACAAAGCTATGCAAGATACCAAATATGCCACTAACACTTGAAAACCATACCTGAAAATCCTGGCCTTACGTTTTCTGAAAAAGATACTGGAAAATGTGAAACAATACACTACTTTTAGGATTTACATGGCTAAAAATGTGAGTTCATGCAGTCACATAATGTTATATTAAATCATGCTTTTTTATGTAAATAATTTTTTTACATGTTAAATTAGTCTCTTGACAAAGATGATTAACACATGAAGCGATCTTTATGGTATGCATGTGTGCACAATTGCATCTAAAATTAAAAGATCCCAGTGAATACTAATGTTTTGAAGCTTTTTCCACCAATTCTAGTTCTGCTAGAACAACATCTATGTAATATAAACAGAGCTGTTTCAATTTCTTTTGAGAAAATTGTGCGCACGCACACACACATTTTTCCCAGGCCCCTGTCAAGGTTATCAAAGGTCTTCTTCAACAACGGAGAAACTGACAACAGTCGGTCCCTCAGCCTTTTGAAATCAGTGGAAAAATTTCCATTGACAAAATAATTGTGTATCTAGCCTAGATCACTAAATATACAAGGGAAAAAAATGCAAAGAGCTATTCACAAAGACACTCTCATGCACACAATAGAGAAGTGGGGAATAAAGCCAGAAGTTGTGGAGGATGGGGGTTGGTTTTGGTAACTCAGTTGTCACAATGCTGAGTGCCACATTTAGCTAAGCTACATATATAAATACAATTCCGATTCCTCCAATTTACAACATTCTAGTCAGTGAAGATGACTAATGCTGCACGTTATACGGACAACACATCTGTAACTTTCATCCCATTGTCAACTAATTCACACAAAAATACTAAGAGCACCCTCTGTTCCTTTGTAAGGGGTTCAAAAACCTTTTCTAGACTTTTAGGAATGGCATGTGAGCTACAGCAGTTCAGTAATTCTTCAGCACACTGCACTCTACAGCCACTAGTCTCCCAGAAAAAAGCTCTGGCCTTTCAGGTACTTTGGGTGGGGTAAGCGTATAATTTATTTATACTTTTTTTATATATGTAAATTATATACCCACACACACTTATGTGTAATCTACACACACATGCGCATGCTCCGCTTGTTTATCTACCAAGAATTGCTACTGCTAACACAGCTGATTTGGGAATAACACTATCAACAACTAGCACTGGACATGCAGGATACTAATTCCTCAAAATGTAAAATGCGGAAACAATGATCTAACGTAACTGAACTGCCACCATTAAGCCTAAGCTTAATTGTGAACTGCCAACACTTCATTGTAACTCCACTCTAAACTGTCCACCAAGCAAACTACTGAACTTGCCAGATCAAAGGAAGCAATATTAAAGGAACAGGGGCACACAATTCAACAATTTTATGCATAATGGTAAAATGTTTGAGTCTGTTTTGTATGAAACCTCAGTGCTTCCATAAACTCAGAAAATGTATATTTTATACTTTTTTTGCCAAATACTGCACAGTCAAGCATGGAGCTTCAGTGTAATACCAATTAAAACAATTATTTCACTTTACCAAAAATGCATCAGCATAATTTCTCCATTTTTACATTATACTATTAATCCATAGCAAATTTACTGATGAAAAGTAAAGCTCTGGGAAAAGAATTAAAAATAACTTTGTGAACAAGCTGACACTACAGTATAAAATAAAGATACAGTCAAAACTGTTATGCAATGGGTTTGTTTGATGACTGCAATTAGTAAACATGTTTTCACCACATTCCCTATCACACAAAAGGCAGGAAAAGGTTTTGAAAGCATTTTTACACTGTGTAATTTTTATTCAATTTCAGTTTTCAATAATTCAATTTCAAATTCAATTTCAATAATTCAAACAATTTCATGTTTTCAGTAACTACTCAGTAAAACCAAACCAATTACAAAACTCTGCAGGTAATTTGCACAGAACACATCCAGATGCTCAAAACTCCAGAAAATTAATTTTCACAATCAATATTTACTCAAAGTTTCAGATTTCCAGTTACATAGCTTAAAATACTGTAGTTAACTATAACTTAAACCAGCCCAGGTTCTGTAAACCAGACAGATAATGAATTTTTTTCACCAGTAATTAATCTGCTGAACTGTAAAGTGAAACTTTTTCTTGTTGACAACAGGCTACTGCAACATGGAGTTGCAGTAAAAGGAAAAGGTTAAGATGGGAGAAAGAAGAAACCATACTTTGTTCTGCTTTTGTGATAACATTATAGCAAAACAATATTACACATTTTAAGATATATCTTCTAGAATGATGAGCCTATTGAGAAGGCTGAGGAGAACAATTGCCCATGTACTAAAAACCACTTTTCTTAGAACTGGTACAATGCATTGGAGTAACACTATTTTTGTAAACTCTTATAATGACACCCCAATTCCTAATATATTACAAGTGTGGTTGCATTAATTCTAGCATCAACGAAGACTGAAGTTAATATTGGGCCTAGGTATAAATCATGATGTTTAATAGATACATAAAGCAGGAAAGTAACACTAGAAACAGTAATGGTGATAGCATATCATCAGTGAAGGTGCTTTTTTTTTTTCTTTAAATAAACAATAGCTCTAGAAAAACCATAGACAAGAAATCAATTCCTACACTGCAGCACAAACATTTTTAATAATGACTCCCAAAACATGGCCTTATATAAAGGAGTGGAGGAAGAGCGGTAGATTTGACAGCATTTATTAAACTATTTCTCATCCAGAGGAGTGGGAGAAAAAAAAACAGTTTACATGTTGAATGAAGTATGACCTGACTTTATTGTGTAACACTGTATTCTGTAATTATTTATTGCATTTACTATTCATATGCAGTCAGTTAAGTGAAACAGCATGATAAAACTCTTTTCAGCAAGACGAACAATTAACTCGCCTTTTGCCTATCTTTAAAATTACAGGGCTTTGGACAGTAACACTCAAACTTTTCATCATGGGGATATGGGTGTATTTGAAGGAGGTCCTTCTCTGTGTCCCAAACAAGCTCAAAGTGGAAACTCTCAGCAAGTTCCCCAGTGAGGGCTCCCCGCTTCGGGGTGACATGGCGGGCTGCAATCCAGGAGATCCAGCTCCCACACACTCCTGCCCGCAGTGCCTTCTCAGGGTGGGGAAAGGGAGCGGCTGGGATAAGCCCTGTTCTAGCCATAGCCAGGTGGCATACGACTCCTTGGGAATCACAGCCAACTGGAGTAAATTAAAGTAGTCCTCAGGCTACCTTAGATAGGGCTGGGCCAAGTCAGGAGAGGAGAAACATGCAGCTGTAATTAGGATAGAGTTCAAGGAACACATTCTCTCTTAATCAAAAACATTTTTCCTCTTAATTTGGTCAAGCATTAATAGTTTTACAAAGGTCTTTGTAGTGTACCTCTGTCCTTCCCATCTCTGCAGCCACAGATACAAATGCTCGCAAGTCTAGGCAGGAGGAAGCATGAATGGAAGGGAATGTTACTTCTGCTGTGTCATTTGCATTTCTACCGCACTCAGGATTTTTGAATCCTAAAAGAAGGGGCCGGATGACAAAAATTCAACTGCAGCGCCAGTGCTGAGAATGAAGGTACCCCTCCTCCCCAGGGGATTCATCAGGTAGGTAACGCAAAACAGTCTGTGCCTGGAGGCATCCCTGAGATGCCCCCTCAGCATCTCAGCAAGCCAAGAGCCAAACCTGAGACAAACATAATCTGTTATTCTTAAATTCTATCGAACTTCGATAAAACTGAACCCAAACTGGAACAACACTGGAAAATACTGGTTCAGTGCCCTTTTTCTGCTTCTGTAACTTTGCTGCCTGCATAGCAGTTGGCAAGAAAGGTGGTTAATTCTATTTACAGATTCAGCCTGATGTTACACTGTTAGAAGAACAACATGACCACAAAGACACCAGAGAACTTTTCAAATATGAAAGATGAGAACTGCCTAATAAGAAGCCATTAAACATTCAGGTCCTTCAACACCTGAGACCAAACTGCAAGTAGCTAAGTAGCTTTGCCTTTGGAAGACATGAGTTCACTTCTAGGAAATTCCTGAAAGCAGAGGGCTCTTCTAGAAATCATGAGTTTTCTAAGATCTTTCTGAAATCATTAGGTTTACCTTTGGGAAGTGAATTCATACAAACTTTTAAAAACAGGAAGGGACACTGGATGCAACAGTGTCATGGAGATGTCAGAAACCAGATGTATAAAACCACACCAACAAACTTAAAAATTAAGTCTGCAGAGAGAAATAAATCTGTTTATGGCTGCAGGCATTTTTTTAAGGGAGAGGGTCAGGAAGTTGGCAGAGCTGGTGGTGAGGTTTGTTTGCATATTTTTTTTTACTCTGCTTCTGTTTTGTGGGTTTGTTTTAAGTCAACCCCTGTTCTTTGAGGTTAAATAAAACCCCAAATTTTTGCCTGAACACATTTCCAGTCTTCAAGGTCCTCTCAGATCTTCTGACAAAGAACTGTATGAGAACTTGTATCTGGTAGAAGGACTTACATCTGATAAGATGGATTTTAATTAAAATATAAAGTAGCTGTTTCACACCACAGTGCTTATTTCCCCTCACATCACTTGCCCCTTATACTCTATTACCATCATTGTCATTTACAGAGATGAGACACAAAGAGCCTGCCAAAATACTACAGTTCACCGTGGTGAGGATTGTGGAAAATACATCTACTAGTCCCTAACTCCCAAAACTGAAAGTCAAAATAATGAAACAAAACAGAAAAAGAAAACGAAATATTATTTCCCCCTTTCTTAAGTGCAAAGACTTGAAGTCCAGACCCTCCCAAGGGGGTTAGACTGGTAGAAGCAAGAACTGCACTCTGCGCATTTACATACCATCTCAAGGCTTTGGCCAGCAGACCAATCTTACCAGTTTTCAGTCTCCTCATCATCTTCTTCAGAAGACTGTTTCATATAACATCTTCTGGATTTCTGCTGGATACCAGCCTGGCTCAGCTTAAAGCTGCCTTGGAACAGGCAACATTCTGCCAAGCAAATAGCTCCAGGGACAGCCAACATGAAGCACAGAGATAATGATACACATTCGGAAAGTGTGTTGTGGTTTGGAGCAGGGGAGGGAGAAGCTGCCAAAGCTTTTTCAGAGTCACAAGGTTAAGTCCTCTCTGCATGGAGACTCTCAGAAAAACACAGCAGAACAATAATCCTCAGAGGCAGCAGCCTAAGGACCACTGCTGCTCAACCTCTCAAATAAGAGTATGCATACAGGGGGATAAAAGTATGTGCTATTTAAAATGTGTTAACGTTAGTTGATTTGCTGCACACAGTGAGAAACAGAATCTATGCACAACCTTGTACCCATGGATGAAGTTGCTGCTCAGAGTTTTTTGCTTTTGTATCATTGATAGTGCAAGGTAAATGCTGTCCTCTACTTGCTGGGAGGACTCTGTCTCCCTCTCACCAGACTAGGAAAAAACAAACCAAAGAAGGTGGGGGGAGACTAAGAAGTTGTTTAGACTAATTTAGTCCTTTCTCCTCAGCACTGGGGAAGGAAATAATAGAACAAGAAGAACTATTCAAGAAAGACAAAAGGGAACTGCAAAGCAGGATTTCAGTGAGGATACACTGCAGAAACAAACATGAAGTTTCATAGGGGTATGCAAAAACATTGGACAGAAGAGAAGCAGCTAAGGTAAAGCAAACCAATACTGATATTTTCCCTAGGTACATGAATATGACATGGTAGTGGAAGACATCTGCATGAAACCTAATGCCCCGTATATGCATACCATCCCTCATCTTGGGTGCCAGACAATTGCCTGAGTGCCTGTCCCTACCCAAAGTCAAAGCTATCCAGCATTTCCTAGTATCAGTTCTCCTAACATAATATAAAAAAGCATATTTAAAAAGGTTAAGGATGAAAGTAACTCTATGCAAAGACCCACTGAAGTTAGGAAAAAATGAAAGTAGCTTAACTGAAAACAAAAGTGACCCTGGCTAGATGTCAGGGAAAGCTTTCTAACTAGAAGAGTAACAAAGGACTGCAGCTGAGCTCCTGGAAGGCTCCTTTAGTCAAGGTTCTCAAAAACAGATCAGACCAAAAAACCTGTAAAGAATGAACCACATATTTGCCACCATGCCCTCATTTAATGTAATTCACTATAAATTGACTATATATCCTATTCATCTAGTTCCGTTCTACCCCTGTTGCTCTACAGAAGCCATGCTAGCCACTGAGAAATGATGACTTTACCTTCAAGAAAAAAAAAAGAAAAAATAATCATAACACTTGCTTTAATTCTGACTTTCCTCACAGAAATATGCAGGCTTACTGGTTTTAGGAGTCAGCAGGGCTCATGCTTTTGAGTTCCTCTCTGCAACCATGACAACAGAAAGTTTAAATTATTTTAAATGAGAGCAAGAAAGAAATTCCAAGACTTTGCATTGAAGAAAACACCAATATGAAATCCACTGTAAGAATCAGACTGTAACATTGCAGATTTTAAGATTTCCAGAGAAACAGAAGACCCTTGAACATACCTGTGTAAGCTGAACTACCACTACCACAACCTGTGCAGGCTCTTAGCCAACAGCAAATGAAAGGTAATGCAACTAAATCCTCTTATTGCAATCTAAACTCAACTGAATTCCTAAATATTTGCTATTCATGGATATGGACAGCTACCACAGCTGACACTTGCCTTGATCATGTGCCCAAACCTTTTGATAGAAACTTGTAAGAATCAGCAGAGCCCACAAATACTGCATGCAAGTAAAAGATTTAGATACTGTAGTCCCACTGGAGAACTTTATTTTAGATAGGGTAACACTCCTACCTGAGTTACAGAACTTTCAGCTCCATGTCACTTTTGAAATACAGTTTTAATATGTTCCTATGTGAAGAATTACAGTATTGCTTAGAGGCAAACATTTCTCTAATGGTTCTCATTAAGCAGCTGTTCCTTAAAAGTGTTAAATCCACATTTAATTATCTGGGATTTTTTTTTAATTAAAAATACAGACTCAACAGCATAAAATCCTCTATCTTCTGTTTCTAGCATTGAGTAAGAAAATGCCAACTCATAATGTAAGATGCTGCTTCCTGGTTTCAGCTCTCCTATACCAGGCATCATAAAGGTACCTCAATGTAAGTGACACTGTTGTACAGATATTTACTCTGTAACTGGTAATTCAGGCCTTGAGACAATTTTTCAGAATTACCTGAGTGCCAAGCACGATCTTTAGAAAAGACTTTTGAAAGACTCTCACGCAAGCACCTGAATACTTTTGAAAGTAAGTATCATGCCTGGGTCCTTAGTGCACAATTCCAGTCCTGCCTATGATTGCATGATACAAGATAATCTCTATTGACATCGACAGGATCTTCCTCACCAAGACCAGATCCTTCCAATTTCTTCTTTTTCATATGCATAATCTTTTCTGTTTTGATTTTAATTTTGTTTGCTTTGATACATTATTGTTTAAATGACATTTGGGATAATCCAACAAAGGATAGTATTTTTTTTTTCTCCTGTAGCAGAACATGTGTGAGCTGACTAAAGCCTAACCACTGACTTAACTTATTTTGTCTTAATCAAACTAGATAAACATTGCCAGTGTCACTAGAGGATATAATTCCCAGGTGAATCAACAGCCCAAAACCAGAACAAACCTCTGTTCAAAATAAAAAAACTCATTTTAAGCAGATCCAGCCTTCTATCTAAATGAAGTAGATTAAGGAAAAAAAAAAAGAATCACAAAAATCATCTGTTCAACCAGGGTTCAAACAAGTCTGCTATTTCACCAAAATATTTTTTCTGCTCTAATCCATAGCACAGAGATATATATACATATATATGTTTCAAGGTGCTTTAACCTTCTCCAACATATGGGAAGAACATACTTCCCACAAGTGAGCAGCCTGTATAACATAAGCACTATCATAACGTGTAGCCAAACAGACTACAAGCGGATTGTATTTTTTTCCACCATGAAAGCGCATCCAGTTAGTCCAAAAGACAATTTTTGCATGCAGAAAGAATCTTGTGGTTTGGGCGTTTGATGGGCTGGCAGGCCTGATGGGTTGATCAAACGGGTTTGATAGATTGTGGGTTCTGCGTTTTGATAAGGTCAGTACTTACTGTGGAATTGCCCGCAAGGCCTTTGGCAGATGAGCTACCTTTGCAGCTTTGTGTCAGAGATGCTTAAAATCTTCAGGCTTCCCAAGGAACATTCTTCAATTCACACTGCTCCTGGAACCACAATGTACCTCCCTCCCAGCCTGCCCCAGACAATGGCAGTGAGCTGCTATGGCTAACCTATTATCTTTCTCACTTAAGGAAAGGTTAATCTAGGTAAGTACAAAATTCTTTGTATCGGTATAAACTGTTTCCACACTGGTTTACCTTTATAATTTTTTTGTGATGAAAACAGAACACCCTTAACCAAAATCATGACAGCCATGCAAGAACTGGATACACATCAGTCCAGACCTATCCATAATATGCACTTATTATTTGGGGCAGACACCTGGTGCACTTTACTCACAGCAGAATTCTACAAATTTATTCTACCAGAGCAACAACCGCAGACTAATCAGCTGTTCTACTGCCTAAAGACAATATTCTCTGAACTGACAAGTTGGCCTCTGTCCTCCTCCATCCTAACTTGCTTCCCTCCCACACTTGTCAATTTGCTCACTCGTGTATTGCTGCAGCCCTAGACTGAGAGCTCTCTGGGGCAGGGCCTGCCTTTGCGTTGGTTTTTTGTGGAGTACTTTGATGTTTTATCGGTGTGCTCAAGTGCTACCATGACTAAAACTATGTATCACTCTACCAAAACTCCAGCCCCAACTTTGTGCAGGAGGAAACAGCTGTACACTTGAAAAATAACCTAAATCTCCATGTATCATGAATGCTGGAGCATAAACTAATACAATCAAAGGCATTGTTTAATTAAATGTTCAGTTCCTTCTTCCAGATTGAAAATGGCTTGCGCTCTGTCAGGAGCACTAGGCTTCCTTTGTGTATACTTAAAACAATCACTATTGCAATTTCCTTTAAATTGTTCTTGGTTCCCTCCTCCTGCTTCAGACTTAAAAGAGCTAAGAAGAATCATGTTTTTCCCTGCACGATTTTTTTTTCCCTTTTTGCAAGCCTGTACTGAATAGAAAAAGCCTGTATCAGGCTGGTCAGGTTTCCTGTTCCCCTGTAACTGTTCCTGACTTTAAAATATAAGCACATTTGTATGCATGGTGAACTTCATAGCAAACACCTGCTTCTTAAAGGCGCTGTACACTCTGCTAGCTCCTGTAATTTACTGCTTGAGTACATTCTTTCACTTCATTTTTTGTATACTCAGAAATCAATGTTCAAAATTCAATTACACTACTCTTCTACAGTTCAGGTGATTTTTCTTATCCCATATTCCTTCTGTATGCAAGGAAAGCAATATGAATCAGAGCAACCTTGAGAAACTAGGTAATAAGCAGCAGACTGTTAGACTTCCTTCTTCTTACAGATAATAATACTAAGTCCATCTGCTCTATGTGGCTATATTTATGTAGGAAAAAATGCATATTAAGATGAAGAACCCTAATCCACAGTAGGCAAAGGCAGAAGAAACTCCACCAGTTTCCACAGAATTACATCAACCCAACTGGTGGATTGTATACAAACACACACACAGAGCATAATCACCCCAAGTTGAGCATGGAGATGGGCGTAGCATACATTTATATAACTTTGAAAGACAGGTGAATGTAGTAACAAACACTGGTTTGCACTTTTGTGACTTTTCAAGTGAATGCTTAAACTTCAGCAGAACAGGCATATAAAAATCTAGCTGTTTTGAATCATCATCAAGAGAAGATCCATAGTAAGATTAAATAATAGTGAAGGAAATTTCACTTATCCTTTTGATTTTGGAGTTTCTTTGGGTGTGTTATTTGCTTATGAAAAGCTCTGGATTAATAGAACGCTCCCTCGAAGAATATAAGCACACTACATGTATGTCACATGCAGCAGCAAAAGTATTTCTCTATGTTGCCCTACTGCAAAACTTCAACGCTGACCTATGTAATACTCATGGACAAAAAATAAAATTTAAAAAAAAAAACACTTAAAAAAATCAAGAAATAGAAAATGTCATGGGCTCAGGTACAGACTATGTAACAGGAAAAAAAAAACCCACATCTATAAAAAGCTGGCTTTGATTCATTTTCAGTGAACTCAATGCAGGTGGTTTAATTCCCTCTCAATCAAACCTTCCTCTCAACAAAGTATGCCAAGTCAGAAGCATGCTTTCCTGCAGGACTTATGCCTTCTTCTGGAATTTGTGCATGCTACAGTAAAAATGTTGAGTTCTTACAAAAATACAAGCAGGACAAATCACTGCAAAGAAAGATTTACAACAAAAGAAAGGAAGTACTGAGGAACTTCTTTGCTTTTGACATTTTATAGATTCCTCTCCCCAAACATCTTAATTTCACCAAGACCCCTCCAATTTCTGTACAGACACACACAGTCAAAAATAAACCTATTATTTTTCTGACCATCCATGCTGACTTCTGTTCATCTGTTCACAAAGCAGCAGACACCATAAACAAACATGGTTTGCATTGCAGTTTGTCTTTAAACAAAGACTTCAGGAGACAGTTCATGAAACCTGCTTCTATACCAGAATTTTTTCAGGGGAGTGGGATAAGACAAAAAACAGATCTAAAATCACGGAATAAAGATTCAGTCATGAAAGCAACAAACACAGCTTTCATGCTCTAAACAGTCAGACTCAAGATCTGAATGCCAATTAAAGGCCAAGGATGACTAAGAAAAAGTTTAACTTTTAAATAAAAGGTAGAAAGTGTATATGTTTCTTTCATGTGAACAACATCTAACATCTTTGTACAAGATCTAACACATTTTATTTTCAGCATCATCATTTACTAATTGAGCCTGCTTGCAGAAAAATTGGGTCCAATTTGGCTCCTCTTGAAGTTGGTGCCAAAGCACACCAAAACACCTATTGTCTTCATTGGAATTAAAACTGGGTCCACAATTTCAAGTATTCCCAAATCAGCAAAAGGCTTTGGTAACTCACTATTGCTTTCACAAGAAAAAGAAATGTTATCACCAACTCAGCGCCTGAGGAAGAGGATTGGCTTTTGCAGGAACAGCCCAGGGACACTGGAGGGATAGCTGAAGGCATCATAAGGCCAAGAGTATTTTCTTAATAGCAAATCTCATCCATACCTGTCTGGAGCATTGGGAGAGCAGAGAATACCCCTTATTTTCAAAGAAAGACAGTTTGTAGAGGGGATTTTAAAGGCACTGTAGTTTATCAAGCCTTAACACAGAAGAACAAGAGACAACTAAAAATAATCCAGAATAAATGTGGTACCTTTGAAGGACACCAAAAGCTTTTGTTTCCAAGTATGATCCCATGGCTTTAGAGCTTGCTATGTTCCAGGTGAAGAAAGTACATGCTGAAAAGAGAACTGAAGTGTTCAGCCAACTTAAATGTTATACACAAAAAGAAAAGGCATATGGGCATGTGTTTTGGGAACATCTAGGTCTAGCTGAGGGACTTTTAGAGAGAAAAAAGAATAGGGAGAAGAATATGGCTGAAGAATCTGACATCACTTCAAAACAGAGGCAAAATATTTCATCTTTTGAACTTAAGGGCTTTATTCCATCCTGAAAATATTATTAAAAAACAGCTTTAAGCCCACTCCCTCCTCCCCTACCCAAAGCAGCCAATGCAAATTAATCCTAAAAAGCTGAGGGCAAGTCAGGACATTCACACACCTCTTCAAAAGGTTCCACTACAAGGTCCTGTGGCTTTCTTCACTTCTTTCACAGAGGAAACAGAGATAGGAGAAAAGTTTTTTGCAAGTGTAACCATGCTGTCAATTTGCATCTCTCCTTCATTTGCCCAGGGCTTTTTTCTCCTGATCACCACTACTGAACTCAGGCTACCGTTCTCCCATGACCCCTTTCAACAAGTCCTAATTTCCTCTAAAGGGAGATCCAGGCACGGATGTCAGGATCATTTGCTGCCTGGTCCCCAGTATAAACAGCTTGGTTTCTGTCCTTCAAGACAGCCTTCAACATTACCCAGCAATGCATGCGCCTTCAAAGCACCCCGATACATAACACTCACCCCTTACAGTCATGCTATGACAATCAGAATTATGATAGTCTGTGTCTCAGCTTTCTTTTATCCTGGCACATTGAATAAGCAAACCAAGCATACAGACAGAGGACCGTAGGACCCCCAAAGGGGGAGGTCTGGGCTGTGTGCAACATAGCATATATGTGGCCAGCTGCACCACTTAGCCCAGGATCCAACGAGCTCCTTGCACTCCCTCGTATTGTCTTCCCAGGTAGTACAGACAATGGCCACAGAAAACCACAGGAAACAAAAACCTGGCGGTTCCTCAGCATGAACAAAAACTGAAAAACTAGTAGCAGTCATGTCTTTCTAGTCCCATTTGATTCTGACACATGACTTCCTTTCCCTTCAACAGCCTTGATGGGAAGATTACACTACTTTATAAACAACAGACATCTTCTATACCATAAGCAAATATATAACTCCACCAAAACAGAATTAGAGCAGAGGCAAGGCCTAATGCAGTAGTCTTCTGTCTCTGGTGTTAGCCAACACCAGATAGTTTTGAGGACAGTTGCCCTCAGTAGGAAGATGTGGAGAGTCTGCTTTCATATTACATGTCATACCAATATTCAGAGATTACATCTTTTCAGAAGGGATACCTAACCATTTGCTTCAAGTTGTAAATCAGTGCTAAACTCACTCCTCATTACTCACCTAAGTGTTCTTCCTCATTTTTTTTAATTCTGAGTAACTCGTTTCACCTGTTTCTTGTGGTACTCACACATGGCATAAAAAAAAAGTTTATTTTCCCTTATGGTTCTGAATGTAGCCCCTTATAATGACAATCCTTGTTCTGGTATTCTGAGGGGAAAAAGCACTAAACCCCATTACATCCCTTCTACCCACCATTCATCCACCAAATAGGAAACAAGTCTGTCACAATTTTTTTACACCGTGACACTGAGAATCTGAATAAAACTGATGAACCAAAACCAGAACTGTAATTTTTTCCATATCTAGTTTATTTAAAAGATTAATAATAAACTAGATCTTCAATGTTTAAGTGGGTATTACTATAGATAGAAAATATTTTGGTCACACTATAAATTACCTACTCTGATATATAAATGAGAACTTACAGTGAAATATATAGTATGTGGAAAACAAGAACCAGGTCCAGTGTTTTTTGTCTGGATGATCTTTATTCTGGCTCAATCCTGCAAGATGCTCAACTGCCTTTAGTTCTGCAAAGTGTTAAAGCATGTGCTTACATACATTAGTAGCCATGCCAAATTTTACCACTAATTACATAGGGAAACTGCCATTTTCTGCCTTCCAAATACTTTTCATGCAATTGAGATATAAAAGATCCTCCTTTTCCATTACTAAAAGGCATTTTGTCTCACACAGCCAAAGAATTTATCCCTCAGTGCATTCAGTTCTCATTTTCCTGAGAACACAGGAAAGATAGTAAAGTGCTGAGCCACCTATTATCAAACTGGCTCACTCAACTACATACAGATTTTACCCACATAGCCAAAACTTCAGGAACTAGGGGAAGACAGAGTGTCTTCTCGTCTGGCTTATAGAGAGCCATCTGTAGCCCTGCAAAGTGTAGAAGGTAAATACTGACAAATAAATAAGTACATGAACCATACAAAATATACCCCACTTTTTCCTCCACACTAGTAACTATCCATAACTATAATGACTTTATTATATATTTTAAATGTAAGTGGAAGGAGCAGTTGGATTTCACAGGATGTAAATGATTCCCCTTATGAAACATAACTAATACAAATACCTGATAGGAGGGAGGGTTTGCCACTTGTATGCGCTTCCCTCGTGTCACACCAAGACACAATAAAAAATTCACCAGGAGCAATGCAAAAGAAGGGTTTCCTTACAGACCTCTGAGACTTCTAACAACCAAGCTTTAACATAACACCCCTGGTGCTATAGGTTAATGATGCATCCAACTCACTGAAGTTTTCCATGAAGAATGATCAAAAAATCCCTACACGGGTATTTTAAATTTTAGTTGTTATTTTCAGTAATGATGATTTGTACTATCAATTCAGAGAAACTACTGAACTGTCTTTTTTCCAGCTCTGGGAAGGTACTACTAGAATTGCATTTCACAAAAGGTCTCTTCCCTTGTCATCACAGCATTTATTTTCCTCTCTCACTTATATTCCCAAATGTTTCTCTCTCTCTTGATTTCTAACCCCCCCAATACTACCGTTTTTCTTTTCCTTCCCCTTAAATAAAGAATGCAAATCCACTGGCTGTGTGATTACTGTTGCCAGTGTTCCCTTATACACCTCAGACTGGACCATCCGGACCCATTTTCTTACAGGTAAGCACCTGCCTCCCAAAGGGTCACTAAGCAGAGTCTACTTCTGACCAGTGGGACAACAGGCAAAACAAGGTATGGTATGTTTACGGTGATATTCAAATCTCTAGATATGTCTATTGAAATTTCAGCTTTAAAAAAAAATCTATCTTTATGGTCACAAACCAAGCAATATGGCCTTCTATCAGAGGTAAAAAAGCACATTTCCCACTTGTGCAAAACAGACAGGTTCCCCTCTTGACGTGGCAGAAAAACCAAAGGAGCAGTGTTCTCATTTTGCAATGTTTCTATTGGTTTTCCACTTCTAAATGACAGCATGGAGTGACCCCAAGCATGTCCCTTTGACCTTACTGCCTACAGTGTTCAATGATCCCCAACACAGGATGCAAAGGAAGTGGGAACAAAAGCACAATTAATACTGAAATTACAATCCTCATTTTAAACCATTAAATGAAATTGGTATGCAGCAAGCAGATCTGATCAAAAAGGCAGTATCTAAGATGCATATTAAAAATGCAGTCTGCAAAATTCTACCCAGATATTGAAATATAATTATTCATTTGCAAAGATCTCACTTTTGAATAAAATGAAACTAATATAACTGCTCTATCATTACAAAAATGAAATCCTCGAGGAAAAGAAGAGTTTAAAGTAAAAAAACACTGACAAGAATGAAGAAAGGAGAATGCATCAGTAGTCTCTCATCTTTCTACAAAAACTATGGATATTAATAATGATGCAACATGACCAATACATAACTTGTTGTTTTTTCTTACATGTTCAATACCATCTTGGCAACAGGTATTTTATAGTGTGAAGGGACATAAAACTATACCTTCTTAATTAAATTCTCTTTCTGAAGCACCTTTCAAATTATTCAGTCTCTTCAAGAGTTTCCCTCATATCATGTGGTAATTTTTAGCAGTTTTCTGTCCTGAGGGGAAGGGTTGCAATTCTGCAGTTGAATTTTAGTTTAGAACTTTAATAAACTGAGTAAAATATCAACAGATAGTATTTAACTATACTAAATACTCTAATATAAGAAATGTTCGATCCAAGTTACAGAAATTTACGAAATAGTAAAAAGACCACCTCACACAGCTTACATTTGCCCTGGTTATATTAAGAAATTATTGCTCTGAAACCAGCAAAACAGACCCCTCTGACAACATTATTGCTCAAACCTCAGGTTGACTAAGAGGTAACTTCATTTAAAAGTTAATGGATTTCCTTCTTGCTCTCATGCTGGTTTCATTAATTTAGTTAAGTGCACCTAGGGAAAATAAAGTGTCTCAGTGTTCATTTATTTTATGGTTATTCCCTGGAGTATTCAAAATTGCTGGTCTCATCTGTAAAGATACTGGTGAAATTAGTAATCTATTTCAAATATGTGACAGTAATTTTAATAAGTAGTTAATAGCAAGGTTCGAGAGCTCTTTTGTTCTTTTCATTCTTTTAACTAGAATTGTGCACTATTTCAGTCCATTTTTAGAGGACTGAAATAGTGCACAATTCCACATGCACCATCTTGTACTCAGTGTGGAATCAGATTACTATTTTATATCCGTAATAGACATTTAAGAAAGAATAGCATCTTTCTAATACAGGAGTGCTGTGGAGTATCATTAATTTACATTTTTGTTAAAACTTTTTTTTGTTGCTTTTGTTACAAACAATCCTTAGATGTATTGCATCTATGACATTAAAGAAGAAAACATGTACTTATTTACCCTTGGAGCTTCACAATATTATCTGTTTAGTTTTGCTGCTGCTGTGCAAAATATGACCAAATAACAGAAAACCGTAGCTTTACAAAGAAAAGAAATTATGAGGTTGCCAACAAGACTTACAATGGTATCAGTTTTTCTATGTCCTGTTTTCAGGGTTTTTTTTTAAAAAAAGCTGGATTTCAAGATTGTGCCCTTTTAACCAATTCACTATTCTTTGCAAAACAATATTCTGAATATCTAGAAGAACCTGCCTTGAAAGTATCTATTAATCAATACCAAACAGGGCAGAGGAAGGAATATGATTTCATATGCTTGAGCTTTGATATTACAATTTAGTGATTCTGTAGGTGGCAAGTAAATTACCATAGCTGGAAAGCAACTGCAATCTACCATTAAAAAGATTTTTAGGACTCCTGAAATAGTGTTGTTGCATAATTCAGAAAATATCTCACAGAAAAATGCTTTCCTTTTTAAAAAATGTAGAAGTATAAAACAGCAGAAATCAGTATCACAAAGAATACATGCCATATTCACACAGCAAATGACTATGAATTTGACTTTTAATGCCAACTCTCAATTAGAATAATTAACACAATGTAAGATCTTTCTGTTCATAGGGCTCTATTTTCTGCTGACATGTGCATTCATTAAGCATTTTCACCAGGGAAAAAAATAGGAGCCTACCATTCCCATATTGACTGCTTGGAGTCCCTGGAGCTAAATTAGCTTGATCCAAAAGTACATCCCATATTTTGTGTATATACTAAATTTTGAAGGCATGAAGCCTGAAACATTTTGAACTGCTCAGATTTAAAAAAAAAAACAAAACCAAAAAAAACCACCAACAAACTTCACTGGGGAGTGAAACAAGAAGAATAATGCCAGAATAATCCCGAGAAAACTTTCAAAAAAAATGTATGTTTACCTGTTTCTATATATCATACTAAATCCTATTGTCAATTATTCTGTAAGTTTCGTAACATGTATCATATTCCGATGAACCCACTAATGTTTCTAACATATCAAGTAATTTATCAAAGTTCCTAACCTCAGTCACTCACTATTTCATGTATTTGTGTGTGTGTGGTTTTTCGTTTATTTTTTAAACCACGTTGAGATGTTGAAGCCTGCTTTTAGATTGTTGGATCTCATTTTGTTAAATTCTCAGTAAATCATCATGAAGAAAAATCTGTCTGCTATTTCCCAGATAAAAACCACAAACTTCCTTTGGAGACTGAGTACCTTATACAGAGATTCACCCTGTAAGCATAGCTTACAAACTACACTCTGTAACAGCAGAAATGCATCTCTCTATGGAGAGCCACATACGGAGGGACAGACAGTCTTGTCTGTCACAGAAGTACCAATTAACACCTTAACATACCAGGTAAGTGGTATACTGGCCAGAAGACCACTATTAGATGGTACTACCTAATAAAATAATGTTACAGAACATACACTGTAAACGGAGTCTTCCAGGAAGAATTAGTCTATCTACCCTGTTCATCATTTATCTCATCATGAAACTTTGCTGTTGGCCCATTACACATCAAATTACATAGGACTTAGCACAAAAATAATGTTCAGAGAGGAGTTCCAAGGAATACTTCAAAAGTGCAATGACCAGATGGCTTAAGACTAATTAGAGAGCTTCTTCACTGGAGAAGTAGCTAATATTTTTTGAAGAGCTTTGTTCCAACTGAAGAGATACAAACATAATATAGAGATGTTTCATAATATTTTTTACTTCTTCAGGAAAAAGAAAACAAACATTTGCCTTAAATAATGTTTTCAAGAAAAATAAGTAAAAGAGTTGTTAGATTCCCGTTACATACACATTACAGGATGACCGTTCTTTCTGAAACAGCTAATCACAAACAGGTCTCATAGCAGTATTTTCTAAGGGCCCACAGAGGTTTCCTTGACCTCCAATAACAAGCTTGTGCAACAGGGCACACCAATCTGCTTCTGTGAGGACAACCACTCCGATTCTTACCAGAGTCAAAACATGTAATGCCTACAACCCATCAGTCAGCCATCATGTCAAAACACAACTGACATGTCTTGTGACATCAACAAATAAGCTATACCTACTTAGAAGGTAGTAGTACCGTACCATAAAAATGCCTAAGTTATTGCTTAATATATGTGAAGATGAGTCAAAGTAACAGTCCTGGAAAACTAATTATTTTTCAGTTAACAGCTGATTCTTACCATATTTGTAGCAAAAGTCTGTTAAAAACCCATTTCTTAACTGGCATCTTGAATATCCTTTTTAGAGGAAAAGCTGCCCCAATCTGAGACTGTGTATCTTGATTAGACAAACTGTACCAGAATCTGGTGAATAGCCTCTTTCAATCCAAAATTGTTTGGACTAACAACTGCCATTGCTTTATTATCTCAAAACATGCACTCTCCAAAATATCTCTCACTGTTAATGTACTATAGGGAAACATAAAAATTGAGATTATGAGATATTTGATGCCCTTTCCTGATTATCTAGCTATTATCAGCCTGCTGTAAACCTGAAGGCTGAAAGAGCCAGCTTCCACATTTTCACATAACAGTGCTCTGACCTTAAACCGTCAAAGACAGAAAGGGAGAACAGCAAGACAGCACCGGTAACAGTGAGAAAAGAGAAACAAATTATGAGAAGCAAAAGTCAGTTTGAGCAACTACAAGGAAAAGATCATCAGAAACCACTCCAGACAACGTGGCCCACAGCAGACTGGTCAGCTGCTACCAGTCTAGAGGGCTGGGAACTTTATTCCTGGCTCTGATGTTGACCTGTCGCATGACCTTGGAAAAGTCACTCGAACTCTTTGCACTTCAGCTTCCCCACTTGGGACCAGAAAAAAACCAATCCTTTCCTTTCCCTAACAAGCTCTTTAACATCCACACAGAAGAGACAAGTATCCCTAAATTGCACTCAGAGTTGTAGTCTTGTGCTACCTCTGCTCATTGTTTTAATCTGAAGTACAGTTTAAAGCCCACTGTAGTACCAAGAATGTGTTAATAAAAGCGGTTCAATAAAAATAATAAAAACAATTTTAAAATGTCATATTTTGCTGTGTATAGTTGCTGTCAAGCATAGCAAGTCATAAATAACCACCATGCAAACTAAGCCAGCACGTCTTCAAAACTCCACATCAGTTCAGAAACAAGTACCTATTTCATGCCTTTATTTCAGATTCACAGAAGAAACAAAGTTGCCTAGGACTCCTATAGCCACAGAGCTCAGTCTTCCACCCTTCAAAGCAAATAGGACTAAATCCACTAATATCAAGCAAGTACATGGACAGTAAATAGCTATTAAGTTGTGGGTTTTATTTCTAGCAGACATGAATCTGCTTGGGGGAAAAGAAGGGAACGGAGTTGCTTGTATAACCACTTAAAATCTGTGCTCTTGTAAAACGGTACCAAAACCATAGGTTTCCCATGTAGCTGTGAACCTAATTAAAAGTGTGAAGACAAAAGGAAGATCACATCCAGGATCTGAAGTTCTAAGGAAGTCTTTGTTTTAAAATAAAATACATAAGAACATTTATAATCTATACTTTGGTGCCAAAGCTTCTATAAAAACAAATACGAGACTCTGCATTTTCAGATGTGTAGATGCTAACAAAAGAATTAAAACGAAACATTCATATTTCAAGGTTAAAGTGCCACATGACAGAACATGACAAATTTTAAGTTCTGTTTTACTACGAAAAAATTGTATAACTTCAGTGGAAACCTGTAGAATAAAAACAACACGAAGACTCCCCGAGCAGTTTAAAATGGCATAAGCCAGGACTCAGTTGAAAGAGCCAGTTCTGCCCTCCTCCAGCTGTGAAGCAGATCAGGGCACTGATCCAGCTGAAGACTAACCCAGCAAAAGGAAAACCAGTGGTTACCCTTCAGCTGGACATGCACTGCTCTTCACACGCAGCTGCACAAACACTTGTGCGAGTACAAAGGCAAGGGAGAACACAATGGCAGAAACCATCGACTAGGGGAGAGCTATGCAGTTCCTCTCTGGAGGCTTTCAAAGGCTCATAGAGCTACAGCACTGGGGTGTGGTTTCATGTTATACAAATTCAATCTTAAAAAAAAAAAAAAAAAAAGAGGCTGCTACAAAAAGGGAGATTCTCCTTTCCCTAAAGTTCTCTGCTGTGCAGTCTCAGGTCCTACCAGAAATGTTAACAAACTACTACTTTACTGTCAGACCCGCACGCTGTTCCAACTAACTCTATGACTGCTCAATGATTAGATTCAAGACAGAGAAGGAGCAGGTGGAAAGGGTGAAATCTTTAGCATCATACCAGATTCAGATCGCACAAAGAATGGCAGGAAACCACACCCTCATCTTAAACTAGACAGTTCCCAACACTGCAAGTCATGCATTCTTAAAAAGAAGTTACATCTTCAGACCCCTTCTTTCCCATGGGACATTAATTTTTGTTAGACACTGCACAAACCTTTCAGGGTTTGGATTCATGAAGCTAACCATAGGCCTATTTTCGCAGATTATTCTTTTAATATTACTCTTCTGCAACTGCACATTTATGTGTGACAAAAGCATATATGCATGCATAACATGCATACCCACATCTGCACATACAAAGGCAGGTTTTTCAGAAGTGTCTAAACTTAGACTTCAAAGGCCCTACATAGGTACTGATTCCAGCATCACAGTGATTTGCTTACTCCTCTGTGCTAAGCATGGATTTATGAGCCTGTTTGCAGGCAGTTGATTCAGCAAAGCTTGACAATGCTCCATACATTTAGAGCTGGCAGTGCCACAGATTATAGTTAAAATTTTACTGTTAAATTTAGACTCCCTCTCCCCCTCTTTGGGTTTTCCTTTCCCCAGTTGCTTCACCAAACTTCAGTCATTCAAGGGGAAACATACAGGCATACAGATGTTTATTCTTTGGATGTCTTAGGTGAAATAGATCAGCTATTTCCAAGAACAAATTTTAGAAGAACTGATTCCTTGCTTTTTCTTTTTTTTCTGATCCAACACCGAAACCACATTCTTATGTTGCTAATGAATTCAAGTCTCCAGCTTTTCGAACGAGGGCTTCAAGTGTCTGGGAGATGCCATTTGCTGTCATCAGGCTTAACCAAACAGGACCAAGTTAAGGGCCTGTAGAAAAACCTCAGTTTTCACATGCTCTGTCAGGGCTCATTAGCGTTTGGCAGATGACTACTTTGAAGAGTTCGTCCGCGCCAAGCGTGCTGCAGCAGCGCAAGAGCTTTTCCCACCGACCAGGCTCCCGGCCACGGGGCTGGCGGCGAGGCTGGACCCTCACCCCTGCGCTGGGGAGCGGCTGCCCCGTCCCCCCCGGCGCCGGGAGGGGCCGACGGCTCTGCCCCGCCGCCGGCGGCCTCTCCCCCGGGGAGGCGAGCAGCGCCTGACAGGGAGCACGGCCAAAGGCAGGGGGAGAGGGGAGTGACCCAAAACGGGCGGCAGCACCCCGGGGACACAGCCCTCTTTTTCTCTTTTTTTTTTTTTTTTTGGGGGGGTAGCATGTGCAGAAAAATATTCATGCCATTTTTTTGGGGGGGGGACAGGACTAGTATGTACAGAAAAATACTCATGCCAAACGCCCCGAGCGCTCCGGAATGGTCAGCACCTGCTCATTTTTTTTAAATGAGTGTCTCGAAGTAAAGTCCCCAAAGCCACGTCTACCCCACCGGCACGCGTCTTCCTGATTCATCCGTCCCTTGCGTCGACCGCAACCAAAGTTACGAAATTATTTGTTCGCCTGCCGCGGGATGCCGAAAAGCCTTTTTCCTGCCTCCGCTCCCTGCCCGGTTACCGAAGGGCGGTGGGGAGGCAGACGCCGCCGGGCAGCCGCAGCGCAGGGCACGGAGCCCGGCCCCGGGGGCTCGCACGGAGCCCGGCCCCGGGGGCTCGCACGGAGCCCCGCCGGCCGCCCTTACCTTGATGCCCTGCTGCTGGCTGGTCAGGGTCAGCTTGGACTCGTCCAGGAGCAAAACTTCGCAGTAGAATTCCTCCGGGACCGCGCAGAAACAGCCCATGCCTGCTGCGATGGCCGGCGACGGGGCGGGGAGGCGGGGAGAGCCCCGAGCGGCGGCGGAGAGGGGCTGAGGCGCAGCCGGGGCTGGGCCGCGCCGGGCTCCGCGCCCGGCTCCGCGCCCGGCTCCGCGCCCCGCCGCAGCGGCTGGAGGCCGGCGGCTGCTAGGGCGCAGCGCCCAGCCCCACGGGGCGGCCCTCCGCCGCCATCCCGCCGAAGAGCCTGGACGGGGGGTGCCGGGCGCTCCCTGTGGGAAAGGGGGAGGGAAAAGACCGGCGGCTTTTTAGGCAGGAGCCCAGGGCGCAGCCCTCGCCCGCGGCTGGCTGTCACGGCGGCTCCCCCGCCGCTGCCGCCCCGGGGAGGTACCGAGCCGCCCACCCGCCCCGTCCCCCGCCCCGTCCGCGCACGTTTCCGCGCCTCCTCTTTGTGTGGAGGAGCGGGCGCCGGGGGAGCCGAGCTCCCCGCCGCCGCGGCCGGGGGTGCGGGGGTTTTGGGGCGGGGGGGGGCGGGGGTGTCCCCGCCCGGCGAGCGCGTTACCTCCGGCCGCGGACCCCGCTAGCGGAGCGGGGCGGCGGCGGCGGCGGCGGCGCGGGGCTGGCGTCCCCCGGCTGCCCGCGGCCATGCAGGGAGGGCGCCGGCAGCCGCTCGCCTGCTCCCCCCGGCGGGAGCGGAGGGACGGGGGGGGCAGCGCCGCCGGCAGCCACCCAGCCGCCGCGCAGGGCTGGCCCCGGGCGGGCGGCGGCGGAGCGGGGCGGCTCTGAGGGGGCGGCCGGCACCTGCCCGCCCGAGGAGCCGCCGCCGCCCCCGGGGGCTGGCTGCTCGGCCGCCCTCCGCCGCCCGCCCCGTCCCCGCCGCAGCAGGCAGAGCGGCCCGCGGCACCGCGCCGCGTCTCGGGGAGCCCCCCCCGGCACCCCCGGGCCGCAGCCGGGCCCCCGCTGCCCTCTCCCGGGGCTCAGCTCCGCCGGCGGTGGGGCGGGGCGGCGGCCCCGGTGCCGGTGCCGGTGCCGGGCCGCCCCCCTCGGGCTGCCCCCCCGGCTGCTGCCCCTCCCGGCGGCCCGGCCCCGCACGCCGCGGCAGCGCGGAGCCCTCGGGGGGCGGCGGGGGCGGGCGGTGTCCCGCCGGGGGCGGCGGGGAGCCCCGAAGGGCGGCAGGTCGGGGAGCGAGTTCTGCCTCCGTACGTCGCGGGGAAGGGCTTCAGCAGACACCGGTGAGGGTCCAGGAGAGACTGGCTTTAAAAGTAGCCGTGGCAGGAAATGTTTTCTCCAGCGTGCTGTTAAATACTGGGCTTGCTACAGATATATTGAATTTGAAAAACAACAGCCCTGTAGTATTTAAAAAAAGAAAAAAAAAAAAAAAAACAAACCCCACCAACCGAAAACCAAAGAAAAGGTGGAACATAAAAGAACTTGCAGCTGCCCTTGCAGTTGCTGTCTGTAGTTTCTGGAGGACACACCAGTCCACCTTTGTGTTTTAATTGCTGCACACATTTTTATTCTATGATTTTTCCCTCTCGGGCAGAAAGTTAAGCCCTGATCACGCAAGTGCCTGTGCATTTGCTTGAGTTTGCATACTTGAGTCGTCCTATCAAAGAACATACAAAGTTTGCATGTGTAAATTTAACAATATGCATAAATGTTTTTCTTACGATAGTTAACTTGCTCTCATTGCATAAGAGAAGGGCACAAGGAGATTTCTCACTTGACAAACCCTGTGGAGGTGTGTAGGTAAGTGACACAGAGAATGATACCTCTGCTTTTAAACCCCTGCCCTAAACAAAACCCTGCTACTCCCAGGAAATATCACTTCCATTTTCCTGTTTGGTGCAGGTAGTGTTTAAACTCGGGCAGTGGGGTCTTGGGATCTCTGTATCTATCCAGTAGCTGCAAAAACAGTGTTCCATGACCACTGTGACAATCAGGACAAAAGACATTATATATGTTCGTAAAAATACAGCCTTTTGAACAACTTATGGAATATGAAGTCTTACAAAAGCTTAAAAATTCAAGCTCCTAACCTTGTTTGTTGGGCAATATATACCTGATGAGAATGTCATCCAGACAGCACAAGAAATTTAGATAAATTTATTTCTGTTTTTCTAAACACATTTTTCAAACACGGTTCTTGAACCCTTCTGACAGCGGACGGTTTTCTAGAGGACAGATGGTTCCTTTTTCCCTCTCTTTTAGTCTATTTAGGTCCATATATCATGCACCTCATGACATGAATTACCCCCTAAGTCGGTTATTATATATGTATAAATCACTGATTAATCAAGTGACAGGGAGGGCTCAGTGAACTCAAAACCTGTTTTAAAACCTTTAATTATAATTTTAAAATGGCTCATATAGCTATATCACAATCCCACAGCTGAGCAGTTTAAAACAACACTAGTCTTGGTTATAAGCAGTCCAAGTGAACTATTTCATGTCTTCTGTTTTTGAAGGTCCATTTCACGCTCCTGCACATTAGCTGATTGGTCCACAGGGAATATATAAAATATGCATTCATGTTCAGCTGGTGCCAGTGTTTGGAGCACAGAGCCATTAACATACAAACTTATCTCCTAACCAGCTACTGCCAATAGCTAGCCACTGATTCAACAGCAGTACCAGAACCTACTATTTGAAGTAAAAACCTGGGAGGGCGTCCTGGACTGAAGAAGTGAGAAAGTTAGCCAGGGGACCAGAGGAAGAGGGGATGAGATCTCTACTAGGAACGAGTATGAGCCCTGAGGAGCTCAGGAAAGCAGAACAGCTATTATTTATAGGGGCAAAAACATAGGGCCCAAGCTTTGCTTGGAGCTCCATACTATGTAAGACCAGCCCTGCCTCAGTATTTCAAGTATCAGGCCAGCTCACAACTTGTGAGAAACATACCATAGTCAGCTGTTCTCCGAATCCATTAGGAAACTGAGCTCCTTTTTACTTCTGTCTACAAGAAAAAACACAGGTCAAGCACCGCAAAGGAAAACTTGCTGACATAAGCTCTCATCACACAAACACTTATGGACATGTTTAACTCAGGCATGTAAGTACAGGACCAGGGCATAAAGGCATTTTTGTCCATTGCCTGTTTGATGAGGTACCCAGCGCAATTCACTGCAGCCGCTATGATCCGGTACACCTTCATTAAAATGAGCAGTTTTACCTGTAATCAAGTATTTTCAATGTGGCCATATAAACAAGACATGGGGTACCACAAGGACTTCTATACATAAAGTGACCTACATCCGTATTCTAACATACCAGCAATGAGACAAACCGTCCAAAAGAAACAGGTTAGCATATCTGGTTTCTCACTAATTTTTACACAGATTTACTCACCAATGTTTGCTGCCAGTAGTTGAACATGTACTAAGAGGCATGATGACCTGGTTTAGCCAATATCACTAACACTTACCTATCACTGTTATTTACTGCTCTGTAGAGCTGCAATTCCTATATCTTACCCATGTGGGCTTCCGGGGGACGAGTGAAAAGTTAAAGCAAGACACAGAGCAACCTCTTCATTTTCCTCCTCATGTAAAGACAAGTCTCCTGGACTCAGCTTCCTGGCTCACACAGTGACCAGCGAAAAGCACTGAGGTCTAATGCAAGAAATTTAAAATGAAAACAGAAAGCAACTGCACATACTGTCTGGGCTAAATGTACCACCCTGAATGCATCTTCCATTAAAGACATACCTACCAAAAGTGCTGTTCAACCATTACTGTCCGGTAGGATCTGGGTGTTTACAGGAAAAACAAGGTACAACTTCTGCAGCAGCACTGCGCTGCTCTGGTTCGACATGTGCCCACCTGCCCATACATCACTGCCCCCAGGTGTCTGCAGTCCTTCCAGAGAGGTTCTCCACATGTTCAACATCCTTTTGAGAGGACACTTATTTGTGTCTCTTCCACCCAAAAAGAGGACCAAAGCAGGCAATGGAACAAGAATCATTTCCACATAGTATTTTACAGCATTCAGAGGCTGAAGTCTGTTGCAAATGCACGTGAATTCAGATTTCTCTCTTCACTAATGAAGGTTTTACTTAAAACACACTCATGGATGCTATCATCTCATGATTTTTCCAGACTCTGTGTTACTACTACACGTCACACACATATGCATCCACTGCACAGTAACAAGCCATGGTCAAAAACATTGAAATAATAAATTTATTCGTATATTGATCAATTTTGTATTTCCTGCAAAAATGTAGTGACTTGACATTATACTGTACACAATACACTTAGAGAGCCTTTAAAGTAAGACATGCCAGTCAAGGCCACTTAAATATGAGAAATGTTACATTAAGGCCAATATTCAGATCTATAATGCAGTGATAATGGGGGGGAGGGGGACGACCGATACCAAAACCCAAACCAAACAAAAAAAACTCCAAAACCAAAAGACTTCAAACTACACTTGAACAGCTGACTAAATTTATTAGTACTTTTATAGCAATAAACACCTCGAGGACCTCTGAATTGATATGGCACTAAGTAAAAATCCATTGTTCTTTTTTTTTTTGCTTAATAAGACCCTAGAAGATAGCAGGACTGCAAACACACACTTAATAATTAAGGAAATCATAAGCATCTCTCACTTTCTGATTTTTTTAATAAAGAAAACGTGGCATTAAATATACTTCTTCCACCCAAAAATATAAAATAAAGCTTTCAGGACATTTATTGTAAAAGATAGAGCTAAAATGAGAAACTGCAAAATCTGTATGCTTCTATCAAAGCAAGAAAAATTTCTGTCTTTAGCTACTGTTTATTGAACCTAATTCTGTGTGTGATGTGGTTTTAGAGTCTCTGTCAAGACTTTGACAAGTTACCCCTATGCAAAGAAGAACCAGATGATCCTGTTTTATTTTGCTTATGCTCAGCTTCCTCGGCAGAACTTAAATATGTTTTAATAGTAAAGATAATTGGGTGGCAAGACGTAACAATCTAACTTACCAAGAGGAAAAAAAAAAAAAACATTCTCTCCAGGACTTTAAGTCATGCTCTGACAATTTAGATTGGTACGTTGTGACCCCAATCAGTAGAAAAATAGAGGCTGTGAAGATCTGTGGACATTTAGGAGGTGAGCTTCTTGTGGAGAAAAGCATATGTTTTTCAAGTACTACCTAATGGATAAACTGTCACCTTTCTTAGTAAAACAGGACTGAGTAAACCCATGCTCAAGCACAGAAAAGAGAAGATCATTGTCTCCAAACTACTGCACTCTTTCCTACCACATTAGAGGAGCTCCAAAAGTATATCTTTGGGGTAAGACAATGAGCAATGATGTGCCAAAACTTTCATGCCCAGGGAGCTGGCACTATGCCTGTTTCAAGGCACTTGATACACTCTGATAATCATTCTTGTAAAGGACAGTTGTTTTAAATACACTCAGTGAAGCATTTTTTATCCCGAAGATAGGCTGGCCAAAGATAGTCTGGCCATGCTGAAAATTACAAGGGACTCAGGTAATCAGTCAGTCTGCTGTTGTTTGAGCCCCACACTGTTCAAACACAACAGAACCCATGCTTGTCTGTAACTATTATCGCTTCCTTCCCTCTCCCCCACTTTCTGAATGCAAGTTTTGAGGGGCATCATTGCCAAGAGATACTCAGTTCTGTTTCCCAGAGGGTCATTGGACCTCTACATGCCATGGAAATAAACCCAGGGACACACTAAACCTAAGCAATGATTTAGGCAAGCCAAACAGGCTGAGAGGATTCCCCCAGCCAGAAGCCCTGTTCAGGGAAGCAACCAGTCAAGACCTAGTTAAAGTGACACAGATGCCAATTAAGATGACCAAGTTAACAGGGAGTGTCTCCCACCCATAAAGGAAAGGTAGTGTTTATGTAGACAAGCCATCAGTAGGAAGCTCTGATAGACGAAACTACTGCCTACTGTTATAAACATAGCTGTGAACCTTAATTTTTAAAAAAGTGAGGTTCAAATTTTTTTTACAGGTATTATATCTTTATTCTGTTTGTATTCTGATGTCTGGATATTACAGCCACATTCACGATTGCAATCTTCAATGCCAACCTTAAATACGGTTTCTAGATTAAAGCTGCTGTTCTCATATAGCTAACTTGATTTCTAATATTGTGAGATCTATGCTAAAGTAATATCAGCTGTAGCATGTAGTAAGATTTCAAGTTTTAGATAAGCTGAAAATCTAGAGATTTTCTAATGCAGTTTGTATGATGGATTGCCCTTCCTGGAAAAGCAGTCCTCTTTAGCTGTAGCTTGAATGCAGAAAATACAGTCATTGTCTGGAGAACATCACCTGTTGTGAGCTATGATGAGATGGGATAGTGATGGGGTGCTGTAGGTAATTGGAAGAAATAAGTCTTTTCTTCAGTGACTACACTTATCCATGTTGATTTTACAAGCAAAAAGTTTTCAGCAGCTCCCTGCAACCAATCAAGGAAATGAACAGCTTGTCATATATATTATAGAGTCAGATACTTGATAAGTGGAAATACAGACTGAAGCATGTCACATGCAGCCTGCTGTGACTTCCTTTCAAGTTTCTTTTCTGTAGTCCAAGGATGGGAAGGATTCCCTCAAGCTTCTACACCAGTCACTGAATCTGAGTGATGCTGAGCCTGCAGAGGGATTGCTCCAGTTTGAAGTCAGACTGGACCACTAAACCACCTAATTGATTTCCTTTCTATCACATACCCTTGAACATGGGGAACATTTCTTGCTGAAGAGCCCAGGAACTCACTCTGATAAAGAGTATTTTCTGGAAGTATGAAGTCAGGCTGAACAACAGGAAGATCTGGAAAGTTTGCCCCTTTTCTGGGAGTTTGTAAATGTGGTTACACCTGACTGACATGTTTGTGTGTGCATCATTTGATAGCCTTTGATTCTTTCCTTAAAACATTAAAAAAATGTAAATGAGAACCGCATGGGACAGGAAGTCCCTTAATAAACCAAAGAAATTAAAGAACTCACCTTGCCTTCAGAAAAAAATATCTCAGATCCTGAAGTTATTTAAGAAACTGGATGAGGTAAATAAGAGATTCACAGCATTTTTAAATTCCTGGTACTGCTGCATTTCATACTGTCATAGTGTAGGTTTGACATGGCCTTTAAGAGTACAGCAATACTTACTGTTCCTCATCATTCTGTATAGCTAACAGTCTAACTTCTTGCCACCCCACTTTTGAGTTCATGGTATTTCGTCATGCTAACATGCAGCTGGCTGAAAAGAAGCTGGATTTCCAGTATAGGGGAGGAGAGAGAAAAATACAAGGAAAGGGAAAGGGAAAGGGGAGGAGGAGAAACAAACTGATCTGTTTGTTGTTGGGATGACAACAACTGCAAAGCAACTATACAATACAGAGGTGAAAGCTAGGAAAACAAAAGAAACAATGAGAGGCACTTCAGAGAAGACAGAAACAAAAGGAAGAGAAGTGCAGGAAAAAAGCATATGAACTGAAAAACAGAAAGAGAATGAAAGTATAGTGAAAATGCTCTAAGCAGCAGATGCTTCTGTAGGAGCTGGGCCTGTCAAACAGGGACAGAAAGACAGGATCAGACTGGGTCATGAAAATGTAAACAGCTTTGATGGAATTGAAGTGTAAATGCTGCTTGCACAGGTCTTATCCTCCTATGTAACATTTTGCCTTGAAGGCAACTGGAGTGTGCTCTAAGCGCCGTGGGTGTTCCTCCCCATTATCTGCTTCCACAGCCCTCCTGTGCTCCTCAGTCCCAGGCTGCCCTCCTCGCCTGGCTTCTTACTTGGCTGCATGGTGCAACACAATTTTTAGACATGTGCTTCTGGTGTTTCAGGCAGGGAGCTAATGATGTGTCTCACTGTAACTCCTCCTAACCACGTGGGTTAAACAGCAAGTCTTTTTGACATTTGCAAGGCTTTTTTTTTGAGCTGAATCTACAAAATGAAGCAATTGCTGATGAAGCAAAATATGTTTCTATGTCTTGAAAATAAAAATGGATTTTGCCACAGTCTTGGAGAAGAATGTGTCCTACATTAGATGTTGGCAGCTGATCCTGAATATCTCAATGTTAAAGTGTATACCTCTATGTGTGTGTATATATATATATACACACACAATATATATATATGTGTGTGTGTGTGTATATATGTTATATACAAATTGACTACAGCATGGACATTCATATATTGTCTAGGACACAAATGTAGGAATGTTCCTCAGCTAACACAAAATGTAAAACGTATTACTATTCTAATATATGCATGTTTCCAAACCCACCACATTACAGAGTAGCACAGATTGCCAGGGATTGATATAGCAGCGTGCCAAAGATGTAAGAGCTCTGTACACAGCATCTGTGAAGAGAAGATTAATGAGATTAAGCCATTCCTTCCCTACTAATACTTCTACAGAAAAGCTTATTCTTTACTACCTGATAGTCTTCCATATTCATAATACCAAGTTCACTGATAATGTTTCCATTGCTGCTAGCACTGAATGACCACAATGAATTCTTAATTTGCTTGTGCGTGCATTTTATATCATGTTCATGCTGTTTTGATAGGGTCTGGATTCCTGGCATCTTACTTCATTGCCAGAACAGCATACCTGAAATACCATTTTGAATGGTTGCTTATTTATACCATAAAGTCTGTTAAGCCAACTGATGCTTATAGCCAAGTTCTACATCATTCCTTGCATATTTATAGATATGTGTTTGCGCAGACTATAAAGTTACTAGTTTTACCAATTAAAATTTAAGCCTAATTATGTTGTACTTCTGTCTGTACCATTAAAAATTAGTTAATAGATCATTAAAAACTAAGTAAAACTCTTTTATCTATACTGCTCTTTTTAGAGAGGTGTAAAGAAAACAAAGGCGGCAATATTGACTGCATATCAATCATTACAAATGCTTCATTTTTTTTTTAAAGGTGTAAGGAGTGGCAGAGAGCTGGTTGAAACGATTTTTACCTTTTCAGAATAATAATTGGGTCTTCTAAAGTGATTGTTTCATCTACTACTTCAAAGCTTTGAAAGAAAGTATGACACTACTCAGCCTACTATCAGCGTGAAGTTTCAGGACCAGGGTCCCATTTCAGAAACAAATCTAAGAAGGTCACCTGCTTCTGGTTGCTTCCTGTGTAATCCTCCTGGCCTTGGAGCAACTAAGTTTAGAATACTGTTGAGCAGAATTTGTACTGGGTGCAGGTGCCCAGGTGCTGGCAGGGAGGGCTGCAGGGGTGGCCTCTGTGGGAAGAGGATGGTTCTGCCCCACACACAGGCAGTTCCAGCCAGCTCCAACAGACCCATGGCACGGCACAGCTGACCCCCCACAGCCAAGATGGTGGTGACTCCATAATAACATATTTAAGAAAAGGAAAAAACGCTGCACAGCAGCTGTGAGGGAGGACTGAGAAAAATATGAGAAACAGCCCTGCAGACACCAAGGTCAGTGAAGAAGGAGGAGGAGAAGGTCTGCAGGTGCTGGAGCAGAGATTCTCTTGCAGCCCATGGAGAAGACCATGGTGAGGCATGTTGTCGCCCTGCACCCCATGGAGGACCGTGGCGGTGCAGATATCAACACCGTAGCCCACGGAAGACCCCACTCTGCAGCAGGTGGAGATGCCCCAAAGGAAGCTGCAGCCCATGGAGAGCCCACTCCAGAGGAGCTGTGGCCCATGGAGAGGACCCCACACAGGAGCAGGTTTTCTGGCAGGACCTGTGACCCCATGGGGGACCCATGCTGGAGCAGTCTGTTCCTGAAGGACTGCACCCCATGGAAAGGAGCCACGCTGGAGCAGTTTGTGAAGAACTGCATCCCATTGGAGGGACCCCACTCTGGAGCAGGGGAAAAGTGTGAGGAAGAAGAAGCAGCAGAGAGGAGCTGTTATGACCCCAGCCCCCATTCCTCATCCCCCTGCACTGCTGGAGACTGTGGAGAGAAGGAGGTAGAAGAATTGGGAGTGAAGGAGAGGAGCTGAGTCTGGCAAGAAGTGGGGGAGGTCTTTTAGGTTTTGTCTTTGTTTCCCACCAACCTAGTCTACTTTAATTGGCAATGAATTAAATCTATTTTCCCCAAGTCAAGTCTGTTTTGCCCATGACCGTAACTGGTAAGAGATCTCCCTGTTCTTATCTTGACCTACAAGCTTTTCTTATTTTCTGCCCCTGTCCAGTTGAGGAGGGGGAGTGAAAGGGCAGCTGGGTGGGCATCTGGCAATCAGTCAAGGTTGACCCACCACAGGACTGATAATTCAGCTCATGTCAAAGTGAAACCTTAAGATCGTGGTATCAAAGGATAAGCTTGGAAGGGGTCTCAGGAGGTTTCTAGGTCAAACTTCTGCTCAAAGCACAATCAGCTATGAGGCCAGACAAGGTTGCCTCAGGACACTATTCAGCCCAGCTTTTAAAACCTCCAAGGATGGAGACTACACAGCTTTATACTCCCACACAAGTAAATGACAGCCATCAAGGCAGAATATTGTTTGCATCTGTATAAATATGCACAAGACAGCCACTAAATCAGGCACCATGTTAGTTTGCATGAGTGTTTGAGCGTACTGGGGTTCTCCGACCACAGAGTATTCACTTCACAAGCTTCCTCAGCACAGGTATGCCCGATGCCCTTTAGACAAGCTTCATACAGGATTAATAATTCGGCCATAATCACAAAGAAAATTCACTAGCAGTATGAGCTTTCATTTTACCTTCTACAAAAGCGTGAGCTTTCAGTTCGTGGAGGAAATCCAAGCAACTGAACAGTTGCTGGGTTTTGAGATTATTCAAACTCCTACAGAGTTAGCCACAATCTGCAGAGTATTTCTGGGGTTATCCTGTATATTACGTCAGAGGCAGAGACACAGACCTGCCTGGTAAAAGAATACTGAGAAGCTATTCAGTTATAACTAAATTATTAACCTTGTCAAGAGTTTGATTGCTGGTTAGTCAGGATCTCCACCTTATTGGGAACAACACTTAGAAAAGTTTCTCCATGCAAGATTTTTTCCAGGATGTCCCTCCATGGTATCAGCTTGCTCAGAAAAGCTTGCTTTAATGAAGAATCATTTTGGTTTTCCTCTTCATCAAGGGCTGGATGCATTGGCAAGGCCACTACCATCTAGAGGAGAGTAGCCAGAAGACATGATTCTTGAAGCCAGCCTAACACCACAATCCATCCTGTGAAGGTTGCTTTTAAATAAGCAGACAGCCAGTCATCAGGTCCAAGACTAACGAGTTAGGGTTTAAACTCATGGCCAGAGAAGCTGCTTGTTCTTTGTCTGTGGAATTGGTTCATAACATCTAAAGCTGTTTGTAATGCCTGCAGCTGATCTTGCATGAACTGCTGTTATACCTCCTGATATTTCATTACTCAGTCTTCTGAACAGCAGCATGTGCTCAATACCTTACTACAGTTAGGACAGTAGTTACTTAGTTTGCAGAGGGTATGTTATGACAGTGTCAGAAGCAGAACAGCAGTGGATTAGGAACAATGGTCATTTCTATTCCTACGCTACTCCCTCCTAGTAAGGCAGCTTCAGTGAAAGTGCGTTTTGCTAACTATGCCACCTTGGGGTGGGACTTATTGTTCCAGGTCACTCTCCCACACATTGCTTTGTCTAAACTGGGCACATAAAAATTACTTGCAAACAAATATGATTCCTGAATGAAGGGTGTTCTTTCTCAGCAGTCTTTTGGGGCTATTCATTCATCAGTAGCATAGAAAGAGAATCACAAGTTTTGGGTTTTCATATGTCACTTAGAAAAGAGACTCCCCTTTTTCTGCTGTGTTGCTAACCAGTTGACAGAAAAGGTGCTAGGAGTAGCAAGGTACCTATTGCTCTTCTTCCCTCTCCAGCAACTTGTGTGAATGGTTAGAAGAGTCATTAACTGATTGATTTACGTGGCAAAGTCCTTGAGCCATGGCCCATGAAACCAGTTTTCTTCACAGGATGAATTTCCCACCAGACCATTTTCTTCTGACATCCAGCATTGGTTACCACTGTCTCCAGAACCAGCATCTACTGCACACTAATTTGCCTTCAAGTTTCTTTTTCCTTTAATATCCGTTATTTCCCATTATAATACTAAATCAAAGGAGATTAATTCCTGATCCTCTGTGATAGGAAACTCTAACATCTACTTTTAACAATAACAATAACAAACATTGTTAAGAAAAATCATTAAGGGAATATAAAACATAAAATTTAGTATTTCAAAGCACTGCAAAAACATAAAAATAACTGATTGATCCTCATGAAGAGGAGCAAGTGAGATGGACAATAGTTACTATGTTTTTTCTGTAGCCAAGAAAACTGAGGTATAGACAGTAATTTCACAAGGGAGTTATGCTGAGTCAGTGGAAGAGTAGGAATTGCATCTCAAATGCCAATCTCTTACATGTAAACAAGTTGGGTTTTGCCTTTTGACATGCCATTTCTTCTCATCTCCTCCATAAAAAAAAATGCCTATCATTAAGATATTAGTGAACATGGTAACTCATGACTTCTGAAGAGAGTATAAGTGTCATGTTAACAGGCCCAGAACATTAGAAGGATGAATATACTAAACCATGTTTAAAAAAGGGCAGATTTCAAATCTCAGATTATCAAAACCAGATATAGTTAAAACTCAGAATGCTGAGATTCATTCTTAATCTTTGTTGTTCCATTATTTTTAGTTTTACTTTGGTTTTCATGTAAAAAAAGTAATAGTAAAAAAATTCTATGTGTGCCCTGTGACAGTATTTAGATTCCTAGGCCCCCAGGCCCACAGGGATAACATCAGCGGGACTTTTCCCTGAGGAGAGCATGTTTATAAATCTGGAATTCAGCCTTGAATTTTACTTCCTTCAACATGGAAGAAGTGGTAGGGAGATTGTGTGTGAACCAATCTGTGTCTGTACAATAAAAATGAGAAATCAAACATTTTAATTTGTCATCTTACTCAAAGACAGAATAATGTGTTCCTGCTTTGTTGTGTATAATCTAGGAATTTGGGATCAACCCAGTTCTCCTCCAGAGAAGTCAACAGGAATTAAGACAATCAGCAGAGCACAAGATGTATGTAATTTATATACATTATATAATTTGTGCCCTAAGTGTCTGGAAATTATCTTCTATGACATTAATTAGACTGCAGTGTGAGGGTAGAACATGTGAATTGAGTCAGCCTAGCCAACAACAAAGCAGCATATTTAAGAGCTTTGTTGATGCTGTTGCAAGAAACCACTTGGGAGTAAGGCCATGCCTGTTCTTCTCATGGATCTCAGACTTCTGCAAATACAACTCATACCCATCTATTTTCCTGTGCCATAGGACTCACATTCTCAATTAAACATTTTTGCTTAAGAATTGGGCATTTGTTTGTTTGTTTGTTTGCTCCTGGCAATGACATTGGTTTGATAGGACCATGAGAGGAGTAAAGCCCACAGCAAAGCTCTGCATGCCCCCTGATAACAGAAAAACAGGCAGATGACTGTGGCTCCTGTCTAATCACTTCCAAATGGATCATTTAAAGACAGCCTTCGGATAACTACTTTGTACTAAGGTATAAGGAGTGTGACCTTCATACAATGAATCACATGGTCCTAATTTATTATGCTGCTACTCCTCTTTGCAGAAGAACAGGCCATTTGTCACTCCATAGCAGTTAAGCTGTACATCTACAATGAAAACCAAAGTCTTGTTTCTGGGCATGATAATACCAATGTGTTTTCCTATGCTTTTGTTTCTAGATACACCAAAATATGGGTGCATAAAATTAACAAAACCAGAAAGAATGCAAACACCACTGGATTATCAGGTACATTGTGCCACCAAAACCCTATTATACAAATATTCATGAAGATTCATGGTAACAAAATTTCTTGCAAAAAACACCTTGAAAGAAATCCAAAGACAACACCAAAGTCAGAGGTGCAGAAGATGACTGAATAGTAAATGCCAGTAAACTATATTAGTAATTCTGGAAGCAGATTTCACAAAAATAGCTTCCTAATAGCATTTATAGCATGTCTAATGAAGCCTTCTGACACCCCACAACTTGCTCCCAGTTCTTATATAGTACTCAACTATACCATTATAATAAAAATAAAGAGTATGCCACCACACTTTATGCCATTAGAAAACAACAAGGAATTATGTATTTTCCTCCTTTTCCATGAAAGCTGGAATATGCCTCCAAATAAACACACAAGCTGATATTTAATGCCTAGACTTATCAGACAGCTGTGGAGAGGAGGGTCACCTGTTAAATTATGAGATGAAGTCTATTAAGTTTTCCATGCACACCCAGTTCAATGAATTTTATTCAGGGTTTGCTGACAATCCTTACAAGAAAAACTAGTCAGACAAGTGATAGGACCAACTACTGGCACTATTTGTTTTGTGGTAGACAAAGAGGCATTATTTTGAAGTTGATTAATATTGGTCATTGCAGCCAAATGTCAGGTTGAAGTCAAGATGATCTGTCACAGCTGAGTTACTTGCCAAAAGCAACTGACAAGGAGCCAATGTTTCCCTCCACCCTCCCAACTAAAGGGACATTACCAAGATAAAAATCTGGTATAGAAAGAGGTTTTTCCTTTGCTTGTCATGTTAACACCATATTGTGTCACTGAAAATATGATTTTTTCTAGATTAAGTTTCCCAGTAATTTGTCCTGGTTTTGTATATGCTCCTGACTAAGCTCAAACACTAAAGCAAACTGGTGAGTTTCATATAATTTCACTCATTCTGTTCTGCTACCACAAACAAGTCTGTTGCCTTCAGCTTTTGATACTGAAGAAAAATAACTATTTGGGGAAAAGAAAAATTTTTCATAATTAAGTCAAATATCACACAGTCACAGAAAGACAGAAGAGTTGAGTTTGGCAGGGTCCTCTGGATGTAATCTGGTCCAACCCCCTGCTCAAGCAGGGCCACCTAAAGCTGGGTGCCCAGGACCATGTCCACATGACTTTTGAATATCTCTAAGGATGGAGACTCCACCACCTCCCCAGGCAGCCTGTGCCCATGCTCAGTCACCTTCACAGGGAAAAGGTTTTTCCTGATGTTCAGAGGGAACCTTCTGTGTTTCAGTGAGTGCCCATTGTCTCCAGTCCTGGCACTGGCCACCGCTGAGAAGAGTCTGGCTCCGTCCTCTTTGCACCCTTCCTCATATACATTGATAAGATCCTGTCACAACCTGAAGAGTTACACAGCCTGTGGCTGTGTAGATATCACAAACATGGGTTTGTAGGATTCCATAATGCACAAGGACACAGAGGCTTTTATCCTCTACATTTTTCTACCTTATTACAGATTACCACAAATTAAAATAAAAGTCACCACCAGCAAGTATGCCTATGATTAAGAAGAAAATATATATATATATGAAGCTATTATAAATTACTATCAGCAATCAATAATATAGTATCAATCAATAGTATGGCAGCAGTTAATAATAGCAGCAAACCAATTGTATAGCAACAACCAATAACAACAATAGCCAAGTAGGTATATACTGTTACAGGTTACTACAAATCTATCATTAGTGAAACAGCTTATCAACAATATAGCAGCAGATATAATTATGATAGATAACTTATATGTATATATAGTAACAGTATCAAGTGAATTAGACAGATTTTGGAAGGGGCCAAACTGTCCCAAAGAGGAGGACAAACTGATCCCAGGGGGCACCCAGCCATTCCAGAGGTGGGAGGACAAACCAAACCGACCCCAAACTGGGCCCAAAGGAGTAAGATAAAGAGGCAGAGTCCCACTTCAAAGATGATCTGCGTCACAGAGTCTGGAGTCAGCCAGATGCACCCAGTGGGAGTCCAAGACCTCGTAGAAAGTTTGTGAGGAATTCAACCTCTTTAGAAAAGGAAAAGTACATGCAGCACAGGATGCTGCTTCTCAGAGAGAGAGGCTGCATTCTGGAAAAAGATTAAGTCCTTTTTATATGATAGAGACATAAGAGGGCATAGGAGATTACCCCTCCAAGTAGCCAATAGATGCTGTTAATTTTAATTTTTCACCTTAAACAGCCAATAAATGATGCTGTTTTCTGTTCTTTCAGACCAGTTTTATTTTCCCAGACTGTTTCCACTTTTTCAGACAAAATGTTGCTGTTACAGTTTCTTTGGGTTTTTGCACTTATCGATAGTATCTCAGGATGTCTCTGGTTTCTAGCTACTCCAGCTGTACTTCAAAGAGGCCAGCTGCACTTTTCAAAGATGTTTCTGGTTCTAAGGCCTAGTTCCCAGGCTCACAGCTGCCAGGCTGGCCGGCATTTTCTTTTGTTCAGTAATTTTCCCTTTCTCACCAGGCTGCCCTTATGGCTGCTCACATCAGATCCCCCCGAGCCTTCTCTTCTCCAGGCTGAACAGTCCCAGCTCTCTCAGCCTTTCCTCACAGGAGAGATGCTCCAGTCCCTTCATCATCTTGGTGGCCCTTCACTAGACTCTTACCAGTAGGTCCATAAATAAAGGTAAGCAACCTTGAAATACTTAGAATAGATCTAATTCATCCAGCTGATTTATGTGTTACACATGAGTTTATGTGCTACATATGGATTTCTATGGTATACTTGAAATAAGGTAGCATTTTTGAACAAGGATATAAGATTTGGATCAGTTAGAATCTGTAAGATGCTCTACCCTTAGTGTAGTCTCTGATTTTGGTCCCATAAGATTTTGGTAGATAGATCACAGACAGGAAAAGAGGTTTAATGTCAGAAAAAAAGAAGTACTACCAAAGCAATTCACGGAATCATTTTTGGGGAAGGTTATGTTGACTCTCTTGAGGGACAAGGTGCCTTGCAGAGGAATCTAGATAGATTGGAGCACTGGGCAATCATTAATGACATGAAATTTAACAAGTCCCAATGCTGGATTCTGCACTTGGGATGGAGTAACACTGGATAAAAGTATAAATCAGGAGAGGAGTGGCTGGAGAGCAGCCCTGCAGAAAGGGGTCTGGGGGTGCTGGTTGACAGCAGGCTCAACATGAGTCAGCGGTGTGCCCTGGCAGCCAAGAGCGCAAACCGCATCCTGGGGAGCATCAAACACAGCATAGCCAGACGGTCAAAAGAGGTGATCATCCCGCTGTATTCAGTGTTGGTGCGGCCTCACCTGGAGTGTTGTGTGCAGTTCTGGGCCCCTTCATTTAAGAAGGATGTTAAGGTCCTTGAATGCATCCAGAGGAGGGCAACAAAGCTCATGGAAGGTCTGTGAGTAGCGGCTGAGGACATTGGGTTTGTCTAGTTTGGAGAAAAGGAGGCTGAGGGGTGACCTCATTGCTCTCTACAGCTTCCTGAGGAGGGGAAATAGAGGGGGAGGTGCTGATCTCTTCTGCCTGGGATCCAGTGACAGGAAGCACGGGAATGGCTCAAAGCTGTTTCAGACATTAAGTAGCATTTCTTTACCAAGAGGGTGGTCAAACACTGGAACAGGCTTCCTAGAGAAGCGGTCAATGCTGCACGCCTGTCAGTGTTTAAGAGGCATTTGGACAATGCCCTTCATGACATGCTTTAACTTTTGAACAGCCTGAAGTGGTCAGACAGCTGGACTAGATGATCATCGTAGGTCCCCTCCAACTGAAATATTCTATTCTATTCTGTTCTGTTCTATTTAAATCTGTCATTGAAAGACTTCTCTCATGAAGACAAAGCCTTGCTCAAAAACTAAATATCCATGGACTGTAAGCTCATCCTTTATATTTGATCTAGTCAAAGTAAAGCTGGTTAAAATGTTCGAAGTAAAATCATGTCTTTCACATTGAAGTTTAGGTGTGTACTAGTTTTCATTGTCATTCTCTTTCAGAAGCCCAGAACATGACAGAATTCCCATTCTATTTTAAAATTCTGTTAATTACTTCATAGAATTACATAGTAAATGGCTAGTAGGGATAAAGCAATCCCCATCCTTCATTATATATAGAAGGTAGAAGGAGAGGATAACTCAATATTAAAGGACAAAAGCTCAGAGAAGCGCTAGGGAAAGACTAGGTCATCACCTGTGTCACAGTAGCTGTGTAATGATGCCAACATTTGTCAACTTCTGCACTTCCTCTACAGCAGAAAAACCTTGTCGTGGTTTAGCCCCAGCCAGCAACTAAGCACCACGCAGCCGCTCGCTCACTCCCCCTACCCTGATGGGATGGGGGAGAGAATCGGAGGAGTAAGAGTGAGAAACACTCCTGGGTTGAAAGAAGAACAGTTTAATAATTGAAATAAAGTAAAATAGTAATGCTAATAGTAACAGTATCATAATGATAATAATAATAATGATACACGAAGCAAGTGATGCACAATGCAATTGCTCACCACCCACCGACCGATACCCAGACAGTTCCCGAGCAGCGGTCGCTGCTCCCCGGCCAACCCCCCCCAGTTTATATACTGAGCATGACGTCATATGGTATGGAATAGCCCTTTGGTCAGTTTGGATCAACTCTTCTGGCTGTGCCCCCTCCCAGTTTCTTGTGCGCCTGGCAGAGCATGGGAAGCTGAAAAAGTCCTTGACTAGCATAAGCAGTACTCAGCAACAACTAAAAAACATCAGCATGTTATCAACATTCTTCTCCTACTAAATCCAAAACACAGCACTATGCCTGCTGCTAGGAAGAAAATTAACTCTATCCCAGCCGAAACCAGGACAACCTGCACACATCACTACATTAGTGAACAAGCCAACAGATATAGAAAAGAAACATCGTGTTCAGGTCAGACTGAGGCCAGAAACAGTCAAAAGCACACAGCCCAGGACCCAATGTAAGATATTTTGGTACCTGGGCCAAGATCTGAGCAAGATTGAGCAGGCCAGTCAGTGACAGTAAATGGGAGAACAGGGGCAAGAAACAAGAGCAGGAACAGGAGCTTAGACCTGAGATAAGGATCAGGGTAGGAAGACAGGCCAGAGCAGAGCTCCAAGAGAGGCTGGAAATCTCTGTCCTGCTTGCTAGCTAGAAATCTCTGCTCTGCTTGCTAGTTAGAAAGCTGTGCATGGCGTGGAGTCTGTGCCCTACAAGTTCAGCAGCCTTTGCTGAAGTCAGGCAATCGTTCTTCACACGTGGGCAATTGCTTTTAGCCAGCACAGCTTGGAGCAGCTGAAGAGGGGTTAGGACTGCACTCCCTTTCTATGGATTGGGTTTCACTCATTTGTAGGACAGAAGGATCAAGGCAGCAAACACTAGCAGTCCCAAAGATGCCATACTCTGGTTTGTCCTGATAACCAATCTTGATAGCCAGTGCAAAAGATTGAGAAGAACAATCTGCCTTTTGCAGCTGTGCAAATCAAATGTACATGTTTGCCCATTGTAAATAAACCATGAAGATGTTGCCAATTCGTTCCAATTTCTGTGAACTATTACATTTTGCAGATTAATGAGAAAGATGGATATTGTATGTGCACTGTAAAGCACAGGGAGAAGAGAAAATTGGCTGTGTAATGGTTTCGGCAAACCATTGTGGCAAATCTACTAACCATTACTATTCCTGCAGAGACTGTTGAATACTTGTAAGAACTGAATAAAGAACAGTCAGGCTCAGCTTTACTCCTAGTTGTCCCAAGGCCATTTAGTCTTCTTTCACTAATATAACAATCCATCTCACGGTATTTGTTTGAGTTCATCACAGGTATTCCTGCCTCGTGGTTATGGATCACAGGGGTAGTAGGATGAGAAATTGCTCACTTACCCTTCAGTACCGCTGGCGCTGCATAAATCGTTACACCACTAGATGGCATTCAAAGCATGAGCCATAAATTTCACTGCAGCCTTGACAGGATTTCCTTGACCTCGTTAGTAATAAATTAAGAGAGGCCATTATGTGCCCAGAAGACCATGACGTTTTATTCAATGAATTCTTAAATAATGATACTGATGCCTCAAAGGAATCTTGAAACAGAGAAGCAGCAAAATTATCGAGCTAAAGGGCATTTCTCTCTTTATAGTACTGTAGAAAGCAAGAATTTTGAAGGAGAGGACAGTATAACCCCTGAAGTGAAATATTATATTAAATATCCCAGAAATGTTCCGATGAGATAAAACAAATAATAAAAATGGCAAGAAAATGTCGTCTATGGAGATGGTAGCAAACCACTATCTACATACATGTGCAAAGCATGTATAGATATCTTACCCCTACACCTATGCTTCTTGACATGGCCAAGAACTGATAGCCTAGCCTCCAAACAAAGCCAAACCCAGCCAGGCATCCTGAGCACAATCTTCATCTATCTGAAACTACTTTATCAATTCATACAGAAAGGAAAGTTTATTTAAAAATACAGCTGTCACAGTTTAAAAGTAGAAAGAATAAGGTCTTAATTACAGTGCAATGCAGAAGAACGCCTGCAAGTTTCATTTTTCTCTCTCGTCACATCTTTTTTCAGTTTCTCTTCTTCAGGATCCCACAAATACAAATACACACACCTACTATTAGTTTCAAAATTTAAGAGAATATGCATGCAAGAGGCGGTCAGAGGTAGGTGTTCAGAAGTAGTTTTACGCTACCTTTGTGCATTTCTTAAAAGCACCCTGGCAAAAACAGGGTGGATGCCTCTCCTCATTCCCATTTCCCAAGAGTATCCTCAATTCAGCCTGTGCCAAAAGAACATGGAAAAGGGACAGGATCTTTATGCCAACAGTTATAGTGACTGGGAAAGATCAGTTAGCCGATTTGGTATGCGATCAATTAAAGAAACTCTACAGCCCTTATGCTGTAATAGTGTTAATGTAATGGAACCACAGATCAATAATGTATTGGAACCAACTGTAAGCAAAATAGAAACTAGTCTGTTATCCAGGACCACTGTGGATCTTCATTAGATCATGGTTTTTGTCAATTAACAAATATGAAGATTTCCTTTTACAGGAAAAAAATATTGATAAAATAGAAGACTAGGAGTGTGAAGTATGTTTTTCTCTGTTTTTCAGGGAGGAAGTAATGAATTGCTTGTACTACAAATTCTTGAGGAGAAAGACTTTCTCTTTGGTTTGTGCAAATTGTCACATTAGTACTACTCCAAAACAAAACAGTAATCATCATGATAATAAAAATTGGCAGGCACAGAGAACGATCAAAGACATCTGGAGAGTCAGTAGATAAAAGATGGCAGGCTAACAAAGACAATGTCATACACAAAGGGATGTCATATACTTAGAGCCATGCCCAAGGGAGTAATCAGAGAACACGAATAAAATCATGCAAATATCCCAGAAGCCCAAACAAGACACGGCACAAATAAGGGCATAAGCACATGTTTCAGAAGGAGAATGAAGATACGGCAGTGGTCATTAAGGACAGTTTTTAGTTTATTCAGAGCAGTCTTGGCTAATTGTGGAGTAAAAGGCAGATTGTTAGGAGCTGAAAAGGATGGAGTTCTAGGTTCATAGGAGCATATCACCCTCTGGATTTTGTAGAAGAATCAAACAGGGACCAGGGCAAGTAAGGAACTGGTCAATAAGGAAACCAGAATCTCTCTTTCGATTTTTCGAAGGTTTAAAGTTCTCTGCCACATGAAGGACTTCAAAGGTATCTAGCAAATGCTTGAAATGACAGTGAGTTCTCCGTGTTTCCCATGTAAGTCTGACTTCACTGTGGTAACTTCCTTAACTTCTGCCATAAAAATCAACATTCACAATTTATGTTTTATGACCTATTTGGAAGACTACAAAAAGTTTGTTCCATTGCAACACATAGTGGCCAAAATATGTAAATCATTCTGGTATTTCATGTGCTGTTAATTCTTTGAGAAAAGCATAACAGGAAATTCATTATGCTAATAATTTTACAAATGCTAGAGGCGTATTTTTGTTATGTGGATTCCCCTTTGAACTACCTTGACTATTCCTCAGCATGGAAACCTTCAGACACATTTTGAAATGATGTGTTGAAAAAGTAAAGATGAAACGTTCAGTACAGTAGAGTGTAACACAGTGGTCTTTGCAATACACCATTTATATCACTTTCCTCCTTAGCTACAGGGGCGTGTGAAATTATATTGGACTGCTGCATTTACTTCAATAGAATGAACACAAGCAGTAGGTTGTGAAGTATTTTCACTTCAAATGGATTAATAGGAGTAGAAGTCACATAGCAAACCACATTGTCTGTAAAGGAAAGGCCATTTGGCTATTTTATACAAGAAGTACAATAGCATACATAGAAACCAAATCCTGCTTCTTTTTTTCATCTAAATAAAAAATGCTTATTGTTTCCTTACAAGTAGATTTTAAGTGTAAAAGTAGATTAGCTAGCTGCAATAGATCTGGCAGGATCTGCCTAACTTATTTCCACCCATTCATGAGGAATCTTATTACAGATTGAAAAATGAATTGAGTAAAAGAAGTTTATAGCCACTTAATCTGGATTTTTTTAAATTATTATTATCAGGTCATCCCATAAAGGCACCCCAAGGCTGAGGGAACAGAAATAGCTTTCATGCCTTTTCCATGGTGTAAAATAATACCTTGAAACCCCACAGTCCTCACTACATCTTGCCCTGTTTACAACTAGCTGTGTCAGGCATAATCCACAGAGGAGCTTCTGAGACCCACTGCGCACTGCATCCGAGTTACAGAGATGTTATCATTCAAGCTGTATGGCATAAAGAAGCCCAGAGTTGTTCTTCTGGCTGTGTTAATGAGTTAACTGATTCAGAGGAGGCCACTGAATATGTCTATTTATGAGGTTAATTTTTACTTCATAACTCAGTAGCTGTGTTTTTCTTCCTTTGTTCCTTTGCCCCCTTCCAAGCTTAACCTCTCTTCTTTCAGCTTTATCTCTGATCTGAGAGTTTCGCTTGCTCTACCATTTCTCCCTTCTCTCTTAACTACTCTCTCTCCACATTCCTACATACCCTGGCTCTTCTATAAGACTTTCACCAGGGGTCAAACAAGCCTAAACATGCAAATCCTCTGATTAATTGGAGGGGGCCGGCGGGGAAGGCTGCACAAGCAGCTGCAGAGATAACCCCTGAGCCATGGTAGCAGTTGCAGGTGGTTGTACTGGTGCTTCTGCAGCTTGGGTGCTGTGAAGGCAAAGGAGTTTATTCTCCTCAACCTAATTACATTTCAGATATGACCATGCTCTGATACTTCCACATGACTGGGCTTTGGCTATTTGTCAGTACCAGAAAAGATTAGGAAGAGCTCGACATCAAAGCTGAAACACAGTGTTCCTCCATTTGGCCACAGTGTGGGCAAAAGTGAAGTTCTGGGGCAAGAGACTGGTGAGATCTTTGATGTGCCTGCCATGGGAAGCAGGAGGAAGCTGCCAGGCAGGACAGGAGGCAACCAGGCTTGCTGCTTTCTTGCTGCCAAGGAAATGGGCTAATGGGTGCTGCTCCAGCTGGAGCAGCCAGCTTTAACCTGGAGTAGGTATTGCCACATATTGCTGCTTTCTCAGCAGCAGCAACACATAGATTTTTTGCTTTCCTGGTCTGCAGCATCGGCCAAAAGGCAAGGCAATTTTTTTTCTCCCAGCAGTCTGTCATCCTTGATGGCTGCCTTGAGTTAGTCCTGACTCTATATTATTCAGGCTGCAAATTTCTGAATGTCAGAAGATGCAGGAATTAAGGTTACGTTGTATATGTAGTCTGAGACAGCCTTTAGTTACATCTGCTTTGCTCTTCAGAGTCCGTGCCTGAGTCAACATAGAGAAAGGGCAACATTCAATATGTTGCTATTTTATCTACTCACTGACAAAAGTTTAGGTTATAGACCTTGGGGTGGTTTTCTGCAAATTGTAAAGCCCTTCCTTCAAGGGAATTATTATGGGCTTTTCTGTGAGGGTCCTTTCAACATTATCCAACCACTTCACAAATACCAATAAACTCACAAAGCACTTGCAAGATGAGTGGTATCCTGCTGATAATCCACAGAGCTCAGTAGCACTTCTGGAAGCTCTTAGTCCATTGTACAAACCTCTGCCACTGGAGCTGACTAACTGATTCAATATTAGGATGCTTTGCTTTCTGCAGAAGGCGATGAAGTATATGATGAGGGAATGAAAAAGATGCTTTGCCTTTGAGTATCACATGCATTTGTTGGCTGTAAAGCAATAGTGAAATTCAGGGCACATGCAGTCTAACCTGCTACAGAGATCCCCACACAAGCACTGTATGAACTAGTTCCAGGTCTAGATGTATCAATGCAGGACTTGGCAGCCCAGGAGCATCACCACACCAAGATGGCTGCTGTTCTGGGATCCAAGCTAGTATTCTGCCAAGAGGTGCATGACAACTCATAAGCATCAGTCAAAGCTCATGTGTATCTGAGGTGGAACTGTGCAGAACCAGGCAGGGCCGTGGACTTGGTCACACAGATTTGTCTGCTCTCTGTCCCTCAGGCTTAATATCCTCTTCTCTGTTTTTTCCACTATGTTCATCCCAGCTGCCTTCCTAAACCACTGCTCTTTGTCTTGCTCCTGTTCTCGTCTCTGACTTAGTACAAAATTGTGAACACCAGCTGTCATTCCTGCCTCTGTTTCATCCAGAGGGCTGCAGGCCAACATCCTTCTCTCTGCTTAAAATGAAGCTTTAACTACAGGCCACAAACATATTTTTGTGATTTTTCCTGGTTATATGCTACAGTATCACCTACTTTCCAGCAAGAAAGGCTCACTGAGAACAGGTGTCTCCCTTATTTAAAGGTGTTATCACACAGTGACCATAGGAAAATAACTTTCTGGTGGATCCTCATAAATACACATGTGCTGTTATTAAAAAAAAAAAACAACCTCCCAAAGCTTTAAGCTACTAGAATACAAGTTATTATTCTGAAAGAAAATAAAATAAGGAGAGAAACAGAAACAGTAGAGTTACAGAATCAAAGAAAGCACAATTGGGAGGGACCTTGAGAGATCATCTCATCCTTTGTAATTCCTGTGACAAATGCATGCCCAAGACTACTCCTGTCTCTTTTGGCAGTCCCTCTCCCAGTACTTCACTTCCCATTAGAACATCTTCCCCAATATCTAGCTAAAACCTTTCCTGCTCTGATTTAAGCTCATTACTTTTTATCCTCCCTACTTTGCACAGGTAGCAAAATGTTTGAGTTTATGGCAGCCTTTTACTCAGCTGCAGATTATTATCCTGTGCCCCATCAGTCTTCCTCAGGCCAAAGAACACAAGATCCTCTGATCTTTCCTTACTGGTTGTATTTGATCACTTTCAATGTCCTCTCCACACTGTCTCCAATTACTTACATCTTTTTTAAGGGCAATACCAAAGCCTGGGACACACTTCAGCTGAGCTTTACCAAAGCTGCATTGAGCAGACAGATTAATGCTCCATTATACCCCAAGCATTCTATTGTTGCCATGGGCAAGAGCAAGCAGGAGTAGCCAGTGGCTGAACCCCTTCCCATTAGAGAGCAGAGTATGTGCCACCTAAGCAGAATTGAAAGAGAGAAGGAAGGCTGTGGAAAGTGGCCACAGGTGGATATGGAAAGGAAAACACCAGCCAAGCCCCGATAAAGGAGCAGCTGAAGTGCATGAAGGCAATACCACATACAAATGAAGAACTGGAAAACTGCAAAGTGACTGAGCAAAGAACTTATGAACGCTTTATAGACTCGTTAACTTAAAGGGGATGCTTCCAGTTGTGCCTAGATCTCTGGTGCGTGCCCTCTCCAGGTTCCCAGGGCTCCAGGCTATGTGGCCAACAACTTTGTTCTGCGCCCATAACGTCTGTGTGTGTGGGGGCAGACTGCCTCAGTGGCAAGCTGCTCAACTGGCCATATTTATCACCCATTACTATTCTCACATGTACACATCTTGGAATGCTGTTTCCCTTCCTCACAGCAACATTACTTTTTTTTTTTTTTTTTTTTTTAACTGGTTTATCTTGTAGTGCAGTGTTCTCCAATTTCTTTTTTGAAGGACTGCTGCATCACCTTTCCACATTTTTTTATCAGTGATGACACTTATCTACCTTGCCCTTGTTCCTTCTGAATGCCATCCTAATTATTTTATTTTCCAAAATCATTTTGATCTCTAAACCCATCCTCCAGTGTACTCACTGTCCTTTCCACCTTCATTTCATTGCAAATTAAACAAGCTTATATTTCACTTATGCAGCTCAATTATATTCTTTCTTTAGTGTCAGAGTTTGGAACTGGTACACTTCAAGACAGTATTTAGGAACAATTTTATAAGTTGCTTGTTTAGGCCTTGTTTTGCTTCCTCTAGCAGCAGGAGTTGAGAAAGGCAGCTTTTCAGCAACAACACAAAGTTTTGCCCATACCTGATTTTTATTAGAAAATAAATTTTTTAACAATTTTTAGTAATTCTAATCCAAATTATTAGATCTTGTTAGTCATATCAAATGGCATAGCTACTAAATATGTGGCTGTTTCTCAAGCCTTTCAGAATTTGTTAGTCACCTGAAATACTATTTCAAATCTTTTTCGTTAAGAAAAACAATAAAATCCATATGTAAACTGCTTTTCATGTCTCCCTCTAATAATACATCTGTATTTAAGTAAGAATTTCATTAAATATATTAAAATCTAATGGTACAAATATATATATTAGGTTAAATCAAAGCTATTTACTTGGAAATCAGGTTTTTTCCCATTCCCATTTCCAATACAAAACAATATTGCTTCTTCTTAAACTGTTCTAGAAAACTCACTTTTCAGTGCTCCTCTCTGAATAAAAGATACTATCTGCAGCCTCAATGCTGTGGACACGATGCATTTCAAGTCCCCCTGTTGGGTCACTTGCTTCAGCATAAGCACAGGCACCAGCATTTGCCATGCTGGCATGTAAGAAATGGATCTCATAAGTTTTCCCTTCCCTGAAGGCATCCAGTCTTGGGCATCCACCAACTTTTTCTATCAAAGCCACCAGCCCAATTGCTGTTAAACCATCCTTATTCTCCCCAAATTTCTCCCAAACTACTGATTTCCACAGCTTATTTGGTGTGTACAGTTTCAAAGATTCCTCTTATAAAATGTATATTCCTCTGTGTATTCCTGTGCTATAAAATGTAGTTTAAAGGTGAAACGGAGGTCTTCTTTCTAAAGCTGATGATCCCGGGAGAGCTAAGAAACCCCAGTCTGCAGCTACTGTCTTTCCACTGCATTGGTGCCATGTTCAGTGCTTTCTAGACCACATCAGAGCATCATTGGCCACAGAGAACAAACAGTTCCCTAAAACACGTGCAACTGGTAGTTACCATAGTAACACAGAGCTGTCAAGTGAAATAGCATGTTACCAAAGATCTGCAGCTCAAATTCCTTCACCAACACTCACATTAATATTCTAGATGTTTTAAACAAACACTTTAAGAAATAAAGAGCTAGCAGGGCACTCTCAAATAAATAGACCAAATAGTCTCTGGTTTTAAAGCCAGACCAAATTATTTGATAACCACACACAATGGGTTGCAAATGCTTTCCTAATTACTAACTCCTGTTTGATACAGAGTATATTCAGCTACAGCCTCTGTCTAGCTTATCACACACACAGTAAGCATACCATTTAAATTTTTGTGACATTCCTAGTGGACAGCTTCTCAAGTCTTATTCTACATGGAGATTACTGTGAGCTGAAGAGAAAAAGGCGTTCTCTAAAAGATCATAAGTGGAATTGTCAAGTTGTATAATACAGATGTCTCATTTTCAAGAGGACAGTAGGTCTAGAAGTTTGACTCCAGTGAGAATCAGCCTCCTTCATACCTCTTCATACATCTATTTATAAAAGGAATTCAGGTCCCAAACGATGCAGATACTTTTTGAAATTTTTCTGTTAAAGAACAAGTCCTCAGCTGTAAGGAAGGTGAACAGAAGACCAGCATTAAGTTTGTTTACCTCCATTTTTGGGGGCCTATCTTGTACATTCTTAATTAACTATGGCATTGGGATACATCCTACACTGTAAAAGAAATAGTGGTATTTGAAGTGGGTGTCATAAAAAAGCATCCTACAAACTTAATACTCTTTTGGAACTTGGCAGTTCTGCTCTACAGCATTTTGTGGTGTTCAACACCTGTTACAGTAAAGAATAGCTGATCTTATTACCTGACTTTACCTATCCGCACTTCTAGAACAAGAAAAACTCTCTAGCATTCTCTAGAGCAGTTGGACAACTCATCTCCATACCTTTTCAGAAAATGCTATACATAGACACAGGTAAAAAATTCTAATAGGCACAATATATAAGTGGTTGTGTTGTACTGACTGGGTATAAAGACTAGTGTGGCAAACAGCATCTGTAATCTGCAAGATCTCAGCACCTTTAAAGATTAGGACACACTAATGTAACCTCCTTTAATAGCTTTGTCTTGGAGGAATAGTGATGAAGTTCTAAAAAGAAGTAGCAAAGTACTTCCTATTAGCCAGATCTATACAATGCGAGTTTCAAGTCCGCAGGCAAAAGCAATTTGCATCATCTCTGTCCAACTTCTTCAGAAAAGTTTATTTCTAAAAATATAACACTTTATTTTCTCAAACCAACATTACTTTTCATTTCTCCATTCTCTTGTAAAATGCTGTTGAGTTGCATTACCTTTCACTGGATTTTGAAAATTCAAAAATATTTTCATTATAGAAGTCTCTTCCTTCACTGTTTCCATTAATAGAATCACTACATTCATAAAGATGTACAGTTTTTGAAAAATCTAATTCAGTCCTGTTTTCTTACTTTTACTTGCATAGGATAAAGCTCCATCATCAGCAGCCAGTCTATTCTAGACTACCTTCTTCAATTTGATTAAGAAATTAATTTGAAAGACTGCTGTTTCTGTCTTTGAAATGTTGTGAAGTAACTTACCAAGTCAACCGTTCTTTATTTTGCCTGAGGTTCCTCACTTAAAACTTTTTAAAAAGTCATTAAAAAAACAGATGGTACCTTAAATATCAGTGTTGTTATAAGTACATTGTGGTCATAATAATACTCTTTTTCACTCATAACAACAGAACATCAAAAGGACTTTTTAAAAAAGGCTATTTGGAATGAGTTGCATGCATTTCATTTACATCTGACTCAGGAAGTGAGGAACAAATTCCCCATACTTACCTGTTTCTCCTCTATCTAACATGAAAAGATAGCTGTAAATCCATAAATAAATGTGATATGCTGTAGTGGCATTGCTGCAATGTCATTCATTATAAAAATGCTGCAGGCATCTCCTTTTTGCCTGCTCTTTCTTTCAGTGTTTTTATTCCAGATAATAAGCATAAAGAAAATCTTCAAAGCTGTTTTTGTCTCTATATGTATGAATTTAGTATGCTCTAAAAGCACTAAGCTAACAACTGTAGAGAGCCAGATTATTTCTTTTAAGTAGAAAGGGAATGGCTCAAGCAGAAATCATTCAAACAGCATAAAAAGGATCTGATTCATTGTTTTCCTGCATTTTCTATGATTGTTACCTCAGTTATAAGTGGAAAAGTTTCATAATGAAAGCAGATTATGAGCAGGATCCCCAGCATTGAGCACGGGTGAATACCCACCCTTGAATTTGTCTGCTGTCAATTTTTCTAATCCCACTCCTAGTCTGACTACTTGATATTTGAGGATGATTAATTCCCTGGTTTAGCTGTGTGTTAAGTTCCCTGTACTTGTTTTAAGCTTGCTGCCTGTTAACTTCATTATGTGCCCCCTGTGCTTGAACTATGAGAAATTATGGGGAGATACTTGGGAGCAGCAAGGAGTTTATCCCTGCATTTCTATGACTTTGTGGACTCAAGTTGTCAAGCCCACAACAGTGCCAGTTTTAAGAATGGTCTTTATTAATGTAAAAAAGCCAGAAGCTGAAGTCCAGTGTGAATGTGACTGAGATTTCCAATTAATTTCCCACAGGCCATGTGCAGTCACCAGATGCCAAAGACATGTGGCTATCACCCAGCCAGGATCAAACTCTAAGCAGAGTTCCTGTTGTCAACACCTTCATATCCATTAGCAAATTCCCCAACTCAACCAATGCCTTTATCTTCATATTTTTGCAATGGTAGCAAGCCTTACTCTAATTTTGGATGTAAACAGTGCCATTCTTAGCATTAGGAAACATATGCCACTGATTAGGTAAGAAAATAAAGGAAGAAGTGTCAAAGGCAAAGGTTCAAATTAAAATAACACTGGAAAAATGGGAAGAGAACTCTTGGGTGACTAAAGTAAGATAACCCTGGAGGAGACTTATTTTTCCGAAGAAATACACATGTATCTTGAGGTTGATCTGACAGGCTATGTCAGGTTACAGAGCTCTGCAGAAAAAAGGTCACCACACTTCCTACTAATCTATTACTTCTCATGCTGCTCACAGCAGTAACCTCTGGTCAGCAATATCAATCAGGCTACAGTTCATGAATCATGTCATACTCTGGTCTCCTGTCAACTTCAGCTCATGTCTGGCACAATATGTTTTCATTTTAATTTTTTTTAAATTATTTTTTTTAATGTTTAAAAATTAAAACATATTGTAAGCAACATGACCAGGTAGAGGAACAGGAAGATAAAAGAGGTCATGAGTAGGGAAAGATGAACAAGTAATATAGAAATATTATGTAAATACATGTCTTTAATAACGGTTCTTGATGATAATGGCAGAGTTTTTTAAGTAGAATAACTGAGTGCCTTATGTAATCTGTTGTGATAAGGAGTGATGATAAGGAATTTCGTAAAGAAAAGGTGATATATGAACATCTGCCGGTTCCTTGCCTTTTACCTCACAACCCAGTCCTTTGTACTTTGAATGAAACAGCCAAAGCAGCAGCTGATAGAGACTCGAAAGGAACTTGTCCAAGTGTATTTTACAGGTTATGCAAACATAGTGTTTATTAGACAACCAATTACTTCAAAAGTCACTGTGTTTACAATGATTCATATTTCTCCTCAGACAACACTAGTCTACCAACATGCCCAAATATGCTCATCGTTGTAAAATGAAGAAGTCAAGTGCAGAATGAAATATTAAGCATATATCAAAAAAGAACATTCTGATTTTTTTTTTTAAGTATTTGCATAAAATGAGGTCTTAGTAGAAAACTAAAAGCTTGGACTTCATCCAGTTAAGATGAAACTAAATTTTCAAACTGTGGAATTCCCACAGAACAAAACCTACAGTTTACAATCAGCTTTTAATAAGGCTCCTTTATTTCCATTTAAAAGTCTTCCAGCTTGTTTATCTAAGGGTGGAGGAATGAAGTGTCCTGCCATTAAACCCTAACAATAAATGGGTATTTTCCATTAGTTAAAAATATATGTAGAAGTCATTCTTCTGGTCACGTCTAGTCTTCAGATTTTCTCAAGTGCTAGCCCTTGATATTTATTTTCCACAGTTCCAGAAAATCAGGCTGACCATTAACATTTTGGATGGTCAGCATTCCCCCTCACAGGGTATCCTGCTGACCTACTAAGCTTTCCTGCCAGTTTAACCTCAAATCGGGAAAAACCTTTTGCTGGTACAATAATTCTTGCAATGTGACCTAGTTGCTGGTTACGGCAAGATTCATCTAGCACAACGTTTCATTTAAAAGCTTTTTTTACTGCTATTACTGTTCAACAGCTTGGGGTTTTTTTTTCCTTCCTTCCTGTACACACTTGTGAGATAAAATGAATTCAGGTGTTTTCTCTTTGAGTGAAATGTTTGTCTCTATCCAAACAGACAAAAGATGTTTGAATATACCCTCTTCCTAGTTAGAGTGATTTTTCTCCTTTGTTGGATGCAAATTCTTAAAGATTAATTACTGTATTCCAGTTATACCCCAGACTGATGCACATCATATGATAACCTTGTTGCAGACTATCCTTTTATTGAACCTCTAATCTCAGCACAATCTTATTTGCAGCCTCAATACATAGCCCATATGTCACCTTGATTCATCCCATAATTGGATACCAGCTGCACAGGAACACAGCCAAAGAGCCATCACACCCCGCCCGAGGCAGAAGTAACCTTCTAGTAGCAGAAAGACCCATGGCAATGCCAGAGCCTCAAACTACTTCTAGAACTGCTCCTCCCTGTCATTGATGGCAATGCAGTAACCTACTGTTTCACAAACAGTGTCTGTTCATAGAAGAATGTTTTGTTTGAGTTGACAGCAACTTTTCTTAGAGAATGGGATTACTATTCCAAGGTAGGCAATAATTCGCACACAAACAAAACTGACAGGCTTTTTTGCCCATGAGGTACTAGTTTGTACACAACATATTAAGAAATCCATACAGCATCAACTTGCATTGAAACTGTGTTTAGTACTTCTTGACAGTTTTTTTTTTTTTTTCCAGGAAGAATTCATCCAGTGACACAGTAGGAACTCACTAATTTCTGTTACACTGCACAACACAACATGAGCTTGCAAGGCAGGAAGATTGTCTCAATATAAGCAGGCCACTAGTTTTCTCTCTTCAGGGATGTGAAAATTTATGGCTGGGCCCAAAAATTGGACATTATTTCCTCTCACTCAAATAATGGCCAATTGTAGGTATTATGAGAATGAGAAGATATGAAGGACATTGTAAATAGAGACAGGATGAAATATTCCAAATTCCATACAGTTAGAAAATGTGGTATGATACAGAATTTTATCTTCTGCTTTTAGAGACTCTGCTTCTAGGCTTGCATCCCTCACGAAGTCCATAAGGACTGGCCTGTGCACCCTCCTTAGCAGTCCTTTGACCTTAGTGGAAATCTATTCTGCACAACTTGTTAAGAAAAAGGACCCTAGCATGAAGCCTTCAATCCTGTGCTCCGGTACAATGTCTACTGCAAAGAAAATGAAATCCATAGACTACAGCTATGCTTTCTCTTGTTGCCACTCAATTTTCCTCATAATGTCCCTTATTTTCTTTACTTCCCTTGGCTAGAAAGCTAGTTGGAGAACACATTGACCCAATTTTCATGTAAATTTAACACATAGAAGGGCAAGAAATTTAAAGCTTCAGCTTTCACAGCAATTATGATTTAAAACTTCAGGTGTTTATTCTAAGGCGTAATAGTGGAAAACTATATTTGCATGCAGGGTAAGTTATGAAAATGAGCTTTTTATTAACACTGTAAATTATGTTAGGGCCATATAAAATTATATGAGTAAACTAGGCAAATAAAACTAATTCCATTATGAGGATTTTCAGAAAAAGTTCTCCTTTACGCTGGGTCCAGTAGCAAGATAAACAGTTACCAGCAGTATATCATCAGAAAAATTCATTTGCTGATCACAAGCCTGAGGGAACTACACTGTTACCTAGCAACTAGTGAGTAAACTTTTTTTACTAAATTAACCCCTTGATGAGTGTCAAATGCATAACTGGTCTGTGGGATTCGCAGCTTCTTGCTGGTCTGAGTAAGACTGTTTCTGACTGCATCAGAATGAAAGCCATTTTTTTGCCATTTCAAATGGCCTACACTTAGCCTCCGAAGATATAAAATTATTACACATCTCCCTTCATAAAAACGAGGACACCAACATGATGAAGCTGTCACATTACATTGTGTCATGCTGCAAAGAGCCTCATCCCAGAAGAGACCCCTGCGTGAATGAGGTTTCTACGCAGTCCAGCCTTGGTCGAGAAGTCCTGGGTTCCCATACAAGGAAACTGCTGTATATCTTTTACATGTCTTTCTGCATTAATCAGTGCAAAACTTAAATGTGGTGCCAAAGTCATGCTGCTGCAGGGGATCCCTGAAGATCCTGTGTGCATGATACACCTTTCAATTTGTTCTAAAAGATACACAGTTTGAAGTTGTTGTTTGGCAGGTATAAGTTGAGAAATAGTTATAATTTTCTGATAATGAATTTGAATAAAAGGCAAATACTTGGGCAGCCAGCACATCCAGTGAGCCATGAACTCCAGTTAGACCCTAGAAACTAAAGGGTTTATTGTGCAAATGACAATATGTTTGAAATAAACTCTCAAATTGCATCTATTACCTAAATACCGGGAGACAGTAACAACCTGACTTACTCAATTTGTTTCCTAGAACCGTATTTACAATGGATGGTATACTTAAGAGCAGTCCTGACGACAGACATCAAAACCAATCACTCTCCTACAGCAACATAAATCTGGAGCAAGTCCAGTGAAATTAATTGAGCTGTGGCACACATGAAATCAGAGTGAGATCCTAGAGGTCACAAGCTTTTGACAAAGGGTGGGAAAGCCCACCATTTTCAAGGACTGTACTTAAGAGTGTTTAGTGGGTAAATATAGAAGCACTACTGCCTAGAGTCAAACAACCTTTCTCTGTCCTGACCTCTGCACCTCAGCCAGTGAGAGCTGAGCATGACACATAAATTCATACAAAGCTTAATGGAGGCAGCAGCAAAACTCAAAAGGAACAGAATCAGATTCAGGGTATGAAGGGCACTCAGGATGTGGTGAACAGCAAAAGCAGCCAAGTCTGGCAGATGTTGAAAGCTGTGTAAAGATAAACAAAACTGCAGTTTTTCAGAAATTTCAAATCTGTTCCAGTGTAAATACAGGCAGGTTGGACTGCAGGTGATATTTTCTTTATACAGCCTCTTGCTACACAACAAAAATGTGTAGCATCTTATGTACCACATAGCCTTTTTTCACACCACTATCCTGATATATTATGGAGCTCTTAAAATGTCCGAGGAAAGATCTTGAACATACCACATAAGTCTGCTGGTTGGCCAGGACTTTTTAGTTGCTGGTTTTGTGATCCTTTGAGAAAGTCCTTCAGACAGGTGACTTTTGCTCTGCTGTGTGAATACCCAACCGGCTGCAATATTAGAGAGAAGAACGCCTTCAGCAGAAAAGGTTGGAAATGTCCCAAAAAGGGGGGAACATCTTACGTAAAGAGAAAATATGCAGGCAAAAGAAATTATATTACATTTAAATGAAAACTAGAGAAAATGTTAGAGAACTGGTTACAGAAATCTGTTAAAAGAAAAATGATATGGTAGAAATCCTGAGGCTAGACATTTTACAGAAAAAGATTCTGAACTGCTTGGTAAGAAGCAAAAAATAGAGGTCAGAGAAGTTATGCTTATGTTACTTGGAGTGGAAAACAATTGCTCATGAAGCAATCATCTCTCTCTTCTAACTGCAGTTTAGTATTTCTCATTCTTTACCTATTCTGACCTATTGTTTTATCTCACAATGCCCTTTTTTGACAATAATTTGCTCTATTGTCTCAACACTTTCACAGATAGCCAGTTGTTGTTTGAAAGCCTGACTTTTAATGTCTTTTCTGACCTTATTTTGCTATTCCCTGTGTGTATTTATTAACCTTACTTTGATTTGTTGTAAATGTGCTGACACAGCACTAAGTCTGGTTTCAGCTTATTAGCTGTAAGCAGGAGTTACACCTGAGTCCTCTTAATGTCATGAAGAAAATCTAATTCTCCTGTCTCTGCAGCCTGAGTCCTTAAACCTCAGGATAATGTAGCAACCTGTGAAGCACATGCATTCCTACAGGCAGTGCTAAAGAAAAATGTAATAAGTAATTAGGTTTCATGATTTATATGTCTGTTTCTTCTAGATCCTACTTGCTTCAAAAGTACTAATGTTTGATTAATGTGGTCTTCCTTTTGATACCTCAGCTGAAAATATTAAGTCCTGGGTGAACAGATGGTGAATTAAATTGAATGATAAGAGGGAAGAAGTTAAAGCGCTTTGAACAAGAAAAAGGCCGGCACAAAATGGAAACTGCATTTTCATTCCTTAAAGGGGAAATACACAATATATCTTGCTGACCAAGGACGGACCCTCTTAAATATTCCATTTCTTCATTTGTAGTTGTCTACATATTTAATTTTTAATATTTTTAGCACAGTGTGTAACTAAACACTGAAAGCTCCAGTCCTTTCTCAGAGAATTGTGTTCCTATCAATGCTAAAAAGAGAGCATGCTTCCCCTGCAGCGCTGTCCTGGTAAATACTGCTCCATCCTGGGAAATACTGTCTTGGTGGGGTACGCAGCACTGCCAAGACAGCTAGCCCATGGACTCCAGATGTATATTGCCAAAGAAGGGACCAACTGGAGAGGCGGACAGTATATCTCTGTCCCGTTAGTGGAAGTGGAAGGATGATTCCTTCTAGTCAGAAGATTTCTGTAGTAGCCTGATAGAGTTCCTGTAGAGACTCCGCATCTGTCACCACCAGGGATACAGCTGAAAAGACAGGGCAACTCCTGAAAATGTTCTGCTGCTGCTGAGTTTCTGTTGCTTGTCTCACTAACATCTGGAGTTTCTAAGCTTATTGTAAGGCTATCATATTTCTGTTTTATGACATCCCGTATCTCCCATGCAACATGCTACATTTTACTGATGCATCAATAAATCCAGCAGCAGATGTTTTTGTGCGTCTCATCTGTGAAGTTATGCCTGGCTGTGATAGCATTTCAATATATTTTGTTTTCTACTGCCAGTCCACTTGAAGAGACTTTGTTCTTTCCTTTCAGCTGCTAACCTTTCTTCTCCAACTCCCATTGCTTAAAATAAAACCTTTGAACGGGAAGTTTAGACAGTTTTACACACATAAAAAGCAAGCAGATGCATGGAACATTTTTTAATTCCTCCCTGTATCTTCCTGGGCTAGTTCTTAGAAGATTAAAGAAAACTATTAACCACATACAGATGTGTTCATTTTATGTTTCACGCATCTGCTTTTTCAAAGTGGAACTTCTGTGAAGGAGCTGCCAAGAATACAGTTTACATCAAATAAAACAAGAGTACCACAACACAAGTGGATTTGTAAACAACCACACAGAAAACTACTAAACTCCAGAGGTTAACCTGGAAAATAAAAGGGGGCTTTATTACAGAGATTGATATATCTACACCAAAAGCTTGTAAGATCTCCTAGTTTGATCCAGATATCCACCCCCACAATAGTTGAAGCAAGACATTATACAACCATGATCTTTGCATTGCTAACATCATATTGTAGGTCAAAATTTTATTTATGCTCCTCTGTCTATTGTTTTCCATTGATTCTTACTGACCAGTTTGCAGGGCAGCTGGCCACTAAGAAACACGAAGTCCTGGCACTTTGGTGGGATCAAAGTTATATGAATATAGTCCACTTCACAAAACAAATGCGGTACAGATCCTCATCAAACACAGCTGCACCTATGTTAGGCATCCACGTACCCCACCCTTGTTATGGCTGTAATCATAGCCTCAGGAGTAATAGGTTGGGTGATGCAGTTGGGAGTGCCTATAACAAAACACATTAAGATATCTCAGAATGTGGTGACTTAGATCTGATTTTCAGATCTACTGAGCTTTAGAACTAAAGCAGTTCACTACATATTTTTCAATCCTTTCTAGGTGTATACTTTACTACTGTTACCCTTAAAGAGCTAAAAAAGCCTATGTCCTTTTGATCAGTGGATTGCAATGTCAGTTGCAGAAAGAAGTAGAAATTCATTACTAATGCCAGCTAAAGCTAGATTCCACTCCAGTTTCTCTGCTATGACAACTGGAGGCTGAGTGTTCTGCAGGTAAGGGAAATACATGTGCCTCTAGAAAGTGTGCAAAGTATGCGTGTGTGCTGCAGTTGACTGGACACTGGGAGAACTAAAGATCAGATTAGAATATAGGTGAAGATTAAAGGTGAATAAAAATGCTTGCAAATATACAGAATTTAAAAGATTGCTGGGCCTTCAATACCAGATGGAAAAAGATGTGAGGAGAGACAGAGGCAACAAAAGGAACCATTACAAATATTTCCTGTTCAGCACAAGCAGCTGGCTAAGCTATTTTAAAATTACTTAATACCTGCTGAAGTTCCATATTTTAAGATCATGTTACTGGCCACACTGTAACATCGTGTCACTCCAAGTACTGACAATACATGGTAATAGGGATTTAAAGGTGTTAAATATTCTCTAATTCTATCTAAATTTAATCACTATTTTAGCATGCAGCATATTATTTGTTTTACTATTCTTTTTCCTAAACAATCAAATACAGTGTATAAAACACAGCAGTGCATAAATATTACAGTGCTCAGAAGTTTTTCTTTGTATTTCATTGACCACAGGAATTGCTGAGATGGGAAATGAGCTGAAATGCATAGTTTAGACTTTAGAATTTATTTATGACTAAACAGTACTGCTTAGTAACCTTCTTGTTAAATGTGTAGTCATCCATTTGATAAGAAGGCGTTCATGATGCTCCTGCAACCATTGGGAGGTGGCTCAGTGTCTTCAGTATTCTCTCTAAATTTATTTTTCTCGGGGGAAAAAAAGAAAAAAACACCCCTACATGCATTTAAAATTCTCAGATGCAACTCTATAGGTACCGCCGCCCCACCTAATCATCTAGGCACCTGTTCTTTAACTGAGTCCAGGTCTCAGCGCGTAGATGGGTATCACCACAGCCGGGTCCCTGCAGAGCCTGAGCCGGTTGGCATGCCTAGACCACGGCACCACCTGCGAGCAGAGTCAGGGAAGAGGTAGAGGATGTCACCTTTTGTGCAACAGGCTAACTGCTAAAGGAGCTGTGCAGAAAGCAGGGGGTTTGGCTTTGCGGCCCTTCAGAGCGCAAGGGAAATCAAACCCCTTCTCTCCGTTTTTCGCCTGTGGTTTTCTAAACGTTCTGACGCCACCTGCAGGTGAAATTTCCTCCGGCAGCCACCTGGCTTCCTTTTCCCTCCGCCTGCCACAGGGTCTCGTCCGTGCCCCCTTGCCTGCTCCGGCGCTTGCCTTGCAGAGATGCCTTAATCGAGTGACACAGAAACACCAAAAACCCGGAACAAACTCCCACCCCCTTTTTCTATGGTCATTTCTGTCATGTCAGTGAATTAAATCAGCTTATGGAGGTCTAATTAGTGTCAGGGGCAAGTGTTAAAGGAGTAGCACTCAGGAGCAGAGCCTCCCGAGTTCTTTCGGTGCCAACAAGCTATATAATATTAGCTAAACCCGTCTCATGCAACTGTATTTTAAATTGCTGGCTTGGTTACCAGGCTAAAGGCCTGACTGTCCCGCATAGGTGCCTGAGAAAATTACCTTCCACTCCCCTTGCTGGAAGTGTGCCGCCATATAGCCAGGAATGCAAGTCTAAGAGATCTCAAGAGAATGAGCAAGTGACACACAGAATCGGCTTGCAATTTAATGCTGTTCAAAACAGGTCATTATTTAGTTTTGCCACCTCATAGAATCATAGAATCATAGAATCATAGAATCATCTAGGTTGGAAAAGACCTTTAAGATCATCTAGTCCAACCATTAACCTACACTACCAAGCCCACTCTAGACTAATCAAGGGTAGACCAGACTAAACCATATCCCGAAGTGCCACATCTACCCGTTTTTTAAACGCCTCCAGGGATGGTGACTCCACCACCTCTCTGGGCAGCCTGTTCCAATGCCTGACCACCCTTTCCATAAAGAAATTTTTCCTAATTTCCAGCCTAAACCTCCCCTGGCGCAGCTTGAGCCCATTTCCTCTTGTCCTATCGCTAGCTACTTGGGAGAAGAGACCAACACCCACCTCACTACAACCTCCTTTCAGGTAGTTGTAGAGAGCGATAAGGTCTCCCCTCAGCCTCCTCTTTTCCAGGCTAAACAACCCCAGTTCCCTCAGCCGCTCCTCATAAGACTTGTTCTCCAGACCCTTCACCAGCTTCGTTGCCCTTCTCTGAACACGCTCCAGCACCTCAATGTCTTTCTTGTAGTGAGGGGCCCAAAACTGGACACAGTATTCCAGGTGCGGCCTCACCAGCGCCGAGTACAGGGGGACAATCACCTCCCTGCTCCTGCTGGCCACAGCATTCCTGATACAAGCCAGGGTGCTGTTGGCCTTCTTGGCCACCTGGGCACACTGCTGGCTCATGTTCAGCCGGCTATCTACTAACACCCCCAGGTCCTTTTCGGCCAGGCAGCTTTCCAGCCACTCCTCCCCAAGCCTGTAGCGTTGCATGGGGTTGTTGTGACCGAAGTGCAGGACCCGGCACTTGGCCTTGTTGAACCTCATACAGTTGGCCACGGCCCATCGATCCAGTCTGTCCAGGTCCCTCTGCAGGGCCATCCTACCCTCGAGCAGATCGACACTCCCACCCAATTTGGTGTCGTCTGCAAACTTACTGAGGGTGCACTCGATCCCCTCATCCAGATCATTGATAAAGATATTGAACAGGACTGGCCCTAAAACAGAGCCCTGGGGAACACCGGTCGTGACCGGCCGCCAACTGGACTTAACACCATTTATCACTACTCTCTGGGCTCGGCCACCCAACCAGTTCTTTACCCAGCGAAGAGTATGCCTGTCTAAGCCGTGAGCTGCCAGCTTCCCGAGGAGGATATTATGCGAGACGGTGTCAAAAGCTTTGCTAAAGTCGAGGTAGATGACATCCACAGCCTTTCCATCATCTACCAGGCGGGTCACCAGGTCATAGAAGGAGATCAGGTTGGTCAAGCAGGACCTGCCTTTTGTGAACCCATGCTGGCTGGGCCTGATCCCCTGGTTGACCTGTACTTGCCTGTGGAGTTCGCTCAAGATGAACCTCTCCATAATCTTCCCCGGCACCGAGGTCAGGCTGACAGGCCTGTAGTTCCCCGGGTCCTCCTTCCGGCCCTTCTTGTAGATGGGCGTCACATTGGCAAGCCTCCAGTCATCAGGGACCTCCCCTGTTAACCAGGACTGTTGATAGATGATGGAAAGTGGCTTGGCAAGCTCCTCTGCCAGCTCCCTCAGTACTCTCGGGTGGATCCCATCCGGCCCCATAGACTTGTGAGCGTCCAGGTGGCATAGCAGGTCATTAACTGCTTCCTCCTGGACTATGAGGGCTCCATTCTGGTCCCCATCCCTATCCTCTTGCTCAAGGGCCTGAGTACCCTGGGGATGACCGGTCTGGCTGTTGAACACAGAGGCAAAGAAGGCGTTAAGTACTTCAGCCTTTTCCTTGTCCTCAGTGACAATGTTCCCCCCCACATCCAGCAAAGAATGGAGATCCTCCTTGGCTCTCCTTTTATTGCTGATGTACTTATAAAAGCATTTTTTATTGTCTTTTACAGCACTGGCCAGATTGAGTTCTAGCTGGGCTTTTGCCTTTCTAATTTCCTCCCTGCAGGACCTAACAAGATCCCTGTACTCCTCCTGAGCTGCCCGCCCCTTCTGCCAAAGGCGGTAGACTCTCCTTTTTTCCCTGAGTCCCCGCAAAAGCTCCCTATTCAGCCAGGCCGGTCGATTTCCCCTCCGGTTGGTCTTACGACACACGGGGACAGCCCGCTCCTGCGCCCTTAAGACTTCCTTCTTGAAGAGGGCCCAGCCTTCCTGGACCCCTTTGCCCTTCAGGACCGCCTCCCAAGGGACTTTCCCAACCAGGGTCCTGAAGAGGGCAAAGTCTGCCCTCATTGCTGCGGATATGAGGAAAAAGAGAAGCTTAAGTGTTCTTCCTTACCATTCACAACTTTGCAATTTTTTCCTTCCTGACTTGTTAAATATCCATTTCACTTCTTCACACAGGGTCTTAACCAGCAACAAAAGCATAATAGATTGCCAATGACAAAAGTAAGTAGTTTATGGCAATGCAGTGATATTTCTGATCTTTTTTCCCCATTTCTGCTTCCAAAATAGAAATGTTAATAAAATGGACTATCCGTGCATCTAACTGCTGTGCCATTCTCAGAGGAACACTTTTCCCATATATTTTGTCTTTAATGTGAAGAATTGGTTAAATGATCCCTTTCTCATAATAGACATTATCAGTTTTCACTTTCAAAAACCAAATCTAAATGTGAAATGAAAGACTACTTATAAACATGCTATTTCAAATCTGATCAATTTAATTCAGGTTTTAATAAATGCTTCCTGTGCTCATCACAATTTTGCAATTAAACTGAAGGAAAACATTCATTTTATACTGACATTGCACTGATGATAGGACCGTCTCCACTATATACATGTTTAACTCATCCATTATTACATTACTTAATTAGGAAAAAGGAAATGAAGTAAAGTCTCCTACTCCCTGGGTGATCAATTAGACTTCCCTATTCTTTTTTCCCTCCACTCCTCATTATTAAGATTAAAATGAAATTACATGGATTAGTTCCTACTTCCATCTGGAAGCAGGGAGCTCTGTTACAACACATTATTGCGCTAAAATGCAAAATAAGAGATAAAGCCATAGCACTGTAATAACTATTTGGTTTAAAACATGCATTTCAAGAGAAATATTTGTAAGCTTATTCAAGTACTGATGAGTTGATAGTCAAACAGCAGGAGGACTGAAGATTGCAGTGAAGAATCTCAGTTATAATGTTGTTCTCCTTTTCTAATTATTCTGCAGTATGGTTACCTGATCTCATATTAGTACAAAGTTTATTTCATTTGTTACACTTTAAACTCACATGCTATAAAGATTAATTAAAAATTTGATTGGAAAGACAGTCAATAATTAATAAGCCTTATCCCTATCTAGTGCATATGTAATCAGGAAATGTGTGATTTTTCTTTTTTCATTAACAGTTCAAGAAGTATCTTGTGCCTAATGTATCCATCCAGGCATCAGCATCTAGCATCCACATGAAAAATTGACTTCAAGATATGGCAAGAGGTTGCCTGGCAACAGCTCTTTTCTTTTATTTTGAATGGCATTTTGGGGGCAGAGAGTGAAGAAGGGAAGAGCTGGAAAGGAAGTTTGACTTAAGAGGCCTGCTCTGATCTGGATTCCCGTGTTACTATAGGACTGTGATTCTGCTCAGTATGGATGCGGATCCCACAAGGGACCGCGTTTTGCAGCCTGTCAGTATATACGACTGCGCACAGCTCTGCTTTCTCTTTGTGTCTGATTCAAGCTGTGTAGTTTCGTCTTTGACCCAGCCAAACAAGCCTCATTAAGAGACGCAAATAAACTGAGTTTATTTTGATGTTGGTCACATGAGGAAGAGCTGTGATGTCTGGCTCCAGAAAGGAGTGCTTTGTCTTTGGAATACATGCCAGAATAGTCATACTGAAAAAAAGGATCCTCATGCTTAGTTTGGTTTCTGTAGATTGCACAGCAGTCCTCCTACTCAGCCCTCCCCAAGCCTACTAAAATTTTCAGCTCTGCTCACATGGAGGCAGTGGTTCACTGAGTCTTGGGACTATAAGCAGCAAATACACATTCAAAACATCCTTTCTCAGAATACTTGGGACCTGCGTCCCTGTGACCCTCAGCTTAGGGTAGATAGAATGGTTCAGTCACCTTTTTAATTTTTTTGGAGTGCTTTGTTCTGGCTCAGTTATAAGGCAGTTTATCTTTAAATAAAGAAGTAGCCCAAAGGAAAGGAAAAAGTTGAGAAATTTGGAAAAACAAAATACACCAACAAAGCAATACACTGAGAAGGCAAGATGTGAGCTTAAAGGTATTTTAATACGTCAACAGTACCACCAAGAAAGCTGAACAGAAGCTAATAAAGGAAAAACAAACAAACAAACAAACAAAAAAAAAACCCAACCAACCCCAGATAACTTAATATCAGATATTTTCTTTTTCTATCATATGTCTGGACTATCTATAACTCCAATATATTTCTCTACAAAAGCAGTAGTATCTTAGAAAAAAAAAGTGTGACTGACCATAAAACTTTCATTGGGAAGACAGCAACAAATCAAGACAATGAGGTCCTGACTGTGCTGCTTATGGTGCCACCTTGTGAGGATGGTAATTGTCCCCCCCTCTGTGCTGCCATTCTTTTCCATCTAGTCCCTCCAGGTAAAAAAGAATGAAATCACATGTTTATTAAGTCACTTCAACCATTATCCAACAGTTTCCTCCGTATCCCTTTGGGTTCATATATTAACGCACAGCAATTTTGAAAGGGTGTTGCTAACCTTTGAGTTTTTGACTGAGCTTGTGCTTGTCAAAATATCTAATTTATCTTACTACTACTGTTTTAGTTTTGTTTTTTAAAGTAAATTTGGTACACATGAAAAGTACTGAGGAGAAAAGCACCTGATGTGTTAACTGTAGTATAAAGGGGTCCTGCTTTACTTTGTAGGTTCTTCTGATATCCCAGAAAACAAATTATTACGGAAAATTATTATCAAGCAATTTTTTCATATCTTTCTGTTCATGAATGCTGGATGCAACATGGGAAGATTTAGATCCATTTTGCTGGTTTTGTTTTGAGGCAAATTGAAAATAAAAATAAAAATAAAAAAAATAAAATAAAAATAAAAAAATAACAATAATAATGAATAAAAATAGAAATAAAGGTGAGACAAGGCAAAGGGATCAACATCAAGACTAAGGGAACAATCTTACTATGAACTACGTTCTCTAGGTCTGCTTTTAAGCTTACACTTTTTAGTTTTCTGCTCATGTTTTCACTTACAGCATTGTAGGTGATAACAACAATGGGAAATACTAAAAAATACTAGCTGTATACAACTGACAGCCTTTTAATCCCGTTGTCATCTGGGCCTTCTCTGAAACATAGTAAAACCTCATCTACACCCATGTTCCCATTTTGTACTTTAAATGGAAAGGATCAGCACAAATGTGTCCCAGGGTCAGAAAGCAATTTCCTCTCTGTGCTTATAAAATAAGGATTCATGCAAATTATAATAACAGTTGTTAATTTATTTAAACCACAACTTTCTGAACAGCTGCCCTACTCCTGGCAGAGAGGTTTGGTCTTTTTCAGTCTAATATTTGAACTAAAGAAGAAAAAATGGCATTCGGTTTTTCTATGATAAAAAATGTTTCAAGTCTGAATTCTGATACAGCCCATCAGAGTGACTGCAGCCTTTTGTATCATGGTATTATCTGGAAACTGCACAAGTATAGTATGTATTCAACTGTGAATGGAAATACTGTTAAGCAAAGGATTTGGGACAGTAACCTGTCAATCCAGCCTGAAATTCTCTCTCTCTCACAGCAGCTCATTGATAGCTAATCTCTGAGAGCAGCCTTTCAACCAGTGGTATATGCATGTACTAGTAATTTAATCTGGAACATGTTTTACTAGTTTGCTTCACAAAATGTCAAAGGCAACTACAGTAAAGCTTTTCATAAAAGGCAATAGATATAACAGCTGTTTCCCACTTTGTCTGCTATAACTGTCACTCTGTCAGGAATGAAATTCAATTGATTTGACATGATTTGTTCTTGATAAATCCATGCAGGCTCTGTCTGTCTGCTTTATTATCCAAATGCTTTGAAATGGTCACGTATAATTTGTTCCTCTATCTTCCCAAGAATCAGTATCAAGGGGGACTGCTCTGTAACTCTTCATTGTCTCTTCCACTTTCCTTTTTTAAAGGTAAGTATCACAGTTGCTTTTCTCCTACCTTTCCTTTTTCTTTGAAGAGGTCTTGAAAATAATTGCTGAGGTTTACAGAGTGCTGACTGGAACACACATAACTTAGGTCTGTATTCTTTCAAGGTTCTTTCTTCCATTCTCTTGCCAGTTCTTTAACCCTTAGTTGAAACTATGTTTTTTTTCAGGCAGCAATCATAAATAAACTCTAATTGCCTTTCTGTGAAGAGAGAAGCAAAAGAGATAGCTGAATGCTTCAATCTTCTCTGATTCCTCCATTATTTCCTTTCCCCTTCGTTACACTGCTGATGTATATTTTCCTTTGTAGCCCTCTACAAGAGTTTACTTTCCACATTTCTTCAGCCCCTGCAACACACTGAAACTCAATTTGTGCCTTAATTTTTTCTAATCTGCTATATCTGGGCAGAATTGAACCTACATTTAAGTATTGACATCAATATATCAGCTCTTTTTTCAGCTGACAAAACAGCTGAAACAATTAGTGACTTGACCAGAAAGAACAGACATTTGCATATGATCACTGGTGATCTGACCTATGGAAACAATAAATTGATTCCAATAGTCATTTGCTACTTGTGCAGTTGAAAAAGAAATACCCCCATACCTGCCCTGTTATTTTCAAGACAGAAATGAAAATGCTTTGGGAAAACTGAGAATACAAAAAGGAACTGCAACCAAGTGTTTTCATTGTTGATAGTAAGTATAATTTGCTGATGACAGTACTTATGTTAATGTTGTCAACCACTCTGTTACAAAGTAAGGTAAAATGAAAATGCACTTTTGTTTCCATTTAATTGCCCAGCTCATACACTAAAAAATACATTAAAGTACAGTACAGGTAAGTATAACCTGATTTTGACGGTTGTGTAACCTTTTTTTCCTCACCTATCAAAAGAATTTGAGACTCTTGGGTATATTTAAATGTGTAAGCCTTGGCACATACATCAGTTATGTATATCCCCAAAATCATTATTTCTATATATTTTAGTCAGAAAGATCTTATTATGTTCTGCAGATTTTTGAAAGTATTAGATGATTAGATTGCCCATTTGCAGTTTTTTAATTTTTGTAAGACAAATGTTAGAATGTTCTTTTAGAAATGTTCTTTTACAAATTGCTAAACCAATTTTGTGATAGTGTTAAAAATGTGACTTTATAGGTGTTAAATTTTATTACATAGTGTGCTAACTGAAAAATAAGCTAGAAGCTATTGGCAAATTCCTTGGTCATGAATTTCCAAAACACATTTTAGCAAAGCATTAAAAATAGCCAGTGTTTTCATCCAGTGAAATACATAATCTCTCAAATAATTAACCTCACATTTTTTGTTTCTCATTATATTTCAATGAACAAAATTACTTAAATGAGATTTAACTCCTCTTTGTTATAAGAGGAAGCTGACATTTTAGGAAACAGTAAGCCTTAGTGAGAAGCATCTAGTAGACATGTAGAGTTAGCATCTAAGCCTGGTGGGACTGTCCTGAGAAAAGAGCACTACATGGTAGAACACTGCTTAGCTGGCCTGCTGAATTTCACTTCTCATCTTAAATTGGTTGCAGCTCGAACATAATCTTGATTGCAAGCACTATTTATATAATTTTGTTTAAATACATTTTTACCTGTAACTGAGTTTCTAGCTTTGCAGTTGAGAACTTTTGGCTAAAAGAAACTTGTGTCCTTTGCTTTTACAGAAAAAATGAATACAGACAAAATGATGTTGTAGACAAAATCACTGAGCATCTGCCACCTAAGGCAAGTTGGGGAACACCGGCAACACAGCATGTTTCTTGCTGTGTTGCCTGGGCCTGTTTGGAGACTGGCATGCCTTCACACTTCTGTCTGTAGTCATATACTTGACCAGTCCTACCAAATCATCTTTGAAAAGGGTATCAGTTTTTATTATGATTGCTGCCATTACTCTCCATAGCAAATTAAAAACATAGTATAAACATAAATAACATAAATAACATAAATAAACATAAATAACATAGTATGAGAAGTATTCACTATATACATACATTTGAATAACTCCTAGCTTGTGTTTTAGTTTTCCCAAGAGACGACACATGGCATACCAATAATAAACGTGGAGTGCATTTAGGGTGTCCTTTTTCTAAACTTGTCTTCCCTCCCTACACGTTTGCATTGGTTTAGGGCTCCTACTAGCACACCCGATGTGACAGTTTCCAACTACAAAAAAGATATTATACTATCCAGTTAATTTATTTATGCTACTGAACAACCATTGTATAAACCTGTCACTTTGGATGCTGACTTGTAATCAGGGGCCTCTCGGGTGAAGACTGTCATCTGCCCATCCTTTACCAGTTGCACAGATATCTGACAGCTGCATCTCCTAAACTGTGGGAGTGATTATGGTTACTTTAAAATCTTGTGCTATGAACAATGTTGTTTCAAGATCTCGCTGTTGAGAAACTGAGCTGTCTGCATAGCAGGAAGGAATGGAGCACCTCATCAGCCATCCCAAGTCAGACTTTCATTGCTTGTCAGTCTGATCCTGCAGCCTTTGATTCAAACTGATGGTTAGAAATGAAAGATTTCAAGAGTACTTGGAACCATTTAGTCCCCCTATATCCTTGACTATTTATTTCATTAAAACCAAGGAATTTTCCTTTTATAAATTTTTCTCAAAATAAGCTTTCTTTTGCCTATAAACAAAACAAAATTCAATACATGCAAATAAAAATTATAGGTGCTAGCTATGCCAATATAATTTCTCATTTCTGAATCTCAAAACACCTAACAAATTTCATGTACTGATAGTATTGATCCACCATTGTTATGTAGATACTTAATTACTTGTATTTACATGTCTTATTTTAAAGCTACAATTTGGGTCATTGTTCAGGAAATAAATTAATTATGTAGATAATTAATTACTTATATTTACATATCTTATTTTAAAGCTAGAATTTGGGTCATTGTGCAGGAAATAAAAACAGGCTACATTTTTGCTACAATCCAACCAAAATAAGAATATCCATACTTCCTTTACCTAGAAATTTTTAGGCAAAAAGTCATGTGTCATCTCTGAGACTGAAGAAAGAGCTAATCAGTCTGAAAGGATCTAATTCTATAGCACTCCAGCCCTGCAAAATCCGGGAATGCAGCAACATTGCAGCGAGAAGAGTCTTGCTGAGCGGCTAAACACTGCAGATTGAGTGGTGAGGAGCTCTGCAGGACTAGAGCTCATGTGCAGCTCTGCTGATTTGCTGAACTCTGTGGAAGCCGAGAGGCAGAATCAGCAGCCTGTGATGAAACTTTTCATCTCCCTGTAATTCAGAAAGCTATCCCAGCAGGCTTTGAACTCATCAAAACTCATACTATGCACTTGGACCAGACCTTTTAAAATGGAGCCTATTTTATCTGAATACTATGCGTTTTCTGATCGTAAGTACAGAGAACTATTTCAGAGATGCCAAATCTTCCTAGTTAAACAGTTCGCTTTTAAGCTTGACTTTTTATACATGAAATATTTTTGGATCAGATACGTTCTACAAAAGCATTAAGGATTCATTTACATTTACAGTGAAGAAAAAAATATTTTTCCTTGAGAGAGCTGGAAAGATCTGAAAAACATATGTTCTGTCACACCAAGTTTAATGGGAGGGGAATGATATCTTCTAACTGCCTCTTCATAATATCAGTATGTGCTAAAGTGAAAAATAGTACCAAGCTCGTCTGCATACAAATTTGAACCTTCCTTGGACATCTCTTCTCTTTTAGTGACTGACTGACTGGTGTTTAGGCATTTACTGTCCCTACCTGGAGTGTTATTTTTTCAAGGATGAATATCCCAGCTTTAAATCTGGCTCCTTAGCCCGGAGGATTCTCTATTTTAATTGTGTATTTGTATAGATAACAACTATATAAATGCAGTTGATTATCACTGTTTGGGATTTACGCTGAGTGCTTACACTCCAGTAAAACTGTAATCGCCTTTGCCCCTGTATATTAAGTAACTTCATTTTGGAAATAAATGTCATAATTACCATAAGGTAAATGAGATTTAAAACATTAAGCTACTTGCTTTGTTCTTCCTTCATATCTTCAGAAGTGTTTGGAAGTCAATAGCTGATGACAGTGTCATGTGAAGATCAAGAAAGATTTTTGTCCTCTGAAGAATATTAACACCTAGAATTATGCTTAAAAAGTGGAAATTTTTACTGAAACTATATTACAGTACATTACATTAACTGTTGAACAGCCATTCATTTCATGAGACTGTTACTTGCTTATACTGAATATAGTCTCATTTCAGCCTCATTTGGAATAACCACATGCATGTCATCTTAGAACAGTTTCATCACACGGTTGTCATCCACACATAACTCAATAAATCTAAAGTACATTATTAGTATGGGATTTCCAGACAGGATCACATTGCAAAATTGTGGCTGTATTTCCCTCATCTGTTTCTAGACTGAAAGTTTATCTCTAAATCATTGAGTCCTGTGCAGAACCAGTATTTACTGCTTCCAGTTTATCTGGTTTTACAGTTTATTGTAAGTAGTTTGTTCATGGTAGTGGTACATTTCACCCTCTGTCTATATTATACCATAACTGACCTAGTGTTGTTTGCTGCCCAAGGGCTGCCATGCAGTGCTGCGCCTGCAACTCGTGGGGCGGCTCACTTCAGCTCTACACAGCCCTGTGTTCATTTCAAGCACATTAGTAACAACCAAACATAGCACAAATTTTCCTTTCCCAATTTTATGTTTCCTGAGGTAAGTTAATACTTGGGGTAGATTGGGGTGGGACATGCAGAAAATTCCTCCTCACTTTCCCAATTCACCAGGAAAATCACATGAGCCAAATGCCTTGCAACTGCTCCCCACTGTGTGCAGGGCCAGTCAGGCACCCAATTTAACTCTTCTTCACTATCTTTTCTCCAGAAAAGCATCTCTTATTCAGACTTGCTGACTGCACCAAATGTTTTGCACCAGAAGGTGCTGATCCATTTATGGCTTCAGTAAGAAAGGCACTCAGACTCTGCGAAGTATAATTTAAAATGTTATTTATTAGTGCTAACACTATAAAGAAAGAGAGAATAGTATAGACAGTCTTATGTCCCTGTAAACGTTGGGAACCTTGAGTTGTGCAGCACTGAATGAGCCTCCAATCTATCCACATGCAATACACTGTGCAGACTCCATCTGTAGACAGGGTTACCCCATTTTGGTTATTTGAGCTACTATAGGATTTTTCTTTCAAGACAACAACTCTGTTCATCATTACTGATGCCAAACAGGAAGGATGTTCACAGGACAACTTCTCGCCCACTGTTAGATGCTGCCTGCGGGCTCCTCCGTTCCAGTGAGCTGGCTGTGTCCATCCTGCAGCCGGGGAATTTTGCAGCACAGCACAGCCCTGAAAGCCACCCTGTACATGCAGCACAGCACAGGCCTCAGCTCACTCATGTTGGCTGTTAGGTGGATCACTAACTGCTTGACATATAGTGCTTTTCCAGGCAGGATCACTATAGCTGGTTACTATTTTCAAGCCATCGTGACAAAGCAATGTTTGTCTCTTGACAGTTAGCTGGGTGGACTGCTGTTAGAGCAGGACATAGACTTTCATGAAAACAGTTCATTCCTTCAACTTTATTTTCCATCAGGAAAAGAATGATGAAGGCTGTCTTCCTTAAAACTCTCATGGGTACCAAATGATCATTTATAAATTTGATCTGTACATTAACTAGGAATTTATTAGTCTACATATTCAGAAAGATAATTACATGAACATTTTATTGACTATGGTTGTTTCTAGAAAAAGATTGCACACTATATTTCATGTATAAGCAACTTCTCTGGAAAATTTTTCATGAGCATTTGTATCTGTTTTGTACATAAGGAGATCCAGTCAGTATACATTAACTAGATTTAAGAGTAGAAGGATCTGCAGGATTATTAAGAAAGCCTCAGAAAATGGATGGTGAAATATATATGGATTTATAAGCTGAAGGCATCCCCCATTTTTTTCTGTAAAACTATTAATATAGTTGTGACAGTTTTATTGTGTCCTTAGTTAAAGGAGTATCTATGGGCTACAATTTTTGAAGATACAGAGTCACAGCTGGCACATAACATCTGGTGCTTCATGCAGAGCTGTTCCAAATACTGAACCTACCAGCAAATTTTGTTGCCAATGGTGTGACCTCCATGGGTCATACTAATTATGGAAAAGCTGAAAAACATTGGTCTCTGTCTATTCTCCGTTTGATTTTCACATCACTGTTTTCAGAGTAGACAATATGCTTTCCCTCCTTTGCAGATCTACATTCAGGTGTAAGTAAGTGGGGACATGGCAACAAGCAATTATTGTGACATGTGTGACCTATATTCTCTTTGTAATTTTTGGCAGGTCATTCAACATCTTTTCTTGATCTCTGCCTTGGCAAAATAAATGCTACCATTTTAGTAAATTATGTGATATAATGATAAAAGAATAAAACAAGTTACTTCCATTACTGTATCAGCAACTTCTTTCAGAGATCTATGGCAGACAATTTGCTTAGTAAACTGTTTGTTTCAAACTGCAACAAACTCATAGCAGAATTAAGGTATACAAGTAGAACAAAACTGCTGAAGAAAGCGAACTACCTATAACAGTATCTCACATGAAAGAGTTTTGTGTTGTAAGATAGTAGTATACCATGGTACTGCCAATTCTAAGAATCCAAAACTCAAAAGCCAGTCCCCCAAAAACATAACACTGGCTTTTGCATACATTATTTTAAAAAATAATTATTATTTCCTTTTTTTTACCTTTCACACCACACTCAAAAAGGTCTTCAGCAAATTCAAGGAAATTATTCCTAGGGGATGAAATCTAGAGGGGAAAAAATGGTCTATTAAACTAGCAGTTAAAAAAGGTAACATTAAAACTGGTAGTGAATTATTCTAATAAGCAAGAAAAACAGGAAGTATACTATAAGACTAAAATAGTTACATCAGAAGCTTGTTATTGGTCTGAAAACCAAAAGAGTCACACAAAACTGAAACGAATGACACATTGCTAGGGGACAGTACAAGGTAATAGTTGAAGTATGTAGGGACAAATGAGAAATTAGAAGTATTCAATGGCTCTTGTCACTCTTTCATTTAAAATAAGAAGTATTCTGACCCAATTTCTCATACATATAAAGTTTAATAACAAGGTAGTAGGAACACATCTTTCAGAAGAGGAAAAGAACAAGCTAAAGGACATTGACATGTAAATTTAAAAATGTTTTAAAAGTTTAAGTAGTTGAAATCAACAAGGATTGACAAAGATCACCCTAAAGCAATGTTCTCTGGTGAATTTTCGGCTCCCACAGCTGACCACATTTTCTCTCAGAAGACAAAAATAAGTCATCTAAAAAGAAGCTTTCTATGTAATTTTCTCAAGAGGACAAAAAGCAGAGATTGAGGAATGATTATGAAACATGACATATATACAGGAAATACCCTTACTATAATATGCTCAAAGCAGTCTTAAACCTCTTATCCAAGCAGCTCACAATATTAAAAAGTTTGGACAGTTCTTTGACAAAAGCTGTCTCCTTGACAACTCTCCAATAGCAGCTAAGTAAAATACATGCCACATTATTTGTCGTTTAACATTTCTGTGACAGTTTTTTCCTACAAAATCTTATTTTAATATTGTAACTTGAGGGAGCATCAGACTTCTCAAAGCATTGAAGAAAAAGAGTAGGAAGTAATTTTTCATACTATAAATGTTAAACTGTAGAATTTGTTATTATAGAATATTATGGACATCAAAACCATAAATGCTTGAAGATCAGTTGGACAAATTCATGGAATAAAAACTTTGACATGTAGTTACAAGGCTCAGAAAGTCCTGTAGGTCACAACTGTTTGAGTTTGGAACAGTCCACTGGAAGAAATATCCCTATATATTTCCTTCAGTCTTGGAAATTAGTGGCTGCATTTTTGAAACAAGATTAAGTGTCAAATTTTGCATTCATTTAGTTCTCCAGTGATAAGCACTCAAATAAGATGAAAAACATTCTTTTCTAATCTGGCACAGGCAAGCAGCAGTCATATATGATACATAATTCATGACTTTTGAGCCAGTCTTCAAACACTGAGTGGTTTAATACAGAGGTAGAATTTTCATTTTTTTAAGACAGACATCTTTACAGATGCAGTAAACTCCAAAATACACTTCCAAAAAATCAATATAGATTTAATACTTAATATCATGAATTTTGCTTAAATCAGGTAGAGTGAAGAATTATCTGGTAAAGCAGTGACATATATTATGTATATGACATATTTACAGCACAGCATGTGACTGTGGCTATAGCACTTGAAATATTTAAAGATGAGAGAGCTGTCAATCAATCATAGCCTGTGGGGAAAAATCATTTTTATCCCAAGCAAAAACACAACATTGATTAGAATGAGTGATTAACAGATGTGACCCCAAAAATAAGAGCCCTTGAGACAGAGATGTAAAAAAACAAGACAAGACAAGCAGGTAAAATTTAAAATACTTGTTTTTGAAGAACAGGTTTTGGTGTTTTTTTAAGTTAATCACACATCTGTGTATCGGCAAAAAGAATTCAACTTTGCAGCACTCAAAGTGTCAGGATTTTGTCTGGAACCCTGGATTGCCTCAGGGAGCTGAGGTACTGTTTAATTGTACATTCATCACACAATTTCCAATCAACACACTTCAATCATCTAGAAGTACCTTTTGTGTCCTCTAGCATTACCACTGCTACCAGTTTAACGTCAAAACTGCACTAATCACAATTACGTGACTGCTTGGTCAAATGTGTAGAAAGAGCTTGTATTTGTGCTAAATATCATGCAGATGTATTCTCCATAGCCTAGTGATTAGTACTGTTACTTTATCCTCCCAAGATCATCTATGTGTTTTATGATGAACACTCACTCAGCATAAAATAGAAATAATCCCCACAAGAGGTTCATGACCGCAATGATCCCCTCTGGCCACTCACGCTCTCAGCCTATACACCTGCAGCAAAACACTGAACATTTCTCTAATAGGGATGCTCTTACAAAGAATTGAATCTCTAACCAATGCTTTGCCAATGCTGCAAGTAAACAACCTCAGGGTTCCTCAGATGAGCCTCTTCCTTTGCTATGATCCCTCCAGATGTCTATGAAATATGACTAGATATTGGCCAAAATCCTTTTGGCTATTAATAAATGCCATTTCTGGTTAGAATCATGTTTTAGCAAAAACATTTCAAATGCCCTCATGCTACAAATAAGATGACTTCATTCCTAACCTTATTATTTTTCCATTTGACAGTCACCTCCCTGACAGATCAACCCAGCTAAAAACTGTGGATAAAATACTGCTGTAAGCAAATTATGTATTAAAGTTTTTTAACCTTGAAAATAAACACCGATCTTTTTTTACCCCAGTAACTCAAAAAGTAAATAAAACTTGAATGGTTTTTTCTCAAGTTTTCCTTAACTATTCAGCTGTGATTAGAAAGTACAGGAATACCTGAGGCTGAATTAAACAGGTGAACAGCAAGTATTATGACAACAGTCTCCATATAAAATTTAACTTCTGTAATTCTGAAGTATATATAAAAGATAACATTTCTACCATGATTTCTAAAAATGGATCTCAACATCCCATCAAAGGAAACAGATCTATGATTTCTAGACTATGGAGGGCAGTAACATTCCCCTTTTCACCACCTTGAAACTATCTCTATTGAAGGCAAAGCTCCCAGATGGATATAGCTCAAAAGGCATAAATTAAAGCAATGAAACTCTTGTCACTCTCCATTCACTCACTGAATAAAATAATTTCCCTCATAATGCAGCTCTGTTTGTCTCCTATTTTACTTTCCTTTTCTCATGTAAAATAGCTAAGTTCACTTTTACGTTTTTGGAAGCTGCAGAATACAAATAACACAGAAACAAAATGCAGTGCTGTGCCAATATGCTGAGACTGATAGAAAAACACAAGATAATGAAATGCTCCCTTGATTACTTTGTTTTGAAAGGTACAGGTTTCCTTACTTTTATTTCTTTCTCCTTTTTCTTGTGTTGTGTTTTCCCTTTCCTCAGTCCATCCTTCCTCCTTTTCATTTACCTAACCTCCCTCTTATTGTTTTTCCATTGAAAATAACATTCAAACTTCTGGTTTTCCTCATCAACTCCAGTAAAAGGATATACCAAAAAATCCCTACACTTCCTTTGGGAAATGACTAATCACAAGGGAAGGATTTTCATTCATACGCTAACATGAACAGTGGGAAAGAGTGCCTCTCCCTCCTAGTGAGTGCGTTCAGGCTGTTTGTATCACAAATGTGGCTCTGAAAGTGGTTCAGCCCCTGTCCTGCTGCTCTGCTTGTGAACATTTAGGTGCAGGAAGAGGCATTCATGTGGCAGAGCTGTGGCCTTTTTCCTTCAACAGTCCCTCGCACCAGTCCACAGAGATGGCTGGTTGCAGAGAATGAGGCAGACAGAAAGACCCTTGGACAAGAAGGAAGCACCAGGACTGAGACACTGATGGTTCCTATCTTGGCAGCTTATCCCTCCAGACTCCTTTGGTCAGTCAAGAGGGTGACTCTGAGCACCTAATGTTGCAAAGTAGGTGTGTAAAACAAGTGGGTCTGAATACATTCCTTACAATTCTTTTCCCGTGCTCCGTCTTTGGAAGATTGAGGCTGTAGATAAAACCAGAATGGGCTGGATTGACTAAACCAGAAGGTTTCAGTCCACTTTCACTTCTTTTTCATTTCTATTTCCTTTATAAGCCAAGGGTGCTACACTGTACTTGCTTGACACCACAAAGGGATAAATAAATTCCTTAGATTGCAGTAGCACTGCAAATTGTTATTTACAAAGTAACCAAGGTAAAGATTTTATGGCAGGTAATTCTATGTTCAATCCTCTGCTTACTGATGCAAGGTGTGATGAGCAAACATTTCTACACAATCCCCTCACTGCAGCTGTAAAGTGATATTAGTATGAATGCTTTCTCTTAACACTAATATTTCAAAGTGATGCTGAGTTGCATATTCATGCTTATTAGAGTAATTCAGCACATTAGGAGGTGTTTGGAAACTGGAAAATGTAAAGGGCGATGCATAAGGGGATATTTTCTTTGTGAAATACATACAGATGGGTAGCCATAACAAAAGGACTGAATGGCAACATAAAGTAAGCAGGAGGTGTGTAGTTGAGGAAAAGCTGTCAGGCGATATGCATGTGTCCATGCTGTATGGGCACAGCAATCAGCAACATCCCAGAAAGTATCGTTATGCGGCTGGTGATTCTCTCAAAACCAACTGAGTCCCCTAAGGCAATGCAATATACTGGAAAAGATTCACGCGACCCACATGATGATCATGGGAAATTAAAACACCAGTTCCCTTTCTTAGAAAAAAGCAACCTGCTTTTCAGAGGAAATGTCATACACCCAGCCCCCCCTTCACTATTTGCATACGGTGTTGCCTAAACCCCACTGGTATTTGGGAACTAAATAGTAGTTGATACTGTAACTGGAATATGGCAGAAACACAATTTTCTATGTTGTGCAGCCTCCATGGTCCTCTTGGTTTAGCTTAGCACTGCCAGCACCCCCATCTGTGTGTAAAATCCACCCGTTCTTATGATCTCCATCTAGCTTGAAGTCCCTGAGACTAGTGCTCATCCTGATGTCGTAAATTCAATGTAATATTTACTGGTTAGAATGTGGATGAAATGGCTTGTGAATAGCTTGATGATGATCCAACTGCAGCCTAAAAGCTTAAAAGAGACTAGTGACAATGTGACAACTGTAATCTTTGTTCTGTTTCACTTTCTTTAGCAGCATTGGTTACTGCACAGAAGCACCTGGAGATGGCTATTTATAGAAGAGAAATAGAGAATACATAGAAACAGAGCTGTTGTAGCCTGTTGTTTCCATTTAGCGCAAAAAAAAAAAAAAACAAACCACAAAAACAAACAAAAAAACCCCACAACCCACCCACAGGAAAGAAGTAAAAATATGATACTCATTATCCTGTACATTTTACCAATTATTTTAAGTCAAGAAGAAAATAATTAATTTGAAATAATTTCTAGATTACAGACAGGCCAAAATTGAAACTACTCGTATGTGGAAAGCAGCCTTATGTTTTTATATTTAAGCTTCATCTTTCTATTAGCTTAACTGACATTACCATTTCCTTCCTGTACAGAAACATTTTTAGAATTTGCAGTTTATACTTTAAAAATGCAACAAAAATTATTCTAATTCGTTTATTGCTAAAACATTTACCAAATTAAAAATAATCTCCAGAAATTAAGGTAGAATGCCAGTGTGTAAGCAGTGGAGAGATGCAACTGAAGGAGTGATTTCCAAAGTGTAGGGTTTTATGTTTGGAAACAGAGATAGCTATTGTACTGTGGTCATTAGTGATTAGCTTCACCATCATGCTGATATGGCAGTAAGACTGTACTTGAGACACAAGTCTGTGTGTTAACCTAGCCTCTGTTGAAAACATAGCATCAATATACACATGTGTTGCTAATCTGTGAAAAGCAGGGCAAGTTGATATCACATGGAGAGATGTAGTTAATCTTGAATAGAAAAATTAACACAAATCAAATTAAACAGAAACGTAATCATAATGCAAGCTTGGAGATATAATCATGTATGCAAACTTGGAGCTAGAAATCTTCACAAACACCTGAGCCAAAGTCAACAGGGGCAACTGATGTCTCATTGCTATGATATTTTTACAAGAAGAGAACATGAAGGTAGGTTCTATTTTGCTTCTTTTTTTTCTTTAATCTGCAAGAAAATACAATACTAGGTTACACAATAGCATAATGCACGAGGTCTTGTGATAGGATGCAGTGAAATATACTGTTATTCAAACCACGAGGAGCTAAATAAGGTTGTGTGTATTGTACCTCTTAGTAGATAGGAGCAGCATTACTTTCTTCCAAACAGTGGTTCATTTCTGAAACAGAAAACATCCTTGTTAGAATACATACACAGAAGCACCTGTACTATACCCCTTGAATTTTTTTTTTTATTTACTGTGTGGTTCATTTATTGATCTAAAATGACTTTATAAGATGTTAGACGGTAAGATTTCATTTTAAAATATGTATTTTACAGAACCTCTCTGTTCTTCCTTCTTTTCCTTACATAATACTGTATGATACAACAGCCCCTCATTAGAAGGAGGCATACTTTTACAGCCTTAAAAATGTAAGTTTACATCTCAAAGTAAACATGAATGGACTGCTTAGTATGAAGGGGGATTTGCTTACACTGAACTTTCAAAGAAAATATGGCTGTTCCTCTTAGGCAGCGTATTGACCCTGACCAGGAGAGCATTCCATGTTTAGGAGCTAGTGATCCACATAACAGTTAACCTGGCTGCAGGATAAATTCAGCCAGATCACTGGAACAGAGGAGCCCGCAGGCAGCTCCCACGCAGTACCCGCAATTACACCACCTGCCTGGCCTTGCTTTTATCTAGACGTGCAGCAAGAAGTTCTCATCACAGCATTCTTTAGGAATAGAGTTGTTTTCTTGTAACAAAAATATATAATAGCTCACAGGACCAAAAGGGAGAGCTTCACCCCACAGACAGGATCTGCTCTGCACAGTGTGCCATGGGAAAATCCATCTGGGCTCCATCCAGTGCTGCACAAATGCAGGGTGCCCAACAACTGAAGGGACATAAGATTTAGTCGCTACCTATATTACTCTTCTTATTCTGTCTAATTAAGGCAGTTATTAAGACGTTTGTTGTCAAGCCTTTCTTACTGATCCAGAAAAAGCCCTGCAGCGTCTCTCTCTTAGCTTATCCCTCATCTTCCACCCCAGTACCGAACAGGCAGGTACATGGCATGAGGAGACAGGTATGCTTGCACAGCTTATCCTCTGCATTTGATCTTTTTAAAATCCTTGGTTGTGTAGGAAAGTTTGTACATATTTGCCATCTCCAGCAATAGTTTCAAGTTCAGATCTCAGAAGAATTAAATAAATGAATTCTATTGATTCTTCCGTGCAAGTTTCTGATCTATAATCCATAGGTTGCAATCATGGAAATGCTTACATAAACCCATAACCTTGCAGAGCGTTACTCCTTCAATGAAATAAACTTAAGTAACTGCTCAAATGTTACCATGACTGAGGCCTGAATTTCTTACGGTACCATATATTTGATGGTTGAATTAAGGCAAATTTGTTAACCTCTCTTTCTTGTGTCTCTGTTTCCTTACCAGTACCTAGTACCAGCTAGGCAGAGCAGATTTCTGTAAACATGGTAAGTAATCAGAGAAAATCAGAAGGACATTAGGGAATAACTGACAGGAGAGAAGGAGGTGGTAGAGACAGTAGTAATGTAAATGTCTTTATATGCAGGAACTACTTTAAGCCCACACTTCTTTTAATCAAAGAAAATGGTGTAAATATTTTTTCTTTAATATGATGAAAACATAAAAGTGTGGCTATCAAACAGTTATTTATGAAAACCTGATTTGCAAAAAGTAAGCTTGCAGTCAAGTATCTTCAAGGTCTCAAAATAAGGTCTTCTCTCAGGCCTACTTCTAATTATTTATCATTATTTGTTAATGTTACTAATTCTTTTGTTCATTATTTTAATTGAATGTTCTGTCTTGAGAACACAGAGGAATTTAGGCTGCTTTTTAATGAAGTTATACGTTATGAGACATTTTGAATAATATATGATAATGGCTTTATTTCAGGAACTAGCAGAATTCCTAACATAATCATATTAAGCTTCATTGAATTGTATTTCCAGAAATTATACAAATTTTGAGAATTATTATCATAGAATCATAGAATGCTGAAAATATAAAACATTAGATGCTAATTTCCAGATTGATAAACACAGATTTTTTCCGTAACTGTTAAATGAAGTTACCAGGTTAGGTTTCACTTATGTCATAGTTGCCGGTATAGTTACTTGCCCACTCTTCAAACAGGTAATACATAATCCATATATTCTTGTTATTTATTTAAGTGTCCTATAATAGCTACACAGCTACAGGTAAGAAGACAGGTAAAATTGACCTCCTGTACTATTCTGTCCTTCCTTATTTTCTCCATCTAATGAACTGCATAAGAAGTGAACCACAGATTCTTTTTCATAGGGTATTTATTTATAGTTCAGCCAGTTAGATTATTTCACGAAATTGCATCCAGGACAGAATGTGTACAGGAGGCAGCCTCTCTATTAAGATGCAAACTGTTCAGTGAGAGTATTTAAGAATCATGTAGCAGCTGTGACAGTGCCAGAGGTAATTAAAGTGAGGTTCTAAAAATAAAAAAAAAAAGTGCATAGTGATGCATCCCATATTTGATTTTTCTTCCAGTTGCTAATTATGCAAATTTATCCTGATAATTGCTAGTCAGACTGGAATCTTCCTATTACATATTCATATAAATAACAGAGATTCAGTCAACCAACCTGTGTTTTGCTTCTGCCGAGGTTTTCATATACAGTTAAACTTCTGACTGCTTGGGCTTCAGCTTCTGTACTGGTTTTATAACAGTGTTACAAACTAGATAATGCCAAGGATGTCAATAATCAGTCACTCAGGGAGGAGAAGAAGCCAACACTCTTGCTCATGTTACCTCTGTGCGTTAACAGCCCCTTGGTTTCTATCTGTTTGTTTTTACGTATTCAAAATCTTCATTTAAGATAGGGGACACTGTGCTTGCCCTGTAGTTTGTAGTTTGCAGACAACCTGAACACACAGAGGTAGAGGCATATGTGTCAACATTTTGGAGCTACTTCTCACAGGACTTTTAAGCTATAATCACAGAGAGCTGTAAAACTTGTTTTTACCAAAACACTTTCACAATGAATACACTTTCTGCTTCACTTGTAAATAACAATCCTAATATTACAGTTAGATCCCAGTTCATTCAATTTTCTCTTTTTTCATACTTACTTAAAGATGTGTATATTATCTTCTGCATCTGAAAATACACATGCTTCATGCCAGTCAGGAGGTGTTTTTATCTAACTTTACAGAAAACCTCAGAAAAATATTAAAAATATGATTATTCAGATTTTGTGCCTAATTAACTAAAGTTGACCAGGAATAGAAATCTCAGATTAGTATTACTGAGAAAATTAGACTGTGATGTGAATTTTAAGCCATGTTTAAGTAAAGTTGTTTTAGCACTCTAAAACCTACCAATATTTAAACTCAGCAGTTTCATACAAACACATTCAAGTTATTCAAATGGACTTGAAGTATATACTTATTAACTGTGTCCTATTGCACTACCAAATAAGCATGCAGAAGTGTAACTTTTACAATATTCCTTAACAGGGATTTACTAACATGCAATTATACTTGGTCTATCAAGTCCTGCAAGATTTGGCTCCATCGCTTCCTTAGATTTCACAAACCTTTAGCATTTTTTTCTCTTCTTCTAATGACAACATTACTGGAAATAAAAGAAACATTTTATATATATATATTTACAGATGGAAGATTCCCTATAATGTTATGTATTTTTAACATAATACAATTGATATATGAAAAGCAATTAATACTTTCAGAGAGGTAACCAATCCTTTTTTAAATTATCAGTGTTTTCATCAGCTTAACTATACCTTTGCTTCATCACAAGGATATTTCTCAATACATTACATGATTCATTTGTACCTAACTTGCTAGAAACTTCAACATCTGTTGAGCTTGCCTGTGAGAATCAAGCTTTTTGAATTACAAAAGAGGACAAGGAGGAGAGGAACGCAAACCTTCCCATACAGGTAACGTGTCCAAGAACATGCCTTAAATCCAAGTCTTAGTAGACCACATGAAGGAGAAAAACAAATGGAACAGTATCAGGTCACCAGGACACAATAACAGTCACCCAAGGGCTCTAAAGAAACTAAATTGCTGAGTGACTGACTGCACAACCCCATTTCAGTGGGTCCAAGCATCAGAGCACTGCAAAATGACGCTGACTTTTCAAGGCTTCCAAAGGAGATGCAGAAGAGGAACTACAGAGCTGTAAACCTGACTTCTGCCTTGGGTGGGTTGGTGGAAGCCATCAAAAAGAATAAAACTGAGAGTGTGGATAAATTCTTTCAACTGGGGAAGAATCAGTATGGGTATTGTATGGCTTCTCTTTACATATTAATCCAATGGCATTCTTTGAAGGAATCGGTAATCATGTGCATTAGAAAGGTTCTGCTGACATAGTCTACTTCTATTTCCAGACAATGTCACTGTTTATGCCTGTATGTGGAATGTTAGGCACAGTGTAATACCTCTGTCTCAAAATGTATAGAGTAAAACTCAAAGAGGTACACAGATGGGTGTAAAAGACTTGGTACACCTTCCATATTAGGACTGGCTAGCTCACCTAGGACAGTTCATCCTGGGAAAAATGACTGAGAGAACATTTCATATAAGAGAGGATTAACAGAGAAGAACTCCTTACTATCTCTCTGAAGAGATGAATTAAGGAGCTTCAAATAAAACTAGCAGTATCCCTTTTCAGAACAAACAGAACAATGTGTTCTTCACACAGAGCATAGCTAAGCCACACCACATTCTTACAGTTTTAGTAGATGTGGTTCACCGAGTGAGTCTTGATTCCTGTGGGAGAGATACCATGATTTTATGAGCAAGCATTGCTTCATAGTATACATATGCAAATGGAATTAATGAAGATTGCACAGGTAACTTTCAGATTTCTCAATATTTAACTGCTTGTCTTTACAAATAATCTTTTTTAAGGTTGTCTGTTCATTGTGCCTAATAGCTCTACCACTCCATGAAGTGGCACACACTGACCCAGAAATGATTGCAAATGACAGCATTCTGATGCATAAGAAACATACATCTCTCTCCAATACTCCTGCAGCATCCTACTGTGGTTTTCATCAGTTTCAGAACTGATTTGCATTTGTGAATTTCATTTTGCATGAAAGCTTCTGTCAGCTGTGCTGCTGCTGGAATATACGAGTTCATCAGCACTATTTGTGACCAAGCAATGCCTCAAAAAATCTATATTGTAGCAACATCTGTGAATGTGGAAATCCTGTCTCCACTTCATGGTCTAGACTTAATGGGCATGTCAGAACAGCTTTGTTTTTCAAACAACCAATTGAGTAGCTACTTAGGAAGTATTTATTTCTGAATCATGAATAAAACTCTTGCAGTTTATCTTCCATACAAACATGAAACACATGAGAGCAGGACACTAGTTGAGCTGAAATATCCTGCCTCAGGAGTATAAAAATACATTTTACTTCTAAAATAAGATTATGAAGTATAGTTCTAGTAACATACCAGGAATTTTGAAAGTGGTCACAGATGTGTCCTTTTGTGAGGTCTTTCCCATAATGATGAGTTCAGTAATACGGATATCTATAGTCTATCTGTAGCAAAAGTTATCTCTTATTTTTTTCTTAGGAAATTGCTAAACTCTGCCGGCTTCTATTGCACAAGAACTGTGATTAAGGTGTGGTTCATCACGTAGGTGCTGGCACAACTTTTTGGGCATGGCCTAATCTAAAACTATATTTTTCCCCTAATTTTTCCCAAATTCCTACCTTTTCTCCATTCTTAACACATGCCTGTAAGGGCCCTGAGAGCATGCTCCCTCCTGGCTGGGGCTTCAGACCAACACAGGATAATGCAGCTGAGGGCTGCTACCCCTTCCAGCCAGTGACTTTGGGGTGGGGCTTCCAGGCAGGGCCAAACCCCATCCCATGGGAGCTGCTTTTGGCTGAGGTTCTGCTGCTCAGCCCCACCTGAGCCCCAGCTCCTGCTGCCTCGCAGCCCTTCCTGTGCCTAGCCACACGCCCTGCTCATCTGGTCATGGACCCTGACCCCCGGCTGGCTTCTGGACTGACCCCGGCACTGCCTCGTCACTGTGAACCTGCCCGCCGGTCATGGGGCTGTGTCTGACGCTGGTTCCCCTCACTGTGCCAGATTGTGACCCCCAGCTGTGGGTTAATGTCCCAGTGCAGCCTTGACCCACTCCTGCCCCCATGGAGGTGCATGATGCCCCAGGCTGGGGGCTGCCGCTGGTGTGCCCTGGCCCACCCTGCTCCCTGCCTGCGGGTGGTGGGATGGGCCCTGGCTGGTGATGCCCCTGCCCCACTGGTCTGGGGGTGTCCCTTGGCCCCCACAGAGCAGCTGACCCCCCCAGTGCCCTGACTATGCCAGGTGTTTCAGCTGCTATGCGAACTGTAGTAGGTCAGCATTTCTCTTTCTGAGTTTCAAACAATGCTGCAATACAATGATTAAATCAATGATAATTAGATAGACTCTGCTTCCTAATACACTCTTCCATGATAATTGTCGCCTTTAAATTACTGATTAGTATATGAACTTCGTTAAATGAATCATGTAAACAAAGGAAGCTTGGATACTACACAAAATCAAGCTTTCACCAAGCTTTCAAGGAAGCATCTTGACTCTCTAACCACTTTTTATTGCAAATTTTGCCACTTGCACCAGTGACATAGTTACATTCATAAGCTTTTAATTTAGGCAGCCTTCAAAGATTTTTCCAGAATACTGTGTGGACAGAGAGACTATGGTTATCTTGAACTTTATATACACATTGCAAATACTGTTGCTATCAGTGAACTATGGTTATAGACTTTCAGAAAGAAAGAATACCTAGTGTAGAGATGGTCATGAGTGTAGCCATTTGATCTCACTGATACTGATGCATTAGTTTAAACTGAGTTATACCTGACCTAGTTTAACCCCAGCCAGCAACTAAGCACCACACAGCCGCTTGCCCACTCCCCTCAGTGGGATGGGGGAGAGAATTGGAAGGGTAAAAGTGAGAAAACTTGTGGGTTGAGATAAAGACAGTTTAATAGGCAAAATAAAAGCCATGCATGCAAGCAAAGCAAAAGAAGGAATTAATTCACTCCTTCCCATTGGCAGGCAGGTGTTCAGCCGTCTCCAGGAAAGCAGGGCTGGCTCCATCACACACAACAGTTACTTGGGAAGACAAAACACCATCACTCCAAATGTCCTCCCCCTTTCCTTCTTCTTCCCCCAGCTTTATAGGCTGAGCATGTCGTCATACGGTATGGAATATCCCTTTGGTCACTTGGGGTCAACTGTCCCAGCTGTGTCCCCTCCCAACTTCTTGTGCACCCCCAGCCTGCTCGCTGGTGTGGTGGGGTGAGAAGCAGAGAAGGCCTTGACTCTGTGTAAGCACTGCTCAGCAGTAATGAAAACACCCCTGTGTCATCAATACTGTTTCCAGCAAAAATCCAAAATGTAGCCCCATACCAGCTACTATGAAGAAATTTAACTCTATCCCAGCCAAAACCAGCACACCTAGATCTGACAATTCAGGCCCCAGAGGGTTTTTTTTCAGGGAAACAGTAGCAGTATGTCAGATAAAGATCACATGACTTAAGACTAGACCAATGATAGTAACAATCAGAAATGTCAAAATTTCAAATTTCAAAATTTACATCTTTGACACAAAATCATCTATGTGTGTTCATTCTTACATAGCTTGCTAAAAGTGCATTATTTGCATTAATTTCTTTGATTATTGTATTCTATCTTATTATGTACCGATATATGAGACACAATTCATATGTTTTCATTTAAGAATATAAATCTAGACATTCAAGTCTAAATTGGTCCCTCTAGACCCCATTTATAATCAGTGGACAGAAACAGTAACTCTAGCAGCTAATTTATCTTAAACATCTAAAATAAGTTAGATTAATTGCCCTGTGTGGTATCTTCAACGCAACTTCAGATGCCTGAGACGAATCCTACATGGGTGTCCAAAACCATGTCCTATCCAAACAGCACACTCTATTATCTGCCATATTTACTCAAATTTCACAGAAATTAAGGCTTAATATGGAAATAATTATTATAGTATGTGCTGGAGCATAAGCATGCTGAAAAAAACTATGGAGACTTTCATATAAAATGTCATATAATGGAGAACACTGAAATGTACTGCCTCATTCCCCTCCTACAGTTTCTAACTTTTTTCCCCTAAGAAAACTGCAAGTGCAGGTACCAGCAGTGTTAGTTCGTTTATTCTACATAACAACCAACTGAGAAGAAAAGTATGTTGAGCCCACACTTTTGCACAGTTGCTTCGCTGATAAAGCACTCTGTCAGAAGTTATATCTGATCATGAGAAAAATTCAAGGAATAGAACAGAGATTTGCTTCACTTGGAAGAATCCATAAAAAGTTGTTCAGTAACAGTGCTATTTTTATTGGGTTTAGGGCTTATTGGAAATCCATATTATTCTTGCTGTCTGCAGCAATAAGTTACTCCTATATACAGAAGAATAGAGACAGATTTTAACATGGCTACATTTTTTCCAGTTTTGGAAATGACCACATCAGCAAATTCATACACCTTTATTTTATAAGTTCAGTTTTAGTATCTTCACTGTGTAAACTGTTTACCGTTACTGTTTGTTCTGTGCTGAAGTGTTAGCATGCAGATGGCCGCCTGTCTTTACTCATAATACAATTTTTGTTAATATGCTTATAGTACCTTGGGATACCACGTGTAATTCTTCTGTTGATCATGGGCAATGTTTTAGATGTAACGATTGGATCCTGATTTCCCCAAAGATTGTACCATTTGTGTCCTGACCTTCGGTAGCTATTGCAGACTTTAAACCAAAACTCTCCTCAAGAGCTTCCTTTGCCCATCTGTTAGGTACCAGCTTCTCTACTGTTTTCAGGTCTTTTGAGTAATCCAAGAGGAAATTTCTAAGTCTCTCTCCCTGCCTATTGACTCCTCTTATTGTAAACCAAGAACTATTTCAAAGTCTTCTAGGCTTAACAGACTTAGGTAGGTAAAGCACATGAACTGAACTTGGTCTTTAGCATCTCTCTGCTCTTTCTGTCTCTCAAGGGAGGTAACAGTGTTAAAGATGCACACATCTGACTTTCACAAAAAAAACCCACCCTTCTTTTACAAAGCTGAAGATTTAGGGTGCAATTCCAGACCTCTTCTGATGTCTGGACTTGAGCACAACTCAAAATGACTCATTCTCTGGACTAAACTCAAAGCCATTTTTCATGAATATTCAAGACCCTCGTATCTCATTTTCTTTCCCACTTCAATTCCAGCTCAGGAAACTTGGACATATTCCATGCAACTATCACTTTACTTTAGATTGACAGGATAAAATGAACTAAAAATTATGGGGCTTTAAGAGCCGTCTCTATTTTTAATCCTGTAACCCTGAGATGGGATTTCTTTTCTGGCACTAGTATCTAGTGGTTTTTCCCTTTGCTTTCCCTTAGAAGTGTGAACCTTAACGTGAACCAGACAACCCACCAATGATCTGTAATATGCTTCACTGCTCCAAGTTCTCTGATCTAACTATTGATGGATTGATACTTAACTACACAAAAAATTATAAAAAAAAAACAACCCAAGCCTTACAGTTCTAACTATACATGTAGGATTCTGGGGTTATGGAATATCCAAGTTCAGGACTATTTCTCCTGAAAAGCATCTTTTTTTTTTTTCACCCTTTGTTATACTTTGGAATATACTTTGTTATACCTAGGCATAAAGTGTTGTGGGGTCTTGCTTTCCCATTTCTTTCTGGTGATTGCAGCTACCTCTATCTACTGTTGCCTAGCACAAGACGAAGTACAGTAATGAATGACATTTTAATATTAAACTATTAATTGCTCAAACCAAGCTTAAAAAAAGGAAGTAATTCTTGTTAAGGGTCATTTCTCTTTGTGATTGGCAATCCTTAAACAGAGAAGGCTAGTCCCTCAATAGCAGACATCTGTAAAACTACTATCTAAATGGTTCTCTCTATAGTTTTACTTACTGAAGGTCCTCTGGACTGGCCTTTGTCCTAAAAGGTAAATGTTGCCAAAATGGCTCCTACAAAATGCTGTTTAAATCCACAACACTGCAAACTGCCCTTTATGAGAAATCCTTTCCTCCTCAGAGTGTGCAGAACACAATTCTACTTAGTAATGTAGTTAAAACCTTTGACAAATAATTTATTTTTCATGTATTTATTTAAAACTTAGGCCAACAGAAAAGCTTTTCACAGCGAGCTGTAGAAATGCAACTTCTGAAAATGGTCAAATAAACATTTAAAGATATGGACCAACAGCTAGAGGACTTTTCTTGGGGGGCAAGTCTCCCTTAGAACAGGCTATGACTTTTCAGAATGTATCTTCAGTATGATCATCTTGTTCATTTGTCAAACTATTGAATTAGAGCCGCTGTCATTTTACGTCGCCCAGCAGCTTTTTGGGTCTTTCTGGCAAATGGTCTTACATTTACTGATTTAGGGCAGCAATTGACTTGCGTACATATGTCACACACTTAGTGCAATGGAATACTACTCGGATCATCACACAAACATGCTCTGAAAAACTAAAATATAAATAGTATAATCTTCCGGTAAGTGACTGGACAGCAGGCTGAAAAGACAAGCAAGCAGATTATTTCAAAGGCTATGTTAAGAAACATACTCTAGTCTGCTGCTTTTATACTACCACAGTATACCATTCACACCTTCACTCCCCAGCAGGCGCACAGGCAAATCCTGTGTTTACTTCCAGAATGGGTCGCCGCAGCAGCACAAGACACATGGGAGGGAAAGGAGAGGTCATAGCTAGGGCAAATTCCTACTGATCTCTAGTAGCATATGCTTCCTTATGCCACAATTTAGAGCGGCTACAGACAGGTCTCTTGAGAATCATAACTAGTTATTGGTTTTCCACCTCTCTTGTATCTCTTTATCCTGTATGAAGCAGATGAGCTCTAGAGCCTGATACAGTGACAATGGAGGCAGGTGGTGTGTAAGCCAAAGTTTCTTTCTTCGCTAGCAGTGCAGCAGGTGTTCAGCCACAGGGGCCAGGGAGGAGCTATAGCTGCAGAAGCACTGCAGCTGCTGCTTGAAGTGCTCTCAGCATACCCCTGAGCTGGTCGGGCTCACACTGCTAGGGCAGGTACTCTCCCTACCTTTTTCCCTGTGGAGATAGTCCTGATTGCAACACTTCAGCACAGAGCTGCAGCTCATAGTCAAATGCATACGTTCACTTTAGTACCTCAGGGAGCCAAGAGAGTGCGAATGGCGTATGACTACTGCCGATGTTTCATTTCCTTAAAGGTGTTTTGATTTGGCTTGTTTATGATTTCTTCAACAGAGATGCTTTAGGAAATACTGAATAAAAAAACATAAATAAAGAGTTGCTACCTCTGTCTTTCTTCTGTTTTCAGTCTTCTTGAATGAGATGCACTGTAAGATTAATTAGCTTTTGACATTAGTTGCTTTTATTGTCACAACTCTCCACCTGACACACAAATGAATTGTAGAATCACAGAATGGTTTGGGTTGGGAGGGACCTTAAAGATCATCTAGTCCAACCCCCTTGCCACAGGCAGGGACACCTTCCACTAGATCAGGTTGCTCAAAGCCCCCGTCTGACCTGGCCTTGAGCACTTCCAGGGATGGGACATCCACAGCTTCTCTGGGCAACCTCTTCCAGTGTCTCACCACCCTCACTGTAAAATATGTCTTCCTTATGTCCATCTAAATCTACCCTCTTTCAGTTTAAAACTGCTGCCCCTTGTACTGCCTCTACAGGCCTTGGTAAAAAGCCTCTATGTCTTTCTTAAAAGCAAGCTCCCTTTCTATATTGAAAGGCTGCATTAAGGTCTCCCTGGAGTCTTCTCTTCTCCAGGCTGAACAACCCCAACTCTCTCAGCCTTTCCTCATAGCAGAGGTGTTCCATCCCTCTGGTCATTTTTGTGGCCCTCCTCTGGACCCGCTCCAACAGGTCCATGTCTATCCTGTGGTGGAGGCCCCAGGGCTGGACACTACTTCAGGTGGGGTCTCACCAGCATGGAGCAGAGAGGCAGAATCCCCTCCTTCGACCTGCTGGCTGTGCTTCTTTTGATGCAGCCCAGGATACGGTTGGCTTTCTGGGCTGCGAGCGCACATTGCTGGCTGATGTCAAATTTTTCATCCAACAGTATCCTCAAGTCCTTCTTCTCTGCTCTCAATCCCTTCATCCCCCAGTCTGTATCAATACTGGGGATTTTCCCAACCCATGTGCTGGACCTTGTACTTGGCCTTGTTGAACTTCATGACATTTGCAGGGGCCCACTCCTCAAGTCTGTCCAGGTCCCTCTGGACGGCACCCCATCCCTCTAGAGTATCAACTGCAACACTCAGCTTGGTGTCATCCGCAAACTTGGTGAGGGTGCACTCAATCCCATTGTCTATGTCACTGATGAAAATAACAAATAGTATTAGCCCCAGTACAGACCATTGAGGGACACCACTTGATACTGTTTTCCACTTGGACACTGAGCCATTCACTATAACTCTTTGGATGAGGCCATCCAGCCAATTCCTTCTCCATCAACGAGTCCATCCATCAAAACCAAATCTCTCCAATTTAGAGGTAAGAATGTTGTGGGGGACTGTATCAAAGGCCTTACAGAAGTCCACGTAGATGACATCCCTAGCTCTTCCCTTGTCCACTGGTGCAGTTACTCCATTGTAGAAGGCCACTAGGTTAGTCAGGTGGAAATTTATTTGAAGACAGACTCTCACAAATTGGATTCAAGAAATTTTGAAGGTTTCTCTCTTTTTATGAAGAGGAAGGTTACTGTGTGTACCACAGAGACATTTAAAATTGTTTTTATTTAGACTGTCACACAGCTGGACATTCTTTGATTTAATCCAAACTCCTTAGAATACTAAATTATTATTTCAATTTTTTTGAAAAAAGATCATCTTTTAGCTTTTAGGCAATATGCCAGGGACACTAAAGTGACTGAATTTACAAAAATATTACCAAGAAGTACTGTCTTTCAAAAAGCCATAATCAGTGTGATATGTCATATGATTACATAAAATATACCATTTGGAACAGCTAATATTAGTTCACCACACCCATTTTCATTATATTGGTCAACCTCATGTCAGCTTGTATTTAGCTATTGATGATCACAGTTTTTAGGATACAATTTTATGGCCTTTGAAATGGAAAAGGGGTGTGGTGGTACAACATCCCCCCCCCCCCTCTGTTTTTCTGTTCTGTTTTTCCCCTTCATTTCGGCCGCTTTACAATCTCAGGAATTCCAGGCCGCAGCTTTTGTGTAGCGAGTTGGTCAGTTAAGCGCCCCTTAATTGTACCAGAAACTCCTACATAGCTGGAGCAGGGAGCGGCCCTGTTCTTATCCAGATTCATATTATGGCTAACGAGGGGAACGGGAACAAACAGCTACCCGAGACAGCCTTGAAACAGGGTGGTATCGTCGCTGCTGGAATTCCAGCAATAAGCCGACCCGAATTGTGGCTCGCATGGAAATTTACTGGTGATTAAAGTCAACCATCTCACAATCCTATAAACGGCAGTCCTAAGTGAGGCCCTTTGAGCTCTCCTGGACTGTCACGGGCCGCACCAGCATCTCCCTCTGATCAAAATGTCTCTCAGAGTCAGCAAAAACTAGCAGATTCCCAAAGTCTGCTGCCACCAGAACTCCATTGCTGGAGATCAACAACGGAGCCTGGGCTGCTGATATTCTTCACTCCTCGAGACTCTGCTCTCGCCCGTTGAGAAATGCCAATGCATTAGACGTGAGTATTTCACTAAACTCGAGGGGAATTTTTAACAGGTATACTATTTGCATATATGCATTCATATTTGTGAGTGTGCATGCATGAATCAATTTAAGTAGTCTGTAGATGTATGATTTAATTTTAAAGGGAGTTTCATACTGCTGTACTATTCTTATAGCATTACTCTCCTAAACCGTTGACCAAGTCGGAGACTAAGAGTGGGCCCAGCTGCACCTAGGCTCCTCTCTGAGAAGGAGTTTAGAAAGCAAGGGGGTCCATTCTGAACCTCGCGACTCAACGGGAGGGCTTCCGTATCCCCTACATACGATTTCTCCCTCTCTCTCTCATATAAACCAATTTCCTTTATACACTTTTCCTATGTACTAGATATACATATATACAGATATATACATTATCCTTATCCATATAAACCGTTGACCAAGTCTGAGACTAAGACTAGACCTAGCCACACCTAGGCTCCTCTCTGAGAAGGAGTTTAGAAAGCAAGGGGGTCTAGTCTAAACCTCGTGACTCAACCGGAAGGTCCCCCTTATTCCATATATACGCAATCCCTTTATGAATCATTCCAACTCAGTGTGATTTAAGTCTCTTTTATGCGCTTCCATGCAGTAATAGAGTGAACCTTGCCATCTTCGAATCTGTAACTAAGTCACTGTTTTGATCAATTTTGTCTAATCACTTTATTAATCCTTGATGATTGAGTGCTATTAAAAATATTATAATCAAATTCTGCGATTTGCTACAAGTAAATTGTGTTACTAAATCAAACTGTGTAAAGTCACTCATTCATAGTGAATTGACATAATCAGCAGGATTCACAAACCTGCATTTGTGACAAGGGCATAATCAGGACACAGCAATGACAGAAATCGCAACTAAAAATTATATTCAAATCCCAGGAACATTTTGTTACTAAAATAAGCAGTGCAGACAATATCAAAACACAAAATGCACAGACTCAGCTATTTATCAGTGTGTACTGGCTTTCCTAAATATCTGTTTAACACTCACAAACACTTGTAGTTTGACAGCAGCTTGTGACAGACTCTAGTATGACCTCTGTCCAAGAGGAGTGAGAGAGTGCTTGGCAAGGCAATTTCTTTCATACTAACGAGTGGGCAGAGCTTGTCTAGGCCCAAATGGGGCAGACAGAAAGCTGTAAAACATTGCAGGTCAAATCTAAGCAGGAAACGAAGAGGACTAAAAAAGAATTTGAAGAGCACCTTGCTCAAACTGGTTGTAAAAAGGTCTTTATATACACCAAAAGAAAGAAGGTAGTTACAAAACTGGTGAGATTGCTTAATGGAAAAAGTCTGAAAGGTGTGGGACGGTCAAGGATGGCAAAGATAACACAGAGAAGCTCAAAGAGTTGTCTGCCCTAGGCTGTTGTTGGGGATGCTGGGTATTCGTAACTCCACACCTGCTTCACACTGGGGAGGCCAGAGGAACTATGTCAACATGAAGTAACTTTATAGGGAATATGAGCCCCAACAGGAAAGTGCAATACAGGGTGTATAAGCTTGTCACATGGAAGTGGAGAAAGTCACCTGAAGCAGGCGACATTCAGCAGAAGTGATGAAGGACCTTGGCTATGAAACCGCAGAACTACCAGCTGTGCTGTACAGCTCATCCTTATGGTTGGAAGCTGGCCACCAAAGCATCTCCACCAAGTCAGGGCATGCCAAAGCCCACCTTGAGGGGAGACCTGAGAGACTGACATGTCTCACTGCGAAGCTGAAGCATTTATGGCAAAGCTCACTGAGCGCACGGACAAACACAGTCTGGCAGGGAAGGGTGCATCCTCTGTGAAGGGAAACTGCCTCGCAGACTGCGGGGTGCGGGTCCCAATAAACACACAGAGGAAGGGGATACCTCCCGCGTGTTCCTTCAGCTTCCACACTTCGCTGCACGCAGGCACACAGGGCTTCCCGCCAGGGCGAGCGCCGTTCCCAGACCGTCTCTGCTACACCTGGCAGTCCGTTACTCTCCACAGCCGGGCCAGGCCACCCCTCAGGAGGGACCTCGGCTTTGCCGCAACCGCTCGAGCGCCGCTTCGGGCTCTCACCGCCCGGCGACTTTGCCCCGTCAGCGCAGCGCAGCGCAGCCCATCCCACGCCGCCACCTCCAGGCCTCCGTGCGCGGAAAGGACGCCGGCGCCGCAGCCGAGGCCCGGGGGGCAGCAGGAGGCCCCGCTGACCGGTAACGGCGGGCGGTGCCCGCCCCCCGCGGCAGGTGCGCGCCACGGGGCGGGGGCGGAGGGGCTCCCGCCTTGGCGCATGCGCGCCGCCGCCGCTGCGGCTGGGCTGCGCCTGCGCCCTCTCCTCTCCCCTCGGGCAAGATGGCGGCGGGGAGATCAGTCCCGGGGAGCGAGTGAGGGGGGCGGCCGGGGAGCCGGGCTGGCGGGGAGAGGGCCCCGGCGCCGCGGCTGAGGTGCGCCTGAGGAGGCGGCTGCCGGGCAGCGGCCGGGCCCGCGCAGGAGCCGGGGAGGAGGCCGGGGCTGCCCCGGAGCCCGCCGCGGGGATGAGGAGCCGGGGAGCCGGGGCAGGGACCGGCCCTCGCCGGTGAGGAGGGGGAGCGGCTGCCCCCGTATGCGCGCCCGCCGGCTGCCCCTGCACGCCGCCCCGGGGAGGAGGCGCAGCTCCGTGCTCCGCGGGTCCGCGCCGGCGGCGGCAGCGGCGGGAGGCGTCGGAGGAGCGGCGGCGGCGGCGCTGCCGGGCGCGCAGAGCAAGGCGGACAGGTGAGTGCCCGTCGGCCGGGGCGCCGGCCCGGTGGACCCTGCCCGCTTCACCGGGCCCTTCGCCCCCACCTTCTCGGGCAGCACCCGCTAGCGGCAGCCCCGGGCGGGTCGGAACCGGGCATCCGTCTGGCTGAGGCTGGTGCGCACTTCTTCCTGAAGGCGCCCGGCCCCGCCCCTCGTCCCCGGCGGCCCGGCGAGGGGCGCGCCGCGGCGGGACAGGGCTGAGTCCCGTCGGGGCTGCCCCCCGCGCGGAAGGAGCCTGATCTAGTGGGTGTTACTCAAAGCCAGTAGTGTCTTTTTTGGGTTTTTTTTTTTTTTTGTGGTAGTATAATGCGATTTGACTTAATTTAGTGGTTCTGTTCTTCAAAATCTGCCAGGAAGTATTAAGTATTCAGGTATTTGATAGCTAAAATACCATTGGGATACGAAGGCAATAGGTCAAGGCCCAGCAGCTAGGTCTTAGGAAGAGCTCAGCTGCTGTCTTCTATGGAAAGATGCTTAAAGTCCTTGGCATGCAAAAACCTTTCCCTAACTGGTAGATGAGTCTTTTAACTTCAAAACTCAGTATTAGTAGGGCATATTTTTTCTGTTATGTGCCCTCTCTGACCTCTTGTAATGAGGGGTGGATCCATACAGGTGTCCATGACTATGGCCTCAGTTTCTGAAGTCATTCTAGCCTCAGCAGCCATTCATAGCTTCAGAAGTGATTGAACATAATGTATATAGTTCAGATTTCTGCAAATGTCAGCTTCATTGTGTAACTGCAGAGTAATGCAGAAGTGAAGATGCGAGTGTCCTGAATGATATAACTGACTTGTTTGTTGTTGCCCCCCCCCCCCCCCCCCCCCCGTAACTGTAAACAATATGATGGTAGTGGCCTGTAAAACTGGGAAGACAAGCCTTTTGGTAAAGCTGTCATAGAAACTTTTAACTTTCTGAAAAATAAAGTAAGGTTCTGCTGAAACTGTTTTCATGTACTTGCTTCTACCAACTACTGATTGAACAAGAGGAGATTTTTTTGTATGTACCAGTGGAGAAGCACAGATTTGAAAGCTTTGCTTCAGAAGTACTGCTAACATGTTGGTAAGTTAAGGCTATGGCAAGAGTTAAGTAAGATTAGGTCACTGATTGAAACACAGAGAAACTGAAACTTTTTCCTATTCAGGTGCTGTAATCTCATATTTTTAAACTGGGTTTGAAAAAAAATTGTATGCTAGATGGGTTCATCCAATCCTAAACACTCAAGAAATATTAGTATTAAGGTGAATGTCATGAGATCATTGTTACGCTTCACCTTCAACTTCCTTGATGCGGGTTTTTTTCATTTAGTTATGGTGAATGCTATTTCTAGAATAGCTCTGCCAGTGAGGAAGACCTTGCAAGTGCTTGCTCTCCTTGGATGCTTTAAGTTTTAAAAAAAAATTCGGTGAAAGGTATTTATACTTAGTAATATAAAGGAAAAAAAACCCAAACTGTAGAAATTGAAATGGTGATATAGTTGATGAAATATTTTTTTATTTCTAAATAGTGCAATAGGACACACTATTTAGCATAAGAACATGCTTTATGATGTGTCTTATTTCCATGCCATGAAATACATGCTCAAGTATCATAGAATCATAGAATCATTTAGGTTGGAAAAGACCTAGGATCATCCAGTCTGGCCATTAACCTAACACTACCAAGTCCACCACTAAACCAATTCAGGGTAGAGCAGTAATTAATTTCAAGTTTCTTGCCTTGGTGGCTGGATTATTTTTTAATGAAGGTGAAACTAGGACTCATTAAGGTTGGAAAGGACCTCTGAGATCATCAGTCCAATCATCAAGCCAACACCACTATGCCTACTAAACCATGTCCCAAAGTGCCACATCTGCCCGTTTTTTGAACACTTCCAGGGATGGTGACTCCATCACCACTCTCGGCAGCCTGTTCCAATGCTTGACTACCCTTTCCGTGAAGAAATTTTTCCTAATATCCAACCTAAACCTCCCCTGGCGCAGCTTGAGCCCATTTCCTCTCGTCCTATCGCTAACTACTTGGGAGAAGAGACCAACACCCACCTGACTACAACCTCCTTTGTGGCAGTTGTAGAGAGCGATAAGGTCTCCCCTCAGCCTCCTCTTCTCCAGGCTAAACAACCCCAGTTCCCTCAGCCACTCCTCATAAGGCCTGTGCTCCAGACCCTTCACCAGCTTCGTTGCCCTTCTCTGGACACGCTGCAGCACCTCAATGTCTTTCTTGTAGTCAGGGGCCCAAAACGACACAATATTCGAGGTGCGGCCTCACCTTTTTCTGACCTGTCAACTTTTGATACCTACGCATCTGTTGCACAAAATGTTCATCAAGTAACTAACAGCACAACTACAGTTTCTTTAAAATGTCCAACAAATACCATCGACAATGTGCTGTGCCACTGTATGCAGGAAGTTTCTGAATGTCTGTTTTGGGCTGTATTAGTGCTAAACTAATAGCTGTTGGCCCCAACAAACACCTGTGTTTTGTATTTACAGTACCTTGTGTGTGCTTTCAAAAATATGTATGTATTTGTGTGTATATATATTTTTACTGTCAATAAAGACTCGTAGATTATTTCTAGATTCTTCTTATACCTAGATAATCTCTAGCACAGGGGAGTGTTATCCCTCTATGATTGTTTTTAAAACTAAATAGGATAGTTAACACTAAAACTTCCTTAATCCTGTAATGATCAAGAAAGAAAAGTTTGATTTGCCTAACTTTATTTTGGCTAGACTCTGAAAATTCTTTCTTTGGGTAAAACCAAAATAGTTTGGATTGTTTTATAGTAGTTAACTTTTCTTGTTTCAAGCAGCTCAGTAACAAACCCCACAATTATTCACACAGGTATTATATATATGTTCTGGAAATATTTTATGGTAGCAAGTTGATCTGAAATACCATGAGTGGCAAGTGAAAGCATAGCACTGGTTTAGGATAGTGTGCATCTTGTTTCTACTTTCAAACTGTGCTGTAGAAGTTGTTTCATAGCATTATACAGTAGCAATCCATTAATTTTGTGATCTTCTCTCACACTATCTGAAACTCAGTGTAAGAATCCTTTTTTTGTTGTTGTGGTTCTGTCTTACATATTCTCCTTTGAGTTGTCACAATTTAATTGGGACAGTAGAAAGCAATGCATCTTTTTCTTTTCTTTTTATCAAGTTACCATGTTTTCACAGCATGATTTTTAGTAACTCATAGGATAGTGATGGAATAAGCACCGGTTTAATGCACTGAAATTATGTAGGTAACCAGCTTGGTGAATAGAACATATGCTGCTAACTTTTCATGTTTCAATGAAAGTATCAATGTTATGAATGTTAAAAGAAAAAAAGAATCTATCAAGAGTGTTTTGTGAGCTTAGCTTTCAATGAAGTCTCCATTGTAAGTTTAAAAATGCAATATGGCTGTATTAAATGAATGTATATGGACTCAGCTGGGAAATGGAATCCAGTAGTTGTAACTGATCTTTAAATGGATCTTCTAGTTGTTTGCTGTTCAAGTTCACTTATTTTATCATCCACTTACTACCAGTATTAGCAAAGCAAAAACACTCTTACTGTATAGTCTTAGCTTTGAGTCCTTCAGATTCACATACCCACCTTCTGATGTTTTGATATTTAATACCCCACACTGTTGGGATTTTGATCTTAATTAACATGAATTATGACTGCAAGTATGAGTTTGTTAAAATAGTGTTAAAATAACCTGTGATAGTGATTTCAATGGCAAGCCATACTGTGCTGTTGCAGAACTTGGGTTGTTGAGTGATTGCTATTCAGTTTTAGTTTAAAGTTTGCATCTTGTTACATCAGTTGTAGCTGGATGATAAAGCTACTAGGCAGTAAGCATTTGCTCAAAATATTGGACGTCTATATTCAGCAGGAATGGTATGTTTCAGTGAAGGTTATGGGAGAGGTAGGTAGGTGGCAAAAAGGTTAAAAAGAGTAATACTTACTTGGTTTTGTTACCTCCGTGTGCTAGTATGATGGTACCTCTGATACTGCTTGCTGGTCATGGTCACAAGGCTAGTATATGCTCATTTGGATTGACTGCCAAAGATTAATTGTGTTCCGTGAGTATGTTCATTTGTGTCTTTATTACAGGATGATTGCTTTGATGTTAGTCATCACTAGTGGAAATGAGAAATTTAAAAAACATGCACACTTTTTCGGATCAGTAAGAATTCATTTTGCCATTACTTCCATGTGGATTTTCAGAAGGTGAGAAATAAAATTCAGTAGACAAGAATATCTTTTGAATTAGTAACTATAGTTGTATTAGAGCACAAGTAGTTTGATTTCTGTATGGAAGTGGTAAACTAAACCGTTGACGTTTGAGGATCAATAGTATTTTGAGGTGTCTTTCATAAGCATAGTGTTACTCTTCAGGGGTGCATTTTAACCACAAATTGATAGAATATTAATCTCTAATGGAAGAAGAGACCTTATTCACATAAGCTTTATAGTTGTAAACAAAAAGAATTTAGGCTTGTGTGAAATAGTGTAATGATGCTTCTCTTAATGCTATGATTTTTTTGAAGATATGAACTTTTTATTCTTAATCCTGTAATGGAACTCTGGTGGCACAGTTAGGCATCACTTAAGGCTTAGCTTTTCAAGCATAGATTCAGTTCTTTGAGTGAAAACTGTGTATTTTTTCTGGAAGTCAGATATCAATGAAAAGCTTTCTTATTTGTGCAGTTGATGTATGAGTGTTGGTTGCTTTAAATAAATCCTTAAAGTTGCTGAGTTTCACAGAACTGAATTTGGCTGTTAGTAGATTGGCCTTTTTGCAGTAACTGGCATGTGGAGGGAACTGGAAGGAAACTAGGACTTCTCATTGTTGTGTGACAAGAGTGCAAAGAAATCATGAAAGCATAAATTGTGTGAGTTGGCTCTGCCTTTATTAATGGAAAAAGGTTCTCAGGATCACACGAGCTTTTTCTCCTCTCTGAAACCACTGCTATGGAGATCCCACATTGCTGCTGTTCTTCCATTTAAAGGGCTTCAGCTAAGAATCTCTTTAGAACTAAGCAATATTTTTTCTTATATAATAGTGTTAAAAATTCCAATTTAACACGTTACACAGAAATTTAGTTATATTACTCAAACATGCCTACTTTGTCTCATTGTTCTTTCACTTTAAGCTGAGTCATATATTGAGGTTTATGGCTTGGTTGTGCTTTGTTGCTATTTCTTAGATTAAGTTTTCCACTTTTTTTACATACTATAAATTTAAATTCAGTTGATCAATGAGAAGCATGTCCCTTAAGCCCTCTCTGGCTTGTTTTGTTACAGGCTCTATTGGAGTTTGCATTTGGATTGCAAACTCCCTGTTTAGGTAGTGGGATGACTTCTGTCTAATAAAATTATTTGAATGCCTGAGTAAGCATGTCAGGATAGAACTTACAGCTGTCACTGTATATGCTGAAGTAGATTCCTGCTCCTTATTTTGGTTTGTCTCCTGATATATGAGTTATTTGGTTATTGGGGGTTTTTTTGTTGTTTGGTTTTTTTGTCGTTGTTGTCATACAGAAGTATTTTTCTTAACTTTTTTGGAAATGTGGAGAGGTAAGTATTAGTGTACATAAAAACAATGTAGATGGAGGCTCTGGTTGTATAAACAAGAAATGTTCAAACATGGTGGTGAAAATCAAAAGTACTGTAATATTAAATGTATCCTTATAGCTTTAGAAGAAATTACCCATCAGATTGTCTTTGCAAGATTTTTTTGGACAGAAGTTTTGTGAACATCTTTGGTCACAGGTTTTATATTCAGGTATATAAACAGACAAACAGACCTGAATCCATGTTGCTACTTGTGTTATCCTTGGAGAAATAATCTTCAGAGTGATAGGAGCAAAGTGCTACTACATCAGAATTATTACAAGGACTTTGTCCAACCTAATAGTTTTATGTAATGTGGCTTTGTGTTGTAATTATTTCCTAGAAATCGAGGGGTGTTAATAAAAACAAAGAAATACGGCATGTAGTGTGCAGAGATTTTTGTTTTGTTGCGAAGAGTGTTTCTTGTTTGGGGTTTTTATAATTAATAGTTTTTCATAACTAGTCTTTGTAATAAATTTGTGGCTTTCTCTGCTAGGATAGAGTTGATAGAGTTCATTCTTCTCTACAATTCAATAATTATAATGATGGTTCTCCTGTTTGTTATAGGTAGCTGTTAACTGTACTGTGGGTGTAAAATTCTTGCTTTAAGGTAAGAACCTTGCAGCTGATCTCGGTTCTCAGAAATGATTGATTTGCCAAGCTTGTGGAGTTTGATGTGAGTAATGTTGCTTTCCATGCCAGTTGTGCTTGGATTTGGAGGAGAATATAAGAAAAGTTGTTGATAGTAGAAGAGTAGTTAATGTTGTAATTAAGAGAAACAAAGGAGTGTGCTGCAGAGCAAGTTAAAATTGAGGTGAGTGTAGAGCTGTACCTGTATTTCAGTGCTCTTGTTTGGGGCGGGGGAGCAGGGCAAGGTTTAGTTATTCCTTGTAGCATGGACCTGAAGATCAAACTTACACAGTCCATTAAGAAGCAGTAGTATAGCTATTATAAGAGGACTACATATTGAAAGAGCTCTTTTCACACTTATGTAGGTTCTTTGTTAAGGAATAGGATAATCTTTTTTCATGGCTCTTTATGTACTATTTTTTTATGTACAAGCTACTTATATGCTAAACATGCATTCCAGGAAGTCCTACTGTGTAGTTAAGATTAATATGCCTTTCTTTGTATATCTTTGAGAGCATATGAAAGATGTCTTGGGAAATAAATTTACCATGTTGATACCTACTTAGTGGCATAAGAATTTAGTAGTTTAGAGATTAGACTCTTTCAGTTCCTAATTTTTTATAAGTCTTATTCCAGTTTGGTAACAGTACTGACCTGGGATGTAGTAGCTCTTGGAATTGAGCTTTTTGAGGGGCTGTGGTATAAGAATTTGAGCAGATATGTTCATGTTGTACAAGAAGCAGTCACGCTACTTGTTATCCTAGTAGATGCTTAAATGGTCAGGGCTTCTTCTGATAGTGTGATATAACAACAGCTTTTATTTTTATTTGAATGATAATGGAAACATTGAAACAGTCAATATAATAATTTATCAATTTAAATTTAAAATGTTTCTGTATTTTTTAAAAAAAAATCTGAAGGAAAAAATGTTTATCTTTGATTTATTTTAATAATGCAGTCCATTCCTTGCTGGCTTGAACCATCTGAAAAGAGTGTGTTAGAAAGTGCAACTTCGTGTTTTTTTAACTGCAGCAGTTTTAATTGTCACTTCAGTCAGGAACAGTTACTTCCATTGCTTTGTGTATGTATAACCACCTTTGGAATAGCCTAAGATGAAGCAAACTGTGAAACAGGACATTCCTTTTGAAAATGGAGCAAAATTGTTTGATCAAACAACTTCATAATCTTACTAAGTTGTATTTTCTGTGTACAGTATCTGAATAAAAATACTGAGTTCCTTAGTTGTTCCTCTTGGAGGCGGCTCATAGTAATGCTGTCTTTATAGAGTTCAATTCAAATGTCAGTCTTGTAAAGAACTTCCACTTTGTCTCAAGTTGCTGACATCTTAGTGTAGTACTGCTACTGTCTGTCTTGGTTTGTGCTACTCAGATTAAATATCTTTTTTTCTGTGGTTGCTTGTTTTTAAAACATCATTCTAATATTGGATGCATTTTGAAAATATAATTGAAAATACTCTTCCTTGTTGCAAAGTCTTTTGGTACTCGTATTGGTCTTGACGGTTGGTTATGTTGGTCCTTACTATTCAGTAAAAATTAAATGCGGTTCAGTTGAACTCTGGAATTCTAGAAGCTTGTTCTTAAGATGAGCAATTCAGCAGGCCTTCATTTGTAGTTCCCAAAGTTTTGAAACATTGTCAGAAGTCTGCTTAATGCCTTGTAAGGGCCTAAGAAGGTGGGTGACCTTCATGCTACTCCTGCCTGCTTAGTAAACAATACCTTTCCTGTAGCTGATCTAGTGCCTGGTTTGAAATTTTAGTATCATGTTGGAACCTGCTTATTTCGGTGAAAATGCTGGCCATTTTATCATTTTGCTATTCAGCAAAAACTTCAAATAGATAGGTCAACACTTCATGACAAAGAGAAGTCAGCTTCCATTCTGAAAGAGAAGTTTGTGTTTTATCAGTCCTGCTCTAGTATCTTTCCAGTACCTATAATGCTTGCCCCAAGGAAGGATTGTCACTTTTCCTCATGTGTAGGAGTCCTTCAAGTAGAAAATTCCCATTAATGATGTGCAAAGCATATAAGTCATAAAGGGCTAAGTAGCTGTGGTTCTTTTACTACAGTAGAGGGGATACAAGACTAAAGTTGTTCTGAACCCAGAACTATTTTTGTTTGGGTTTGGTTTTTTTGGTGGGTTTTGTTGATTTTTTTTTTTTTAAGAATTCAACTATATTTTTTAGTGGGGTGAAAAAAAAGATTTTTGGTATCTGAATTAGACATTTTACAAAGGAAACACTGCACGTGTCTTGAATAATGGGATTTCTAGAGTTAAACGCCTACCTTGTCTCACTGAGATTGTTTGCAACTTCTGTGTTTTCTGCTCAGAAAGAGACATTCAAGGTCTCTGCTCCTTCTGAGCTGTCTCCCATAGAACTTGCGATCCAAGGGCTCATGTAAAGTCTCCTTGATTACTCGTATTAGTCATTAAAGGCTTGGATGTGGAATGAAGTTTGGGTAAAATTGTTGGCTGTCAGCAGGTGCTATACCCAGGACCTAGACCAACCAACAAACCAAAAAAAAAAAAAATGCTGATTATGTTAGAATTTACTTATTTACTTACTTTTGGCATCAGAAGTCTCCTTGTCAGCAGTTTGGGAGTAAAAGCTTCGGTGCAAGTAACCTTGACACTATAATTGGCACCTATTGCTGCCGAGAAGACAGTGTCAGCAGGCAACACTGAGATGCATGAGATTCTGAGGTTAGCAGAATCTAATATATGACCATACTCCTTCCATGCTGTTGCTTTTTTTAACAGAAAGCTAAATTGATTTTTTTATAACACAATGTAACAAAAATTTTGCTTACAGACTTTATCAATACCAGGATTAAGCACAACTCTGAAAATTCCTTTATATATCTACTTCTTTAATCTTTCTTGGTACCAGTCTTCTTCCTCCCCTCTCTTTCAGCAGAATTACCCTATTGGGATTTTGTTCCCTGGTATTCAAATTGTTCAACTACAAGCCTTTCATTGTATAAGACTCTAATTTTAGCCCAGTCTAGTGGAGTGGTGACTCAAACTTCTGTAAAATTCCTATTTCCACAAGAGGAGGCAAAAAACCCACAGAGTTCCTGCCATTTGCTCTAGCATTTTTCTACATTTTGGATTTTATTGTTATTTCAGGGGAAACTGCAGATGTAAATTAGAAATACAAGCTGAAAAGGGCATTAGCTAATGTGATTTTTGGTCTTTGGTTCCAAATATAGCTTATTTGTTTATATGTATTGTTATATATGTTCATGACTTTTTAAAAATTCTGTTTAGACTCAGGGTAGAAATGTCAACATAGAATAATGGTATTTAATTCACATGTGTAAGCCTCTAAATATGGTTCAGAATGAGCTCCAGAAAGGTTTAAGATCAGGTCTCAGCTTGTAATCAATGAAACAGTTTTAATTTGACCAGATCTCCCCCCTCCCCACTTGGATGTCATTATAATTGCATCCAGACTACCAGGAAGCAGAGAGTATGCCTGAGTACCCATTCATACACGAATGTGGTTACTATATTTTTGTCTTAAAATATCCTTGCTAGTTTAATGTGCGTACGCTGTAAATCTGTGTCCTTGCGTTCAGTTAGATTCACTCCACTGTTGTGTTAATGCGTGCCAGTGCAATCAAGTAGCCAGAATATTATGAGACTTCTTGTCAGTTAATATAAGACTAATGGGATGTTTGAATTGGCATGGAATTAGGTCTCTGACAAAAGGTTTAGATGCCAGTCCAAGTGATGGCTTGCTAATTAAATGTCTAAATGTCATTGTTAAGACCTTGAGAACTAGACTTGGTTCATAAAGCTTTTTCCAAAAAATGTTTCAAGTCCTGGAAGCTGAAAAGAATTAATTCAATGGAGAAAGAGAGCTTGTCTTCCTCTAAAACCGGTGGATTTGTGTATTGCTTTATTTGCATGAAAAAGTAGTTGTCTGTACATGACTGTCTTTATACTGTTCCAAATTGCTCTCTCAGTTTTACTTGTGAGCAAGATGTCCAGATCTCTCTTTTTTTTTTTTTTTAACAAGTGAAATAGTGCCTTGAACCATGTAAAGGTATTGAAGAGTCCATGTGACGTTCTAGTGTGCATGCAGCAAGGAGGACCTGAAACTAGCCGTGACGACAAAGCCTGGTTGTAATTCACTGTTTTATATTTTAGAAGCTTCAGGTATTTTCAAATCTTTTAACTTGTTCAGAGAATAATGGGAAAACGTGTACTTTCAACATAGTGGGGTCACCATGGCTAAGTTTTACATTTGCTCTCTGCCAATTGTTGTGGTTTAGCCCCAGCCAGCAACTAAGCACCACTCAGCTGCTCGCTCGCTCCCCCTACCCCGATGGGATGGGGGAGAGAATTGGAGGAGTAAGAGTGAGAAACACTCCTGGGTTGAGAGAAGAACAGTTTAATAATTGAAATAAAATAAAGTAAAATAATAATAATAACAATATAATAATGATGATGATAATAATAATATACAAAGCAAGTGATGCACAATGCAATTGCTCACCACCTGCCAGCCGATACCCAGACAGTTCCTGAGCAGCGATCGCTGCTCCCTAGCCAAACACCCCCCCCCCCCCCCCCCCCCCAGTTTCTATACTGAGCATGACGTCATATGGTATGGAATAGCCCTTTGGTCAGTTTGGATCAACTATTCTGGCTGTGCCCCCTCCCACTTTCTTGTGCACCTGGCAGAGCATGGGAAGCTGAAAAAGTCCTTGACTAGCATAAGCAGTACTCAGCAACAACTGCAGCATCAGTGTGTTATCAACATTCTTCTCCTACTAAATCCAAAACACATCACTACGCCTGCTACTAGGAAGAAAATTAACTCTATCCCAGCCGAAACCAGGACACCAATATATTAATTCTTGCCTTTAAAATTAACTGCTCTGAATATAGGTAGCATAGGAATGTACAGATTTGTTACTTGCTCAATCAGTGTTTACTGCTTCAAAATTTTCTGACTTGTGACTTATAAGTGATGGAGTTCTTTACAAAGCCAAGTAATTGTTCGTGTGGGCAGTTTGCCAGCTAGTTCACTGTTTGAAGGCAAATTGTCTATTTTACTAAATTAATGTTCTTTTAAGTTTATTGCACTGTTTGTAAACTTGTATGGATAGTGCTTTTCATCATTCTTGCCTCTGTTCTGCATTTCCCAAGTTGCTACGTAATTAAATTGCAGGAGTCTCTAGAAGCCCCGTAAGCATCAGAATTGCTTTGTGTTGGGCAAACCTCAAATCCATAAAAAGACACGATTCCTGTACCAAAGCAATTACACTGCTCATAGCCTGCAGTATAGGACGTTACCAGGCATTTGAAGCGGGGAATAAGGTTTTCATGAGGCTCACTACTAGCACTTGTCAGCATTTACTCTTTGGGAAAGGAAAGGTAATAAACAGTAAATAAAAGAATATCAGGAGGGTATCAGCCAGGTGTGGACCAGAAAGCCCCTGCTCTTGTAGCTCACTTGCCTTTCAGTGAAGTCATGTTATACAGCCGTTCATGGAAGTGCTTGGACTTGCTGAAGTGGCTGTGCTCTGTCACATGACTGAAGCATAGGTGTAACCTTTGTGATGGGTGTACATCGGGGCACACAAGAACAGTTCCTGTCAAGTCACTCGTCCAGATGACTTCAGTCACATGCATGTTTGATCACATGAAGAACGAGTGCCATGATGTGAATGTCACATGAAACTTCCAAGTGATAAGACATGTCTGGTCACAAGATAGGGCAAAAAGTTCAGGGAAAGTGGAAGAAGTAAGAAGTGAGACTGGGGAACAATTAATCCTTAATCTTAAATAAGAAAATTTCAATTACTGCGAATTGTGTTTCTGAAGAAGGACTGTGGTTTTCTGTTTGTGTGGCAGAAGGGATTTTGCCAATGGCATGGGATCTCTTCCATCATTTCTTCCTTGTCAGAACAAGTAATACCTAATGTGAAGATTTCTGTCTTTCTCTTGCTACCTGGGGTAATTGGCTTACAAAATTAACCCTTCAATGTTGTGGGAAATGCTTAAAATTCATGGGATGTCAGCTTATCTTGATTTGGAGGCACTAAGTTTGCCTGCAAGACTACTTTATTTGGTATTTTTGTTTGTGTAGAAACAATGTCTTATGTCTGCCAGAGTTTACTCAGGATCGCTCAATGCCAAGCAAATTTTAAACGTGAATGGTTTGAATTTAACATTAAAACAATACAAATTATTTCTAGTAAGGGATTAAGTACTTGATTAAAAATATAAACAGTTATAAAAGAGTAACGGATCAATAAAATGCAAATCCGTGCTGAGGAGGGAGGTCTCTGTCAAATAATGCTTTTCCCTAAATCTCAGTTTGGGGCTGGTGTTCTAGCTGACTTGTCCTGGTGATCTTTGGAAATACATCTTTTCATTTAAGATTGAAGTATTGGGGTTATATGTTAGGAGGGAAAAAAAGGAAAGTATTCTTCTAGTACACCTAGCGATGGAGAGCTTTTCTAAGTATGGTTGTGATCATTTAAAATTTTCCTTTCCCATGTCCACAGGGATTAGAGTCTGAGATGCAAAATGTATCTGTGATCAGTAAAATGTTTTTCCGTTCAGCGATAATATTTTAAATTGTACCTCTAGCCTGCGTGTGTCAAGAGAGTTGCCATGGTATACATTTTACTTATGCAATTGTATCATACAGTTCTAAGATTTAATGCTTGCAACTTAGGTAATTTGATTGTCTAAGTTGACTAGCTGGTGGCCCTGGATCCAAGCTGGGGAAGGGAAGCTGGCACTCAAATATGCCCTCTGTCTATATCAAGGAATTTAAAAAAAATCCTGGTTTCTCAGTTTTGACAAACCTACGTGCTTTTTTCTGCTCTGTTACTCCACTGATGCTTTATTTGTTCTGGGCATGGCTATCAGCCCTTTTCTTCAATTGCTTTTTCCTAGTACTTCCTGAAGTAAATTTGGTAGTAGTAATTTTTAGTAGTAGCTGCCTAATGCTGGTTTTGTTACTTTGAAGTTGCATGTTGACTTCCAAGATGAAAAATGGCCCAAAGAAAGGCCAGCTGAGAGCTTTTTGTGACTCGTAGAAGTGTGGATCATTGAGCACTGTTGCTACATGTATAGAGCTTGGTACTGGAATCAGCTTGCCTGGAGATGCAATGAATATGTCAATTTTGCATTCTTTTTCTACTGAGCAGGTAGAGCAATTTGAAAAAGTATTCATGCTGCTTGAATACTGGACAGGGCAGGCTGAGTCACCCACCCCTAGCTTATACCTGAATTTTTGTTCCTACTGATTATTCAGTAAGATGAATCTTCATTATTAGGAGAAAATATCCTAAGGTATTACAGACCCATCAGATTTTTACAAAAACAACCCCCCTAAATGGAAGCAAAAAGTCTTTTTATTTTTTTTCAACCTCACTAGTATTACAGAAGTTAAGTTTTGAAGATGTTGTTCATTCAAAACCCCCAAAGAAAAACATAACTCCTAGCACCCACCTCACCAACACCATAAACCCCCATATTTTGAAATGAGGCTGTGGACTTTTAACTTTCAGTGAAGACACTAAGCTGTGTGCCAGAAGAGGAGGAAAAAAAGAAAAGTATGCCACCAATGCCTAGAGGCTTGTGTAACAGCAAATTCCCTAAGGGACTGAGACCCAAATCATCCAAGGAAGCATTTTTATGGTGAATAAATAAGCTGAAGAGAGCAAGAACATTTCCAGAACAAAAGTGAACCCAAAAATCTGACATGAATCATTAGGCTTGATGATTAATGTGGCTGTGACCAGGAAAACTGCGTGCTGGCCAGGCGTCTGGGGGGGTTGAGCTACCTGAGTGCAGTCCGTTCTGCAGGAGTGCTGCCTCCCACAGCAGCTCATCTCTGCATACACAGAAATCAATTAATGGTGAAGTTCTGCTCTTCGGAAAAGAGCTGGAGGACTTTCTTTCCTAACCTTAACAAGGAAACAGCTAAATCTCAGTAGCATTGATTATACTTGTTGCAACACATTATGAGTGTACACACATTGGAGGAATTCTTGCAGGATTAAATGGATTGTCAATTTCCATGCATTTAAAGCCCAGAATGGATCCCAGCACTGTTAAGGATGACTCTTAGAAGTTGCAGAACACTGTAAGTCAGTATTTCTTAAAACAAATACCTTGTCTCACCTTGTGGACTGAGTTCCTACTGAGCTTTGTGATTTGATAACCACACCAATGTTGGGAAATTCAATTCCAGTTTGTGTAATTTCCCACTGATGGATCTCTTTAAACTTGTGACAAACTTGGAAATATTTTCAGTATACAGTAATAAAAACTAGTCTACTTTTTGCCAAACCATCTAAGTTGTATTCCATAAACCATACAGCATAAATCTTCCTTAACAAACTGAGCTGGTTTTTGTGGTCCTTCCTTGAACTCCTTAGTAATTACTGTTTTGTACTGAAATGAGGAAATTTTTTTATATTTTTAAGGAAGATACATGTATCCTCAGATTCCTTGTCAACACTTTATCTTGTACAGGACAGTTTTTCTGGATCGATTTGATACGGTTGTCATGTCCTAACTAAAAGCCTCTGACGCTCAGGCCTTAATTTAAGTGTTTAAAAGATTGTAATTATGGTGAGAGAATTCACAGCAACGACTCAGTAAGATCTTTGTGTTGCTGGACCTTGTCACCGCCTTTCTTAACACAGTGGACTTTAAGAAATTTGGCTATATTTTTCTTTAGCAGACTTGGAGAATGGTGATGGTTAACGTACCTTTTGGTAAAAGGTCTTTGCTTACAGGATTCCACAAAAATTGACCTTCCCTCCTTTTCAATATCCTGGGCAAAAGACATGTTGATGACTTTTAGCTAAATGGATTTTTAACTGATTTGTTACTACTAAAATGTCAGAATGCGTACAAGAAATCAACTCTTGCATTAAGAACATCTGGTTCAAACCAAACGAAGGGAAGTCTGAAAAGAAGATTGTGAAGAAAAAGGTAAATACTCCACTGAAGTGATAGAACTTCCATTTGTCAGAGTGGTGTGGAGTTCTGGGATGCTCCTGGGTTCGCTGTCAAGCTTATATAACCAGGTAGCATACTTTTTTTTTTAGCGGTGACTTCTGTCACTCACAGTGCAACAAAAAACTGAATCTGATTATCCATTTGCATGTGCAGTCATCCATTTGTCATGTACAGATGTGAATACTGCAACTTCTTATGCCTGATGCTAAATATTAAGAATAAGCGAAATAGGGCTCTGTCTTGTAACTTAGGCTGATGTAAGTATTCTAGGTATGTGCTCAATTTCCTGGGTCTGACCCTTAATCAGTCTCTGAGCAGCTGATGGATGGTCAGCCCTGGGTAAAAAGGTACATCGGAGCCAAGAGCTGTGCGACAGCTAAAGGCAATGTATTCTAAGACGACGTTATTTGATTACAAAAGATAGCTCTAGTGGAGACCAGGCAGATCCAGAGCCCGGCACTCTCCTAGAAACATTGGAAAACACCAAATTCTTGATGTTTATCTAAATGTTCAATATTTTTCTACACTGTGGCCCAGATGGGGAAAAGAGGAGAAATCTGTATTAATAAACAAAGTCCTCTAGGAAGAACTTTTCCTCTGAAAAAAATTCCCCAGAAAATCCCTGAAGTATGCTAGACGAGGGCTGTTATATGGAAGATGTTCAGTACTACAGATGTTCAGCCTTCAATACAGTTAACAGATTACTGAAACGGAACTAAAGATGGGTTAGAAGGTGTGATTACAGGTTTCCAGAAATGTTGAATAAGCATTTAGTTTGCTGGAGGTTTGGAATGAGTGGGTAAGCACATGCATGAATCAGTGGAGTAAGTGAAACTACCACTTGAAAGTCAACTCTATAGTTTATCTGGTCAATGTGAACTTACTGTCTGCACATTACCAACAAATGATAAGTTTTCTACCTCGCATCTTTAAAATCAGCTTTCCAAATTTCGGTAACAGTCCACCCTTTCAGTGGATTGGATGAGCACCAATCATTTCTATTTTCTGTCTTTCTAGCTTTTTTAGCTTCCTTTTACATTGTTGCAACAGTGTTTTGGATAGGATTGTTTTTCCACTTAGAGCCCAGAAATCTGTGTGAAAATTAATGTGCAATGTTAATATTGGGTAAGATGAAGATACCTGCAGTTAGTTGGGGAAAGCAAGACCTGATGTCGGTATGTATTGAACTTCTCTGTTGCCTTTCATGTGAGGTAGTGCACAGCATTGCTGTGACTTGCTACCTCCTGATGTCCTACAGGTGAGGCCCAGATTAAGTAGCAACTCAGTTTGTTGGTATTTGGACAGAAATATTTCTGATAAAGACTTGTACTCTAAATTAAAGTGTACTAGAAGTGAGGCCTAACAACTGTCATGCCTTGCCATATTATTAAGAGGAGGTGGAAAAGAAAGTTAAATAAAAGGAAAGCTGAAAATACAATGTGCAGCTGGTTAAACGGGAGAAAAACCACAAGGCATGGCTGGAATAAGAAGTGGTAATTACAGTACACAGATACAGTAAACCACCTAACAAGCCTGAATGAGCTGCAGCAGAGGAAACAAAGCAATACAATACCAGGATACTGTGATGTTCTTGACTAGAGGGTGAGGAAACTATAGTTAATGTGACACAAAATTGTGTCAGGTGGGGTTTATTATATGGCTGAGATAGCAGAATGGGTAAATGGATGTTGACGTTTACTGGGTTAATGTTTTGCAATGCGAACTCTTTTCGTTATTGTTGTACTGGTTCTAGAACATACGTGACTAATATTACAGATTGGGCTGTGGTGCCATACTAGATCTAACATGTAAGGAAGGAAGCAGTCCTTCTCCTTGAATCTTCATTTCTTTAAGTTGCACCAAGAAACATGCATGCAGATGGAAAAACTTAGTGAGCGGGAAGAAAGCATGAGTGGGATATGCCCCAGAGAGCACAGTACTTCTGGACAAAACTAAGGAATTGGTAAACAGTAGAGAGCGTTAGATAGTAAAGGATTTAAAGAGCAAGTTAGCTTTCCGTAGATCTGACTTATTTATGAAATAATTAAACAGGATGCATTTTTCTGCTTTTCTCATTTAACTTATATTACATGGCTTTCTGGTAATTAATTGACTCCCACGAAGGACAGACCTTTTCATTGCTTGTGGAAAAATCTCAAATTCAGGAACTTGTAGCATAACTTTCTGGGGGGGGTGGGAAATGGAATTTTAGTACCTTAGTGTAATAGAAAAATCTTAAAAGCAGTACTTGATTTCTGATTCTTTATTCTCAGTACAGAAATTTCCTGTTTATAAAAATAAACCCTACAAAAGTAGGATTAGTGTCAGAAGAGTTGAGTGCATGTGTTCTGGATGATGCATTAGGAACAGTGACAGAGTTCTTTCCTCCATTCTTTCTGCATCTGCATGAGAAAGGTGGTCCTTTACTTTCTTGATCTGCAGGAAACCTCTTTTTCCGATGATCTTTCTAATGCTTGTAGTTGGAGGTCATCTGTATGGGGAAATAATATGCAACATTTCTGAGAGAATCCTGATGGACAAAGTAGGAATACAGCTTTTCATGGTCAAAACACTGGCATTAATGCTGACGGGAGCAGGTTATGAGTATTCCCAATGGGTGTATGCACAAACTATCACTGATCCTAGTCACGTGATAAGGACAAGGCTCAGAGGGAACAATACACAGTCTGTGTGTGGTAGTGAGAGAGGTGAAAGCAACTTCAAAATTTCCAAGGAAATGAGAAGCAGAGAGCATGTTCAGTGTTGTTGATTTTTAAAAGGAAGTTGAAAGGCAGGAGGCGATCTTGGGTTATAGCAGCTGCTAAAATATTTTGTCAAGTCCTGTGTTAAGATGAACTTTGCATCTGTGTAAAACAGATGTGAAATGTTTTCAGTTTATTTCGTTAATAAAATCTGTTTATACCACCTTTCTAAAAGATGCAGCCTGATGTAAGTCAATGTGTAAAACTTAGAATGGTAAGTGAAGTTCTGAAGGCAAGATCTCTTTAAGTTGGCAACACTACGTTTCACATTTGCGAGTAATACCAACCATAGTGCCTGGCAACAGAGAGAGAGAATTTAACTCATTATCCAACCCACTCACTGTGCCCAGAGTCTCTGAGGTAGGTAGTACTGTGCATGTACAATGACTAATAATGAAATATCAGTCACTCTATAAATATATTAAATAGTGAAAAGCTTCTAGGGAGAAGGGTATTGCTGCAGAGGGTGAGGTGGTGAAGGCAGAAAGAACTGTCCCATTTATGAGCCAGTTACCTAAAAACAGAAAACCTGTTGCATTTTCTGTTTTAATAGTCTTGATTTTATGAAGCAAATAAATATTTTGGGAATGTCCTTTATCTTTTTAAAAATGCGGATCTTAATCTGCTGAGAGCTTCTATTTAGCACTACTTGGTAGTAGGGGAAAACAAGTTATGACAATTTTATTTGGTCTCAAACTGGATTTCTATAAATGCAGTAAGAAGTTGGGAAATAGTGCATGGATTACATCAATACTCTATGAAAAGACTGCCGATTCGTTTTCTGGAACAAAATGCCCATTTGGCTGTTTGAGAATGCTGTGCTGGGTAGACTGCAGGGATCTTGCCCAAAATAATAGAAGTAATTGTATTTTGAATACTGAAACTGAGCTGATACTTTTCAATATTAAAATTTTGTGTCCCTGGGGTTTGATAGCTTACATGCAGAGATTTCATTCTTTTAATAGATTTCAAAGTTGGTTTTTTTTTTAATGTAATATGGAGCAGGTATTGCTAGACTTGTCTTGGTAATGGTATCTTTCAAAGAATGAAAAAGCCATCTTGTTCGTTCTGCCAGATAGAAAATAACTAACCAAAAATGGTAAGTCTAAGCAAGACGCTTCTCTGTACATTTCCTTTCTGTGTTTTATTTTTTCTGGAGAGACTGACCTTTTTTATTCCAATACTGTTCCATTGGTACCAGTTCTATTAAGCAGAGTAATGCACACAGGAAGCAGTTTTGAAAGAAAGTAAGAGTGTGTGTCACAATACCGTTCATCTGTTTGGCTATATATCAATGTTTTAACACCACTGGAATATACAGTACACGAAGGGTCATCTTATTACTAATAACATGCTGTTTATTAAACTGAATTTCACTTAATAGTGGGCTTTGCTTCAGAGGCAAGTGCATGTGACAGACATAAAACATAAGCTGCCATTTTTATGAAATCATAACAGAATGGGCATTACTATGAGCAAGAAAGGGAGAGCTTTCTGCCTCGCACTCTGTCATCTTGGCAGAATGTGTTGGAGAATTTGTGCTGCTGCTTATGCTCTGCTTGTTCTGCGAATAAATACGGGAGTTCATGCTATGGAGCAGTGAATCTAACATCACTCACCAGCACTGAATTTACTCAAACTTACACAGCTTGTGACTACCAGGCTCAGAAAAGGACTAACCTGTACCAGGACTAGCAAGAATCCTTTTGCAGAGCGAGAACTATAGTTAGTTTTTCGGAGTTGCAGAAAATGCTGTATGATATGTGTAAACGCACTTGCAACTTCTGAAGATGATTTAAAACCATTACTGGACCAACCTGACAGCTATGTAAGCCACAGCTCATACTGCAACAACTTGCCAACTGATAACGTAAGTGTTGAGCTATGTCTATACTTATTTGAGTATACATTTATGCTAATGTAAATAATTTTAGGATGGAGAGAGCTGCACAGTAACAACTGGGAGCATTTTGGTTTGCTTTTCTGAGGGGAGGAACAGTGGCGTATATCAGTAAGATGTAAAGAAAGACGGCTCTAGATCTAATACCTAGCTAGGTTCTAAACCTTAAACCTGTTAAGCGTAATGTGATAATTTGGTACTGCTGAGGGAGTATGAATTCAGTGTCTGTAGTACATCAAGTCTAAAATGAAATTGAGTGGATCAAAAACCAAAGGGTGTCAACTATTGCTGTAATTAATAGAAGCTTTGTAGCAAAAAAATCATATACCCTGAAACACCTTTGAATACTGGCCCACTTAACTTTTGTTCAGAATGGTTTACTGTAACTGCTTAAGTGACAGGACCTTGACAGTTAGCCGTACTGATGAAGTCAAAGAGGATTTTGTGTGATACCATGCTGAAGGTAGCAGATGACATAAGGTTACACATCTCCTTAATCATGAAGACATTTGATGAAAGGTTATCCGATAAAGAGCATCTTTCCTGAGAGTAGAGTATTGCGTTCTGTGACTCTAGGAAAAGGAGCCATCCAAAACCAGCTGAAACTCAAGTGGTAGTATTTAAATAGCTGTAGTGCAATTGCTCACATGCATACAGAGGCCCGTAGTGCCTTTAATTTTGTCTGGTCCTAACCACGAGGTTATCATGAGCCTGCTTGTTTCATACAAATCAAAGAAGTTATTACAGGAAGAGATTTCCTCGGATATATGTTCTTAATGAGCCATCTATCCTTATGTCCACTTGTATAGGTATGTAACTCCATAATTTATGTGAAGTGCCATAGGGAAAGGCATTCATTTGCTCTAGGTGAGAAACGGTTGCACTTTTCAAGATGTCTTCTACCAGGCATTGTTCTGTTGAGATGGACTGCACTGCCCGTAGATTTATTCTTGAATGCTTCTTCTGGAGGATTAGAAAGATGTAATATTGTGCTGTTTCTACAAAGCTGCCTTTTAGATTGGAGCTGTATTTTTTTTTTTTAAACAGCATCCCTGTAGTACCTATAAAAGTTACCTATAGATCCTTTTTTTTGAAGTAAGAATACAGACTATGAACTCAAGCAGCTGAAATACGGCTTAATTTCTGCTGTTTCTTGTATTCAGTAGTGTGCTTCTGTGGGGTTTCAAGTTGTCTTCATGAATACTTTGTTACATCCTTATCCTTAGAGAGAGACCAGTTCTGGAAGGGTATTCTAAAACAGTTTCATGAATTTATTTATTTATTCATCTGTCTTTTGGATTTTTTTCCAACCCATCACTAAACTGGTACTTACTGTTCTAATTTGGTATAGCTTAAATGCATACATACTTGATCTGTGAATAAACTACCAAGTAGTAGTGATAACTGTATATCTGAAAAGCACATGAAAACAGTCTTTTACAAAAGTGCAAGTAAATCTGAGATAACCCTTGAAGGATACGCTTACGGTTGCCTTTTTAACAAGCAGCGTCTCCATGTATTTCTTTTTAAAAAATTAGTTGAGCCATATTAGCTTCAACTCTAGTACCTGCAGAACCTTGTTTCATTTTTATATAAAAGCGAAGTATTTTCCTTTACATAAATGCGAAAGATTGTTGTCTTGCACCGTATTTAGTCCTTGTGTCCTTCTGTTGAAGGAAGAGCGAATGACATCACAGCTGAAGTGATGCAGACGCTGGTGACGTTTCCGCAGAGAGCGTGTCAAGTCTCTTGCCCGTGCCTATGCAGCGTGGGCACCGCTGCTCGGGTGTAGAACGGGGGCTGCTTTTGCAGCGAGGAGGTCCTGCCGGCCTCCTCGGTGGCTGAAAACCCACCCCGCAGCTGGCATGTCAGCCCGTGCGCGCTAGCAGCAGCCGTGTCCTGCGCCGTACGTCATGCCTGCGCAGTAGGCGGTAACGGCTTTTGCACGGCGCAGGCCTCCAGCGGGGCGCGCCGGCGGGGCGGCCGCAGCGCTGTCCAGCGGGCAGAGCGGCGGCCCCGCACGGAGCTGCGCCGAGCCCGCCTCGCCTCCCTGCCGCCGGCGCCGCGCCCCGCTTCCCGGCCGCCAGCCCCGGGCCCCGCCCGCCGCCGTTGGCTGCGGGAGAGCCCTCGGCCCCTGCGGGGGGGCTCCGCCCGGCCCCTCCCGTTGGCGCCCCGGCGCCGCTGGCGGCCGGTGCCGGTGCCGAACGCCGCAGCCCGGGCCTGGCCGCCGGCGGGGCTCCCTCCGGGCGGGGGCGCAGCCGTTGCCCGCCGAGGGGGCGGGCGCATCCTCCGGGCGCGCCGCCCCATTGGCCGCGCTGGGCGGCACGTGACCGGCGGGGCATTATTGGCTGCGGCGCTGGCGCAGCCGGTGGGCGCGGGCGGGGCCGGCCGGGCCGGGCCGGGCGCTGGCGGCGGGATGGAGGCGCGGCGGCCGCGGCCATGGGGTGAGTGCGGCGGCGGCGGCTCCACGGGGCCGCCGCACCCGGGCGGCAGCGGCGGGCGAGGCGGCGCGGCTCGCCTCCCTGCGCCTTTGACAGGGAGGCGGCGGCGCCGCCGGGAAGGGGGAAGAAAGCGGCTTTTGTGGCTTAAAAAAAAAAAACAAAAACCCCAAAACCCCCAAAAAACCGCCCCACGGGCTGCGGGAGAAGGGCTGCCGGTGCCGGGAGGGGGAGCAGCCGCGCCCGGGCGCGGCGGGGAGCCGCCGCGGGCGGCACCGAGCCCCAGCCCGCCCCGCCGGCCAGGGGCACAAAGCGGCGCGGAGCCCTGGCGCGGCCCTGCGCCCGCAGCGGCGGGGCCGGGGGGAGGAGGAGAGGGCCGGGCGGGGGTCCCGGGGCGGCCAGCCCCTGCCCGGCGGGCGGAGGCGCCCCTCGGGGGGCGGCGGGGCGCTGGCCGCGGGTGGCAGCGGCCCGGCTTTGTTACCGGCGGGGGCGGCGGTGCCTGCGCTGCCGCAGCGCGTCCCCCTCGCCGCGGAGGGCGAGCCCGGAGGCCGGGCGGGCGCGGGTGGGCGGCCGGCGGCGGGCCGCGGCCGGCGGGCCGGGCCAGCAGCGCCCTGCGGGGAGCGCTGCGCCTCCAGCGCGCCCTGGGATCCGCTGACTTCTTACAGATTTATTTAACATCACAAAGAGATGCTTGGGTCCGCGACTTAACCTGAATGCGTTGGGAAATCTTAATAAATTATGTATGAAGCAGTGGGTCCTTTCTTTCCCTTTGTCAGATACGCAGCTTTTCTTCTAGCAATTAGGTCATTGCCGGCAGAACGCTCCTTGCTTTTGCAAAAATCCGTGGCGATTTCTGGAAGACACGTATGCTGCCAAATTATTTCATTCTATTCACTGTTTGGGTCGAGATTTAAAATCCTTCCTGGTGGCTTACATGGAGGACTCTGGCTGTGAGCCGTAAGGAGCATTTTTCATTTGCTAGGATTTTCTTGGAGGCACCAGCAGAGCCCGGTTTTGACTTGATTTGGCTAGTCATACGCTGAAAGATGCCTTTTAAAGGCGTAGCAAGGAACGTACAGCTTCTTAGTTTGCATAGAAGTATTTTCAGTAAATTACTGTGCATATATGAATAATAGAATATGGATCAATTTCAGTTTTTAAATACTTCCCCCCTCTGCTGTTTGTTCTGTTGAAAGTGCTCCTTAATGTTCTTCCTACTCGGTTTTTACTACATAGTCAATTTTCCTGTTACTTCTAGTGCAGTTAATAGATTTAGGAATATTTTGTCAAAATTACAGTCCTTTGAAAATGCATGTAGACATGTGTACTGAAAGTAGTTTCCTGGAACCAGATTCTTCTGTATTTTTAAGGAGACTCGAAGTAACTGGTAAAATATTTTTTCCTCCTTCTCAGTTCTGTTAAATGCAGTGATGCACAAAAAAGGTTTCATGAAGACAAGTCTGACAGAGTGTTTAAATTTCTGCTTTATAGTACACATCCCCTTAAAGCATTTTCTATATATACACTGTTATTTTTTAGAATCATAGATTTCCTGTCTGTCAGTAAGGGAGGCTTTGGGTGATGTTAAATTTTAAAACATCAGTTGAGGACTTACCATTTGGAGTAACTGGTTTCAAAAGGTAAATTGGTGGTACTGGATGTTTCTCCTGCAACATTTTGAATGTTCATTACAGTTGTTTAAATATTAGAAGATACAATAGGTGCAGAGGTGTTTTCACCACTTTTTTCTGAAAGGAAAGAGGGTGACAATAGCACAGTAGTGGTTATGATGATTTTTATGGTGATGCTTCTTCCTGTACCTTTTTAAGTCTTAAAAATAAATGGTCTTAGTATTGTTCTGTGTAACAAGCAGAGTAGTTCCTGGAAGAAACAGCAGTCACACTCTTAAAAATGGCAGCTTGAATAAAAGATCACTTTTAAACATAATACTTAAAATTATTTATGAGTGCAGACTTTCCTAAACATCATCCCTCAAACGCTATCGTGATACTTGCCAAAACATTTGTATAAAATATTCAGTTATGGTAAGTGTTCTGGTACATGTTGTCATAGTACACTATTAGTATATCATCAGCATGGAATAATACAGAATAAGTTGGAAATGCATATGGCTAAAATCGGTCCTTTTGACTCGAAATTCTTATGTCAGATTTCAACATGTGTCTTAATTCAGTTGGTAAAATGTTCATGTTAATGAACATGATTGATTATTTTTTTCATCAGTGTAATGAAATCCTGTTTATAATAGACTGTACTACTAATGACATGCTGTGACAGTAAGTTGCTGTCGGTGAAGACCAAGTCTCCACTGGTGGTTTTCCAAAATTTGTGCAGGACCTGTGTGAACAGATGCTGATACATGTCCTGCAAGACAAATGGTTTTCTGTTCCCTACAAGTGCTGAAGGGAACCCTGATAAGTCACCCAATATGGGGAAATAGGTCTTTATTATAAAATAACTTTTTTTTAATGCTGATTTATTTCGCATTAATGGTTTTTGGTTTAATTTGTGTTTTCAGTTAAAATGTCTCAGTATTTTAATAGCTCAAACTTTCTAGAATTGAATCCTTGAAAGATTATGAGAAATAGAAAAGTAAACAGGAACAAGTCCTATGCAGTGAGGGCATACACAATTAGGCATCAATAGCAAAGGCGATCATCATGAAGAATGAGTGTTCAGGCTTGTGAATCATCCTGGTCCAATATAAGTTATGATTCAAGCGATGTCTGGACTGCTTTGTGTTCAATATAGTATTTAAATGCAAATCATGTTTCGTATTTTCACAGTCGTATTCTGAATGCAGCATGACTAACCAGCTAAGGAACTTCCCAACCCAGAATTATAAAGGAAGAAGTGGGGTACTTTTCTTGGCAGTGTAATAAAAGCTGAACTTGACTGTTCATAGCCTGCAATGTATGACTTCTGGATATCACTGTTTGGTTTTTTTTTTTTCTTTTGTAAGAATAGGTATGTTTTTTGGATTGTTAGCATTCTTTAGTAAAATCCTAAACATGGGGTCATTTCTATTTCTCTCACACACACACTTGACCTGTAATGAGGAAGGCAAGCCAAGAGTTCCGACCATCATCTTCTCTTTCCTTCTCCTCCTGGTCTTCCAAGGAATGCGGAGAATGGATTGCTTATTATTTCGAATGTTCATCAGCCAAGTTACGTTTTGGTTAGGAAGAACAGATGATACTACTTCTTATGATGGTGGGTGAGTACAGGCCAAGTATTGAACTTAAGGAAGTATCCCAAAAAACAGTGGATTGAAAGCTCTTGCCAAGTTATGAATTGGTTCATGGAAGAACAAAGCCGAAAAAGCTCTCTACCCTAGCCTCCCAGTCATAAAGGATTTAGGAAGGTCAGGTGTAGTAACACTTCAGTATTTTAGTGTGCTGTCCACAAAGATAACCTTCATGCAGAAGCGGATAGAAGAACTAAGAAGAAAATCCTCTCGATGCAGCTGAGGTTTAGAGAAAATTGTGTCGTCTGCTTTTAAAGTGACTAACCCTTCCACACATTGTATTAGGATAACTGATAATAGTAATGGCTTTTCATCTGGCCCTTGTTTTTTCTACACAGCTGAAAAAAACAGGTATTCGGAGGGTACCTAATCTAGAGATCATCATTTGGTATAGTTTGTTGTCAATTTTTTTCAATGTCAGCTTTTTCAAATTTATTAAAAGTAGTGTTGCAATTCACTTTCTGATGTCAAAGCCCTTCTTGCTAAAACAAGCTAATGAAGAGCAGTTTTCTGTGATGGCTGTATTCTGCTTCTTCCTGCATCGCTCTGATGCCCTGAGCATGCTAATGCACAACGAATGAGAACACGAACAGAAGCTATCAGATCTGCTGTTCATTCATGGGCAGTTCTCATACTGTAGTGAGTATTTTCTTAATTCTCTTTAACTGTACCCAAAGCCTTACAGCCCCTTCAGACTCCTCATTATGTTTGTGTGCCCACATAGTCTGGATGAGGAAAAACCGAACAAAATAGTCTCCCTTCTAGCTGCTGCTGACTAGAAGTTTTGGGGTTTGTTCTTAAATGCAGGTAGAGGTAGGGGGATTAAATATGCTGGCAACAAAAGCCATTTTAATAAAGCATAGGCTTATCACCAGGTGGAAATAACATAGTTGTTCAGTGTGATGCTGGAGAAGGCAGAAATACAATTTTTATGCTCTATCTGGATAGATACGATCTGAGGCTGGTGGAGTATTTTTCAGTCAGTAGGAAAGGAGAGCAAATCGGCAAGCCTGGAAATCTTGCCCCAGACTGAAATGGGTAAGACAATCCCTGGCCCACTGATACTCATTTTTGGTAAATTCTTAAACACAGCACTTAGAGTGCTGATACTTTGCTGGAGTTGAAGAAGGACAAGCAGAAGGATATTTACATATAAGCCATTTAACCTGAAGACAAGCTTCGAACAAAATAGTTGAAAATCTGATTCAGGCTTTAGTCAACAGAGAAATTGAGTTAATGCAAATTGGCATGGTTTGATATGTTCAAAATAAGAATGGCCAAAAAACCCCTCACTCAGTCTCTTGAGTGTAGTGATAAAGGTAACAATATGAAAATGGTCCATTTCAGGCTGAAGTTACTCAGCGAGGCTGGCTTACCTTAGAACAGCTGTGCTGGATTTTTGCCCCTGTCTCTCAGCCTTGCCCCTCTTTTGGAAATAGCCGTGTAACAGCTGCTGAACCACAGTGGTTAATCGCCCAGCATTGTAAGTTAAACCGACACCTATTTCAGATTACCTTGGTAGTCAGGCAGTAATCTGCAGTAGTTTAGGCAGCTGCCACTTGAGCAGCTGAGCCCTTCTCCCTTCCCTGGGTGGGAACCTTGCGGAGATGGGTAGGGCGGACAGCTGGGGGCAGGCACCAGTACAGCCCTCCCAGCTGTCCCAGCATTAGCCCTAACTGCTTCCAAGTCAGAACTTATAGACATAGTGCTTCAGAAAAAATCCTGGTTTAAGTATATTTAAGCTAAACTAATTGGAAAAATCTCCTGACAGTATGACTGTTTTTCCCCCTGTATTGAGTGTGATATGCCATTGAAGAAACAGTTCTCCATTAGTCACATGGGAAGCAATGACAAAAATTGACAGAATGGTAAAGAACGATAAGGACAAGATATTGGGCTCAGCACTGAATAGTTGGGTAAAATTTGTGGATGTAGAAAGAAATCAGAGTTGATGGTCCTTTCCAACCTTATTACATGATATTATAGATATTCATGAACCTTAGATACAATAATTACAAGTTGTTATATTAAGAAGATAAACTACTTTCTGAAAAATTTTCAGTTTACAGAGTGCAGGGAGCACATCTGCTTACTGGTGGTGGTAATACAATGCTAAGTTCTGTTTCCTTATTAGAGAGTTGAGCATCTGATTTACTAATCTCAACAAAGTTCATAATCCAAAATCAATTATATGAACAGGAGCCTTGGTTGACATCAGTGATTTTGGATTGGGCCTTACTGAAGAAAGTATTTTTGCCTTTTTTCACCAATTTTGATGTCTGAAGTAACTGTACAACTTATTTGCTAACAAAAACAAACAAACAAAGTCACCCTCAGGCAGTTACTATGGGTGACAGAATAATTATTCCATTGAAGATTTCTAAAATTGAAACAAACAGGTTGTAGTTACCTGAAAATGTTACCTGGCTTTACATATAGACAGTGCTAGATCTCTGTTTCTATTGTTGAAAAAACACATGGTAGGGTTTTATGTCTCACATTATTCTTAGCTTCTGTTCTGAAAAGACTAAGTCTAATTTGTTCTACAAAAGTTGCTTTATAAAAATAGGATGCTCTGGTAACTGATATCTTTTATGGATAAAAAATAGTAATGAGAGTCTGAAATATTTTCATAATGAGGTTTAATTAATATAGAATCATAGAATCGTTTAGGTTGGAAAAGACCTTTAAGATCATCCAGTCCAACCGTTAACGTAACACCACCATGCCTACTAAACCATGTCCCAGAGTGCCACATCTACCCATTTTTTTAACTCAAATTTTTGGGGTTCTTAAGTAGAACCGCTTTAGGGCGTGTTCAATATATATGCTTGTTGATTTCAACCTAGAAAAAAAGGCTCTGATCAATAAAAAATTGTAAGTTTTCAGAGAATATTGGGGGTTTTGCCTATCTCTTGGTATTTGAGACTAAAAAGAGTACATCTAAGTTCCTGATTTCTGGGCAGTTGTTACTGGTACAGTTTTCTTAATGTAGAAAAATGCATATCTAAATCTTAACAGTACATTTGCATAAATTTAGGCTTCTCATTAATTCTGATTTTAGTGTGTAAGAGTTATATTCAGCTTGAAATTCTTTGATGTGTATGTTCACGCAAACTGCTGATACAGTAATGCATGAAATGTCTTGTCGTAATTTCACCTTACTTTGATAGGAGATGGAGAGGAGACCTCTTAAGGATGAGAAATATGGGTCAGGGATGTAGGAGACCTAGATTTTTAGGTGTTTCTACAATGAGGGAATTAAATTTCAACGTTTCTGTATTTCAAGAGGGTTATTTCTTGGAGTGAATCTAGAGAAAGGGGTATTTCTGTTCCTCCCTTTGAATTATGACCACCGTGCAAAGAAGAAACATGGTTAGAGTGCAAAAGGGAGCTTGACTGAAATGTAATAATGAACTTGCAAAGGTGGGTCATGTTGCATGCATCATGCGTTTTCCATGGGGGTGGGTAAAATGTGAAATGGGTGTTGGAGCCCAGAGTTCTTACGCTTCGCTTCCCCTCCACTCCCTACTGTAGTGGTTTCATTTGGGGGGAAGAGTAATTTATTCTTGATTCAGCTGATTCTGGCCCCAGTAATCTTGAATATGTTTATGTGTGTACGTGCAGTGGTGGGCCTTCAGGCTAGTGGGCCCCGTGTAAACCACTCCTTGCTTTCCTTCGAACTGGTTACTGGTTACTTCTACTGTGAATGAGGTGATACGTGGCTGTGAACCCTCTCTGGCCGAGAGGGTCCCAAGTTTGACGCTTTCCCCAAGGCAAGTGTTTAGACCACTGAGAAATCACAAGAAGGGGATGCAGCGTTACAGTCCATTTCTGTTGATACCACCAATTCTGTGTTTAAAAAGGAAGTCGTCTTTTGTACTCAGATAATTTGGAGCATAAATCCAAGGATTAGTTTTGGGACCTGAACTCTGATCTGATGTGTCTAGTTTGAGGCTGTTGGTAGAAAACTATTTCCAGAAGAGAGGTAGATTTTAATTGTGAGGGTGTTAGCTCAATATACATGGAACAGCTTGTGTGTAATGAAGCCTTGTGATTTCATTCCACAAACTGAGTGCCTGAGAGGTCTTGCAGTGGTCAGCATCAGAAAGCCTAAGCTGCTTTGTAGTCATGCATTACCTGTGTTCGTTTCCCCCCATTTTAAAATTAAATAATGGTGTCTTTTGTGAAACGGCTTTGGCATTTCATTATTTCAGGAGAAAAAGATACAAATAGCTTGGAGATACAAAAATGAGTACAGTATTTTTCTGTATTGAAGTTCAGGAATATAAGCTTGGCTTTCTGAACCGCTACATCAGGTTCCTTCCTGTGCAGTGAGCTAGGCAAGGATGTTGCTGAATTTACAACTTCTAATGGATATTGCCAGCCTACATTGATAAATAACCTATTTACACCTATTTGTTCTGTGTCAGTATTGTGTTTTAACAAAAATATTTTCCTCCCTTTTGAGTGTTTTCCCCTCCCTAATAAAGTGTAGCTGTGTTGTTCCAGCCTTTGTTGTGCTGAGGCAGCAAAGGCTTGCTTGTCAGGTCTCTTCTCATAAGAGAGCCTCTAGTCCCCTGATTATGTAGTGTCTCTCTCTGCACCCACTCAAATTCACTTTTCTTACCCATGTCTTTTTAAAATGATACCTCTGGGGATTGTGTTTGCTTTCCTTGTACCAGTCTTGTGTTGGCACTGCCCAGGTGCCCTGCAGGCTGGCTGCCGAGAAGCTTGAGTTGCTTGTCCCCACTCGCTGCTTCCAGGTGACAGGATTCCTAATGAGTGACCTTACGTTGTTATGCTGTTTAATTCCACCCTGTTTCTACTGTTCCATTTCTCGGTTCATCAAATTCCTTGTGTGTTACATGTAGTCCTTTGACCTTGTGAAGCCTCTTGAATTTATGGGAGCAAGTTGTGATGCCAATTCTTGTGCCAAGGTCCATAATGAAACATTTTAAAAATACCTGCTGCAGACTAGTTTTGGGAGAACTTTGCTAACAGCCTGCTTCCAGCCCAGCAATTTGGCTTTCAGCACTGCCCAGTGTCATCTTGTCTTTGAGCTTCTACTTACCCACGTAGAGTGTTTCTGCTCATCTCTATTATGTGGCTGATGTTACATGTGGCACTGTATCAAATGCCTTGGTGCAGCTGGGGTAGGTGAGATGCATTATTTCTAAAAAGTAGTGTACTGTTCTCCTCAAATATGTGGTAGCCCTTCCTTTACAGGCAGGAAAAAGGAGAATTATCTCGGAGGACCAGGGAGGTAGGTATACATCTGGGTGCCCCCAAGAAGTCCAGATGCCTCAACCAGCGGGGTGGCAGTCATCGCTGGAAGCAAATGCCTAGGTGGCTTGCAGTGTACTGCTAATGTGCAGCTGGCTGCCTTCAGCCCAGTTTTTCAGTGTGGACATATTGACTGCAAACACGCTTTGCCCAAACCTCACCATACTCCCAGAAGATACGATGTATGCTGTTCCCCACCCCCTGCCATCTAGGAGGTTCTTTTTAAATTTGTGCCATATTCTGGAGTGCTGATGTGAGTGCCCTGGTAGCGGAGAGCAGCTGCCAGGCGTTGCTGTGGTTCCTGCTGGTGCAGGCACCTTTCCGGCAAGCACCTCAGCAGCTGGTAGAGCTGCACTGAGGCAGTGTGGCCCCTGCCACGTGCCAAACTGGCAGGAGTGTGTTTCTGCTGGTGGCAGTGTCACTTACTGCCCATTTGGGCATCTGTTTAACAAAAAATGAAGATGTTTTGGATTACCCAGCTTGTGGTAAGTGGCTGACTCAATTTTTTTCATCTGAAAACCCATGAAGTTTGACATTTGAATAAATCGGGAGGTGACTCCTAGTCTGAGGCAGAATGCTGTCTCTTAGTGGTGATGTCCTACTGCCATGTTACGAAAATAAAATACACAAAAGGCAGCTTAGGAACTCAGATCTGGAGGGGGAGAAGACAAACCAAACCTCCCTTGTAGAAACGATCCTTAATCATTTAACATAAGCGCATTTAAGCTTATTTTGCATTTAAAACATCAGAGCTGTGCAGTTGCTGTCTTTCTACTGTAGCTCCTCCCCTCGTTCAGTTTTCTCCATTTTCTTAGTTGTGTGTATGCGCCTTGTTAATGTGGCTAATTGTTTTAACATCCAAACTCGGGAGTGAGAATTCCTTAGTGTGGACAGAAAATGGAAAAACTTTTTATTTTTTATCATTACCTGTCCTTTCATACTAATTATGAATTAAAATAATGGGAGAAAAAGATACTCTAGCTAGAATCAAAATGCATGTCAGATGCATGGCACACAGCAGCTTCTGTGACTTAGATGTAAGTGGATAAATATATGATAGACTTAAGGCCAAACCAACAGATTCTATCAATAGTACAATACAATAGTAATTTATGACAATTTATGACAATTAAGGTGAAAATGACTCCACCTCTATCTACCTTTCCTTGGGCTTGTGAGGAATTGTCCATGCAGTGTATGTTCTGAAACAAAATGTGAACTACAACTGTTGGTTTTATTAATAAGAATGGAAACTGTTACTTATTAAATAAAACCATACATGAAACGGAACAGAAGCAGTCTGCCCTTTTTTTTGTTGTTTTTTTTGTTGTTGTTGTTGTTTTTCGTTATGACTCTCTTCGGCAGCTCTCCACCTTTTAAGTGAAACAGCCTGATGGTAAAAGCACAGAATTCACAGATGTTTCAGATTGCCTTCATTTCTCTAAAAATGAGGTCTACCAAATTTTGAAAAAGAAATTTGTTAGGGATTTTTTTTCCTTCAGCTTCTTGGTGTTGTCACAGAAATCACAATTATTCAAGTGGCAGGCTTCTTCCTTCTCCCATCTTTGATGATGAAAGCTACTTACGGGATGAAGACTTGATTCTTGAAAAGGAAATAAACTTGTCATATCAAGTTTAAATTTAGAAAGATTAAACACAATTTTCAAAATTTGTACCGGGGAACTAAAACATATTTGAATAATTTTAGCCATGGTTAAGTAGGCTGCATAATTCAATTAAGATTCATCTGGAAGAGCAAAGTTGATTACATAAGGGGTTGCACAAGCAGTAAGGTCGAAGGCTTAGTGAGAGGATACACAGAAAATGCTAAATAAGAGCTTTTAATTGTTTCATCTTTACCAGAGTACTGCAGTAACAATGAAAAGGAATGTTGTCCCATAAGCTTTTTATATTTTTTCCTTTGAGTTACAGGCTGTGCACTTAGGAGATTCCTGCGATGACATTGGAAGGGTAACTTGTGGAAGCTACCCTTCAAATTGAAATTGCAACACATATGAAGTGCTAGGCTTCCTGTTATTCTCTTGAGTGGCTGATAAATAAGAAATTGATAGCTTCAAGTGTAAAGAGCTTCAGACGTGGTTATCCATGTTTTAGTTAACTTGCGTTGTTAGATGAACAACTTTGATGGTTTTTTCGTTTGGAAAGTGGGAAACAATTTGAATTTTACAATTTAAATTGGAGTATTTGTTTCTTTCTCCTTTGTAATGGCTGAATTATTGTGATGGTGTTCTAGGGCTGTGTTACAGTATTACTCAAAATAATAGGGATATCTTGATATCAGGAATAGCATTTTATCTTTTTATTCTACTGTGCAATATGACCACTTCTTGTGTTGGAATTTTTTAAGTATATTTGTTTCAGTCTTTATGCCTTGGAGGGTATTTTTACAAAAGACTGATTACTACTACATTTGATACTTTTTTCTGTTAAAATTCCTCAGTATTTACTGTTTGCCTTTCATACAACATCTCCTTTAGTATGTGCTATTACGAGGAATTTTGAACATCTGACTATCTTTCACTTCATAAAATAAGTAGGCAGTCAGCCTCTTTAGATACGGTTGACGGTGCTTCCCTATCCAAAAATGGTTAAATATTGTCTATTATCTGAATAGTTTCTCAGTGTTAGAATTGAAAGGCAAATAGTAAGGATACTTTGTACGATGCTATGATTTTCTTCCATGTTTTCTGGCTTCCTCTAATACCTACTGCCATGGTTAATGAACTTCCATTTGCTTAATCATGTGTATCAAATGGAAGCCCACTGAAAAAAGTCTTTGAACTGGCATTAGTTCTAGGCATTAATAGTTTGGTTTAATGGATTTAAATTAAATGTTTAGAAAGTTGACTGGTAAACAGGGAAGAGCGAGAGATAATTTTATGGTTAGATAAATTTGGGGTTTTTTTCTAAAATGTTTAATATCTTCTCTTACTTCTTTTAGGGCTGAGGGTAGCCCAGGATGGCCGCAGCTTCATATGATCAGTTGTTAAAGCAAGTTGAGGCATTAAAGATGGAGAACTCCAACCTTCGGCAAGAGCTAGAGGATAACTCAAATCACTTAACAAAACTGGAAACCGAGGCGTCTAATATGAAGGTATTGCAAGCTCTGTGCCTGTGGGCATCAGTGTTTCTGTTACTGCCTTTTATGTCATGGACTGGTAGTTGCTCACCAAGTTTTGTGTGCTTTGAGATTCCTACACAAGTCCTTTTCCAGGCTGTGTAAGGGAGAGCTATCAAATCTACTTAGTGAAGGATTTTGGGGGTTTTTTGGGGGGGTGGTTTTTTTAGATTTGTAAATTTAAGTATTTCAAAACAGCTTTTTAGAAACAGCTTCCAGTTTTCATAGCTTTCTTTTCATGATAAGCGCTACCATTTTAGCACTGCTGTACTTACCAGCAGGAAGTTCAGTCTGCTGACATAGTTTGACAAAGCAAGTATTGTTCAGCTCTTGAAAACATGGGAGAGACTGGAGGTTTTCAGTATTTTAAGGTAAGTTTAAACATTTTGGGGTTTACTACAATTACAGTATTTGACATCCCAAAAGAAAAAGTTCATTTTAAAGTAAGAGCACAAGTTCTCCAGCCTCTCCCAACGCCTAAACTCATACTTAATAATTTCACCCAGATATATCCATTTGATGTTTGTTTATTTAGGTGCAAGCCCTCAGAGCCACCTATCCGAGAGGAAACACTAGGCTCAGCTGGAATTTAGATGGATTTTGGTCAGTAGGAAGATAGATACACAGCTGAATCAATGTGATCCGTGACACTGAACAAGGCAGAATTTCACAAGCATTATCGTGTATTAATGTAGTGTTCTTCCTAAGCTGACAAATCCTGCTGCTTTTTGCTGTCAGCCAGCAAAACCAGACTGCTTTTGGTACCTCAGTTAATATGGCTCAGAAATTTTTGGTATCTCTGCGTATACTGCTGCATAGGGTGGGCATATTCTAAATATTAAACAACATTTTTATGTCCATCCTCCTTGCTTTCTGATCTCCATATCACAGACTTACTGTTCCTTTACAACTAATCTTCGGGGGTTTTTTAATATGGTAATCTGATGAATATAGCTATTAAAAATACTTTGAACTGAACTTTCTTTTCCTCCAGCATGTAGGTTGTGACCTCTATATTCACTGTAAGAAGAAATGTTCTGAAGCACTGTCCCTAGTTAACCACACTTGAAAGAAGCTAAAGTTTTTCAGATACATTTAATCCTTGCATTGCAGTGTAAAATGAAAGTGGCTCTGCTACCTAAGTTGAAATGGAATTATAGTCCTTTACACCAGCTACTTGAAACAGTGGTTAGCATTAACAGCTGTGGAAAAAAAAAAATTGTTTGCTCAGTTCTGTATCTGAAGGCTAATTCTGTCATTTATACCATTTTTCTTAATATTATAACAAATTTGTCGGTAACTCTCCTTCCCTCCCTGTCATTTTTTTCTTTTCTTTTTTTCCTTTTTTCCTTTTTTTCTTCTCCCCCCCCCCCCCCCCTTTTTTTTTTTTAGCCTTTGTGCAGATAATTAAATTTCCACTGACCTAGAGACAGACCAGCTGTTTAAGCTGGTCTCTAGGGCATTAATTCGGGATGTGGAACAGCTTTCTGTCCTTACTTCAAACCTGGCACACCACCAGATGGAAAGTGGCTCTATCATACTCCACAGAGGAGTGCGTATGAGCATATTCAGAGTAGATGTCGCATTTTCTCTCTCCTGAAATGCCATTCTAGATCTAAGGAATTTATCCTAAAAAAATTCTCAACTCAAATCTCAAACTCAGGATGTTTCTTTTCATTTTGGGGAATGGGTGGGGAGGAAATTGTTCAGATTCATTTGATTTTTGTTTTAAATCCATATGCTATGAAGAAATCCTAATCAGCTGTGTTCCTCAGGAGTGCTTGCTCCTGCATCTGAACCAAGAAGCTGTTCTTTCCCTTGTTTGTTTCAGATGTGTTTGGAAAGGGTAGAAACCTAGCTTTGACTTGACTTGAACCTGAAGGATGGTGTGGGAATGATCTTGGAGTCTGATTGGAGTCTGTGGGTGAAGTTTGATAGGGATCATTACAGGATTCTCTTTAGTCAGGAGATAATTTTAGTTTTGCAAGCTTTTGGAGAAAATATGTGGTGGCTTTGTTCCACTGAAAGAAACTGCATGGTTGTATGGTTCCAGTGCCATAATTAGGGATAATTACAAGAAAAGTAATTAGAAGAGCCAGAGCAGTGGAGATTGAAAGCCCTTTGGCTACGATATAAGCAGTTAAAGCTCCAAATATTTTGGAAAAAATGATCCTTTGGGAGAATGTAAGTGCTACAGAGACCTAGCAGCCCCTCCCGCCAAGTAAAATCCCAGGTATTAGTGGGAGAAGGGGAGCAGCAGTGGGGAAAACAAGCTGTGGTTCTGTGGCAAACAGCACTTCTTGCACCATGAATTTTGGTCTGTGGGCTAGTGCAGAAACATCTCACAGTGATTCTTTGGGCTGTTAATTTGTTTGCTTGTGTCTCCTCTTCTGCTTTATATTCTTTAATCAGTTGTGAAAGGCAATAGTTAGGAAGGGCATTTTAAAGATTTTTGGAAGTAGTAGTGTTAAAATGTTGTGTAAGTGTGCCTCATCTTTATAATCACTCCATTTCAGAAATGTAAGGTAATCATACTGGAATTAAAAGCTTAACATGAGCTCATCTTGAGCATGTATTTATTATGAACTACTACTGACCTATATAAAAACAATCTCTGAATGCTTCATGTTTAGAGCTAAATTTCATATTTAAAAGTGAAAACTGTACATTTGCTGACCAGAAAACAACATGATGGGTAAACAAAGATAAATGTGATAATGGCGATGCCAAAGTGATTAGTAAAACAGTGTCCACTTTGGTTTTTAATTTGTGTTGTCCTAGGGATTAACTGTTCAAACAAAAGAAATCCCTCAGAGTATTATGACTAACTTGGGAAATTCAGTTGTTACTGTTGGCTTACTGTCAGATGAAATACAGCAGTTCGGTATGATAAAATCAACAAATATTCTGTTTGATGGTCAATGAAATAATGATGTTGGCCCATAAATGAAGAAAAATGGTTTCAGGGTCTAGATGTAGATAGTAACAGTAACTGCATAAAACACAGACTGTGGACAAAATTTAGAAAAAGATTAATATAGTTTTAATTCAACACCTGTAAAATTCATGAAGAGACAAAAAGCAGTCCAACATCAGCTGTACTACGTTGTGCATGTAAATGTAGGAGACTGTCAGAAAAAGACCTCGTTTTTTGAGATATACATTGCAAATTAAGAATCTCCTGCCTGGTTCTTGCAGAAGACAAGTATTTTTCTGCTAAGGATATGATATGGTTTTTTTATGTCACAGCAATTCATATCAGCATTTTTCCCTGTATAGAGTCTGGAGGGAAATAGGTATATGTAACTTAACTTCAGGTACTCAAGAAGCAGGAAAAGAATAACACCACGCTTGATTTCCACACTCACTCTCTGAGTCCTTGGATTTTACAGTAAATGAGTAATGCATGTTATCTTGTGTAAGAAAGCTATCTGATGCTCTGTGGGCAAAATGGTCTCTCTTTCATCTTTATATAGTACACTTAAAATTATACTCTACATCTGATTTTCAGCTTCTTTAATGTCCTCTGTATTGTGTCCACACGTATCAATAATAAAACAGGAAGATTGTCAGTGGAACCGATTCAGATTCCTTGAATTTTTTTAGAAACGTTCTGAATAGCTAAATACACACTGTAAAGAAGCAAGGCAATGGTTAAACTCTTGTTCTTGGGAAATCAGGAGCTGCTTATCATGGGGTTTTTTTTACAGTTTTTTTGTTTTGTGGAGGGTAGTGTTTTGGCAGATCATTATACTCATATAAAGGTGTTAATTTTAATAATTTTCTGTGGTTTTTTTTTTGTTATTGTTTGCTTTGTTAGTTTTAAGGAATACAGGTTTAAAAGACAAAGTCCTAGAGAGCTAGTTACTGTGATGTCCACTGCAGGTCCGAAGAGTGGTTTATTTTTGACATGGATGGTGTTTGTGGGTTTCTTCTGCTAATTAGACAGCAGGGTAATAAAGCTTGTGATGCTATTATGTTGGATTGGAATGGATTTTGCCTAAATAAAAAAGCAAGTGCTAAGATATTTTGAGGATTTTGATTTTGAATGAGTTTGTACAATGTTAAGCTCAGATAATTTAATGTGGTTACAAAAGAAATTTTAAGCCTGTAGAATATAATATTCCAGATTTCTTGCGGTGTTGTGCATACGTTGTGAGGTTGATTAATTAATACTCAAATTAGCAGAATTAAAGGTAAAAAGTGTGCTAAGATGATGCCACGGTGCCTGGTTTTCATCTTGTTTCGGTCGTGGTGGATTTGTGAGAATATGAGAAAGTTTATGTCTTATTAGAAATTGGTGTGATTTTTACAATTAAATATGATTAAGTTGCATTTTATTTTATCTGCAAATATAACTTCCTATAATACCTTTTTGTGACTGTCTAAAGGGATGAATATATAAATTCTTAGCAGGAACAGCAGACTGGATAGCAAGTTAGCAACTTAACAGTTACAGTAGCTTGTTTTCTTCATTAAAAAGAGGGAATCTAAAAAATGTGCTGCTTCCAGCTTGGAGTTTGTTAGCATATGTTTGTTTATAAAAACAGAAGATTGACATTCAGAATGTTCCATGAACTAACTGGCTTGCAATGTTTCAATGCTCTGTTACACTTTTTGGATGTGAACTGTTTGTCAGCCTTGTATGGAAGCAGCCCTTTGTGATCTATAAGCCATAAGAGTTTTAAAAAAAAACAAAGAGTGCCGATCCTTTACATCAGGTATACCAGTGGCTGAATCACATCTTTTTTCTAGAAGTTTACACTTGTAGTGACACACATTGGTACCCTTTATCCCCCTTGCCTAAATTTTAAGGTTTGCTTTAAAATGGCTGATGAGGGATTCTCTCTTTTGGAATGAGTGACTACTTTTATGAGCTGTCTCCTTGATTAGGTGATCACATTTTCTTTTAACTCACCAAACCCCATTTTATGGTCATACAATCTGCTTAGCCACCATTTCTTGATATTTCACCTTGAAAACTGACTTTATTCTGATCTGCTGTCTCTGATTGTCAGTGTTTAATGCTCCTCATTGTAAAGCACAGAAGGTGTTAGGAGATATTTTTGTAACTGGCACAAAAATTTTTAGTTCAGTATATCATGGTAAGCCATGTGTTTGCAAATTAGAATTTGAAGCCTAACATGTTTTTAGAGACCTCTGATACATACAGCTTAACGATTTTGTCATGTGCTAGATACATATGTACTATGTGTCTGTCTATCCCTGTATGAGGTTACTCAAATAGATGGTAGGTAAATACATTTAATGAATACCCATGTTTGCGATCCCATCTTCAGAAATATAACAACAGTTTTTCTTCTAAGGTACCAGAAATTATACATTTTGCTGGGGATACTTACTGTGTCAGATAACAGGACTTACCCATCTCTTTCCAAAGGGAGAGTGTTTTGTAGCTTCATCTTGCCTTTTCCCTTTTTCCTTTTATCTTTGGAGAGAAGATTTTTAGTTGGCATCACACACAGCAAAATGTTTCACACAGTAAAATATTTCACCAAGGCATACAGAAATTAAAAATAATTGAAAAATTATGTTAAGCTTGAAAGCAAAGTATTCAGTACCCAGAAGAGAAATGCTTGTGTTAAAGTAGATACTTTTGATTTGGAGTTGCTATTAATATAATAGGCTACATGTAGTAAGTAAACTGTAGTATAACTTCAGAAGCTTGTGTTTAAATCTTGATTTTAGTATGATAGGCATTTCTTTGTCCATCATGTTACACATTAGAGTATAGCATCACTTCCAGAACTGTCACTAGGAATCTGATTTCCAAGTGATCTCAGTTGTGTGATATGTTGTTACTTCTGCTAAGAGGTCAAGTCAGGACAAGAGGAAATGGCCTCAAGTTGCGTCAGGGGAGGTTTAGATGGAATATTAGGAAAAATTTCTTCACGGAAAGGGTAGTCAAGCATTGGAACAGGCTGCCCAGAGAGGTGGTGGAGTTGCCATCCCTGGGGGTGTTCAAATAACATGTAGACATGGCACTGTGGGACATAGTGGATCATAGTCACTTCATGAACCAAAATGAATGTTGTCGCACCTCCACAGTAATTGCCATACGTTGCTTAGGGATATTTCCCTACTATGTGGAGAACATCTCAGTGGCCCTGTCTTGAATTTAAGTGTGAGCAATAAAACTTCTAGAACAAAGGGATGAAACAGATTCAGTGAAATGTCAGAGATAAATTATATTCACCAAAGGGTTTGAAAGCAACTTGAGTATGAAATTGCTGAACTGTCAGCTGTAAGGTATAACCTTTTCGTAGAATCATAGAATTGTTTAGGCTGGAAAAGACCTTTAAGATCATCCAGTCCAACCATTAACCTACACTACCAAGTCCACACTAAACCAATCAAGGGTAGACTAGACTAAACCATGTCCCAAAGTGCCACATCTACCCGTTTTTTGAACACTTCCAGGGATGGGGACTCCACCACCTCTCTGGGCAGCCTGTTCCAATGCTTGACCACCCTTTCCATAAAGAAATTTTTCCTAATTTCCAACCTAAACCTCCCCTGGCGCAGCTTGAGCCCACTTCCTCTCATCCTATCGCTAACTACATGGGAGAAGAGACCAGCACCCACCTCACTACACCCTCCTTTCAGGGAGTTGTAGAGAGCGATAAGGTCTCCCCTCAGCCTCCTCTTCTCCAGGCTAAACAACCCCAGTTCCCTCAGCCGCTCCTCATAAGGCCTGTGCTCCAGACCCTTCAACAGCTTCACTGCCCTTCTCTGGACATGCTCCAGCACCTCAAGGTCTTTGTTGTAGTGAGGGGCCCAAAACTGGACACGGTATTCCAGGTGCGGCCTCACCAGCACTGAGTACAGGGGAACAATCACCTCCCCGCTCCTGCTGGCCACACTATTCCTGATACAAGCCAGGATGCTGTTGGCCTTCTTGGCCACCTGGGCACACTGCTGGCTCATGTTCAGCTGGCTGTCTACCAACACCACCAGGTGCTTTTCGGCCAGGCAGCTTTCCAGCCACTCCTCCCCAAGCCTGTAACGTTGCATGGGGTTATTGTGACCGAAGTGCAGGACCTGGCACTTGCCCTTGTTAAACCTCATACAGTTGGCCTCAGCCCATTGATTCAGCCTGTCCAGGTCCCTCTGCAGGGCCATCCTACCCTCCAGCAGATCAACACTCCCACCCAGTTTGGCGTCATCTGCAAATTTACTGAGGGTGCACTCAATCCCCTCATCCAGATCGTTGATAAAGATATTAAACAAGGCTGGCCCCAAAACAGAGCCCTCGGGAACACCGCTTGTGACCAGCCACCAACGGGACTTAACTCCATTTACCACCACTCTCTGGGCTCGGCCACCCAGACAGGTTTTTACCCAGTGAAGACTACGCCCATCCAAGCCATGAGCTGCCAGCTTCCCAAGGAGAATATTGTGAGAGACGGTGTCAAAAGCTTTGCTAAAGTCCAGGTAAATGACATCCACAGCCTTTCCATCATCTATCAGGCGGGTCACCAGGTGATAGAAGGAGATCAGGTTGGTCAAGCAGGACCTGCCTTTCATAAACCCATGCTGGATGGGCCTGATCCCTTGGTTGACCTGCACTTGCCTGTTGAGTTCACTCAATATGAACCTCTCCATCATCTTTCCCGGCACCGAGGTCAGGCTGACAGGCCTGTAGTTCCCTGGGTCCTCCTTCCAGCCCTTCTTGTAGATGGGTGTCACATTGGCAAGCCTCCAATCATCAGGGACCTCCCCTGTTGACCAGGACTGCTGATAGATGATGGAGAGTGGCTTGGCAAGCTCCTCTGCCAGCTCCCTCAGTACTCTTGGGTGGATCCCATCTGGCCCCATAGACTTGTGAGCATCCAGGTGGCGTAGCAGGTCATTAACTGCTTCCTCCTGGACTAGGAGGGCTCCATTCTGGTCTCCATCCCTATCCTCTAGGTCAAGGGCCTGAGTACCCTGGGGATAACTGGTCTGGCTATTAAACACAGAGGCAAAGAAGACATTTTCCACCCTCTCCTCTGCAGCTTTTGGGAAGATTGAGGTATGACCCCTTTGGCTTTAAAGAAAGAGCAAACTACAGCTTAAGAAAGAGGAGGAATCATTTACTGGAGTGATTGTGAGATCTGGATACTTCGAATTCTAGTAATGCAAATTATTTCCCTTCTGTCAGAAGTCTTCATCAGTTTGTCAGCCGATAATTTCTTGTTTGTTCATGGATCCTGTAGTTCCTCTGTGGTAGGTTCTGTCCTTGCAGCAATTCAGCAAGTATGGCTTCTTAGTCAAAGCTTCTCTTCTGTATAATCCACACTATGTCAGCCTTGCAGCTTAAGAGACATCTTCTGTTAGTTAGGTACCCGCTAGCCCCTGAGAGTCTTCACCAGCATGTTTCCACTTGCTTACTTACATATCTTCCTTTATTTGTTGTCTGTTAAATGTAATGATACATTGTCAAACTATAGAATTCAAACTGAAGGAAGTTCAGTAATCTTTTCCTTTCTCTTCCACCCGACAGACATCTGCATTGCTTACCAAATTCGTGTGTATGTATGTAATTTTCCTGGAAGATCCTTTACATGTTTAAGTGCTTCTGGTTATAACAACCACTTATAATTGTCAGACAAAGATCAAGATCTGTATTCTGTGTTTAAAATGGCTTCAGCATGCAAGTTATGAAAGGTGGCGGGTGGGATGCCACTTTTTAAGAAAGCAGAAAAGTTTAGGAAAAACTGCTGATTGCTATGGACCTGGAAGCTTGAGGTTGTAATGGTCATGTTGGAAACCACAGTAAGGAACAGACTGCTAGTGGGCAAAGAGTTAATCTTTCTTAGGGAGAAGTGTAGCTCACAAATATGAGTTCTTTGAAGAAATCATTGAGTAGGAGGTAAGCAATTGGCACTGATGAGTCTGCTTGGATTTCTAAAATGAGTTATGTCCCTCATCAAAGACTTCTGAAGAACCTAGGTTGATTTAGGAAGGTTCTTCGGTTATTATCCAACTTAAAGGTAGAAAATGAAGAGCAAAATAAATAGTTGGGGTTTGGGTTGGTTGGTTTTGTGGTGGTTGGGGTTTTTTTGTTGAGTGTTTGGGTTTTGGGGGGGCTTTTTGGTGTTTTTTTTTTTTTTTAACAAGTAGTGTCCTAGTGAGATTTCTGCTGTGGCACGTGGTTTTTTCAACATATTCATAAGTTATCTGGAAAAAAAGAATGAGAAGAAGACGTTTGAGTGATAATTTTCAGTGTGGTAAGAGTGGAGTGTGAAGAGCTGCAGAAGAATCTTGTGGTATTGAGTGACTGAATTGAATACACGGCAAATAAAATTCAGTGCTCTGAAGTGTAAAACAATCATGATGGAAATCAGCCTTAACTTTATATACATAATGAGGGGTTCTGAATTAGCATGGCAACAACATAGGTCTTAGAGATAGTGTAAATATCTGAAAATGTCAGGTTTTTTTCATAAGTTGTCACGTTAGTGTGTAGTTCAGATCCAAAAAGTTGGTCTGATACTGGGAGTTACTGGGTGTAGATAGGGAAATAAAACTAGAATTATGTCAGTATGGACACATGCTGCATCCAGAAGTTGAGTAGTATGTCCTGTTCTGATGAACCTCCTCAGGAAGGATCTAGTAGAATTAGTATAGGTGTAAAAAAAATGAGAGTGATATGAAAAGCTTCCTTAAGTGGCATGACTGAATAGAATGGGACTTTTTGGGTGGAGAGCGTGGGAAGAGACAGGGACAACAGGGTGGGAAGAAGGTTGTTGACCTCTAAAAGACCATAAATAGCATGAGGAAAAGTTAACAGGGAATTATTAGTTTCCCTTAATACCAGATCTAAGGGACATCAAATAACATTATCAGATAGCAAGTGGGAAAACAAACAAAACAAGATTCATTTCTCATTGTAAGTTTTTGCCATGGGAGCATTTGGATGCTGAAAGAATTGGTCAGGAGGTAGTACCACTGGAGACGTGGTTTCAGGAAGTCTGCAAGTCAAGGCCAGCTGGAAGCTGGGGAAGGGACATAAAAGAGAAATGAAAAGCAGTTTTTGTTTTGTTCATGTAGCCCGACTAGGTTCCTGCTGTTGCAGGTGAGATGTTGGTGTGGATGAGTGTTTGGTCTGTCTCGGTGTGAAGGACAGCATTTGCTCTTGTTCTATTCTTGTTTTTTCCCAGCTGGGTTATGCTCCCTTAAGAAGGGGGGAGGAGGAATTTCTCTCCCTTCTAGAACTCCCGAGAATTGTGAAGGAGAGGAGCCTTCAGAGGTTGGGGAAGGGGTGGGAGCTGGACTGGGGTGAAGGAGGGAGGGTGACAGCAGCAGCCTGGGATCCAAAGAGCCTGTGGTGGAGTAGGACATGGAGATCTCTGCCTGGCCAGTGATGGGAGAGCCCTTTCCTGGAACAGGTAGCACTCTGTAGTTCTCATCTGCCCTGCAAGGGTACAGTAGACAGTGGGGGGGGGTTGTACGAAGACTCAAGAATAGCAATTGCAGTGTCTCTCCAAGTAACTTTTTTTTTTTCTTTTGAATGGTTAATATTTTTAATGAAAAGGTTTATAGCCTAGTTTATAGTTTAGCTTTTTTTTTTTTGTTTAAAAACTTTTCAGTCTTCTTTGGGAGGTCAACAGAAAGTCTTAATGAGAGAAGGTCTAAGCAGATCCACCACAAAGCTCTGGCCACCTGAAAAGTAGCATGGTCCCCAGTGCATTAGTTTTTATGTTCCTGGAGAACACTTTAGCAAATAATTTCAGGAAGTATTTTTGGTGAAAATTTGTACTTACGTCAATTGGGACTAAAATGTGTGGTAATCAAAATCAAAAAAAATCAAAAATTCTATATGAGGTGGCACTAGGATAGCTTTGTCACATTAAAAAGTGGTAGATTTTGGGTGGTGGGTTTTGGTTTTGGTGGGTTTTTTTAGGAAACCAGAGTTCTTAGATTATTATATAAAGGTCCAGAGAGTTTGAATATTTTAAGTTGCCAGTATGATCCCATAATTTCTTTACAATTTATGAAGCAGTTGGAAAACATCATGATCATCTGTGATGTCAATACTATGCTGCTATGAGGTTGTGGACACATTACCATTTTCTACTGTATCCTCCGGTTCTGGCATTTGGGTTTTTTTGCTTAGTTATGCCTGTGCATGCCTGGCTTACAGCTTTTTGGAGCAGAATCCTGTTTACCTGGATACAGATGGTAGTGAAAGAAACTTCTTTTTTTGCTTGCTACTAGCAGCAGTTGAGCATAAATTTTCCCTCCTTAATTAGCCTGTGTGTCACCAACTGAGGAGAACCTTCCAGCATGCTCTTCATTTGCTTATTGCCATGCAAGTAGCGTACCTCAGAAAGTGGTGCCTGTGTTGAATCTGCCCTTGTCCTGGCATTGTTTCCATGCGTCTTCCAGCCAACTCTAATGAGTCAACTTCATTTTGTCTGACTGATTTTTCAGTGTTCTGGCTGATGTGGCCAAAGTTAAGGGTTTTGTTCTTTTTTGTTCATACTTTGTGTTCCTGGCTCTTAGGAGTTATTTGTATGGTACTGTGCGCTCTGCTGACTTCAACAGAGCTTGTTTGTCTTCTCTAGAGTTCCATTTTTTAAAGCTTGTTTTGATACATGCGCTGTCTGGCACACAGTAGAGGCTTTGTCTTGATTTCTTTGATACTTCACTGAATTCTGTTGTGGCCCAGCTTTAGGGGAGCTTTAAGCAGGCACATAAATTACAGCAGACAATAAAGGGAAATGTAGAAGGAACTAGAAGTGTTTAGGTGCAGCAGCAAATGAGGATTTTGTGAAATGTTTCCTACTTTTGAGAAGGAAGCTAAGGGAGCAAATTTATTAATCAAAAGCATAAATTAAAGAAATTTCTGTGAAATTCTTGTTTGTATGAGTTTTCAGTGGTGGGGACATTGGAATGACTCTGACCCCCAGATCTGTTCTTTGCTTGTAGCACTAACAAACCTTGTGATTGAAATGAACTACAAAAAAGTAGTAATTTACACAGTAGAGTTTATTTTTACTTTTTTTTTCCTCTCTAGTTGAAAAAAATACTGCCAAAAAAAGACCTAAAATGCTTTTTATTTGGGTTTGCACATTGAAACATTAAGGAAATGCCAGCTTCAGGGTAGGTGATGCCACCCTGATTTTGTCAGCTGATTTGTACTCCCTATGATACAATTTTACCTATTCTACAAAAAACCCTTCCAAAGTTAGCATGCTCAGTGCTCACAATAAGGATGAAAATATACCCTTGTATAAAAGTGTTATTTTCTAATTTACCTCTGCAAATGAAGTCTTTAAACACAGATTTTCATGTGTGTAATGATCTGTAGAGAGCCAAGTATTTCTCTTCAAAGTTACTTCTTGACAGAAATGCAGTCTGCAGGAAGAAATTGAACTTTTTTCCAGAAAATATATTTTTATTAAGAATATTTTTTTTTTCAGTAGTAAAACTAGAACTCCATCCTCTTCTGTCAGTTGGATTTCTTAGCCAAACCATGTCTCTGAATGAGCTGTGGTCTCACTCTGAGTGGGTTGCACACATCATGGAAATTGCACAACTTCAGTCACCGTCAGAAACACTGTCTGCAGGCAGCTGAGCTAGTAGGAGTAAATTCAGTGACAATTGTGAGATACAGATCTCACACAGCAGTGTGGCATCCTGGACAGACAGTGCTCAAAATCCAAGTACATTCAGGACAACCTACCAAAATTTGATTCAGTAATAATGTATATTTTGCTTTCCGTGTAGCTGATTTGTTTTTTATTCTGAAATAATACAGATTTTAAAAATTCACTACAAGCTAACTGTCTTTGTTGTGTACAGTAACGAATCAGCTAGCTGTAGAAATTTCACGTGATGCCTATTTAATAAGGGAGAACATTGCAAATATAATGGTAGCATAGGATCTGACACTTTGAAAATCAGGTCCTCTTCCAAATGGTTGGCCATATAGGCATTTGCACAGCAGATATGCATATACCCCTGCTCTTGGTGAAAGCCTGTTTTAGCTTTATATTCATCCCATTCTGCACAACAGGTGTGATAAAAATGGCAGAAAGTGGTGACACCTTGTTTTGTTCTTTGAGTAGCCATACTAGATTTCTACTTTTCTCCTGAAGTCTTTGTATTTGCTTAACTGCCTGTATGAACAGTCTTACTGTACATGATAATAGCTAGCTAGTCTAGTTTGAGGGTGAAATGAGCTACATAGTCTTAAATACAAAGGCTGTTGCCTGGAGAATTCTTAGGGACAAGTTGGCAGCGTACTAGTTACTATCTTTTTGCTGCCTAGTAGTCTTCTGTTGTCATTGACAATGCTTCTTTGAGGCTAAATTTCTAAAGATTTTACTCATGAAAATACTGTTTCTCAATGTTTTTCAACAAATTGATTGATTGATGAACAAGTACGGAGAATAGCCATTGATTCAGTGTTAACATTCCTTGCCTGTATAAATATTTGTGGAATAGGTGCTAAATTCTGAGCTGCTTTAACTTGTGCGGTGTGAATTCATCCAGTATTTTCTTTCCAGTGTTATGCTTGGTTTCCATTTAATTTCAATACTCCTTTTCCCAATGTGTAAGTGCTTGAACTTTTTAAGTCTTTCAGCTGTAGTTGTGGTTAGCATAGGAAACATTATATGATTTTTTCTTTTTTTTTCCCCTAATGTGAGCTTTCATCTTCCTTCTCAAATTAGTTCCCTTACTCTCACTTGGATTTTGCACATGCAGAATGTTTTTATGGTGCCCCACACACCCTGCCTTTCAGGAGGAAAGAGGTGATGTCAGTCTTAAGGCACATAGAGGAGACTGTCATATCACGATTGTGACATGGGGCAGAAGAGTACTGGTAGTACAATATATGCATAAGGAATAGAGCAGTGGATAGATCCTCTAAAAATACTGCTGAAAATAAAAGTAATTTGGAAGATATTAACGTGTATTGGTCATTGGATAAATTCTAATGTGTGAGTGGAAGAAAATGCTATACGCTGAACTGATTTTTACAAATTGAATCAAATGATGAATTCTGGAAAATGCTTCTCTTCAGTGACTGCACAGCTAATGCAGTTAGACATTTGGGAATAACTCTTTTTAGGATAATGTGAACTAAAAATGCAGTTACAAAAGTAATTTAGCATCTTACAAAACACATTTGAAAGTGAATTTATTTAAGCAGTAAAGAAGCAGCAGTGGCATTATATTGTGTTTGATTTGTGTCATCTTTTTTGGTACGATTTCACAATAATATTTTTAGCATTATCTGTGCAATTCTAAAGATTCTACCAGAATCCAAATTGGTTGGGAAATTGAATAAAAGTTGTTTGGGGGTTTTGTTTGTTTGTATGTTTTGTTTTGTTTTGTTTTTTTAATTTAGGTGAAATTGAGCTGGTGACACATGTGTAGTTACTGACATCACTTCAGACAGCATTCTTTCTGAGCATAAAATCAGATAACATTAGTTGATCTGACAGTGGTCTTGTGCTAAAGACTTAGTAGACTTGAGTATGTGGTTACAGCAAGTGACAGTTCTTGAGCACGGTGGCACCAAGCGAGTATTTTTCTTTTAGAAAATGACATTGTTTGAAATTAAAATGAACAACGTCACTTCACATAACAAATGCTTTCTTCTTTCTACAAGGTTAAAAGTTGAATTGCTCCAGTGTTTCACCTCAGTTAGCAGTGCTGTCATCGTTGCTGTTATCATTTGGACCTGGTTGTAGGGTTGAGCAACCAGGGTGATTGCTTGGCACCTCAGGCAATTAGAAGGGCTCCCACCAAGCTTGATTAAGTGGCAGTGTAATTCACCAAAATGTATAGGAGTAAAGGGCCTCTTCCATAGCTCTCACTCGGCTCTTGTGAGTGTTGTACGATGTGTGATAGTATTACGGCACTGTCAAGTTCATACAGTTATGAGGGGTCATGTAAGACCTTGAACTTAAGTTTATGCTATCTGTAAATGCATAGAAAATAGTATTCTGGTGTCCGTCCCCCCCCACTGTTTTGCCATCTAATGTTTTTGTTGAATTTGAGTTATGGATGTGCTTTTAGTGTATCTTAGCCTTTTTTTCTGCCCTTTTAAACCAGTAATAATTGAAACAATGTGGAACACTGGTTTGAACTTCAAAAATTACTTTCAGTTTAGAGTGCAATTGTATGTTAAGTTTTCAGCATATTGGGCTAAAAACATGAGTACAGATGGCATCAGAAATAGCCTTGTTTAGAAATACTGCTGATTCTGTTAAAAATAATAGTTCTGAGTCATTCGGTGTACATTATGCCCATCCTGCATGGTGCTAAGATAGGTCTTCAATTACTGTCTGAAATTATAAACAATTCCTATATTTGTGCAGTTGAACTTGGTTTTATACTCAAATGTTGTAAATCTAGTGGTAACGAAGGTAAGCATAACCTAAAAAACCTAAACTGAAGGATAACTCAATTTGGGTTTTGTTTACAAACATTGAAAGAAACACACAGTGAGGTCTACTTGTGTGTGTATATATGTAGATGACAGGAATGTCTCTTCACACAGGCCCAAGTATAGTTATTAGCTAAAAAGGAGGAACAGATATGAAGAGTGGCTTACTGAAAATTGATTGATAGAATAGCTTTTGTTAGAAGTCTTTTTAAATGTAGATTCATGCTTACCTTTAAAAGATCTAGTAAATTTTAAAACATCTTGTTGCCTTAGTATTCCAGCTGATACTGGGCTGCGAGCGTATCTGGTGTACTGCTGCCAGCGATTTCGCGTATTTAATTTTCATGATGATTCTCATACTTTTTGGCATTTGGTGAATAAACAAAACTTTTAGAAAAGTGAATACAAATAATAAAACTCATTCTATTTAAAAGGCAGGGGGAAGCAAGTAGTGTTTACAGAAGACCAAATGTATCTGATTTGTCTGAGTTGTCATCAGTGCTCCATTTCCTGCCAAAGGAGAGGTGTATGTCTAAACCAGAATGTCTTTTTACAGATACCATTTTGAAATATTTCTAAATATCAATATTAATATTTATACTTACAGTCCTCAAAAAATGAATATACTTTTAAGTCTTAACTCATTGGGATTTGAAATGTGTCATTGTTAGTGTTGTTCCTCTGTGGTTCCGTTCTTTATTAGCAGCTTGAGTAAGTTCACAGCCCTTAAGCAATTTTATTTACAACCCTTACCACGTGGCTGGGTGCCTGTACTGTTAGTTAAGGTGCTTTTCTTCTCAGTGGTTTTCTAGTTACTTGTTGATGGGTCTGATCTTTTATTATTTAATTATTCGTAAAGTAGTTGTAAAGTCAGGACTATTCATAGAGTCCAAGCAAAAAAAAAAAAAAAAAACCTGACATTGTTTCTGTACTTCACAGTCCAGAGACTGTGAAGACAGAAACCTTTTTAAATGATGATGAGTCATAGGGACAGCTCCATTTCCAAAAGCATTCTTTTGTACTTCTCCAGTAGGACAAGATAAACTAGGTTATGTTTAAGTGACCATTAAAATAATTTGACTTACATTCTTTAAAAGAACAGAAAAAAACTTTTGCAGCCTTCCATTTGCGTGTTTTATCAGTAAATCACTCCTAAGTCAGTAAAGAGTTTGCTTAGAATAATGCTGTAAACTACTACTAATACATTTATTCAAGCTTGCATAACTAAATAGCATATTAATTTAAGTTTAGTTAAATTGATTCAGGTTTATTTGTGGAGAAGATTTTACACTATTCAGCAGGCATGATACCAAAAGTAGTGTAAAATTATTGTGGAAAAGTACTATTTTAAAGCACTGTATTAATCTTGAGGAAAAAACGGGAGAACTGCATGTAGACAGCATTAGTCTTGAGTCCTGGAGTTATAATAAATGAATAAATAAAAATTCACATTTTCACAGTAATAGGTAACTTGCCGTGTTTCCTCCAAATGCGTTATTGCAGAAAACTTCTCTGTTCCCTTATTCAAGTAAAATTGTAAATTCTGCAATTTTTCATTTTAGCACACTGCCTCATTTTCCACGAGTACCTGGCCCAGGGGCTGCATCTCCCTCTCTAACCTTTGTCTGCTTTGTCAGCTTAGATTTCAAAGTGTGCCATAATTGAGTTTGAAATTGGTGTCATAGCCTCATAACAGCACTGTTACCTTAGCAATGGTGCTATAGAAGAGAGAGGTAGAAAAATATAGAAAAGAACGCTTTACCTACTAACCTGAAAAAAAGTATGTGCTGTTGAAGAAAAGGGGATAATTTAAAATCTGAAAGTTACAACCTAAATTAATGAATTGTAGCAGAGAAAATTGAGGAAGGTGATCCAGTATGCTAATGTTTAACTGTTGCCATATTCAGAAAGACCAGTCCCTAGCTGCTTGGACACCTCAGTCATGTAATTTGGTAGCACAGGAAAAGGTGAGAGTATTTCCACTTAGCTGTTCATATTGGCTCTTGAAGCAGGAAGACTCATTATGTAGGAAAGTATCCTGAATGTATGAGCTGTGAAATAGCAGAACTGCCATGCAGGGAGGTGAGAAAGAGGCTTCTAAGAAGGGAATGGGAGGAGGGGTTGGAAGTTTGGGTTGGTTTTTTTTTCCCTGCACTAAGGTGCTGTTCTCAGAGGAGGGGGATTAGTAGTTATTTCTAAATTTATCGGAGTTGACAGGTCTTTCAGAAGCCTGCAAAATTCCCAAGACCACTCCATATATCCACATTGCCCTTTTAGATTTTTTAGCTAAGACTGCTGTCTGCAGATGTTATCTGTGCTTGTTAGATAATGTAGGAGTCCTTTGAAAAACACCAGATTACTTGTGTGTCTGACTTTGCTGACAAGGCATATGTTATGTATAGAGGTGGCTGGGTCATATGGCTAATGAGGATGTCCTTGAATGTACTTAAAAAGCACAAGCACAGTGGAGATGTCTTTCTGAGAGTAGTGGTGTTATCACACCAGACTTAATCCTAAAGGCTATGCCAGCATTAACAGGTAGTGCAGTAAGAGCAGATCTGTAGATGAATTATGTTGAGGAGTCAGCATGCATACTGTATATGTTTCAGGGGATTTGGGTTTTGGACTAGCTCCAGCCTGGTCCTGTGGAGTGAATGCCCATTAGCAGTCTTGAGTGTAACTGCTGCCTTGGTTTGATGGGAAAGGAATTTGGTTCACACTCTTGAGATCACCCTGCGATGTGAACTGAAGTACAGCTGGTGGGGCAGGTGGGAGTCAGACTGATCCAAACTAAAATGCAAATGCAGACACACGCCTTGACTCTGTCACTCAGGCAACATGTAAATTGGGAAATTTGGCGTCAACTCCACCTGCAGAATTATTTACACAAAACAGTGTGAACATAATTAGTGTGTCTGTACTCCAGAATTTCTCTTCCTAGAGTACCGGCACCTAATTACACAGTGGGTGGCTGCAGTGACTGTGCTGCTACCATTTGCTCTGAGTCTAGTACTTGGATATTATTTCCCCAGAACTCTGTGCAACTCTTTACTCAAAATCCTTTTACTTTTTTTTTTTTTAATACAAGGAAAACCACTTTGAATAGAGAAAAGCTCAGTAGTGTGTCTGTTTAAAGAATATCTTGACTTCTTGTAGATGCTGTTTTGTTTCCTTTGAAGAAAGCAAAATGCATTTAACAGCTACCTTCTGTACAAGTTGCAAGAACCATTAATGTTGACAGTAAGGTATGCTAGGCTCTTAAAAGAGCAAAACAGTGATGTGGAGTTTTTTTAAATTGTCTAAAATTCATTAGTTTTCAGGTCTGAACAGAAGTACAATTCTGGGTGTAGAGTCTATGTGTGAAAAGTATGGAGTACCTTTTCATTATTCAGAATTGTTTTCATTTTCTGACTATTGCTGCTTCTAAAAATATTTTCTATGTCACAGTATGAAAAATGGTATTCTAAATTCCAGTAAGAGCATTTTGCCTTGTGGCTAGTCTTTTCAATTTATTTTTGCAATTGATGTATCCACCATTATCATATAGAAAAGGCATTCACTAACTTGCATTTAATTTTCTACCTGAATTTAGGCCACTGAGCATTAGGGACCTGGGGGCTTGCAGGCCGCTTTTAGTGTAGTATTGTTGACTTGATTCTTTTTGTGCATTAGAAGTATGTTCTTTCGGCTGTATAATTTTATCATACGTAGTTTCAATGGCACACTGCAATATTCTTGGCTTTGAAGCTTCAGCTGCATGAAGGAGTCCTAAATCTCTTGTAGGCGTGGTAGTGGTGGTAGTAGTAGTAGTAGTAATAAGCCAAATAATATGACACTGTAAGTCTTTTCCTCACAGGTGTGGTGGTGGTAGCAGTACTAGTAGTAGGAATAATATGCTCTCCTTGATGGCTTACAGTGGTGCTGAGGCCCTGCAGAAGATAAATACTGGTGCTCACTTCTGCTCTGATGTCTTTGAGGTTTAAAAAATTTTGTATTCAAGATAGTTTTGTAACTTTTAGTTATGTACCTAAATTTCATTTTCGTAAGACTAACTTTAGGCACACAGATGGAGAAATTTAACTAATTTCTCTGTGCTTCCATTTCTCCATCTGCAGATTCAAGATAACTGGTATTCACTTTGAGAAGAACTTTTAAAAAAGCCGATAGATTGGACTACCAGAGAGGATGAGTTATTGAGGATATACTTTACATCATGACAGTGCTTGGGGAAATACTCTTGAATATATTTGATGGCAATTAAAGTTATGACACTTGATCACTGCTCACATGAAATACAGTTTACATCAGTGTCTCTGTAGCTGTTACATAAATGTGCACTTGAGGGCAAGATAAGATGTATTTACCTTGTGGTTTATTATTTTAAGGATTTCTTAATTAAGCTTACTTTCTTACAGGAGGTGCTGAAACAGCTACAAGGAAGTATTGAAGATGAGGCAATGGCGTCTTCTGGACAAATTGACTTACTGGAGCGACTTAAAGGTAAATCTAGAACTATGTTTTGAGTAGGTTCATTTGTTTCTCAATTGTTTTCTTCTTTGGGATTAAATTTTCTAACTCAGCTGCATCTTCCTTCCTGTGCTGACTTTGATGGTTAAGCATAGTCTCAAAGCCTGTTATTTTTGCTAAGTATTTTAAGACACATTCTCGAAAAAGTACGTTCCTATGCTGCTTCTGTGCTTTTGCTGCTGTTACCCTAGGGCTTCATATTAATTGCTTTTGATACAACTTGCATTTCATTCAGTTCTTCAGAAAAAATATATTTGTTTAAATTAATAATGGATTAGTTCCACCAACTTTCTAAACTTTTTTATATGCCCTGCCCTCTCCATGTAGTATTGCTGGAATTGTATCTCTCATGCTGCAAACTGATGCCCCCTTCCCTAGAGTATCTGCTGGAATGTGCACCATCCCATTACATGGGATGTACAAAGCAAGCCCACTGACTCCCTGTATACATCCATTGTCCCTACCACTGAACCAGAAATGTCATAGGGGGTGTCTGCATTTAAGGGCCCTGTGGAGAACAAAGTTGTCATCATTTACATGACGGTGAAGCATCTGCAGGGTCCCTGAGAAAGAAGCTATTAGGAAATGGGCCACAAGATCAATTCATATGACATTTATGCGAAACTCTGCATATTTCTTAAGTCTGCTGGGAAGGAGGCAGGCAGGCTCATGTAGGGATACTGTTCTGATTGTCAGGATTGCAGTTTGGCCATATGCTCAGACAACTAGTATTTCTTCAAGTGTGCCATTAAGATTGGCTTTGTTCACATAATGTTCTTCTGTGCATTCCAGTGCAAAATGTTTCCATCAAGACATTTTCTTCAGGAAATAACAAATCAAGATAGAAATGATCTTTTAAATTTGTGCTGCTGAACTTCAACTCTGAAAATGTTTGCTCTTTATTATCCAGAACTGAACTTGGAAAATACCAACTTCCCTGGAGTGAAGTTGAGGCCAAAGGTGTCTGTGCGTTCATATGGGAGTCGGGAAGGGTCTGTATCAAGCCGTTCAGGAGAGTGCAGTCCTGTTCCCATGGGATCATTTCCAAGAAGAGGATTTATGAATGGAAGCAGAGAAAGCACTGGTTATTTAGAAGAGCTAGAAAAAGAGAGGTAAATTTCTTTGTTTATTCATCCAGTGTGGATTGACTTCTAATTTTAACATGAAAGTTTACTGACACACTTAGTATTTAACTAGTATGCATATGGTTTTGATCACTGGTATATTTATCTTGACGGGTAAGGAAACCAGGATCTACATTATATTTAGATACACACCAAAAAAAAAAAAAAAAAAATCTTAAAACACATCATACAGTTTCTCCTGCTTCTTCATACATGCATTTCATTGTTACTGTTTGTTGGCTGAAGGTTGTTTTATTTTTATCAGTAGATTGTCAACATCTGAAATATTTTTAGAGACAAGGAGTGGAGCATCCTAAACACTTCTGTATCTCCTCAGCACTGTTGATAAGTGGTGGAACTATAACAATGTGATGGTGCAATCTCTTTTTCTTTCTTGCAAATGGTTGTAACTGCTGAAGCTGGTTGATCAGTTATTTGCTATCAGCAGACATTTACCTAGTGATTCTGCTCTCTCAGCAAAAATGTCAGCTAAACAAAAATATTTACTGTATCTTCAAGGTGTTGTTCCCATCTGATGTTTTGTGTTGACAAAACCATGAAATTTCTTTTCTTGGAAGGTAATGGTATCCATTTAATAGGAAGAATATATGTTCAGGGCATAATACAGATTTGTGGCACTTTATCAGTCACTTACAAAGGAAATTAAAAGTAAGAGATATGCAGCTGTTTCCACTGAAGACATCTTTATATCTTAAAATGAACCTGACTGAAATCCCAGATGTTTTCAGAGGCCTGTCTGTAAGACAGGGTTTCCTAAAGATTTGGTGATTGACAGTTACTTAATGCATAGGATATCAAGTTGGGGGCTGCAAAACCAAATGAATAGCAACACAGTATTTTTATGCCTAGTAGGTGTTAACAAGCAAAAAATTCCACTTGGAAATCATAATACAAAAGTTCGGTGGGTAGTAAGTGGTTTGTGGGCAGCCCTTCAGAAACCACTCCTCTAAATGGCGTTTCTTGGTGCTCAGTAAAATTTTTGCAGTCAAGAGCTGAAAGGAGTACGTTTTTCTTCCAAGGTCCTATGTCTAGGTCCCTTTCTTTTGGTCCTACTGGTAGAATGAAAGTGACTTCCCATGGGTCTGTACTGAGCCTCTTCTAGAGGCCACTCTATTTTTTAATTTTCCTAGTTGGGATCACTAATTATATTTGTTCCATTGCATAAAACCTAGATTCCTGTGGAGCCATGTAAGAATATTTAGGGGTCGAGTGCTTATGGGTAAGGATGTGGGGGAAGGCCAACAAGGCAGATGTCCTGCTGGGAGTCTGCTATAGACCACCCAACCAGGATGAAGAGGTAGATGAAGCATTCTGTAAGTGGCTGGCAGAAGTCTTGCAGTCGCTAGCCCTTGTTCTCGTGGGGGACTTCAACTTTCCAGACATCTGCTGGAAATACAACACAGCAGAGAGGCAACAGTCTAGGAAGTTCCTGGAGCGTGTGGAGGATAACTTCCTGACGCAGCCGGTAAGTGAGCCTACCAGGGGATGTGCCTCGCTTGACCTGCTGTTTACAAACAGAGAAGGACTTGTGGGAGATGTCATGGTTGGAGGCTGTCTTGGACTTAGCGACCATGATATGATAGAGTTCTCGATTTTTGGTGATGTAAGGAGGAGGGGCAGCAAAACCATTACCATGGACTTCTGGAGGGCAGACTTTGGCCTGTTCAGGATGCTGGTTGGGAAAGTTCCTTGTGAGGCAGTCCTGAAGGGCAAAGGGGTCCAGGAAGGCTGGGCTTTTTTCAAGAAGGAATTCTTAAGCGCAGGAGTGGGTTGTCCCCATGTGCCGTAAGATGAACTGGCGAGGAAGACAACCGACCTGGCTGAACAGGGAGCTTTTGCTGGGACTCAGGAAAAAAAGGAGAGTCTACCACCTTTGGAAGAAGGGGCAGGCAACTCAGAAAGAGTACAGGCATCTTGTTAGGTCATGCAGGGAGGAAATTAGAAAAGCAAAAGCCCAGCTAGAGCTCAATCTGGCCACTGTTGTAAGAGAGAACAAAAAATGTTTTTACAAGTACATCAGCAATAAAAAGAGAGCCAAGGAGAATCTCCATCCTTTTCTGGATGTGGGGGGGAACATTGTCACCAAGGATGAGGAAAAGGCTGAGGTACTTAATGCCTTCTTTGCCTCTGTCTTTAATAGCCAGACCAGTTATCCCCAGGGTTTTCAGCCCCCTGAGCTGGAAGAGGGACAGGGAGCTCTGCTGAATGGAGTCCCCATAGTCCAGGAGGAAGCAGTTAATGACCTGCTACGCCACCTGGATGCTTACAAGTCTACGGGGCCAGATGGGATCCACCCGAGAGTACTGAGGGAGCTGGCGGAGGAGCTCACCAAGCCACTCTCCATCATCTATCAGCAGTCCTGGTCAACAGGGGAGGTCCCTGATAACTGGAGGCTTGCCAATGTGACACCCATCTACAAGAAGGGCTGGAAGGAGGATCTGGGGAACTACAGGTCTGTCAGCCTGACCTCGGTGCCGGGAAAGATTATGGAGCAGTTCATCTTGAATGCGCTCATCAGGTGTGTGCAGATCAACCAGGGGATCGGGCCTATCCACCATAGATTCATGAAAGGCAGGTCCTGCTTGACCAACCTGATCTCCTTCTATCACCTGGTGACCCACCTGGTGGATGAAGGAAAGGCTACGGACGTCATCTACCTGGACTTCAGTAAAGCCTTTGACACTGTCTCCTACAGCATTCTACTAAGGAAGCTGGCGGCTCATGGCTTGGACGGACGTACTCTTTGCTGGGTAAAAAACTGTCTGGGTGGCCAAGCCCAGAGAGTTGTGGTGAATGGAGTTAAGTCCCGTTGGTGACCGGTCACGAGCATTGTTCCCGAGGGCTCTGTTTTGGGGCCAGTCTTGTTTAATATCTTTATCAACGATCTGGATGAGGGGATTGAGTGCACCCTCAGTAAATTTGCAGATGACGCCAAACTGGGTGGGAGTGTTGATCTGCTGGAGGGTAGGATGGCCCTGCAGAGGGACCTGGACAGGCTGAATCAATGGGCTGAGGCCAACTGTATGAGGTTCAATAAGGCCAAGTGCCAGGTCCTGCACTTCGGTCACAATAACCCCATGCAACGTTACAGGCTTGGGGAGGAGTGGCTGGAAGCTGTCTGGTGGAAAAGGACCTGGGGATGCTGGTCGACAGCCAGCTGAACATGAGCCAGCAGTGTGCCCAGGTGGCCAAGAAGGCCAACAGCATCCTGGCTTGTATCAGGAATAGTGTGGCCAGCAGGAGCGGGGAGGTGATTGTTCCCCTGTACTCAGCACTGGTGAGGCCGCACCTGGAATACCGTGTCCAGTTTTGGGCCCCTCACTACAACAAAGACCTTGAGGTGCTGGAGCATGCCCAGAGAAGGGCAGTGAAGCTGTTGAAGGGTCTGGAGCACAGGCCTTATGAGGAGCGGCTGAGGGAACTGGGGTTGTTTAGCCTGGAGAAGAGGAGGCTGAGGGGAGACCTTATCGCTCTCTACAACTCCCTGAAAGGAGGTTGTAGTGAGGTGGGTGTTGGTCTCTTCTCCCATGTAGTTAGCGATAGGATGAGAGGAAGTGGGCTTAAGCTGCGCCAGGGGAGGTTTAGGTTGGAAATTAGGAAAAATTTCTTTATGGAAAGGGTGGTCAAGCATTGGACCAGGCTGCCCAGAGAGGTGGTGGAGTCACCATCCCTGGAAGTGTTCAGAAAACAGGTAGATGTGGCACTTTGGGACATGGTTTAGTAGGCATGGTGGTGTTGGGTTGATGATTGGACTGATGATCTTAGAGATCCTTTCCAACCTTAATGATTCCTAGTTTTTACTTTCATTATAAATAATCCAGCCACCAAGCCAGGAAACATGAAATTGCTACTCTACCCTGAATTGGTTTAGTGGTGGACTTGGTAATGTTAGGTTAATGGTTGGACTGGATGATCTTAAAGGTCTTTTCCAACCTAAACGATTCTATGATTCTGTGATTTGGGATTCTCTTCCCGCTTGCTCATCCGAGTCTTCAAGAATCTGATGTGTCTGCCATTTTCCATTTTCACAAAACAGCATACTTGCTTGTATTCTTCCAGTGCTGTTTTTTACTGCATTTGATACTAGAATCTTTATGTGTAGTTAGGACTTTCAGTTGCAATTCAAGTGAACTCCAGGTCACTTGGAACAAGGAGTATTAATTTATGGCAGCTGGAGTTCTTCAAGGTGGCTAGCACATCTGATTTGTGATCTGTGATCCTTTCCCGTTCTCGTGGATTCTAAGGTGATAGTTCTTTGGACATTTTTCTGAGCAGTAAAGACAGCTTAGGCAGTGAACTGGTCTTTGTTCCAAATAATGCTGAAAAAAGGAATAAGGCTATTTTCATTTCAGATGAGCTTAGGCAGTGTTACTGTCGCAGCTGATGGGGTAAATATTTGTGCTGTGGAGAAGATGATCTGTAGAGGCATGGCCAGATCACATCTGGCTTCATTATTAGTGAAATGATGGATAATCCAAACTGCCCTACTCTTTATGTTGTTTCAGGGGATGTGTAGGAATGTGTAGGGCATTGATGTGGGCCCTGGATAGCCAAATGAATCAGAACTTGGGGTGCGGGGTGTAGGACTATGCATTTGGAATCACTACAATTTCTGAAAGGAAATTAACCGCTTACTTTCCTAGGCTTTGTGTCTAAACTTGTTTGACATACTTCCTAAGTTTCTTTGTTTCTAAACGGATATATATAAACACACGTTATTTGCTAATAGACCTTTTTTTGGCACTTAAACAGACTCGTGGAACTTGACAAGCCTCCAAATATTAAAATGATTTAGAAGAAAATAAGATTTTTTGGAAACCTGCAGCAGGAGAACATTTCCACTCGGTGTCTTAACACACTGGCACAATATATGCTGCTCATGGGCAATAGTGTTTGGGCGGGGATCAGATCGTGTTAACTGTGTGTGAATGCAGCAAATTCACGACGTGTTTATTAAACTAATTCACTAGATGTTTATTAATGTAAACAAGTAAGAAACAAGAAAAAATTGCTAAAATTTGTCCCATATTGGAAAAGTGATCTAGCTTGGCTAAAAGTGATCTTTTGAGGGGAAGAAAATTAATCGATTCACTTACCAGAATGAAAACGAAATTGTCTGCCTGTTTCTCATTTGCTTAGTTCTCCTCTAATTTCGAAGTCAAAAAAAGAAAATAGAAAAGAAGTGTGTGGGGTACGTTTTCAGGCTACCAATTTAGAATATGTTATTAATTAAATATCGTCTGCTTTCTTTCTGGCTATTTCCAGGTGTATTTGGTAAGATACTGTATCAAAACCAAAACTTTTCACCTACCAATTGATGTGGAAGTATTAATTATAATTGTAATTTACATCATGTGAGTAGCCTATAGTTTGTTTCCCTTCTCCGTTTTAACTGTGAATAACATTGACATAATTATGCAGAAAAGATTTCTAAAAGAAGAAACCAGTTTTCTGCATTCCTTCACCTTCATCTATTGTTGGGAGCTTCAAAAATACCACATTAAAGTCCTCTGAAACACCCACCCTTCAGAAGCAGTTCGGATTGGATATTTCTTGTTAACTCATAAAAATAGTGTGAAGTTCCAAAAGCTTGCTTCATTTGCCTTGCTGCATTCTCACTGAACATGACAGTGATCAGAATTTTCTCTGATACTGTGAAAGTCTGATATAAACAGTTTTGGGGTATAAAAAGATGGAATAACTGCGCTGGGTTTTTCCATCAGTTTTCTTCCATGATCAGTAGCTCTTCTACCTTGAATGCTCTCCTAACCTCAGGAAGTTCCAGAAGGCTGAGAAGGAGCTATACTTCTGGTTGGTATAGTATCTGATAGTAGTGTTAAGTACAGGGAGCAGCTTATCAGACACATCTACAGAGACTTGCTTGTTTTCAAGGAAATTGAAGTGCACTGGTATAGTTTTACCAACCCTTCAAGCTTTGTGCTGAGATACCTTAAAGACATTGTTAAAGCAGTGATACCAAACTAGTAATCCCAAATAAAGCATTACTCAGAAGTAAAAATGACACTATTAAATTAAAGGAGTTGCCCTCAGGTTGTACCTTATGTTGTTTATCGAGCACTGATGGTTCCTAAGTTCTTTCCTCACTTCTAGCATCCATTGTGCATGTCAAAACAGGTTGAATGACACAGTGTTTTACAAACTGAATACCCTACATTTTGCAAGAGGAACTTAATCACATGTTCACTTAGCTGAAAGTAATCCCTCTGGTTTCTTCTTCTTCTACCACTTCTTTGACATCCAGAGGCAGAATTAGTCCTTTCACATTTGCAAATTCTCATGTGGTAAAATACTTTTTATAGGGATTGCATTATTTATGCTTTTGCAAGTTTCATTTCACAAACTGGACATAACCAGAGTTATGGGCACCCAAGGTGGTAAAAAGGAGAGCCATGCAGAATGACTGTGTGCGCAGAGGTCAGGCACCGAGGGCATGTGTTAAGAGGATGGGCAGGTGGGAGGCTAAAAAAATTACTTTCCTCACAGGCTTTCCCCAAGTACCATCTATTAGCTTGTCCTTCAGTTTGTCTAAAGGACTTAGGGAATTGCTGCCAGCCCTGTCCTTGTGGCTGCAGAATTACTGTCTTCCTGTAATCTTGCTACAGTTACCAGCAATGGTATGGTAATTGTTGTTTGTTGCTTCTTTTCACTGATTTTCATTGTAAACCTGTCTGATGTAAAAGCTGCCCAGTAAATGTGTGGTCTTGACATTCTTAAAACAATTCTGTTTCAACGTAACTTTAATCAAGTCTTGAAATTTATGTAATTCCGTTCATGTTTAAAAACATATAGCGCTCTCAGATGTGTGTAGTTTTTCAGTCTCTTGCCGTTGGAGTGAGGGATCCTGTCAATTTTAATTTTCTATTTGAACACTACTCAGGTCATCTGCATTGGTTATGGAGTATAAATATAAAGTCATCAAAACTAGTTTGAAGCATTTTTAAAGCTAGAACTAAGTCAAACAGATCCTTTAAAATATATGTTTTTAAATTGTTTCTTCTACATGAAGTTCTGCCTTGTGGAAGTTTGATTTTCTTCATCTCAAGTCATGACTGGGATGCATTATCAAAGTAGTCAGGGGAAATTTGTATTTTTGTTGTATGCTGTGTTTTTGTTCCTTACAACTTACAGTAATTATCCATAATGTGTTTGTCTGCTTTATAAAGGTTCATATGGCTCTTGCTCAGAAAGACCACAACCTGAGTTTAGAGAGAGGGATGCAGAAGTTAAGGGATGGGAAATAGTACTGGGCAAATGTGATGCACCTTTCTGTCCTCTGGCTGAGTGTTGATTTTAGCATTGCTGTTAATGAGCAATATTAAAATGTCAGAAGGAAGAAGAGTGCTCGCAGAAAGCATTTATAATCAACTGATAAACTTGTATTTAAAAAAAAACCACCAAAAAACCAAGAGTGGCTTTTCTGTGTACTCCTACTAGCCAGATTTTGCCTGAAAATTTTAATACCTATTTTGAAAAGTGTTGTAACTATGAATGCTATATAACTATATTGATAAAATTTGCAACTATATAAATGTAGTTCATGAAGGATTGACAAAATAGTATGTAAAATTTCTAATAGATTTTTTTCTTGGTAGTCTGTATATGTTAATCTTCTTACCTTTCTCATATGCTACTCAGGTATGCAGTATGCTTACGATGCCCATTTAAAATGTTTTAAACAGCTGCAAATGTATCCTGACTATAACATTTGATGGGAAATACTCTTCTAAAGTATTTTTAATACTCATAGAAATAGCTTGATTTTGTGTGCTTTACCCATAGTATGGGCGACGAAGTTAGTACGAAGACACTGCAAAGGTGGATGAGATAATTTAATTCAGTAGCATGATTCAGGGATGTATATGCTTCTGTAGCATCCAGGCCTTTTCTTAAATGTAGTTTGATGCATTGTATACAAGCGTATTGTCTTAAAAAAGCAGGATACAAGTTAGCATACAACTAATAACTGGTTTTTTGCTTTCACGAAATGGCTCTTAGCTTTAGATTTCAAAGTGGTTTTGTAGAGAAATGTATGTATTTCACTCTTTTATAGATGTGGACCTGATACACAAGAGGCTAGTGACTTGCTTAGTACAGAGGAGCGGATAGGTTGTTTAGCCAGGGCAAAGGAACTGCACCCACGTTTTCAAATGCCTTCACAGTGCTGTCTTCAAGCCTTATTTCTCATTTAACCTTTTTTTAATGGGTATCGATGCCTAGTGAGGTCTTAATAGTGAGACATTTCCCAATTCTGTTTTTAATAGATCTCTTTTGCTTGCGGAGCTTGAGAAGGAAGAGAAAGAAAAGGACTGGTATTATGCTCAGCTTCAGAACCTGACTAAAAGGATTGATAGTCTCCCCCTTACTGAAAATGTAAGTACCTTAAGTATGCTTGGTCATGTGTCTGGTGCTATGATCTCTGTTTAGATGCTGTGTGTATTTTATGAATTTGGTGACATTCTGTACTATCATTCTAATTTGAAACACTTTTGTTCACTATGTAAAGCTAATTTAGCCTAAATAATACATTTTTTCATACATCATTTTACACATTAAAATTCATACCTATCAGTATAAATGTCAGTGATAGAGAGGAGCACTGAAAAGTCGTTAGGACAAATTAATTACATGTCAGCACACTGCTTCTGTAACTCTATCTTCCAAAGGTCTTTTCTCTCTCTATTCTGTTATTTAATGGATTCTTTTAGTTTTGAGAGCAGTATTAGCCTAAGAGACAATTTACACAGGAGCTCTTAATTCGTAACAGCAGGTAAAGTGGTGCTATGGCCTATGCAGGTGTTGTTGCTCCAAGCTTTTACCTTGGCATCTCCAGACTATTTATAGTCAAGTCACCATTGTCTGGGATGATGAAGGTGTCTGATACCCCAGATAAAACGGGTTTTCCTATTGACAGACCTCAGCAGCCTGGATATATTTGCAGTGTTTTCCTTCACACATACAGTGTTAGGAAGACCCCGTTGCCCGTCTTTACAGAGTCATGCCTGATCAGGAATCAGTCAGCCCCCTGGAAATGGAAATAGACAATAGACTTCTGTCACTGGGGTGAAGCACCTGGATTTCAGCAAATCTAAAACTGAGTCATGGCTGAACTTATCAGAACACCAGAAGCAAGGGGAGGAGGTCTGAAAAGGATCTTGAAGAAGTGCAACCCATTCCCAAATGGCACCATCAGCTGTATCTGTGTCACTCTGTTGTAGCTTTTAAGATTGTCTCCCCAGTTTCATAGGTAATCCATTAACTTAGGTCATCTTGTGATTAGAATGTCTTACTTAACATCTACACTAAATTTTTTTGTGGTAATTTATATCTATTACTACTTACTCCAGCCACAATAGAATGACAGATCCCATTATTTTTAGTAGCATTTTACATATTTGTAGATGATTGTCACTTTTTGACTCTCTGAATTGAGCTTGGTGAAATCTTCTGGGAGGACTGCTCTTGGAGACTCATGTATCTGCAAACTGAGTAATTGTCCAAAACCAGTGAAGTACTTTGCTCCTGCCTTGAAAAATCTGTTGGCTGGAATGCCTTACCTTAAGCTGTGGTGTTGTTCACAAATTGAACACTTGTCCTTTTTTCAGAGGACAGTTAAAAATAGGGTAGCTAGCAGTAGTATGAATACCATCACTGTGTGCAGTAGGTTGATAGCTCTGAATATTTTTGAAAATACTTATTCAAATGGCACGCATAACAGTTTTGTTGGTATGCTGACATACCTCAGTATCCAGATGTTCCGGGCTTGTAATGAATGATACTGTCTCAATGTTTATATGTAATATTTAGTCATTTGACAAAACTTGCAGGTAGTCTGTTGGTTGAACATTATGTGTTCTTTTTTTTTTAATAATGCAGTCATATTTTAAGCATCTATTATTACATTTTGTTTGTCTATGAAGTTTGGTGTGGAAAAGTAATTGTTCTGCTTTTGTTCAGAGAAATACATAGTTTACATAAATGTTATTTACTCAAATGCCTTCTCTGTACTTCAATTTCAGTTCTCCTTGCAAACAGATATGACCAGGAGGCAACTGGAGTATGAGGCAAGGCAAATCAGAGCTGCAATGGAAGAACAACTAGGTACTTGTCAGGACATGGAGAAGCGAGCACAGGTATAATTCATCTTTCATTATTAGAAGGAATGGAAAAAAAAAATTCATGCATTTTTATTAAATTATTGGTAGTGGTATCTTTAAACTGTGTGTAAACACAGGGATACCTTAGAGGATTTAGTTAGCCTTTCAAATACAAAAATAAGAATCAGAACATAGGAAATAACTACTCAGCAAAAAGTACCCACCTCTGCCTGTTTAAAAGAAGACTTTTGAGTACACAGAAGTAGACAATTTCTTTAAAAGAAAATATTTTTTATTGTTATTTGCTTATAATTTATTACCATTGGCTTCAAGCAAAAATATATTTGAAACTGCTTGATTTGGCATCTGTCATGCTGGGTTTTTTCAGGCTTTTAAGTTTACAATAAAATCCAGCTACTATTCTTAAGTTTCCTTCCATGGTTTCCACAGAAACCATGTATCAAGGAATAAGCTTTGAAAACAAGTTATTCGGGTAAAATGTAATTCACATACATATCTGGAAGTTTGCTCTCACCAAGAGTTGTTTTGCATTCATGATGAGAACATGTACAATTCTGTATGCAAATCACGTTACACACATTTGGTAGTATAACTCGGAATATAATTGTGTGGAACCTGTAAATGGAATAATCAGTTGCTTGCTGGTTACAAAAACTATACCCCCCACAGCAGTAGAGTGACAATTTGAATTATTTATTACCATTTATTTCCAGAGATGTTAAATAATCAGTTTGGTGAGATAATCTGGGTGTTTTTTATGGTGAATGTTAAAAAAATAAATCCTTTCAATAAAAATAGGCTCTATTTTGCTCGCCAGGTTTACTCAGCATAAAATTTTGCTACTTAAGAAACATTTCTAATTAATTTTGTTTGCAATTAGAAAAGCTCCTTTAAATTTTAAAGTGAGTAATTTAGTAGGACTTTTCAGAAAATTCATGTGTGTCGTGGTTTAGCCCCAGCCAGCAACTAAGCACAACGCAGCTGCTCGCTCACTCCCCCTACCCCGATGGGATGGGGGAGAGAATCAGAGGAGTAAGAGTGAGAAACACTCCTGGGTTGAGAAAAGAACAGTTTAATAATTGAAATAAAGTAAAATGGTAATGATAATAATAACAATATAATAATAATGATGATAATAATAATATACAAAGCAAGTGATGCACAATGCAATTGCTCACCACCCGCTGACCGATACCCAGACAGTTCCCGAGCAGCGATCGCTGCTCCCCGGCCAACCCCCCCCCCCCAGTTTCTATACTGAGCATGGCATCGTATGGTATGGAATAGCCCTTTGGTCAGTTTGGATCAGCTCTCCTGGCTGTGCCCCCTCCCAGTTTCTTGTGCACCTGGCAGAGCATGGGAAGCTGAAAAGTCCTTGACTAGCATGAGCAGTACATAGCAACAACTGCAGCATCAGTGTGTTATCAACATTCTTCTCATACTAAAGCCATACCACAGCACTATGCCTGCTACTAGGAAGAAAATTAACTCTATCCCAGCTGAAACCAGGACAGTATGGTTGTAAGTATTTAGCAAAACAGATATCCTGCAATTGTCAGGTATGTCCATAAAGGCTGTGTAGGGATTTGTCTATATAGATGTACTCAGACAGACCCAAGTTTAATCTGCCTGGATAATGACTGGCTCTGATCTGGAAGCTGTATGGCTGTGTTATCGCGGTTCATCAGCAGTGGCAATGCCCGGCACAAATTCATCTGTGCAACTTGTGTCAGCCAGTCCTGAGTGAAGGAAGAGCAGACGTGGGATCGTCTGCAGATGTCTGGTTAGCCCTGTTGCAGAAGAAAGTGTTACAGCATTGGTGCTGGGAAAGTCCTCTTGCTGGTAAGAAGCTTAAGCTAGAGTAAGGTGAAGTAAGCTAAATAGGTAGGGTAGGCTGCTGGTGAAATTCTAAATGCACTCAGGCAGAGAATAAATTAATTTTTTCAGAGGAACCATTTGACTGTATTTATATCACTGTGAAAGTAATTAAGGTGTCCCTAAAGTAGCTTCTTCCCTGCTTGTTCTTTTTTAATTTCGCGTGGGGAAAAAATGCTACCAGGAAGATGTTGAAATATTTTATGTTTTTCTGAATTAATGTTTCCCCATGGGTTTATCACAACTGTTTTGTTCTCAATACATATGTACAACACTTAGATACTCACAGAAATTAGTGTCTATTGTAATTAAAGATTATAAAATAGGAACGAACTACTTCTGCATGTGCTTCTTGTGCATTTGACTGGTAATTCCCCTTGGTTTAATTTTACCAAGGATGGGTGCCAAAACTCTGTAGAAGTTCATTGGTGTACAAAAGCAAATTCTGGATTATTTCACTATGATGTTTAAATGGGCAAACTGAACCATTCCTATTTGGCAAGTGTTAGCGAACTTGCTAGTTTTTCAACTTTCTGCTCTGTATTTTCCTTCCACCCTAACAGATTGTGACACACAATACAATGCAAACCATAGATCGAAGGGAGAGAATGGTTCAGCTATATAAAGGCTGGCATTGCAGATATCTCTGTATTAAGAATTGTAAAGATTTATTCTGAGAGAGCTGATAACGTGCTGTGGCCAAAATAATTGATGCGCTACCCACCCTTTCTCATGGACTTCAAAATAACAGCCTTCTCCCTCTCATCTCTCATGATTGGGCCTTGTTTCCTTTAACCTCCTTTCTGAAGCAAGTTAGCTCACAGCAACTCACTGTTTATGTTATCTTTTATGAAGATTTTATCAAGCACATGCCCAACAGTTATTCAGAAAGATGTGTTAGAAGACTGTTAGCAATTTATTTTAGCTTGTTTAATTATTTACACTACCTGGTACTGTACCCTGAAGTTTATAACTTCACATGGTAGTTCTTACTTGAAAAAACTGAAAAGCATACTTATCCATGTTTTGACTATTTGAATGTTGTAGCCTATATATTTAGTAATGAGTAGAAGCAAACTTTGATTTCTATAAAATGTAAAAATTCCAATTCCAAGACTGAAATCGTGTTCACATAGAACTTACTTTTCCTTCATGCCAGAACAAGAAGGATTTTTTTTTTTTTTTAGGTTTAGAAATACTTACCATATCACGAAAATGCTCATTCTGATAAGAATTTATCCCAAGGTCCTTAAAAGTTTGCTGAAACAGCAGACCGCTAAAGATAGACAAAAATTTGGATCCTGGAGTCTTGCACAGATTAAGATTTCAGCACTGTTAGTTTCATACAGTGGTCTTGTTTGTAGACCAACCCATTAATAACTTCCTCTATTATGTATATTTTATTTAAAAAAAAAAAACTCAACCTTTTTAAAACAAAATAATACTCCTTATTTTTACTTTCTAGAAAGTGCCTTTTTCTATCGGTGTGAATATAGAGGAATTTTTTTGTGTTGTTAGAAGTCTTACTAGAGCAGTGAAATCTGAATAATTTGTAAATTTAAATTATTAAGTTACTTTATCCAACAATTTTGTATTAATAGAAGTGATGAATAAGTATAACAATGAATGGGAATATACTATGAACAAACAGGAATAAAAAGTGATGTTTCTTGTATAGGTTCTAAAGTTAAAACCATTCCTGGTGCTTGTTTGATTGTGTACCTCTGTTTTTGCATGTTTGCCATTAGGCTGTATGCCTTTGTGGCAAGAAACGTGTTCTTTTTTCTGCTGTACAGTGTTTAGTACAAAATATGCTCCTGGTTAATGGACCTCCTCAGTTTCCCTGTAATACAAATAATGAATTAGCAGAAAGAGGAATGGACTGATGTTTGAATTGCTGGACTAAAATTGGGAAGGGTGGATTGAATTCCTGTCCCTTTTGAGGACTCTGTCAGTGATACTGGGCAAATAACGCAATATTTATTTTTTTTAACTGAACAAAAACACTTCCCCATGTTTAGGTGTGTATATACAGATACTCAGATTCTTTTGGTGCCCTTTATGGAATAAATTGCTGTTTATACAGAAGGAAACTCAATTTAGGGGAAATTCAAGTCATTCTTAAAGACAGAGACATATTCTGTCAGTCATGCATCACTTCACCAATGCACAGTTCTTTCCAGGAATATATTTTTACTATCTTTCCAATGCTTAAGAATTTCTTGAACCAGGAGCAAAGTGGGGATGAATTATCTGTTTGCCTGGTGTTGTGCTGAAGCTTCTTTGTGCGCAGCTTTCTAATTTTTATTGCCATTTTTTCTGATGCTTTGCTTTACACACTCAAATTTATAGATTAATGTTTGTAGCTTTGCATCTTTACTAAATGTTGATGTTTATGATGCTTTTCCCATAGCTGCTTATGATGTTTGTTTCCAAAATTCATTCTATTCTGTGATTATAATTTCTTCTATATTTCTAAAATTTCTAGATAACATTGTGTTTCTATTCCATGTGTATCTTTTGGCTTCAGCACCTTTTAGAAGTTCATCTTACTTCCATTCTAAGGTTATAAAGGTGTTAAATAAGATTGGTTATAATGCTGATCCTTGTAGTGTCCACTAGATGCACAAAGCCTTTCCTTTTTTAGTATAGTATTGTAAATGTTAATCAGGTGAAAGAATCAGGATTTTTCTTTCAACTATGCATGCATTTTATTAAGGTATTCATCACACAAAAAAATACTATATAATCAGTTTGGTGTTCTGTCACATACTGATACTATTGGGCTAATTATTTTCTGCCCACTTTTAAAGCCAAATAATGTCAATTATTAAATTATCAAGCTCATACCAGGGATATATAACTTTATACACTTACTGTTTCACAGAATCATAATGCACCCTATGCTTCACAGTACAACTTGTATGGAGTACATGTATCCTGTAATGTTCAGGTTTTTTAACATTCCCTTTACTAACCACAGAATCGTTGTAGTGGGAAATGAGTAGCAATACGGCTGTAAAAGACACTTATTCAGGGATGCCTGTAAAATCCCAGACAAACCAAAGAAGCAGTATGTAGTTTTCTTCATCCTTAGCCTGTTAAATTCTTTGAGATTTGTAGGAGCAGAAAATATTCAGAGGCTGTGCGTAAGGAAAATTCCAAAATCGTTATAGTAACTGAATGTAATACAAGTAATTCAGCATTTCATACCTCAAGACACTCTGCAAATGTAAATCTCTCTCAAATACCTGTAAGGCAAGTAGAATTCTAACATTTGAGATGAAAAGTCAAATAATTTGCTAAAGTTCTGCACAAAATGTCAGCTTCAGAAACAGCAAAACAGTGCAAATTAACTGGAGCATTTTTCTGTACCTGAATGTGTACTGTGTGATGACCTATTATATCCAAATAAGTATCAGTTTTATTAAAAACCCAGCTACTCACTGTTTTGAATGTTTGCAATCATGCCTGTTTTATTATGAAGAACACTTGAATTAGCACATGAATTAAGTAGGTGTTTTTGTAGTCAGCTGTATTTGCAAAAAACTCTTCATATTGTCATCCTGTACAGCAAGTAAAAGGAGTTTTTGAACAAAATCAAACATGAAAATGCATTCATTTCAGGCAAGGGTGGCAAGAATTCAACAAATAGAGAAGGACATTCTTCGTATACGACAGCTCCTGCAATCACAAGCAGCTGAAGCAGAGGTTAGTGAGCAATTACTTGCCTTCTTTGGATTATGGTATGTATCTTTTCCTAAAAAAAAAAGCCCAAATTATTTGAATAAAGTGGTAGGCAGGATTTTTTCCATCAGCTAGTGATGTCACAGCTAATCAACTAGTCAGTATATGTAGGCTTGTACTTGCTCTCTTACCAGTAAACTGAGGGTGGAATACCTGGATTAGTCTTCATGCTACTATTGAACTTTAATCACTAATGCTATATCAGTTTAAAGTTTAACTTGAAATTTGAGTAAAAATGCCAAAGTGCAGTGTGTTATAAAGGCTGAGTCTTGGTTTTAGCGAATAATTACAACAATCAGTTGTACATACCTTTCTAAATATGAATCTCTGATAAGCACCTTCATGGTTTGCTTATCCTTTGAGAGATATAAGATTAAAAAAAAGCATGAATACAGCTTCTGTCAGACTTCATTATAGAAGCCTGACGTATTTTTAGTGTTTAAGTATTGGGTTCTGTATTAATAAATACAAAATAATATTTCCCGTAAATTACAAAGTCCATAGTAGTAATCGGTATTATCAAAAACTGCTCTTACAGTGGAAATTGACTTACAAGGTCAACTCCATTTCTTGTGCTGGTAAATGAAATATAAATTGTATGTTGGACCTGAATATTTTATGGTTTGTCTTCACCCAAAATAACTACTGTGAAAGCTCAGAGCATTATTTGTATTACTAAGGGATCTGTATTCTCCTATTATGAAAAATAATGGTTTCATAATTCTAGGATTTTGGGGAAAAATGTATGTGAAGCTGACTGTGGCATGTACAATTAAAGTTGCCTGTTTTTTTGACATATTAACCAGTCCAGGTGTTTATACACATTGATGAGACCCCCTGAGCCTTCTGTTCTCCAGGCTGAATAGTCCCAGCTCTCTCAGTCTCTCTGCATGTGAGAGGTGCTCCAATCCCTTAAGCACCATTGTGGCCCTGCACAGGACTTGCTCCAGTAAGTCCATACCTCTGTTGTACTGGGAAGGCCAGAACAGGACACAGTACTCCAGATGCAGCTTCACCAGCTGAGTAGAGAAGAAGGATCACCTCCCTTCACCTGCTGGCAATGCACTTCTTAATGCAGCCCAGGATACTGCTGGAGTTTTTGCCATGCAGGTCCATTGCTAGCATGTTCAACTTGTTCACTGGGACCTCCAGGTCCTGTTCCACCAAGCTGCTTTCCAGCTGGGTGGCCCCCAGCATGTACTGGTGGCTGGGGTTGTTCCCTCCCAGGTGCAGGACTTTGCGCTTCTTCTTGTTGAACTGTATGAGGTTCCCATCACCCCATTTTTCCAGCCTGTCCAGGTCCCTCTGAAAGGCAGCTGAACCATCTGGTGTATCAGCTTCTCCTCCCAGTTTTCTGTCATCTGCAAACTTGGTGAGGGTGCACCATGTCCCAGCGTCCTGGTCATTAGTGAAGATGTTGAACAGTGCAGGTCCCAGTGTTGATCCCTAGCATACATCACGAGTGACTTGCCTCCAAATGTACTTTGTGCTACTGATCACAACCCTCTGGTGCCCAGCTGTTCTGCCAGTTTTCAATCCATATTACTGTCCACTTATCTAACCCATACAGCTTGTCTGTGATGATGTTATGGGAGACAGTGTCTGAAGGCTTACTAAAGTTGATGTAAATAACGTCAGCTGCTCTTCCCTCATCCACCAAGCTAGTCGCCTCATTGTAGAAGGGTCAAGCTTGACTTCCCCTTTGTAAAACCCTGCTGACTGCTCCCAGTCACCTTCTTGTCTTTCATGTGTCTGGGAATGCTTTCCAGGAGGATCTCCTCTGTGATCTTCAGTCCCCAGGGACTGACATGGGGCTGACTAGCCTGTAGTTCCCTTGATCTTCCTTCTTGCTATTCTTGAAGATAGTGACATTTGCTCTCGTCCAGTCTTAAGGAACCTCTCTGTGCTGCCATGATCATTCACGAGTGGCCTTGCAATAGCATCGTCCCTCTCCCTCAGCACTCATGGGTGCAACCCATGAGGCCATTAGGACTTATGTCCAATTTGTTTAAGCTCTCCCTAACCTGGTCCTCCCCACCAAGGGTAAGTCTTCCTTGCTCCAGACTTTCCTTCTGGTCTCAGGGACCCGGATTCTTGCAGGGTGGTTTTGCTGATAAAGATGGAGGCAAAGAAGGCACTGAGTACCTTGGCTTTTTCTGTGTCCTATGTCCCAGGTCCCCTTCCCCATTCAGCAGAAGGCCCATGTTTTCCCTAGTTTTCCTTTTGCTGTTCATGTACTTGTAGAGTCCTTTCTTGTTGCCCTTCACATCCCTGCATGACTGGACAACAGCTCTTTACTCCTGGGTCACCTGACCCCACTGCTGCCTCTTGCACTCTTCCTTTTAATGCCTAAGTTCAGTTAGGACCTTCTTGCTCATCCATACAAGCCTCCTTCTGCCCTTGCTGTGTTTCCTACTTGTTGGGTTGGACCTTTCTTGAGCTTGGAGGAGGTGATCCTTGAATATCAGCCAGCTGTCCTGGGCCCCTCTTCTCTGCAGGGCTGTATCCCATGCGATACTTCCAAGCAGATACCTGAAAAGGTTGAAATCTGCTTTCCTGCAATGCATGTCTGTGGTTCAGTTTTTGCCCTTTTCCCTCCTCTTAGGATCCTGAACCCTGCCATCTCGTGGTCACTACAACCAAGGCTGCTTCTAACTTTGACACCCCCGACTAATTCTTCCTTTTTTGTAAGTATCAGGTCCAGCACAGTACCTCTCCTTGTTGACTCTTCAATCACCTGTGTCAGGAAGTTGTCATCAGAGCACTCAAGAAATCTCCTAGAATGTTTCATCCTGCTGTTGCCCATCCAGCAGATACCAGGGTGGCTGAAGTTCCCGATGAGGACCAGGGCCTGTACACATGAGGCTTCCTCCAGTTGTTTGGAAAAGGTCTCATCTGTTTCTTTTTCTGGAAGTCTTTAGCAGATGTGCACTGCAACAAGCACCCATGTTGGTCTGCCTGCTAATCTTCACCCATAAGCTCTTGACTGACTCCTGACCTGTCCCCCGGCGGAGCACCATGCACTCTAGCTGCTCTCTCACATAAATGACAACTACCCCTCCTTGCCTTAGAATCATAGAATCATTTAGGTTGGAAAAGATCTTTAAGACCAAGTCCAACCATAAACCTAACACTGCCAAGTCCCACTAAACCATGTCCCTAAGAGCCACATCTACATATCTTTTAAATACCACCAGGGATGTTGACTCAACCACTTCCCTGGACAGCCTGTTCCAATGCTTGACAACCCTTTTGGTGAACAATTTCTTCCTAATATCCAATCTAAAACTCCCTTGGCACAACTTGAGGCTGTTTCCTCTTGTCGTATCACTTGTTACTTGGGAAAAGAGACCAACACCCACCTCGCTACAGCCTCCTTTCAGGTAGTTGTAGGGAGTGATAAGGTCTCCCCTGAGCCTTCCCAGACTGTCCTTCCTAAAATGTCTGTATTCCTCAGTTGCAGCCTTGCACTCAAATGGGCTATCCCACCATGTCTTCATGATCCCAATGAGGTCATAGCGCCATGACTGCACACACTTTTAACTTCTCCTCTTTGTTCCCATGCAGTGTGCATTAGTGTAGAGGCATGCCAGAGAATCACCGAAGAGTGCCGATTCCCTATCACAGGCTTGAGAGCTTTCCCCACAAGGCTGTTCTGCTGCACCTCCTTCCTTACGTGGCTGTGCTCAAAAGGGATTCAGCTACATCTCAGTTGTGTGGATTGCCCTTGTGTTCCCTTCAGCCACAGACGTTGCCTTGCCTACCCTATCACCAACTTCTTTACTTGTTTGTTGAGAAATAGCTCTGTCCCCCGCCATTTCTAGTTTAAAGCTCTCCCTACCTGGTTGGCCAGCCTCTCAGCAGATACTTTTGCCCCATTTAGTCAGACAGATCCTGTCCCCAGAGTGTTTATCTCTTAACTCTGGTAAAAAAACCCACTGTATTTTGGACTCACTTAAGCTCAAGGACTCAAACAGCATTGAGATGCAACTGCAGAATTAAAGAAGTTTTTGTCTTAGTTCTTCACTCTTTTCACCACATTATTTAGTTGCTGAATACATGGAAATTCTAATATATCGAAATTGTGTTGTGATGTGTCTTATCTGTAAACTGTCTGGATGGCTGGTGGTATAGTTACATGTTTTAGGACAGAGTTGCCAGGGTTCTGGTGGTAAAGGAGGCAGTCACTACACACTTATCAATACTTTATAGTGTGTTCTAATCATTTCCAAAGGATGGCCATCTCCTATGGAAAACACCTGAAATTGCCTGGTGGCAAGGAGGAAGGTAGTAGCAGTCAAACTGCAGAGTCCATTTAACTGAAAAATATAAACATGAGGCATTTATTATATTTTTATACTGTGCCTGATACAGTGATACTCAAATTGAATGTGGTCCTTATGTTTATAAAGATTTAGTAACAATAATAAATACCATAGCTTGTCTACTGATACAGTTGGCCCCTGTGGTGATGCCAATCACTGTGGAATCCAAGTGCAATATATCTTGTAGAATAAGACCACATGTAGTACTGCACTGTAAAAATAGCTTTTGGAAATCAATGAGCAGAGAAAATTTTGGCTCACATTTTAGCACATTTTTAAGGTTTGGCAAATTACTAAGTCAGGTAAATGCTACTAAAAAAAATTGAAGTAATTTATCTGCAAGTGATGGTACCTTCAAATTTCCTGAGACTTCTGTTAGATATTTTGCAAGATTTTCATAATAAGGTTTGAAATCCACTGTAGAGTTGGACCCTTCAAAGAGAATTTTTGGCTGTCAGGTACAAATCTGAAATTATTTAAAAGAAAAAAGCAAATTCTTGGCAAGTGTTTAGTATGGGGTTTTCAATTTGTTATAGTGGTACAGGCCTTTTTTTATATCTGTCATTTGAAATATGTGAAGTATTTCCATTGGGCAGTGTTGTAGATGGAATGTAAAAGATTTATTCCATACAGACATTATGCTCAGCAAGCTTTAAACTGTTTAAACTGTGATGGACAGGAGTTCTCTCAAGGATCTGACTCACTAGACTTTCTTTCTTCTTTGACCTAACTGTAGCAAAATTCTTTCAGTCTTACTGTTTCTTATTTTTGTTTGTTGCATTGTTCTTTGTCTTATTTTCTTACTTATACCTGTATGCCTATAGTGCTTAATATGAAGTAATGGTAAAATAAACATTTTCTGTTATCTAGAAAATAATAGCGTATGTGTAGTTTTCAATACATAGAAGATACAGGGTAGTTTAATATTGGGGAAAAAACAGTGGTTTATGCACAGAATGTTCTTCTGTCCTAATAAATACACAAAGGGCTGCTTTGGCAACTCATGTTGACAAAGTATTAGGTAAAATTATTTGTAATTGGTTGTCTTAGCAAAAATGATCAAGGCCTGCTGTGCTTGCAACTGTTGTAAAATAGCCTGAGATGTATCATTTTTCTTCCGGTAAATACAGGGAAGTTAATAATTGACAACTGATAGTTATAGTTGACTTCAGAAGCGCTTAGAAAGCAGTGGCAAACAGGATGGAGGGAGCGGCGCTATCTTCCTGTAATAGGCACATGCATCTTCCACCATTTTGCTGCAAGAGCAAAGAAGCATACTCTGTTAAAGTGACTTTTGTAGTATGATGCCAGAATTCAGAACTGGCAGAGGACTATAAACCCAGCTTACGCTTGGAAATAATGAAATCATGCCTCAAAATAGGTGGTGCTGTTTAACCTAGGGAACCTGCATACCATTCTGTAGCTGCTCTACCTCATGTAGAGGTTAGAGAGTCTGCTGCTGTTTATGTGCTCTGGTTCTTTGCTGATGTGGTGGGTAGTTTATGTATTTTCATCTGCAGGTCCTACGTTCAGTGTTAAAAGGTAATGTGAAGAGGGGGCATACTTGCAGTGGTTATACAGTCTTTATAACCACTCATCCACAGTCTGTCAGATTAAGATTAATTTATTCACAGGAATGCTCTATGTATACAAAAATATATTTTAATCATCCATATGTCTCTGGGTACATATTATTTTTATATATTATATAGTATGCATATATAATAAATGTATGTTGGTACTTACGTTAAATCTATATTAATACTTCTCTAATAAATATTTATTTATATTTCCATAAAGAATCAGTTTTGAATAAATACCTGCTATCAGCTGCCTGTGTTACTGTTAACTCCTTTGGGCCAGTCTGCATGAAGGGAAGAGCTTTTCACTTCAAATTAATTTGCTAGCTGAAGTGGTAAAAACTCTTTGCTGTGAACTTGCAGATTTGACATTCAAGCTCAGCTGATGACTTGTGTGACGGTAATGTGTGTGCACGTTTGGGCGTGTTGTGAGTGCATACTGTGTTTAAAGTTAGATGAGCCCTGCTAGTAACTGTTGAAAATTGCCTTCTAATTATAAACTAATTCGAGTGTTATGTTGACTACTTTTTGTAGTGGCATATTTTTGAGAGCACTTGAGGGGAACAGGAAGCCACATCTTTCATAAATAGCATGTAGGAAACAAAACATCTGTGAATAGGAGGAGCACAGAGAGTGCTGAGCAGAGCACAGACTTTTCTTGTCAGAGAAATATCTGTGTTTGTGCTCTAAATTCGTCAAAACTATTTAACAGAGACACCATAATCACCACACCAAAAAAATTGCCCCAAACCCAGGAGTGTTCTTGGAAAAGTAGCATTATTCCCCCTCAGGTGACCCAGTGGATCAGAGCCTGGCTAATGAAGAGTTCAGCTTTTCACCTGTAGGTACACTGAATACTACTTTCTTCATGCGACTGAAAATTACTGTCACCTAATGACTGGAAAATTCTGTCCTGAGTTATGCTGGAGGCTTAGATCTAGATTTTGTCAAACTCATCATTACACTTTATTCAAGATTGAAAGTACTGTGAGACATGGATTTAGCATATAATACGTTATGACGTATTCAGCATGTAGTATAGCAAGGCCTGATCTTGACTGGGTTGACAGTCTTGTATTTGGAACCAAAATTTCTTTAGTTATTGTATGAGCATCAATAACAATGTCATTGCGTACACAATGACAAGAGATGGTGACTTTTAAAATTACAGATCAGATTTAAAAGAACAGTAACACTGTGTCTTCTAAAATATTTTGTGAGTTTTGCTTTGTGGGTTACTCGTTTTCCATAACTGAATATATGATGTTAAGAAAAATGTAACCCATCATTGTTTTCGATTTTCGCATGTTATTACTTTGTCTAATACTACTGTGTTCTTTGACATATCTTATTCCTTTAGTTAAGCTGTATGGATTTCATTTTTTTAAGTTTATGCCTAAATTATCACTTCACATATTTAGTTATTTATACTGGTTTCTGAAATTCTGTTCAACATTAAATATTTTCTGGGTTTGAGACTGATGTCTTTATATGAACCAAATAGAGCTAGTATGCCAGTGAGTTTGATCACCAGGTAACTAAAGGAGTTTCAGTGTATGTACATTGAAGAGAGGCATGTTTCTGCTAAAAGTAAGAGAAATTTCCATAAAGCAAGATGAGGCAGACTATGCTATCATAGGCTGTACTACTCAAGAACATTGCAGAACCGCATAGAAACTGAATTTAATACACCAAGTGTAGTTAAACAGATTAATTGAGAGGGATATAAAAGTGGTGTCTGTTAAGGTGGTAGCCTCTGAGTCTGAAAAATGAGATTTGGCATCAAAACTAATATTATGAGAGTAGTTGTGCTTCAGAGGTAAGGTGATACCTTTTCAACCAAGCCACTTCCAAGGATAGGATTATTTATGTCTTTCTGAAAATCTGAAACATTTTAAACCCTTTAATAGATGATGTTGGATACTTCACACACTTCATAACTGCTCAGATATTCTATTTGCTTTATTAAGAAACTGTATTTGAAGGCCTGATTCTCGTGTTGATCTCGTGATCCCTCTCAGTGGCAGGGACACCAGTTTAATTTTCATGTAGTTGTATAGAAAATTGGGTCTCCTGAAGGAACTGAAATATGTCTGTAACCAGCTTGCTAGATCAGTTGAATTTATTTTCATAAAATATGATTAGGTGGATGAGTATCAGTTTACATAATTTTTATTTGCATCAGAGTGGTTATTCCTGCGCTGTTTGTCCTTAAAATTTAGAACGATTCTTACGGTACAGATGTCCTTCTGTTCACGCAGAAATTACTCGTCTTTGAATGCGAAGCTTAATTGAACTGTGCTAGCTGTAGACTCCAGTAAATGCACGGATCACAGGACAGTGCAGAAAGACAGTTGTTTGCCCCAGTTCTGTTACATTTCTGATAGCAATGTGAGCACAGCTGGTGGAAAATGGTGTTTCTGTGTCTCACAGCAAATCCTTTGTCTTGCAGGGCTATAATCCTCAGAGGACATGCTTCACTTTCATCTTGCAGTTTTTCGAAGACACTCAGTCTCGGCTGTTAGTTATTGAGGCTAAGGGTTATGAAATACAAAGTACTGTTCAACCGTTTTGTGAGGATGCAGCATTGATGCGTTCACAGTCTAGAGAGCTTTGAATGGTAAAGCGTACTTCATTTCTGTATGTAATTTCATATTAACAGAGAGCACCTCAAAGCAAGCATGATGCTGGTTCCCATGATACAGAGAGGCAGAATGAAGGTCAAGGAGCAGCAGAAATCAGCATGGCAACTAGCAGTACTGGTCAGGTAAATTGATATTTTGTTTGTTGATAGTGTAATTAAATACTTGAAATGTACAATGCTTATATATTGGTATGTACCTTACGGTGTTTGTACACCTGCTCATTTTAAGAAGATACATTTTTTTCTTATTTCCATCTATGCATGAGAGATTTCTTGTATTTATTGGAAGGAGATGTTTTAATAAGATGAAGTATAAACATTTGATACTGCAGGGATATTTTTCTTTTGTTTAAATGATTAATGAGCCTAGTGCTATGAAGGAGATAACAAGAACAACTACAGAAAATGTATTTTATTGCAGGTGAACTGTAATATTAGAATTATGATTTAATTATGGAAAACTGTTCAAATTTCCACTTTAGAAATTATCACTGAAATATCAGTGTTTTTTTAAAAGAGGAGAACCAAATGTTTCTTTAATATCATTTTAGATAAAGCTTTGAAACAGTAGTATCAGTGAGGTAATCTCCTGGAAGTGGGCTGAAGGCTTATTTAAATGCTTCTAAATAATCTTTCATTGCTGTTCCTTTTATTAGTGAAATACATTAGTGGAATATTTTGAGGGGTACATTAAATTCTTTACTTGTCTTTTAAAACAAATATTTATCGAAATTTATGACTTTTCTCTTTAGCTAAAAATACTTTTGATTTATTTACCATGTGCTAATGATCATTCCCTTCATGATTTCCCACTGTAGCTGAGACATTCCCACTAGTAATTCAGGTTCTTAAAACTTCACACTACAAATTTAATAGTTGAATTCATATGCAAACTATTTTTTTGCTACTCCAGTGAAGTAGAATTATTTAAATCCTTCTGAAAGTGCCTTGTACAAGAAGATTTATCAGAGAGAATTGTGGTTTGGCTAGAATATTTCACTTGATTAAACAGTAAGCACAACCCATAATTTTGCTTTTGAAATATGTTTGATCACCATTTGGAATTAAGTTCCATCAGCCATATCTGAGCAATTGCTTGAGGCTCTGACTCTTAATTCATAGGACAGCTTTATTGTTTGGGAAGAAAATAGTTCAGTGCTGCTTTGGGGCTGAAAGCATAATGTATTTAAATAATTGATGCATTGTGGCTCTATCATCCATCTTGGGTGTATGAATCAGGAGTTATTCTGGACAACAGATATTTTACAGGGAAGGAAGGAAGAAGGGATTGTCATAGCTTGGCAGACTTAGGCAAGTGGGAGATACATTCATACTTCAATTGAGGTCTTACGTTGAGGATTTGTGCAGTTTTGGACTTTGCCTCATAAAAATGTATAAAACATGCATATTCTGTCCTCCTGAAGGTGGATAGATCCAGGGCGCTGAATCTGTGTTAAGAGACATCTGGGGATTATTTACTTCCAGTGCAAGTCCAGACAGAGGAGGTTTAATGGATTGGGCATAACACTTACTTATGATAAACCAGCTCAATATACTTTAAGCAATCACTATTCAGTTGAGTGCAAAAAAAGTTTTGACCGTATCATTTGGTTCTGACTGGTTTTGTAGTCATATAATCAATGTTAATTGAAAAACTGCTGATTGAATCCAGGATTTTTCAGGATTCAGTTATGTCTTTTTCTGCACCATCTTTTAGCTATCTTCTCTTTTCCATTACACTCACTATCCTGCTGCTGAAGTAAAATTTTTTTCATACCTTTGTTTTGCAAGTTTATAAAGGTATTCAATGAGGTTGTCTACTTTGTTAAGAAAATGTGTCACAAAATTACCTAATTGACAGAGTAAATAGCAAGCGTAATAAAACAATGAGCGAAAGACGGTAAAGTATAAGAGGAGAAAACAGGATGAAATACATAGATAGAAGATACCGAAAGAGAAAGTTCTACACAAGAAGAGTGCATGTAACATGTCCTTGTCGTTTCCCCTTTTCTCAGAGGAATGGCTACACACCTTACACTAGCTCTTTCACATTAGTCTTTAGGAGCCGGTAAGAAACGTAATTACACTTCATTTGGGCATCCTGGCGTACTCAAAGTAGCAAGGTCACATGATGGCTCTGAAGGAAATAGTTATCTGAATCAAAGTTGATGCAGTTTTGGGGAAACGATAGGAAAATTATGCTATTTCTTTCTATATCATGGTGAATTTTAATAGGTAGTGCTCCAAACCTATGTCTGTCTTACCTTCTTGGATAAAACAATCATATTCAACCTACTAATGGAGAGTTCTGGCATGTACATTATGTTGAACCTGTAATCCTCTGAAAGTAATTCGAGGTCAAGATGATATGAAGGGATTACTTGGTGTAAAAATCTGGGAATTCATTCGCATATTCCTAGCAGATTATTTAAGTGAATAATTGAGAAAATCCAATATAATTTTCATGCTAAGCTTTTAGATTTTGATTTTTTCCTATTCTCAACGGAGAAATAAGGGCTTGTTTACATAGGAAATATATATTAGAAAAAATTGTGTGAATTCACATCATTCTATTTATACTCTTTTAGCATAATACTTATTCTGGCACATGCATGAAATGTTCTGGATTCAAATGGGAGAGTGAAATGAGTATAATAATGTCTGTTTAAATATTCCAGTATAACTAGAAGTTTTTACTGTCTAGGCAAACACTACATGAAGTTATTCCTACCTTTTACTGTTACTCACTTTCAACTTCAAATTTAAGATGTTGAACTGTATGAACAGCAAATACTCAGAGAGGAATATTCTTCTTCCTTTATGGTGCACCTAGAAAAAACAGAAATTAATTCAAACATTTTCATACCGTTTTCTTCAGTGTGTTATATATTTTTGTTGGAAAAAAAATTGATACTTAGTGATCCAGATAGCTTGAAAATGTCTTGCAAATTAAACTAATAATTTCACGAACAGATTTTAGACTTTGTAGAGGATCAACAAAAGACTGGTGACTACCTCAGTGAAACAGTGTTCTGCTACTAAAAGTATTTGCTCTTCAAATGTATTTTGGAGTTCCTCCAAGTGAGTGGGAAGGGAGGGACATAGTTAGGGAAACTCCACAGATAGGAAACAGAGAAAAAGAAAGCAAGCAACAACAAGGGGAAAAAAAGGCAAAGAGTGAGTGGATAAAAGATGGTAAAAAGAGGAAAAATGTAAATACACAAAATGGATTAAAAGAGGACAAAGATACTAATAACTGGGTCTTGCTACTACAGGTAGGAGCATGCTATTTACAATAATTTCTAGGAAAATTACACTAAGTAGTGTCAACATTATTTCATAGCTTTTATTAAAAAAATGAAATAGATTCATCTGCTCATAATTTGCTTTTGATACAGACAAATTCAAGTTGGGTTATTCTTTGTCCACATGAATCTCTTTTTACTTGTCAGTTCTTGCATACCTGGTTGTGTTCTGAAGAAGTACAGACTTACTCCTGTGCACTACATAATCTGACATAAAAGTTGAGGCTGTTTTTTTCTCTCTGTAAAAATTACAGTTCAGTTTGTTGTAAAGTCCACTTCTCCTTCATGGTGAAAATTGTAATTATAAAATAGTTTCATTGAAAATACAACTCTATTGAGACTTAATTTCAGGAAAAGTTGTTAATAAAACTCAATTTAACAGTGACCTCTAAGTTGTGTCAGGGCAGAGAGGATGTAATTTAACAAAAGTATATTGACAGTTCATTACTGTCAATATGATTTCATGATCCAGTGCTGAAACTGAATTAGCCAGTAGTTGTTTTTTCACTCAGACTTTGCTTTATATTGAATTTTTGTTTCAATTTGTAGGCATCTGCTGCTCGGATGGACCACGAGACAGCCAGTGTTATGAGCTCTAGTAGTAACTATTCTGTTCCTCGCAGACTGACAAGTCATCTGGGTACCAAGGTAACCGAAGATTACAAACCACAGGTCGCTAATGCTACATTTTTACTAATACAATAACCTCATTGTTTCTGCCAGTAGTACTAATATTAGCTGAACGATCTATCCACACATAGTAATTTTATGGAGTTAAAATTTTAGAATATTTTTTCAATTTTTAAAATATATGCACAGAAATTCTTTTTTTTAGTTGTTGATGATCAGTTAAGAGTTGTTGCAGTAAGGAGAAAATGATTGCTAGAAATTACTAGAATATCTAAAAAGTTTGTGGTGTTGATTTATAATCCATGATGAAAACTAACCCTTTTAGGTGCAGTTCTTCAAATAGTTTTCCAGAGTCCAAATCCACAAAACAGATGCAATTGCTAAGAAATTAAATGGGAAAAAAAAAAAAAAATATGTAAGCCCTTCACAGTGATAAATGTCTGTTCACAAAAGGCTGTGCTCAAAGTATATGTGCAGCATAAAAAGAGAGGGGAAGAAAAGGGCAAATCTGTAACACAAAATTGAGTTAATGAACCACGGGAGTTTATACTGCCTCTGGAATCAGCAGCAGTATAGACACTATTGGTGGTGTGCTGAGCGCAGTCTTCTGGGAAGCAGGGCCTATTAGCTTGACATAGTATTAATTATTTCGGGCCTTAAAACAGCGTTATAATGTTGTAATTTCGTCTCTGCATTGTATGCATGTACCAAATGAGGGTGACGTCGGCTAGTCTGTCTGTCTGCAAGTTTTCATTGCAAATCGTAGAATTCCCAGAAGCTGCAGACGACAGGAGACCCCTTGAAGGCAGGGAAGGGGACTGAGTGTAGAAGGATACAGGCAAAGAAATAGGCTGAACGGAGTGTGCTGTGGGGTAGGAAAAGCTTAAGATTAGTGCATGAGAAGAAGGGAAAGTGGTAGAGATTCTAAATAGAGGAATGCATTTACAGATGCAGAAGGAGATGTATCTGTGGACAGTGTGTATATACAGAGAGAGAGAAATTTTAGTTTTCCCTGTACTGTATTTGCCACAACCTGGAGACTGGATTTTGGTGGCATCTTCAGCTTTATTCTCTGACAAAAGCTCCACCTTCCGAATCTAAGTAACACTGGATTAAAGCTGCCACTTGAAGTATTTGTCAAGAGGCATGCATAAAGCAGATCAAATTCACTCTCCTGTAAGAATCTGAGTGGTTTGTTGTAATACTATATTTGATTTTTCCCAGACCAAGAAGACAGGATCTCCAAACTGGGATGCTAGGCTGTCAGAATTGGCTCCAAGACTATTTCAGTGGATTTTGCATGTCATCATACAGTTTCACAGATTCTAAGCTTTCTGTTGCTTCGGCAATCCTGTCGTATTTAGAGAAGTACATATTAACAGACTGGCTGCTTAGTCTACCCACTGCTATCCAATCTTTTTATAACTCGGTATTTATACTCATCTTTAGGCACATTAGAGTTGTCTCTGAAGAAACCAAATGAAACTATTCATTGGTCTGGCAACCAGTGCAAATACCTAGTTATTAGTAGAAAATGTTGTCTAACAGTCAGGTCTCATTTCTTCCTTAATTAGTATATTCTAAAGAAACACACATGCTGCTACTTTACAATTCGCTTTGATAGTTCTTTTATGTTGTGCTTTGATTTTGAATGTTCCTGTTTATCTTGGCTGTAGGAGTTCGGAGTGTCTAGATAGCACCTAAAACTATTCTCTACATCCTGTTATTCTACTAAAAGTTCACTAGAAGAACCAAATGCATTTCTTGATCTAAAGCTATTCCTGAAGAAAACAGAATGGGAAAGATAATGTGTTGCCCACTGTATTACATGACAGCCAAGGGAATCCCTCAAAAATTGCTATTTTTTGATGAGAGATGTGGTTACTACAAGTTAAATGTGTAACACTGGGTTTTCATGACTTGATTTAATTTGACAAATGCTCACTGTTTTATATATATTAACTGAGCATTTGTTTGCTTTACTGGTTTTATCCCTGTAAAGAAATGTTAATTTAACTCTTCAGTTTTGCATTTACTGTAAATAATCTGGTCCATATGCAAGTCAGTTATCATAACAAAAAATTGCTAGTTAATATGAAATAGTTTTAAAGGAAAACTTTAGAATACATGGATGAAAGATTTTTTTAGCACAATGTAAATTAAAAATTCATGTAATCGTTCTTACCCTTTGTCTAGAATAATTGTATTTAATGCCACATAACAAATAGTCTTTCACTGAAGAGCATCTTCACATGAAAGTGTGATTCATACAGAGCATATTTTTGAGACAGAATTAATTTTAAATATATTCTAGGTTTCTCAAATGCTTTCAGTAGTATGTTTATTTAATCTTCTTGTACAATGGAAATTTAGAAGTCTTTGCCATTGGTCTTGTAGATTAATACAGTTACATACAGCTACTACCCACTTCCAGCCATTTAACCACTAAGTGATATTTATTAAGATTGTGAATGCTGATGTAGTAATAGTACTTAATTATTTCTAAATAGCACAATTTTTTGCACCATTAAATAAGGCTTTTTGGCTCATGCATACATTCAATTTTCATTTTAATTTTATTTAATGTGTGTTTTTTAAATGTAACTGTATTTTTAAAATCATTTAACCTGCAGGTGGAAATGGTGTATTCATTATTATCAATGCTTGGTACTCATGATAAAGATGACATGTCAAGAACATTGCTAGCAATGTCTAGCTCCCAAGACAGCTGCATAGCCATGCGTCAGTCTGGATGTCTTCCTCTCCTCATCCAGCTTTTACATGGCAACGATAAAGACTCTGTCTTGTTAGGAAACTCTCGTGGTAGTAAAGAGGCCCGTGCCAGAGCCAGCGCTGCACTGCATAACATCATTCACTCCCAGCCCGATGATAAGCGAGGCAGACGGGAAATCCGCGTGCTCCATCTTTTGGAGCAGATCCGTGCTTACTGTGAAACATGTTGGGAATGGCAGGAAGCACATGAACAAGGCATGGACCAAGACAAAAACCCAAGTAGGTTCTGCAAGCCATATAAAAGTGTTTCAAGGATATATTGAAAACAGTGAATTTACAAAAAGTGCAACTTTAATCTGACTTCTTATTGAATGTATGTGAGTTTTCTTACGTGTGTGTGTATGTGGTTTTTTGGTTTTGTTTTTTTTTTTTTTTAAGTTGAGATAGTGTTTAGGAAATAGCATCTGTTACAGAGATTATACCCTATTTATAAACTTGTTATTTAAATCGTAGACCTTGGTGTGCTTTCCAGATAATAATTCTAGTGTTTTATATTTATAATCTGTAAATTAATATTGAATATGTACTTACTCTGTTTTACATTTTAATGGATAATGAAACATATCTAAATAAATAATCCCAAATTGCTTTTCATGCAGATGTATTCAGGGGATAGCACATTTCATTTAGGAGGGGGACAGAGAGAACAAATTAAATAATCTCAATCTATTCAATATAATATGAACTGTTATTTATAACGTGTACGTAAGAAATACTTCACTGTTAATATACGAGAGAAGTGACAATGTAGGTGAATAGGCTTTTTCTCAGGGAACAGGTAGAAAAAAGATTTGACCTGGATTGCTTAGCTGCTTTTCTGAATTGAGTGTATTTTGTAAATACAAGCTGTAGATGCCTGTGACAGAAGCACTACTGAAATCACTGGCCTGCATCACGGGTGTTGGAGTTTACCACAAGAACCATTTAGCAGGAGTGGGGCTCTGAACAAGATGTACCACTACCATTTGTGCATTAGCCAGAATCTAGCTCACAAAATTGTGAACTTAAAAACTTCAGTGTTATGAAACAAAGGCTTTAATTAACCATTCATAAGGACATAACAACCAAAGAAACAGCTTACATTAGGTAGCATATTATTTAATGCCACCAGAATATTTAACCTTATTGATTTGTTTGACTATTTATTTTTAAAAGCAGTAAGATAATTTTTTTGTACTGGGAGTCATATTTCTTACTTAATACATATGTTCAGGATTCTCTCTAATTTCTTTTTCAGCATCAAATACGTTCTAGTACACGCATTTGTTAGTAACATTCTTAAATAATTGTCTGTTTGTGGATCACTGGGAAGATACAAACCCTGAACAAAACTGCAATTGATTTATCCTAAGATTAGATTCACTTAAGAAAACTTATGATCTAGACAAAATCACATAGGAAATACTAATTTTTACCTATTTCTGGATCAGTGCCTGCTCCAGTGGATCATCAAATCTGTCCCGCAGTGTGTGTTTTGATGAAACTTTCATTTGATGAAGAACACAGGCATGCAATGAATGAGCTTGGTAAGGCCAAATGTGTTTCTCTGACTTCTTTGAGAAGCTTGCTGGAAATAGCGACGCTCCTTGTGTATCTCACTGGGCATATGGCTTTGGTTTTTTACTACCAGTTTAAACAGATCATCAGTTCATTTGTGTCAGTTGTTGCCTTCTAAGTGATGAATGCAGTTTGAATTAACCAAACCATTTCCTGGTGGATAAATTATGATGTCAGTTACTCTTTTTTCTGGCATGAATTGTGAGTTTTGGAAGAGCGGTATTATTATGGAAATATTTGCTGGTTTAGAAGTATTGCATTTAGAACGGAGATTGCTTTCCAGGGTGGGAGGTTGGCATTTTGGTTTGGTTTGGTTTTTGTCATGAGTTGGTTCCCGTTTAACAGCCTGAATTTTTTAGTCCGTGCTCAGTAAATTCTGTGCATGCAATTTTCCTTAATTTGCCACTTTTCATTATCAGTGAAAATATTCTATGTATTTTTCTCAGAAAATAGCATTCAGTGATAATAATATTAGTAATTTTCAGATTTACTAAATAGCCTTTTATGTAAGTGGTGCAAGTTCATCAGTCAAACATGACTTTGGCTGGGTGGAATTAAAAGACAAGTGTGCTTCTTACTATTTCGTAATTCCTCCTGTTCCCATTTTCCCCTGAAATCTCAATGTCATGGTGTCATACCTTTCAGCTGCTACTAAGCACAGGATTAAAGACCCAAAGTCAGTATTTAACTATTTACCTTTCTGAGCCTTCTGGTTTTCAGATGTTTGAGATTTCTTCTGGACATCTAAATGCAATTTGCTCCTTGGTATGTATGTACTGTACTCATGACATTAGAGTACAGATATTATTTATTTTCTTATTTGTTTGCTTTTAAAGGAGGTTTGCAGGCCATTGCTGAACTCTTGCAAGTGGATTGTGAAATGTATGGACTTACAAATGATCACTATAGTGTTACTTTAAGGAGGTATGCTGGAATGGCTCTGACAAACTTGACTTTTGGAGATGTGGCAAACAAGGTGAGAGTAGAATTTTAAACGTATAGTAATTTCAGTTCATGGCTGTGTTTGAATTGTAGTTCTCAAGACAAGTGATGAAAATCTTCAGGATAGGATATTGAGTCTGAGCTCAAGACAGAAGTTCAAAATAACTCTGTCATTCCATCCTGTTCCTGACAGAGAGCACCACAAACTGTATGTTGTATCTTACAAGTATAGTATCAACTCTCATATATTAAATCACTTTTAATTTCTCACGGAAAGTAAGGATTTTATCTACTGGCTTAATTTTTTTATGAGCATTAGATTAGTATAGCACATAATGATTATAGAACAATGATTAGAGTTAGTGACTGATTTTTCTGAGGACGTTGAACTAAAACTGCTAACTGAGTCAAATTTTGTAAAGTCAGTTACTTAACAATACTATTACTGTCTGATGAAATTTTGCAAACCTCTTCAGGCTGGAGCTTGCTTTTAAAATATTCGAAGCATATCTGGCTCATAACGAGCACTACTTCAAATTATTATAACAGAAAATAGGTTCCCTAATTTCTGACAAGGACCTTGCTTTCAAAAGATAGAAAGTTTCAGTAATTTCTTGCCCCAGAGTTTGCCAAGCTGTCAGTCTTTAACTTCATACTGAGAAGACTTTTATCTTTCTACTGTGGAGTAAGGCATTTCAGGAGTGAATGGAAATAACAGGTTTCATGTAACTCACTTTTTGTTCCAAGTTTTAGACAAGAGTAAAGCATAAATCCTTGCTGCAAATGAATTGCTTCATGAAATATTGGCTCTTTACATCATCCAGTCAGTAACCGCTACAGGGCAATAGACAGTGGGTAACAGCACATTGCCAGCTCATAGGTGATTTTTATCTGGTGCTTAGTAAAGAAGGCTTCTAAGGTAGTAAAGTTCCAGATCAAGTCATAGACCTGTTATAAAAAATACAAAATTTAGCACAATTTTACCACTTGGGTATTGTCCAGAATAGAAACTGATAGTTAGGCTTAAAGTTTTAGTAGTTGTAAACCAAATATTGATTGGTGGCAACGTAGTTTGCTCATCTTTTATTGAACTTAAGATATGATTAGCTTAAAAATATCAAAACATTGTGCAGAAGCAAGCCACCTAACCTGTCATTTAATACTATTCACTTTCTTCTGATTCTTAACAGGCTACGTTATGTTCTATGAAGGGCTGCATGAGAGCTCTTGTAGCCCAACTGAAATCTGAAAGTGAAGACTTACAGCAGGTAATGTTCTTTTGAGATGAAGTATTTCTTTAGCTTGGATGTTTCCATCACTTTGCATCCCATGAATTTCATTGCATTGTATCAAAATACTGTATTTCTGCTCTCCCTTTCCTAATGCTTACCTTCCTTCCACTCATTTGGCCTCGCCACTGGTTATTTTTATACTTGAATTCTGTCATCTTCATGAAACTTCCAGTCCACTGTCCATAGCCAGCCTTCTCTTTTTTTTAATTAGGCTCTCTCTTTGAAATATGCTTCATTCATCCCAGCCTGGGTTTTGAGGTTTTTGTTGGCTGGGGTGGGGTTTTTTTGGTAATTGTTGTTCTTACGTTGTCTTGTCTGCCTTAACTTTGAAGCAAAGCTTGTACCTGTACTCATTCCACAAATTATGAAGTAAAACCTCATCCTTGTAAAAAAGCTTAACTGTGGGTTGCGTTCGGGTTTTTTTTCCAAAGCACATTGTTGTGGTTTAGCCCCAGCCAGCAACTAAGCACCACACAGCCGCTCGCTCACTCCCCCTACCCCGATGGGATGGGGGAGAGAATCGGAGGAGCAAGAGTGAGAAACATTCCTGGGTTGAGAAAAGAACAGTTTAATAATTGAAATAAAGTAAAATAGTAATGATAATAATAACAATATAATAATGATAATACCAATAATAATATACAAAGCAAGTGATGCACAATGCAATTGCTCACCACCCGCCAACTGATACCCAGACAGTTCCCGAGCAGCAATCGCTGCTCCCCAGCCAACTCCCCCCCCCAGTTTGTATACTGAGCATGACGTCATATGGTATGGAATAGCCCTTTGGTCAGTTTGGATCAACTATATTGGCTGTGCCCCCTCCCAGTTTCTTGTGTACCTGGCAGAGCATGGGAAGCTGAAAAAGTCCTTGACTAGCATAAGCAGTACTCAGCAACAACTGCAGCATCAGTGTGTTATCAACATTCTTCTCCTACTAAATCCAAAACACAGCACTATGCCTGCTACTAGGAAGAAAATTAACTCTATCCCAGCCGAAACCAGGACACACATGCAAGACATGGACTATAAAACTCACTTTTATAACCCTGATGTGTTAGTGGAAGTGCAGTTTTAAAGATAAGTTTGAGCGATCCTAGATTCTCTAATTTAGTTTACTAGTGATGGTGCTACTGGACCGGGATTACCTGGAGGGTTAATACAGTATTGTGACTCCTCCTACAGTTGCAGCAAGTAGATAATAGTAGAGGAAGCTGTATTTTAAGAGAATCTGCATTTGACTCGAGTAGCCATACATAACTACTCTTGACACCAGCACCTCACAGAGAAGCTTTCTAAGTATGAGCAAAGTGTGTGACACCTGAGTGTCTCTTCCAATGGCTCCTGCTGTGTAAAGAAAACAGCCTGAAAATAAAGTCTTTAGGAAGTGCTTAGGGTGATCCTGAGAGCTGAGAGCGCAGAACTGTTCTTCATTGGTATGGACCTTGTTTAAAATTATTAAATATTAAATTATAATCCATTTTAATGAATATATACTGTAAACAAACTGGAACAGCTTTTGGAAAGGAAAACCCTGTTTTCCTTGCAGTTTGATTGAATCATCAGATAAAAGAACAATTTCAAGTAAAATTGACTTTATCTCTTAAAACACAGTTCACAATAAATTTTCTCCACTAAAGGAGGAGCTAGCTAATTATGATTGCGAAAATAATTAGAATTACAATACAGGTTATTGGGTAGACTCTCGGATTTGGTATTAGGGCAGATATTAAGTATATTTAGCATTCTTGAAAAGGAAGTCACGGACACATTGGCCCTCTGACCCATGGTGTGACTCCAGCCACTGCCACATAGACCCCCATACACACGCATGCACACAGAGCAGGAAGTCCCTCACTCAGGAAGAGTTAGAAATGGGATTTTATAAGAATATGGAACAGACTGTGCTCATCAGGCAAAGGGCACAGCCAGACAAGCATGTCAGCCAGCTGACTGTTTAGATGCAGCGGTGCCTTTCATATTTTCCCATCCTTGTACCTCCTTGAATCACATAGATCCATCCTTTTTCCTGCCTTTGGAACCTTTGCGTCCTCCCATCCCATAGTAAGTCTATGGGGCCAGATGGGATCCACCCGAGAGTACTGAGGGAGCTGGCAGAGGAGCTTGCCAAGCCACTCTCCATCATCTGTCAGCAGTCCTGGTTAACAGGGCAGGTTCCTGATTACTGGGGGCTTGCCAGTGTGATGCCCATCTACAAGAAGGGCCAGAAGGAGGATCTGGGAAATTACAGATCTGTCAGCCTGACCTCGGTGCCGGGAAACATTATGGACTGTTTAGCCTAGAGAAGAGGAGGCTGAGGGGAGACCTTATCCCTCTCTACAACTACCTCAAAGGAGGTTGTAGTGAGGTGGGTGTTGGTATCTTCTCCCAAGTAGTTAGCGATAAGACAAGAGGAAGTGTGCTCAAGCTGTGCCAGGGGAGGTTTAGATTGGATATTAGGAAAAATTTCTTCATGGAAGGGGTAGTCAAGCATTGGAACAGGCTGCCCAGAGAGGTGGTGGGGTTACTATCCCTGGAAGTGTTCAAAAAACGGGTACACATGGCACTTCAGGACATGGTTTAGTGGATATGGTGGGTGTTGGGTTGATAGTTGACTGATGACCTTAGAGGTCCTTTCCAACCTTAATGATTCCTACTTTTTACTTTCATTAAAAATAATCCAGCCACCAAGCCAGGAAACACAAAATTGATGATACATAATCCTGAGATTATGTAAGTCTAGTGCAGATATGAAAGTAGAGCACAAAACCAAATTTTAGGACCAGTTTTTCAACCAGTGTGGGAAGCAGGAAACCTGATTTCAAATCCTTGTTTTAGGTACCCACACACAAAAGCCTGCACCTTTGATCAAACTTCATACTGCAATGTTAGAACAGTCTAGCAGGCAACACAACAAAAAGCAGATTTTAGCAGAGGGCTAGTTCAGTAGCTGAACATGACCACTGTTAATTAATCCATAGCATTCCAGAAATCCAGGGCGAAAGTCTGATAACCTGCTAAAGAAGTAGCTATATTGAGATACATTCTTTTTCTTTCATGTTTTGCAGGTTATTGCAAGCGTGTTGAGGAACTTGTCCTGGCGAGCAGATGTAAACAGTAAAAAGACTCTAAGAGAAGTCGGAAGTGTGAAAGCATTGATGGAATGTGCTTTAGAAGTTAAGAAGGTATCCTGTATAAATTACTGAGATAAATTTTGGAGAGGTTGCATTTATTTTACACAAAACACAAATATTGTTGTCCTTTTTGATAAAAGCAGTTGGTCAAGTATTTGGGCTGTTTTAGGTAACTTGCCTTGAAGAAGAGAGTTGCTTTGAGTTACCATGGCAGCAGACCATGTAGCAATGATATCTCAAAACTACTAGTATTTCTGTGATTTTATTTATGACAGTTGACAGCTTTTGCTCCTTAGTTTCATGAGCTGTGCCATTGTAATAGCCTTTTTCATAATTTTTGCAATTTAAGAAAACCTCTTTTGAGTTAATGAATAGATAACTACCACTTCTGTACTTTTCTAGATATATTTTTTGGTACCCAGACAGGATTATATTCCATCCCAGATTCCCCTGCCAGTTAGTCTTCAAGCCATTTTTACCATTATGGCAGCTAACAAGTATTGTGGCACATACTTCTGAAAACTTTGGGGCAAGCAATACCAATAACTGAAGGAACGGGAGAAGCAAACAGAAGTATTTATGTGTGCACTGCTGCCTGCATCTGGCTTACCAGCCCAGAAAGCACCAATTGGAACATATGTAGTTCCTTAATGCTAACTTAAGTATTTCTGAGAGCTTGTGATCAATAGTTGAAAACTCTAATTCTGTCATTTTGTTATTTTCCTAGGAATCCACCCTAAAAAGTGTTCTGAGTGCCTTATGGAATTTGTCAGCACACTGTACTGAGAACAAAGCTGATATATGTGCTGTTGATGGTGCTCTTGCATTTCTAGTCGGCACACTGACATACCGGAGCCAAACAAACACTTTAGCCATCATTGAAAGTGGAGGAGGAATATTAAGAAATGTTTCTAGCTTAATTGCTACTAATGAGGACCATAGGTGGGTGTACTTTTTCTGAAAAATCTTCAGCAGTTCCACATGTACATTTAGTAGACAGTTTCTACTGTCTTAGAGTCTTAATATGAATGCATGTGTTAAGTATAGTAATTAAGTACAGTTAATTTTTAAAGCAGTTGATACAGCAAGTATTTCACTTACTTAACAGGAATATGCAGACAGATTAATACCTGCTGCTTGTTAATGATGAACTGTACTAAAAGCTAACTATTCATATTTGTAATACGATTTGATTAACATTCAGATGAAAGCTAGAGGAAATAGGAGATAAATTTGCACTGGAGAATTCACGATTATCCTTTCTAAGGGCAAAACTCACCTCTAGCGTAAAAGTTTTTTGTTTTGCTTTGTCTCTTACCCGTTTGAAATGCCACTTACTAATGTCGGTTTTCAATTACTCAACACCAGGCAAATCTTGCGAGAGAACAGCTGCTTACAAACCTTATTACAACACTTGAAGTCACACAGTTTGACAATAGTCAGTAATGCATGTGGGACCCTGTGGAATCTTTCTGCACGAAATGCGAAGGATCAGGAGGCACTGTGGGACATGGGAGCAGTCAGCATGCTGAAAAATCTCATTCACTCAAAACACAAAATGATAGCCATGGGTAGTGCTGCAGCTCTAAGAAACCTCATGGCAAACAGGCCAGCAAAATACAAAGATGCCAACATTATGTCTCCAGGATCAAGCTTACCATCTCTTCATGTCAGAAAACAAAAGGCACTGGAGGCAGAATTAGATGCCCAGCATTTATCAGAGACTTTCGACAACATTGATAATTTAAGCCCGAAAGCGTCTCACCGTAATAAGCAGAGACATAAGCAAAATATATACAGTGAGTATGTCTTGGACTCCAGTCGGCATGATGATGGTATATGCAGATCAGAGAGTTTTAATGCTAGTAATGTGACTGTACTTTCACCATATTTAAATACTACAGTATTACCTGGCTCCTCCTCTTCCAGCAGAGGAAACATAGAAAATTCTCGATCTGAGAAGGACAGAAGTCTTGATAGGGATCGAGCAGTAGGTTTAAATACCTATCATCCAGCTGCAGAGAATACTGGGAACTCCTCTAAGAGAATAGGAATGCAGATTTCTACTGCTGCAGCTCAGATTGCCAAAGTTATGGAAGAAGTAACAAGCATGCATATTCCACAAGAAGACAGAAGTTCTGGTTCCACTTCTGAAATGCACTGTTTGACAGAAGACAGAAATGCCCCAAGGAGATCAGCCGCTGCCCATACTCACTCAAATACATACTTCCCTAAATCTGAGAATTCAAACAGGACGTGTCCTGTGCCTTATACAAAAATGGAATACAAGAGAGCTTCAAATGATAGTTTAAATAGTGTCAGCAGCAGCGATGGCTATGGTAAAAGAGGCCAAATGAAACCTTCTATTGAATCTTACTCCGAAGATGATGAAAGTAAATTTTGTAGTTACGGTCAGTATCCAGCTGACTTGGCACACAAGATTCATAGTGCAAATCATATGGATGATAATGATGGAGAGCTAGACACTCCTATTAATTATAGTCTTAAATACTCAGATGAACAGTTAAATTCTGGAAGGCAGAGTCCCTCTCAGAATGAAAGATGGGCAAGGCCTAAGCATATAATAGATGATGAAATGAAACAGAATGAACAAAGGCAGTCAAGGAGCCAAAATGCAACCTACCCCGTGTACACTGAAAGTGGAGATGATAAACACATGAAATATCAGTCACCCTTTGGACAGCAAGAATGTGTTTCTTCCTTTAGATCAAGAGGATCCAGTGGTTCAGATCAGAACAGAGTAGGCTCAACTCTTGGAATGAATCAGAAAGTAAACCAGTCCTTGTGCCAGGTTGATGATTATGATGATGATAAGCCAACCAACTATAGCGAACGTTATTCTGAGGAGGAACAACATGAAGAGGAAGACAGACCAACTAATTATAGCATAAAGTACAATGAAGAGGAACATCATGTCGATCAGCCTATTGATTATAGTTTAAAATACTCAACAGAAGTTCCTCCTTCTTCTCAGAAGCCATCTTTTACTTTTTCAAAGACTTCTTCGGTGCAAAGCACTAAAACTGACCATATTTCTTCCAGCAGTGGGAACACGTCAGCCCCCTCAGCTGGTTCAAAAAGACAGAATCAGCTCCACCCAAATTCTGCACAGAGCAGAGGTGGTCATGCACAAAAGACTGCCTCCTGTAAAACTCCCTCTATTAGTCAGGAAACTATACAAACTTACTGTGTGGAAGATACCCCAATATGTTTTTCAAGGTGTAGCTCTTTGTCATCTTTGTCATCAGCTGAAGATGAAATAGGACGTGATCAATCCACACGTGTGACAGATGCTAATAACACGCTACAGATAGCAGAACTAAAGGAAAACAGTGGGGCTCTATCTACAGAAGGTGCAGTAAGTGAAATCACATCAACATCACAACACAGCAGAACAAAATCCAGTAGACTTCAGACTTCTAGTTTGTCTCCTTCTGATTCCTCTAGACATAAAGCTGTTGAATTTTCTTCAGGTGCCAAATCTCCCTCAAAGAGTGGTGCACAAACTCCTAAAAGCCCACCGGAACATTATGTGCAGGAAACGCCACTCATGTTCAGCAGATGTACTTCTGTAAGTTCCCTGGATAGTTTTGAAAGCCGTTCAATTGCTAGTTCAGTTCAAAGTGAGCCTTGCAGTGGAATGGTAAGTGGTATTATAAGTCCCAGTGACCTTCCAGACAGCCCGGGACAAACAATGCCTCCAAGCAGAAGTAAAACACCACCCCCTGCTCAGGCAGTTCAAGTAAAAAGAGATGTAGCTAAAGGTAAAGTACCTAGTGCAGAAAAGAGAGAGCCTGGTCCTAGACAGGCAGCTGTAAATGCAGCTGTTCAAAGAGTTCAGGTGCTGCCAGATGCTGATACACTACTACATTTTGCCACAGAAAGCACACCGGATGGGTTTTCTTGCTCTTCTAGCCTGAGTGCGCTGAGTCTTGATGAGCCGTTTATACAGAAAGATGTAGAGTTAAGAATAATGCCTCCAGTTCATGAAAATGAGCATGGAAATGAAGCAGAACCTGAGCAGTCAGATGATACAAAGGATAACCAAGAGAAGAAAGTGGAGAAGCCTACAGAAGCAGAAAAAGACATTCTGGATGATTCTGATGATGATGATGATATTGAAATACTGGAAGCATGTATTATTTCTGCAATGCCAACAAAGTCTTCACGTAAAGCCAAAAAGCCTTCTCAAGCATCTGTTCCAAAAATACCTCCTCCTGTAGCCAGAAAACCCAGCCAGTTGCCAGTTTACAAACTTTTGCCTTCACAAAGCCGATTGCAATCCCAAAAGCATGTGAGTTTTACACCGGGAGATGATATGCCACGGGTATATTGTGTTGAGGGTACACCAATAAATTTTTCAACAGCTACATCTCTGAGTGATCTCACAATAGAATCGCCCCCAAGTGAGTTGGCCAATGTAGACAGTGTGGGTACAGGAGCAGAGTCAGTGGAATTTGAAAAGCGAGACACCATTCCTACAGAAGGTAGAAGTACTGATGACTCTCAGAGAGCAAAAAGCTCAACTGTGACTCCCCCAGGCCTGGATGATGACAAAACAGAAGAGGGTGATATTCTGGCTGAGTGTATTAACTCAGCTATGCCAAAAGGAAAAAGTCATAAACCTTTCAGAGTGAAGAAGATAATGGATCAAATCCAACAAGCATCTTCCTCTCTAAGTAATAAAAACCAACCAGAAGGTGAGAAAAAGAAGCCAACATCACCAGTAAAGCCTGTTCCCCAAAATAATGAATACAGAGCACGTATAAGAAAAACCACAGAGCCTAAAAGCAATATTAGTAATGAAAGAAGCTATCCAGAGAACAGAGATGCAAAGAAACAGAATCTTAAAAATAATTCAAGAGATTTTAATGACAAATTGCCAAATAATGAAGAGCGTGTAAGAGGAAGCTTTGCATTTGATTCCCCTCATCATTACACACCTATTGAGGGAACTCCTTATTGTTTTTCACGGAATGATTCCCTAAGTTCTTTAGATTTTGATGATGATGATGTTGACCTTTCAAGGGAGAAGGCAGAATTAAGAAAAGGAAAAGAAGCAAAGGAAACAGAAACTAAAGACTGCACTAGTCCAGAACAGTCTTCAAATCAGCAACCAAGTAACAGGACACAAGTTTGTCAAAAACACCCGACAGGCAGAAGCCAGCCTAAAACTTTCTCTCAGTCAACTAAAGATATTCCAGACAGAGGAGCAGCTACAGATGAGAAGATGCAGAATTTTGCTATCGAAAACACACCTGTTTGTTTTTCTCGCAATTCATCTCTCAGTTCCCTTAGTGATATTGATCAAGAAAACAATAACAACAAAGAAGGGGAACCTGCAAAACGTTCTGAGGCTCCTGATTCACAGATGGAATCAAACAGACCCCAGACTTCTGGTTATGCACCTAAATCATTTCATGTTGAAGATACGCCTGTATGTTTCTCTAGAAATAGCTCTCTCAGTTCTCTTAGTATTGACTCAGAAGATGATCTTTTGCAGGAATGCATTAGTTCTGCTATGCCTAAAAAGAAAAAACCCTCAAGAATAAAGAGTGAAAGTGAAAAAAATAATTCTAGAAATACAGGTGGTATATTGGCAGAAGATTTAACACTGGATTTGAGAGAGATACAGAGGCCGGATTTAGAACATGGTTTCTCACCTGATTCAGAGAACTTTGATTGGAAAGCTATACAAGAAGGTGCGAATTCTATTGTTAGTAGCTTGCATCAAGCTGCAGCTGCTGCCTCTCTGTCTAGACAAGCTTCATCAGACTCTGATTCTATCCTTTCATTAAAATCTGGTATTTCTCTAGGGTCACCATTTCATCTTACCCCAGACCAAGAAGAAAAACCTTTCACTAGTAATAAAGGTCCAAGAATTCTTAAGCCAGGAGAGAAGAGTACACTGGAGTCTAAAAAAGTAGAATCTGAAAGTAGGGGAATCAAAGGAGGAAAGAAAGTGTATAAGAGTATAATTACAGGAAAAGCTCGCTCCAGTTCAGAAGTTTCAAGCCAGTTGAAGCAAGCACAACAGACAAGTGTGCCTTCAATTTCACGTGGTAGGACAATGATCCATATTCCAGGAGTTCGAAATAGTTCTTCAAGTACTAGTCCTGTTTCCAAAAAAGGTCCCCCACTCAAAAACACGAACTCCAAGAGTCCCAGTGAAGGCCAAAGTTTGACTAGTTCTCCAAGAGGAGTCAAGTCATCAGTGAAACCTGAGCCAGCTCCTGTAACTAGGCAGCCGTCAGGGTTGAACCAGAGTGGATCAAGTAAAGGACCTTCTAGATCAGGATCTAGAGACTCTACTCCTTCTAGACCTCAACAGCAGCCATTAACTAGGCCTCTGCAATCTCCCGGGCGAAACTCAATTTCCCCAGGAAGAAATGGTATAAGTCCTCCCAACAAACTGTCTCAGTTGCCAAGGACATCATCTCCTAGCACAGCTTCAACTAAATCTTCAAGTTCAGGTAGAATGTCATATACATCACCAGGCAGGCAGATGAGCCAACAAAACCTTACAAAGCAAACTGCCTTACCTAAGAGTACCAGTAGCATTCCACGAAGTGAGTCTGCTTCAAAAGGGTTAAACCAAGCTCTCAGCAGTGGTGGATCAAACAAAAAGACTGAACTATCCAGAATGTCATCCACAAAATCTAGCGGAAGTGAATCTGACAGATCTGAGAGACCTGTTCTTGTTCGTCAGTCAACTTTTATTAAAGAAGCTCCGAGCCCAACTCTAAGACGGAAATTAGAAGAGTCAGCTTCATTTGAATCTCTGTCTCCTTCCAGGCCAGATTCTCCTACAAGGTCCCAACTACAGACCCCAGTTTTAAGTCCATCTCTTCCTGATATGTCTTTATCCACTCATTCAACTACCCAGACTAGTGGTTGGCGAAAATTACCCCCTAATCTGAGCCCTTCTGTAGAATATGATGGGAGACCAGCAAAACGTCATGATATAGCTCGTTCTCATTCTGAGAGTCCATCTAGATTGCCGATCAATAGATCAGGAACATGGAAGCGTGAGCACAGTAAGCATTCCTCGTCACTTCCTCGTGTAAGCACTTGGCGAAGAACTGGAAGTTCCTCCTCAATTCTGTCAGCTTCTTCAGAATCCAGTGAAAAGGCAAAAAGTGAAGATGAAAAGCAGCATGGAAGTTCTCTTTCTGGACACAAGCAAAGTAAAGAAAGCCAAGCACTGGCAAAAGGTACTTGGAGAAAAATAAAAGAAAACGAAATTCCTCAGATAATGAATGATCCTCAGCATTCTTCCTCGGGTGCCACAAATGGCTCCGATTCCAAAACTCTCATCTATCAGATGGCACCAGCTGTCTCTAAGACAGAGGACGTGTGGGTGAGGATAGAGGACTGCCCAATTAACAATCCTCGATCTGGAAGGTCCCCAACTGGAAATACTCCCCCTGTTATTGACAGTGTTTCAGAGAAAGGGGGTGTGAATGGTAAAGACTCTAAAGAGATTCAAGAAAAACAAATCCCAGGGAATGGAGGTGTTCCTGTTCGTACCATTGGTTTAGAAAACCGCCTGAACTCTTTCTTTCAGATAGACAGCCCAGACAAGAAAGGCACTGAAACAAAGCCTCTGCAGAATAATCCTGTTCCTGCACCAGAAAATAATGAAAGTACTGTAAGTGAGCGTACACCATTCAGTTCCAGTAGCTCAAGCAAGCATAGCTCTCCCATCGGTGCTGTTGCAGCACGAGTGACTCCTTTCAACTACAATCCAAGCCGCAGGAAGAGTAGTGTGGACAATAGTTCTGCTCGGCCATCACAAATACCAACACCGGTGAATAACAGCACGAAGAAGCGTGACTCCAAGTCTGAAAATCCAGACTCCAGTGGAACTCAGAGTCCTAAACGTCACTCTGGCTCTTACCTGGTAACTTCTGTTTAAGTGCAACAAAAAAATAAACTGATGTATTACATACAACAGCTATTAAGAAATTCTGTTTCAAATGAAACTTTAAAAGATTGGGGATTGATTTTTTTGTTGTTTTTGTTTGTTGTAAATAGGTTTGATTCTTGTTAGACGGTCCTTGTTCTGGAAGCCATATTTGATAGTATATGTTGTCTTCACTGGTAATATTTTGGAGGAATACCTGATTGACAGTTTGGAATAAAATTGCTAACACAAGTATATTTGTACAGTATGTTTAACATGTATTTAATTAGCATCCCATCCCATAATCCTTTAAATATTGCTTGTCGTTGAAATCATGGAACACTGCAGATAGAGATGATACAGTCATATTGCTTTATCAATCATTTCTAGATTACAGACTGACTAAACTACATCAGGGAAGAATTGGTATTATTTATGCAAAAAAGTATACTCAGTTTTAGTATTTGTGAGTCCATCTAACCCAATAATTAATCATGTGGCTGTGAAATTCACAGTAATATGGTTTCTGCTGAACAAGCTTTCCCAGCCTGCTTTTCTGCATGAATGGAAATGATGGTTCATTTTCTGAAGTAATGATTAACATTTCTGTGGTCACATAATGTGCATAGATAGTTATGGTGTAACAATTTACACTTTTCTTTGTGCTCTGCAAAAAAAAAAAAAAGGAAAACTGTGTAACTGTAAAACCTTGAACAAAATTATTTTACCTAAATTAGATTTTATCTTAAAGTAGGTAGAATTTTTTTGCTATGCTGTAACTTGTTGTATATTCTGGTATTTGAGGTGAGATGGCTGCTCTTTTATTAATGAGACATGGGTGATGTCTCAGACTAAAATGAACATTTCAGAATAAATTATTACTATATGTAAATTGTGTGTGTTACTTCTGCATTACATAAAAGTACAGTATTTTATTTTGAGATGTCACCATATAATGTGTTGTATAATGCACTTACACTTAAGGCCTGATCCAGCAAAATCTTGCACCTCCAATATTCATTCTTCCTTATCACTGACAAATGGCTGTTGTAGGATGCTTAAACAGTTGCAGGATCAGGCCCTAGGTCTTCTGTAATATATTTGTAATTGAGACAGTTTCACACATCTCAGGTGCGTAACAAGGCTAAAGGCAGGGTGTTTCCAGTAGCCAAGCAGTATAATTGTTTTCATGACTGCAAGCCTGAAACAATACTGTATGTATAAAAACAATATTTGTAAAACAAAAGATTTTTTTAATTGGGGGAAATAATGTAGAATGTGAAATAGTGACTATAAGATGAAAATTCTATTTGAAATCTTCATGCATTTTTTTAATTTATTTTTTAAAAATCATAAAGGGGGAAATACCACAAGAATCCCATGGCAGCAACGAATTTGTTATCATAGTAGAAAAACAATTTTATACACAAACGAGGACATTTGCTGCCTCAAGCCTTTTTGATGCGACTATGTCTTGTGCTAGAACAATGCAGAAAAGACAGATAAGTGTGTTATAAATATAGCCCAAATTTAGATGAGAATTAGTTTAAAGCAGAAACAGGAGAGAACAGAACATAAACCATTCTGTGCATGAGTGAACAAGCCACGAAATGGTATGTCAGTTTTGTTGCATCTCACCTGGACTGTTCTAAAGTTAACATTCTAAATGATTGATATTCAGGATTCAAAATGTCCTGATTTCAGGAAGCCCTGAAATAGAGCAATTTACCTTTATGGTAGCTTTAACATAGTTGCAGTGTGTATCACATCTGTGGCTTTTGTACTTCATCTGATATTGAAATGAATCCATTTTTATGTTGAATTCACCATAAGACATGCACTGTTTATGAACAGACTTGAGGTATCAGCAGACAGAAGTCAATTTAGATAAAGTTAAAAGCCAATACCAAAAATACCTGCTTGGCAAAAATGGTATCATTTGCTCTTCTGTTCTTTGCTTCCTGTCAGATTTGCTTAGAGAGGTGCCATGTTTCTATATCATCTGGTGAATCTGTTAACAACCAGCGCTCTTTGTGTTTGCATTTGAAATATTTTGCATATAGTATCTTCACAAAACTTTTAATATGAATATTAGTGTCATTTTAATGATGAAATAGAGACAGAGATTATGTGGTGTGTTCAAAGTCAGGACTTCCTGTTGTACTAGAATATAGAACTCCGTTCTTGAGTTTAAAATGCAAGACCACTTCTCTTGTAAGTGATGTGATACTTTTTTTTTTTGTGCTGGGCTTTTAACTACTGATATGAAGATACACCACGTAATCCAGGATAGTTGTTTAACACCAGCTTTACATCTATGTCCTGTTGGTTTAAGAACTTAAAGGTAAAGTCAATCTCAGTAAAAAAATTCTCATTTCAGTTTTGTAACTGAGGGAATCGGAAGAAGATGAGGTGAAACAATAAATAATTGTATCTGTATCAAACACCAGAATGTCTTTGAAAATTGTAGTGGCTTCTCTAGATAGTCTTGGAGATACTTCATGATCATTATAATTGGGAAGTTTCTCTTAATATCCTCATAACTAACCTATACTTGTAGCAAAGACAGATGAGAGAAGCTTTCCAACTATAAGGGTAGTGACACACTAAAATATGCTTCCCATGGGAGTTGTTTAATATCCATTATAGAAGTTTTAAGAAGAGGTTTATGAAACATCTCATAGGGATGGACTATAGTGTATTTCATATTGCCTGTGTGCAGAGATGGGCGTAGGTGATCTTTTGAAATCCCTTCTAGATCTACATTTCCCTGCTTCTTTACCTAAAATACTTAGTATCCACTAAGAGCCTTTTAGAATATTTAAGGACATCCATGATGTTTGATTTATGTTAGTGATGGGGATACAAAGTTATATTCTAAGCTTAACTATAAAAACAGATGCCAGAAATACAAAATCAAAAAATGAAAAATGGCTATAATAAGTGTGTTTGGTCTTGGATTTTGTTAATGGTGTCTAGAGTCATGATAGTCAGATTTGATTTATGCTGCTAAAGATTTACTCTTGTTCCTTGGTTTTATTTTTATGAAGTTGTAGGTAAGAGGACATTTTGACTTTTTTAATGTTTATGTCAAGGCAAAACTAAGAAAAGCAAGGAGCTAAGGAACCCAAGACCGATTTTAGTGTTGTTCTGGGATGCACTGCCTTTCTTTCTACAGATTTCTACTGTTCTGACTTGCACTCAGTCCTTTAGTTGTCCTTGAATTAGCTTACCATATCCCGAACATTTCAAACTTGTACTTAAAAATCAGTTTATATTGAAAATACATTCATAAAGCTCATTTCAGACTGACTTATAGCCTTGTCCTCTTGATATGAAACACAGAAACATGACCTCCCCACAGATTCTAGTTAGTTCACTTTTTAAAATGTACATTCATTTTAGTTTCTTGCAGTGTGCCACAGTTAAGGTTATTGCTCAATTTCTGTGAAAGCTCTTCTGACTAAATATTGCAAACTTTAAGGGGAACTAATCTATTCCTATTTTTCATGTGCAGTTCTCTATCAGAATATTTTCCCCTGAAAGCTTAAAGATAATTCTCAAAACTCATCAGAAATGACAGCTTAAAAATTGAAAACCTTGCCAGGATTTCCTGATGAGATTGGAATATTGTTTCAGGCAGGGTTTGGCTGCAGAATACTAGTATAGTTTATGCTATAAACTTCCATAAGAACAGTATTCTTCAACGTAGGCTAGTATCTTTGATGGCTTTGGGAAGTTAGTTGCTGTGTCTTGGGTAAAGGGGGAGGAAAAGAAAAGGGACAATTTCAGAGACCCTCATCCATAGTGTCCCAAGGATGTGCTTTCGTATCTTCCCCAGTAAATTGCATAAACTGCACAGAAGAGAACATTTTGTCCACAAAGTAATGAGGTTTTATTTTGAAAGTATACCAGTAGACTATGAAACTGCAAAACTTTTGCTTGATAATCTGACAGCTGAATTCTTTGATGGTCGCTTTGGAGTACTTCCTAACTGTCCACCCCCTCACCCCCACCCCTCTTAACAGAAACTGAGATTACCGAGAAGATAACACTGTCTTAGCTTCTTCAGTCTTCTTAAGGATAAAATCTATATTATTTCTAGAATCAACAGCATGCACTGTTGAAAGAAGTTTTTGTCTCCTGTCCATGTTCCTGGCTGTGAAACCTGGCACTCATCTGACCCTTCAGTGGACCAGCTCACCTCTTACCTAGCAGAACTGATGGTGGGGAGTAGGGTTAGTGCTGCATTTAGTATGCTGAATTTGCTCAGTGCAGAGTTGGGCAAGTGCCACCTGAGCCAGCAGAAAAGAAAATAAACAGCTAGGGCTGGTAGAAAGAGGTTGGGGTAGTTTCCTTTATGGGTGGTCAGTGAGTTGGATCAAGCCATTACAGGCAATTTTAAGCCAAAATGCCTGTTCTCCCTTTTTGAGACAGCAAAAGCAAATTAAAGTTGGGTGGTGGTTTGGTTTTTTTTTCCTTTTGCTTTTAACTATTGTTCACTCTGAACTTTTGCCTAATGGCCCCTAGCATTTTGCATTTAAATACATTTTGTTCCAGTAAATCCTTTATCCTCAAAATTCTGGTAACTAACTTCAGAAGTACTATATCAGTCTATAGTTTGTGTTGTGGAAAAGAAATATTTCTTCATAAAAAACACCCAAAGAACAATTTTTTTTACCACATGTAAACTTCCAGTTGACAATTTTTAAATTTGCAATATTAAATTCAATGCAGTAAATCCTTCCAGTGAAAAGATTTATTGCAACTAGTTGTTTTCTGGAAGAGGCTTGAAGAGCGAGAGAACATATCCCTTCCCTAATGAAGACAGTACTACTTCTAGGGATGATCTGGAAAATGTTTAGGTGGACTCTTACAAGCTCTTCTATTCATTTGTTACTAGATGCCTCCCAAACTGTCTTCTCATCTAGCTTTCACTAAATAGTATGAACACCCATAAGAGTGTCGCTAACAGTAGTGTAGAATTCCACCCAAATTTAACTTCATATATATCTACTGTAATGCCTTGCGAAGTCTCATCCACCTGACAGCTTTGTTCTTGATGAGATGTGTGATTTGGATGAAGCTGCAAATCAGAAGTGAAGTGTCAGTTAACATGAAGCATGACTTCCTCCACGTGCTTAAAACTTCGAGGACCTTCTTAATACCCAATTACCCAAATGTATTCATTCTCTGGTTCCACAGCCATCTCCTTTGCACTTTTAAGATAATCAGAAGAGACGCCCACACTTTTTTATTTCCATTTCAGATCACATACAGAAACATCATTCCTGCTTCATAGTCTCCTATATGCAGATTGTATTTATAAACGTGTTTATAGAGAATGTTAATGTAGTTAAGATTGAGTTTTTAGTCAGAATGGTAAGTTAATTGGTTACGTGTTGTGTTTGGTTACATATTGGAAGTGCAAGGGGATTTGGTGTGGTGCTGAAGAGCTTAAGAGTTCACAACAGTAATTAATGTAGGTGTCAATGAATTTGTGATGCCAAGTTGAATATAAAGTATGTATTTAATACACAGGTTTTCTACTGTCAACTCTCAGTTTACCAGATGTGCCGTTTACTTAGTCTAAGACTGGGTAATGCCTCCCAAGCATAGTTTTGCAAATAGCTTTTCTTAGGAAATTATCACATAGTTACAGGCTTATGTATTTATGCATTTCTGCCACTTCAAGATTTCAGGAGATTATTCTAATTTTGCTGTTTGTGAAAGCATCCTTTGCTTGAGTGGCTGTGGAATTGCAATTAGGATATCAGGAAGATGTAGAGGGAGCGTGTTCACTTCTGTCCAGACCTCATACATACAAACAGTCTCTCTAACGACGTACTTTTTGGTGGGATTTAACATGCATAAAGCTTGTGCTGGTTCCCTGCATGTAATCAAATTGTCATCCTCTGAGATCAGATGCGTTTTCCCACCTGTAAATGTTGTTTCTCTTGAACAAACTCAGCCCACAATTATCTTTCCTTCAGTTTTGTTGTTTGCTTCTGCCTGAGATGCATTACTGTTTATATCCTAACTCTGTAATTAATTCTTTCTTCAACTATTCTAATGTATTTTGTTTCACAGTATACTAATTCTGAATTTAGTCTTGCTATGCATTATTTATTTATTACTTGCAGTGTTATATAAAATTTCCTCCTGATTGCACCTTGTCAGAGTGGAATTGTTTTCTTGGCTACTACTGAAAGTTAGGTGTCTGTTGTATTAAAAATACGGTTTCATTTAAAAAGCAAGTTGCTGTTAAGACACTTGAGCAGTGCTTCAGCGTATCAGAACAAATGCTCTAAAAAACCATGCATCTTGGATAAAAAGTGGAGAAAAGAAGCTCAGAGACATGCGGGTTCACCAGTAGAGCTCTCTGTTCTCTTCCATGTTTCATTTTAGAACAAACTGCACAAAACAAAATCTAGTTCCACCACAGTCTAATTCCATAATCTCTCTGTTACTTACAAGAGGTTTGCAAGGCGGCTTATTTCGTTATGACTCATAAGCACAGCAGAGACTCAGTTAATTCAATTTCTTTTCCGTAATGAATCTTTAGTCCCTGATTAGAGACTATTAGGGACCTGGATTGATCAATTCCCAACACACACACAAACATGTATTTATATATACATGCATATTTTGCACTTTTATATTCACTTTAGTCTTTGACATAGTTAGAAGCATTTGAGCTAAAAAAAAAAAGCACTGTTGCTGAGTTACTAAGATGCTTTGTTTTCTAATACTTGTAGTGCTTTGTTCATAGTTTAGAAGATGAGTTCTAATTTCAGGACTGATTAGCTGGTACCTTATTTTTGAAGTGTTCTAGAGAAAGATGCACTGAAGTCTTGATTTATATGCAGAAAATGAAATTCCCTTGCTGGCAATTTAAACATTTTTATTCAGAATAAAGAAAAAGCATTAGTACTATCACCTGCTGTTTAAAGTCAGTAGGGATAGTGAAAACAAGGAGACTTCGAGTGATTGCATTTAATACAAATGGAGGTAGATTATGCCCAATTCTGTCCCTTCTAACAATCCTCTGTACAAAAAGCATATTGTTTGGGGCAGGGGGGGAAGGCAGTTTGGATACACCGTAACATAGAATTCAGATTTGCTTGTGCATCTTACCTAGGTTATTGTTAAAGTCTGTGATAGCATATATTTAGAGTGGAAAGAGCTATGCAAAAGCAGGAAGGTGGATGTAAAAATTAAGCCATAATATGAATGGTGAGAAAACTCCCAGTTTTTAATCTTTTATCATTATTCCATTGTGTGGTGAAAGGGAGTTGGCATCTTTTTTTTCTTAGTATAATTGAGCAGTTGAACAACTGTGATGGATTATTTGGCACTTTTAAGTGTTTTAAGTCATTTGGAATTCTTGCAAACAGAAATCCCCTAGCTTAAGTGGAAGCTAGGTATTCAGTGCAAATATTGTATTATTGTGTCACACACAGATGATTGATGGTTCCTTTTGATCTTACAAACTGTACACAGCTGTGACTTTACACAGCTGTCAGCTGTTCTACAAGGCTAAAACACAAGGCCAAAGAATGACTGGGGGTAAAACTGAGATCCATACTTTAGAGACATAGTCTGTGCAAATATGAAGGAATGAGAGATGGGTAGAAATCCCTATTTTTCTATTTCCATTTTGCCAGTTCTCCTGTTGCTAGCTAAACAGGGATTTGGATAGAGTCTTGGCAGTGTGGGGCCCAACAGTCTCCCCTGTATCTCAGTGCAGTACTGTATACATTTGTCTGCTGTACTTTATCAATTCATGTAAGTCAAGGCTTGGGTCTAGGTGACATAATCCAAAAGACTTTTAGCTCTGAACAGCATACAAGTCAGGACAACTGTTTCAAGATCACTTTGTGATTGTCAGCTGCTCTTGTGGTGCAGCACTTAAACAGATCGAAACTGGTAAGCCTAATGTGGCTTTAGAACATCCCACATGCCTTAAAAAGGCGTGAACATCTTAGTTCATGTCTTTTTAAGGATATACAGGCTATCAAGATTGTTTATAGGCCTCTACCATTGAGATGAATAAAAGTGATGCTTCTACTGATTAATAAAGTTGTGTAGCTGTCGTCTCTGTAGGATAGGCATGAGGTAGCACCTCTCCAAGAAAACATGTATGTAAAAGACAGGATTTTGGATTGTTAGGACTGAAAGAACTGGGGTAGTCTATGGGTTGAAAATAACTACTTTTTTTGGGAAAATGATGTATACAGTCTTTTAAAAGTGGCACATACCAAGAATGGTATGGTTAATTCTGCATGTTTAAGTTTCATGGTAAGTAAATACCAGTTTTGTGAAACTAAATGAAGAACAGCATTATTTTCTCTCTATGCTGTTGAAAGTCCTCTGTTGGACAGACTTAATTCATGCCTGTCTCTTATTTCCACCTTAAAAGCCACATTTCATGAAGTATGTTTCCATTTTGAACAGTTTCTTCCCCCCCCCCCCCCCAGCCCCTATATTTTATTTTAAAAGATATTTTTGGCATTCTTGCTTATAAAGATTGTGCAAAAAAATCTTTCTCAGCTTGCCCCCTTCCCTTCAATGTCTATTGAACCAACCAAGATTTCACTGTATGTCTCCTTTGTTCTGCGTTTTATCTGCAGTCCACTATGGAGCTGTTCCGCCAATCTAGCAGAAAATGCACCTCCTCCCGAATTACTTCACTAGTCCAATTATTATATAGGCTTTTTTAGCATGTTTAGATTATGCAGTGTAACATCAGATTAGAGAAAATTGAACATGTGAACTAGGTCCTGAGTAAGCTGGCATCTGTACACAACACTTCCAGTAAAACACAGAGAACTGTATTGCCTCAAACCATCAACGTTTTTCCCAGGTGAAATGTACCAGCCTGTATCACAACCACTTTGAATTTGTTTCACACTTGTACAGGGCTCTTGTTGCTGCGTTGTTTTGTTTGGGGTTTTTTTTTGCCATTTGTCTTCCCCAGACACCCTTAACAGTAAAAATAGAGTCTGACTAAGGACACCTGACTTGCTGCTGACAGTGTCATGCAGTGACAGAATTCTCTGCTTGAGATGCTTCTAGTGCAGTGTTTGTTCCCTGCCACTTCCTCTTCCACTGCAGTTACAGCAAATGGAATAACCTCACCAAGTTATACACAGCTTTCAGAGACCAGTATCCCTGCTACTAACTAAAGACATTATTTGCAATCTTGAAATTCTGCTGCAGACATACACGAGTCCTGTCCTTACCTGCAATTACACCTCTTTATATTGCTTTAAAGCATTTCAAAGCTGTCAGGGTTTGATTGCTTCGTTGTTCAATTTCTGATGTCAGGGATAGCAGGTATTTAGGAAGTGCACGCAGCTACAAAGTGCCTGAGCTAGTGTGCTTTGTGACCTACTTCTCTCTCTGAATTCCTCAGGCTAGAAATATGCAGAATTCAAGTTTGAAATGTATTTCTTATGGCACTAGAACAAATGCAGTGACTGGATGCATATACTTGATGAAGTCATTATACAGTGATGATGGGGATTAAATGGACAAGTCTGTACCCAGTGCTTCATTTTAGGCATGTGAGTTTCAAGATATTGTGAATTCTAGCACCAAAAAATGAGATTGGTATGTAATAGTAGCATCTGCAGTAAAAAAGACATGCTTCCCCTGTTGTAGTCAGTCATGTATGCCATATGATTGAATCTGTAACTCCACAAACTCCATTTCCAACAATTTTTAAATGATTTTTTTCTATGTGAAAAGGATGTAGAAAATAATTTTTGTCATTGCCACAAATACTGATACAGGCTATGTAGCTTTTGTTCTGTCACAGTAAGTTTAAATACTGTTCTAAAAGAGAAGCCATTAATATGTTGGTATTAAAAAGCTGTATGAATTCAAAGGAAAAAAATAACATGCAGCTGTCAAATATAACAACATTCAACAAATATACAAAAGCTTTCTCAGTGTCCTGATTTAAGTGGACTGACTGAGACCAATCTTAATATGCAATGGTGGTACTGTGCCACTCACAAACTGCAGCTGTGTTCGATGCCTTCTTCAATGTAATGTCAGAGCAGTGCTTCTCAAGCTAATGTCCAATGGCAGCCCATTATGCACCAGTAATTGCTTTACAAAATAATTGAGAAACTAAAAATGTTGCAGAAATCTAAGGGGGGGGGGGGTTGGGTGGAACTAGTGTGAAGAAGTAAATTTTAATATTTGTTCATTAAGTTTTAGCCTATTTTTTAGTTAATTGTACATGAAGCTGTGGTAATACCAAATAAATATTTCTTAGCATTTTTTCCTAAAAGCGTTAGATTGTTCTTCAATTTAAAATCTGCTAGAGCACTGTCCTTCAGAGATATATGTGTACACCCTTTTGGTGGGTTCAAGTTGTGTGTCCCAGAAGGAAAGGGCTATGCATATTATTTGACAAAACCAAATGGCAATAAGCTTAATTTGTAACGTGTTTTAGTGATGACCATATTTCATGCAATGGTCAGATCATAAGTATGCCCTGCATACTGCATCCCTGCACGGAGACACAGCGAATATAATGAAAACTAGTCTGTCTACAGTTCACATTGTATGTGCAGGCATGGATGATTAAATGGCATAAAACAGTTGTTGAAGCCTTTTTTAGCTTTAAGACCACCTTCTCCCCAGTCATAGGGACAGGGACCACAGCTCAATGTTTGGGAAGCACAACCCCACCACAGCGGGATCCAGTTGCCATGCAGGGGGCATGCAGGTGAAATGCTTGTAGGCCAAGGCTACAGAGGCTGCTGACCTGCCCGCCTCCCTCCTTCCCTCCCCTACAGCCTACCTCTGTCTTGCTGAACGCAGGTGACAACAGTGGACAGACAGATCAAGCTTCTGCCACTGTGGTTGATGCACTGAAAACCTGGACAAGAGGACAACAACTCCCAAGGTAATGGCAGCTCTAACACTTTTTAGGGGGAGATTTGAAAGAAAAACACTGTGCAAAGAAAGAACAACATACGAACTCCATTAGCAAGCTAGTGTTAACAAGATGAGAAAATTTTGTTGTTAAGCAACAAAAAATATCTAAATAATTACTTGTAATGGATTACCTCTTAGAGAGGTACACTTAACTCTGTATCAGCCAGCTTGATCGTAATTGGGAGATAACCCTCCAAAAATCTGTCTTTAGCACTGGACAACTATTGCATCAAAAGCTTCCTTTGTAACTCGACACATCTCGCTTACTTTTTTTTAGCTGAGGAGCTTGTTGAGTCACATTTGTGAGGCACTGCCAAATTGCTGCCTTGCTAACAGGCAGATGCAATCACATTTTTGACAATGTACAGCGTATTCACTTCTGACATAATAAGAGCAAAGACAGGAAGACAACAAAAATTCCCATCATTCAAAAGACTGAATACACAAATAACTTGTTAATCAGTGCCAAATGCCACTCCGATTCTTTCTGAAGCTTCTCCATAACTCTTAACTCTTCCAAGTTTTCATGAACTGTACTTGTAGTTCTTCCCTGGGAATACTGCTGCGTTGCACTAGGTCTCAGCATCCTCCTCTTCACTATTTCATCATTGGGAGCTGACTGTTTTGGTGGAGCAGAAAAAAAAAAATACAAGAACATGGATAAATATTGAATAAATACCTTCAGTTCTTTGTCCTGGTACATAACTGCTGCATGGCGTTTAGCTGGTGAGTGTAACAGTGCACAAAATGTGTCCTGTGAAATTCACACAGTGACTGAATGGTTGAGGCTGGCAGGGACCTCTGGATGTCCAACCCCCATGCTCATGCAGGGTCACCTACAGCCAGGTGCCCAGGACCATGTCCAGATGGCTTTTGAATATCTCCAAGGAGGGAGACTCCACCACCTGCCTGGGCAACCTGTGCCAGTGCTCGGTCACCCTCACAGGGAAAAGGTGTTTCCTGATGTTCAGAGGCAACCTCCTGTGTTTCAGTGCGTGCCCATTGCCTCTGATCCTGGCACTGGGCACCACTGAGAAGAGCGTGGGTCTGTCCTCTTTGCACCCTGCCTTCAGGTATGTATATACATTAATGAGATCCCCATGAGCCTTCTCTTCTGCAGGCTGGACAGTCCCAGCTCTCTCAGCTTTTCCTCCTAGGAGAGGAGCTCCAGGCCCTTCATCATCTTGGTGGCCCTTCGTGGGATTCTCCCCATTGTGTCCATGTCTGTCTTGTACTGGGGAGCCCAGCACTCCAGGTGTGTGAGTAGAGGGGATCACCGCCCCTGACCTTGTGGTGGTGCATCCCCCCCCAACCTTTTCTCTCTTCAACTACTTCACGACCTCGAATTCCTGCCAGACTGCGACCTTGTGTAGTGAGGTCTTAATTGCACCAGAAACTCCTACATGGTCAAAGCAGAGAGCGGCCTTGTCCTTATCAGAAAGTCTCACATGGTTGAAGTGGGGAGTGAGAACAATCAGTTACGCCTGACAGCCTTGAAACAGAGCAGTAATTACTGCCCCAGATTGTGGCTCGGATAGAGATGTACAGTGACTAAAGTAAATCATCTCACGATCCTATAAACAGCAGTCCTAAGTGAGGCCCTTTGAGCTCTCCTGGTCTGCAGCGGGCTGCACCAGCACCTCCCTCTGAGCGGGATGCCTCTCAGAGCTAGCAGATTCTGAAAGTTTGCTAAAATCAGAGGTCCGCTGCCAAAGACCAACAGTGGAGCCTGGGCTGAAACCCTTCACTCTTTGAGGCTCAACCCTCACCTGTTGAGAAATGCCAAGACATTCGACATGAGTATTTCACTGAACTTGAGGGGAATTTTCAACAGGCATACCATATATATATATATATTTGTATTCATGTCTGTGTGTATGCATGTGTGAATCAGTTTAAGTAGTCTGTAGATGTATGACTTAATTACCAAGTGAGTCTTATACTGCTGCATTATCCTTACTCCTATAAACCAGTGACCAAGTATGAGACTAAGACTGGACCTAGCCGCACCCAGATTCCTCTCTGAAAAGGAGTTTAGAAAGCAAGGGGGTCTATTCTGAACCTCGTGACTCAGCAGGAGGGTCCTCCTTATCCCCTGCATACACAATCTCTCTGTGAATCATTCCAACTCAGTGTAGCTTAATTTTCCTTTATGCACTTTGATGTAGTAATAGAGTGAACCGGTTATCGTAAAAGCTGGTTGCAAGAACTCTCTAAGACTCGTTTTTGGAGTTTTAGAAAGCAGGCATTCTTTATTATGGCGCCAGGTGCACAGGGGATACTTCCACCTAATGTACACACCAAGTTACTTGACTATAAAGATTATATACAATTTAAGATACACGTATTTATTACATTTCCAAGAAATTATTAGCATATTCATGTTATTTCTTGGAACTCATTAACATATGTAAATGTCCTTCACTCATGTGTACTTATGTCTGTTGATGGTCTTTCAGGGTCCTCTGGTGCTCGTCGGTAGTCTTCCTCACTGTGTTCGCTGGTTGAACTCAGGGTTTTGGGCATGCTCAGTTCATTTTTGGCTTGGTTACACAATTCTACTGATACAAAACTAGCTTATTCTAGTACATCCTCCTTATCTATTCTACTCAAGGATACAATGTCCCATGAATTCCCTTTTGTCTAATCTTATAGCAAGCTCTAAGGCCATCTACCCATAAAGTATTTGAAACATTCCAGATTTGGCTATGTTGTTGCACAGGAGGTGAATCATTTGCTTTTCTCAAGCTTGCTATCAAACATTGTCATCTTTGAATCTGTAACTAAGTTGCTGTTTTGATCAATTTTGTCCAATCACTTTGTTAATCACTGATGACTGAGTGCTATTAAAATATCACAATCAAATCCTGCGATTTGCCACAACTAACTTCTAAACTGCTACTAAATCAAAGTGTGTAAAGTCATTCATTCACGATAAATTAACGTCATCAGCAGGATTCACAAACCTGCATTTGTGACAGACCTGCTGGCAACCCTCCTCCTAATGCACCCAAGATACCATTAATCTCCTTTGCAGCAAGGGCACATTGCTGGCCCGTGTTCAACTCAGTGTCCACCAGGACCCCAGAGCCTTTCCTGCCAAGCTGCTTTCCAGCTGGGCAACCCCCAACATGTACTGGTGCCTGGGGTTGCTCCTCCCCAGGTGCAGGACCTTGCACTTCTCCTTGTTGAACTGCACGAGGTTCCTGTCAGCCCATTTCTCCAGCCTGTCCAGGCCTCTCTGGCTGGCAGCACGACCCTCCCGTGTATTGGCCCCTCCTCCCATTTTGGAGTCATCAGCAAACTTGCTGAGGATGCACTCCGCCCCACCATCCAGATCATTAATGAAAATATTCAACAGAATTGGGCCCAGTCTTGACCCCTGGGGCGCACTGCTAGTTACTGGCCTCCAACTAGACTTTGTGCCCCTGATCACCACCCTCTGGGCTCATCTTTTATTAGCGCTTGCCCTCCATTCAGGGTACGTATCATCTCTGCTGCACTCTCCTACAGCCGGTAAGGCTGCATGCTTCACACGCGTGGCAGGCAGAGCTGGTGGCAGCTGCCAGACCTCCTGCCGTTTTCTCTCTGCCACATACTACACCAGCCATGGAACAGGAACAGCACTCCCTAGCATGCAGTGTCACCTTCTGGTCATTTGTGACTTATCAGAGGCATCAGTCGACCGGTCAGCTTGAACCGCATCTTGGCTTGCTCCTCACGTTCCAGGTTTCTCCGAGTTTGTGGGCGCAGCAAAGGCGGGCGGTACGGCCTGTGCCCTCCGGCATGCAGCGAGCTACCACACCGCTTTGCCAGTGCTGGATCATTCTCGCTTAACGCTTCCGGTACTGACCGAGGAGATTCTGCCTTCGAGGGCCCGGGCCCCGCCGGCCTGCCCGGGGGCCTCCTCGGGGGCCTGCCCGGGGGCCTCCTCGGGGGCCTGCCCGGGTCCCTGCCCAGGGTCCTGCCCGGGGGCCTCCTCGGGGGCCTGCCCGGGTCCCTGCCCAGGGTCCTGCCCGGGGGCCTCCTCGGGGGCCTGCCTGGGCCCCCGTTCGGCCCCATCAGCGCATGCGCGGCGGAGGCCGCGCGCGCCCCGGCGGCGAGAACGTGGCGCCTCCTTACAGGGTGATGCGCTTTAGAGACAGCACCACCGGCCAATGGGATTGCCGAACCTGGCGGGCGGGGCGGGACTTCCTGGCGAAGGGGCAGAGGGGTGAGGCAGCGGCAGGTGGGCGGCGGTAGCGGCGCCGGTGCTGCCGCTGTTATGGCGGGTGCCGCCGCCGCCGCGTCTCCGGCTGATAAGGAGAGGTAACGTGGGCCGTGCCCTCCGAGCCAGCGGTGTGCCCAGCTGCCGCCCTCATGTCGGAGGCTGCCGGCACCCTTCCTTGGGGCGGGGCGCGGCCGGGGTCGCGTTAGGGCCGCAGCCGGCGGTGAGGGGGCGGGCGGGCGGCTGGCTGCGTGAGGTCCCGGCGCCGGGCTGGTGGCGGAGGGGTGTGCCGGCTCGGGACGGCGGGAGCTGGGTCAGGGCTGCAGCTCTAGGAACGTTTCCAAGTACGTGCGATAGTATTACAGTAACGCGTCATGTAACATGGCCGCACGCTGAATTTGATGCAGTTGGCATGCTGAGTTTCCCCCGAAGAGTCATCGTAGCGGTGAGTTGGGGTCGGATCCCAGAGGCAGCCGTCAGGTTTGCAGTCTGCCCGCAGTGCAGCGAGGCGAGGGACCAGCAGTGTCGGCTGCATCCGTGACTGACGGCAGCGGCGGTTTGTGTTGTACCGGGGAAGGTTATTGCCAATGCGTATGTTGAAGTAGGAGGTTAAGGTTTGGCAGTTTCTGATTCTGGAGTGCTTGATGCTATGCTATCCTGCCATTTTTTTTTAATGTGTCGTGTCATTTAAAGCTCAGAAAAGGTAAACTGAGCAAGAGATGGTGCTGGTGGTCAGTGTGGTATGTTGATGGTTGTGAATGTCCATACCAAGACTGAAGAGTTCTTGCCCAAAACTCTGCCATTTATGCAAAAGTACCAGCTGGCTCATAAAGAGGACTGTAGCTAATAGGAAAGAATGCCAGTGAAAAGGTATTTAGGAGAAGAAGAGTAATAAGAGTTGAGATGACTGAGGCTAGTTTTAGAGGCAGCAAGAGATGTTTCCTCAGATGCAGTAAGGATCAGTGATCCTCGTCAGTCTCTAACTGACTGAACATTAGCCTGCTCCAGATAGATTATTTGTTCACTTTCTGCTTCCCTATTTTCTTATGCTGTCTTACCTTCTCATTCAGATGTAAACATTCCTCAGCTTCTCCTTGTAGGCCTCAGCTAGTTGGTTTTTTATTGTCTATTAAGAAGTATGTTACTCTTGTCCCCTGTATGTGCTTCACAGGTTTAAATCTACTGAGAAACCTTAAGCAAGTTTCAAAGCATAGTTTTTCAGAGGCTTTATAACTTACCCAAAGTTGGGTTGTTCTGTGTGTGAGTAGGAGCAGAAAAAACCCCCGACCAAATCCACAGCAACCCTCCCCTCCCACTCCTCCTTCTTGCTTCTATCAAGAACTTAGCAATTAGTGTACTACAACCTTTTCAGGAAACATTCTTTAATTCTTTACAGGGAAATGTGTATGTTTTCTTCTAGGTTTCAGGGGTTTAAGAAGTGGGCCAAAACATTCTCTTTCAACCTTCTTCTCAAGCTAAACAGCACCATCCTTTTTGCACGCTGTGCCCCAAAAAGTGGTGTCCTGCAAGGAACATTTCAGCCAAATGGTCATGCAGTGTCCTGGTTAACTGACAGTGGGGTTTTGCAATGTCTTACTAAGTGGTCTAGGGAAAACAAATGGTTGTTCTAAGCTGCTGTGGGAACTTTTATGTTGTAGCCATGAGACTTATTTTTTTGTTTTACTAGGAAAATACTGCATGAACAATTAAGGAGTTGGTATTGGTTACTTAAACTCACTGTTTTTTCTTTTTAGATTCATCTGCATTTATCCAGCATATTTGAATAACAAGAAGACAATAGCAGAAGGAAGAAGGATACCTATAGACAAAGTAATTTTGTGGGTGGCAGGGAAATATGGTGTTTTGTTTTGCTATGCAGTAGTGTGTAGAGAGTTGGAAAATCTTCCGTATCCTCCGTGACAAGTAGCTCAATAACTGGAAATTAGAGTGTATTTGAAGATAACCCAGTGTCAGCATGTGAATTTGGTAGAAGAGCACTGGGTTTAAGTGTCTGCTTTCATGTGAGCAGCACCTTTGCCTAGCAGGTGAAGTATTGAGAAACTTAATGCACTCAACCTCCTACATAAGTAGTTTGCCAAATTTGAAAGTGATGCAGAAAAGAATAGCTAGATAACAATTGTTTGCTTGGTGACTAACTATATATTCCTACATTCTGTGCCCTGTCCCCTTTGCTGCTGTCAAAGATAGAACTTACAATACATGTGGCATATAGGCTTAGTAGTTGTTGTTGCTTCTAGTCTGTCTAGAAATATTTTTTCATCATCTCACTCCTTTATAATATTTCTAACAGCAGTCCTGGGAATATAAAGGGCTTTTCTCACTGCTTAGACTTGGATTTTTTTTTTCTGATAATAGTGAAAAATAAAATCTTTCTTGAGTATGCAAGTTGCCAATCAGAGATCTATGTGTGAGAGGAATCTGCTGCCCTGTGCTTAGAAAGTTTCTATTCTTTTCTCCTTCAGTCCTTGCTATAAGCTTGCTGTTGCTGATTCATGGCTTTTGGGGTTTTTTAAAATGTAATAAATGTTATTTCATTTCAATTATTTTTCCTAAGCAATTCTTTCACTTGCTCCCATCATAATTAATTCTGTCTCGTCTGTTTCCCATTTTACTGATGTCTTATCTCTTCTTTTTTTTTTTTTTTAAAAGTTTTCTAGACCGTAGGAGCACTCACAGATGACTTCTACAGTAGATTTGTCATTATTTGAAGTACCTTCTCTTTCCCTATCTGCTTGTTCTAGTTATAGAGTGGGAAACTGTTAACTATTGCTGTACAGGTAGTTGATAATTGAAAAATAATTATCTGTAACACATTGTTTCAACAGGCTGTTGAAAATCCCACGTCTACGGAAATACAAGATGTATGTGCAGCAGTTGGATTCAACGTGCTATTAGAGGTAATTTAAAAAAAAAAACAAACCCACAATCACTACAAACTTGGTATGTATCTCTGTTCTTCATTCATTGTATCTTTTCTTACAGACAGAATAAATTACAATTGAGAGGTTTTTGTAATCAGCCAAAATATCTGCTTGCTTTGAGTAATAAGTGACCAAAATGATCAAGTAAATGTTGGAAAAATGTATGCAAGGCAGGAATAAGCCAGATCTCTGAGACAGTGCCACTTTTTAAGCTTATAAAAAGATTACATTTATTTAACTCTACTTCTGAGAAGACTATCCTAGATACTTAAAAGTGTGTCAGAATAAAAGCTAATTTTGCAAGCTGCAACTCTGCAAATTAAGCTTTTAAAAACCTTATTTTTAATGAAAGGTGATTACCTTTTGGAGTGACTGTTTGGTAGGAATAGGATTCTGATGCTTGAAATCTTTAGGGTCCTTTGGAGTGATGTTTTAGCTAGAGAATGTTAATGTTTTTATTACAATACCTGTTTGGTCTTTAAATAGTTTAAGTTGGTTCCTTTATTGTTAGGGAATGAGTCTGGGTTTCTAGAGGGGTAACTTTTCTCAGTTCATTTTCTGAAGTAATTATTAATTTAAAATACTGTTGAATTTTCTGTCGCTTCTTTACTAAAGAATTTAGGTCCTCATCTAAGAGTGTGACTGGTATCCAAAAACCAGTACAATATCACTTGGCTTTTCAGAAGAAGTCAAATATATTCCTGTTAGTGCACACCAGCCTGTGAAATAGCCAGTAACAGTAAGAAACCGGTAACTCTTTAACAAAAATGAAGGCTATGAGTATCCAAAAGCAGCGGGCCTCAGACTGTGACTTACTGACATGCTGTCTCTAGGTGTCCAGAAGGGTTTGTGGCTGTGGAGATCAAACAAAAAAACCTCTTGTCTCTACAGTCCAGACTGGTGGGGAGAGTAGGACAGTGCCTGTAGCAGGTCACTCACTAGATTGTTCCGTACCAGTAGTTGGTTGCAGCAGTGCTTCTGAAAAAGCGATACCGTAGCTTTGGGTACTACTGCAGTGGCTAAATGGTGGGTGACACTGTTGGAGAGCTATGGTTATGGTCTGCATCTGTTCGGAAGAATTCCAGGCTGCTATGACTTTGATCAATTGCCCGACAAATTTTGCAGAAAATTATTCTAGTACTTATCATAAGAAGTGTCTCCTTGTGTATGACAGAAAAATAAGATGTATCCCAGAGAATGGAACAGAGACGTGCAGTACAGAGGTAGAGTACGAATCCAGCTCAAACAAGATGATGGCAACCCATGTTTACCTCAGTTTCCGACACGTGAGTAGAGTACCTGGGTTAGGCACTTTACCTGTTAACTGAAACAGAAAGACTTTGTGTATTTTGTTAGGTTACCAGCTTGTTTAATTAGTTTTACAAATTTTACAACTTTACTTTAAATCTGTTTGCCTGTATAAGTCAACCAAATCAAGCCGGTGTGTGAGCATTGAGTGGAGTTTGTGAAATGCTGTTGTCTTTAATCCTGCTGTTTCTTCAGCACATGAGTTGGAGGCGGTTGTGAATAGTGTTGTGTGATTACTATGTTGAACACAGCAGCCATTCAGTTTTGGCTTACTGTTTTGTTGACAGTGAAAACAGAGGTTTTGGTATTAAAATGGCTAAATTCCACCTTTTTCTTAGGTTATGTACATCAGCTAGGCATCAGTATGGGTGCCAAATTGATAAAATACAATACTGACTTCAGTTTTCTGCTGGCCATTTTCATATATTAACAATGGAGCAGATCCCTTTGACTAATTAACAAGAATAGTTCATCTTGAATGACAAGTACTTTAGTCTTTTGCATTTTTCCTGACGAGTAGTCAGTGTGTAAAAGGAAGCAAATATATATCTGAAGAAGCATGTATCTTAAAGACCAAGAAGAATGCTGAATCCAGAGTAGTGTAAGAGTGCTGTTGGTCAGGAGACAATTTAAAACCATATTGCCGCTGGAAGACAGCGGTGCCTTTTTAAAAATGTCTGTAGCTTTTGTCTGGTCATTGTGTCCCAGGTATTTTAGGCCATTAAAAGGTGAAGGGAAAGAGTAACAGGAAGGATGTAGATACTTTGAAGATTGTTAGGTTATGTGCCAGTTCCAGTGTGCTGTGACATTTATCAGTCCTCCACTTCTTTAAAATTAAAAAAAAAAAAAGGTTGATATGAGTTTTTCACAAACTTCTAGCTGTGCAGAGGAAGGAAGCAGAACTCCTACGCTTTATATCTAGTTTAACAGAAATCTAAAACGGGGCTGAAGTTTCGAACTTGAAAATGATGGAAATGTTCTTAATATAGTAGTCATGCATTGATCTCTCCCTGTATTTTTAGGTAAATCAGTGATGCTGTATGCTGCAGAAACTATTCCCAAACTGAAGACAAGAACCCAAAAGATGGGAGGGAGTGATCAAAGTCTTCAGCAAGGAGAGGGAGGCAAGAAAGGTAAAGGGAAGAAAAAGAAATGAGCTTACATCTAGAATAATTGTTACATCACATAGCTGTACATACGACAAATATGGATGGACACATTACTTGCTGCAACTTTGAAGTGAAAGATACAAGCAAGAAATAAACAGGTGAAACTGAATAGAACTGCCTGCTTTTCTTGGAACTGGAATGCATGTAGCTGCCTCGCATCTGTGTAACTATAAATCTGTCTTTATACACAACCTGCTAGTCTGAAGCTAGCATCTACTTTTAAAAAGTGGAATAACGTAAGCAAATGGAGTGGGTGGGGAATTATTGTTTCCAGAAGAAATATGCAGCTTTTGATAAATAAATAAATATTCTTATGCAGACTAGATACCTGAAAACTGGTTGCCTTAGTAAACCATTTATCTATGCTAGTGAAGTGATTGTCTTAATTCTGGAGAGTCTGTCGCTAACAGAAAAATGTAAATCAATGAAGTTAAAGGCTCTGTAAACTTCCCTTGCTAATAATATTTCATAACTGTCAAGTGTACTAATAAAGGTGATGTGTTAATTTTAAAAAAATGTAATTTTATAGAATACTTTTTCCAGAAGTGTTACTTTTTCCTCCACAGCCTGTTGTAAAGAAGTCAGTGACATATATTCTAAGGATAATATTGTAAAGTTTTAAGATAATTTAAAAAAAAAAGCTCACTTTTGTGTCTTGTATAATATGGGATACTATATTATCCTATTTTGGGTTGTTGTTTGAGAGCTTGGGAAACGTAGCTTTATTTTCTACCTGTCACAATACTATTTCAGATGTCCGAGGCTTGCAGTATCTGGTAACTTAAAATATTTTTGGTTTTTATGTAGTCCACAGACAGGGACAGAAAGTTATTTGGAGAAGATGAGTTGGTCAGAACAGCTGTCCAGTAGCAAAGCTCCTTCGAAGTAGTTAAGAAATGTACTGTGCAAGTTAAACAAGGGATAATTTAGCGTAAGAACACTGAAAAAGAAGCAGCAGTACCTGTTGTGAGTTTAAAAATAGAAATGCTTTATGAGTTTTCTAATCCTTACTATATGAAAATTAAGTCAGTTGAATGCTTTCACAGATGGCTACTGGAAGCAAGTTATCAGATGATTTTTGATAAATACCTCATGTTGCAATATTGTCTTCCAAACTTTGTCTTGTTTGTCTATCAGGTATGCTATTCTGTGGCATCACCTTTTTCCCGTTTTTAAAGATAAACGGCATTCGAAGTGTATCTAGATATTTAATGACTATACGAAAGTAATGAAACCTGGTAAAGTTCTTGATGATATCCCTGCTCAAGTTACTTGTGCTTGTAGTTTGAGTTTTCTTATATTCTTTTATTTCTTGTTCCACTCAACTGCATCTTTTTGAAGTAGATGGTGAGTTATCAGTGGCCCTTGGAAGTCGATGCCGGTAGGTACCAGTAGTGCAACTACATAGAGCTCCCAACTTGTGAATAGTTGTATTTCCTGTCTGTAACACTTGGTGAGTGTGGTTCTTGTGCTGCGTTGTTTAAAGAAGGAGGGGGATACGTCCTCTTTCTTGCTGCAGTTGTACCACATCCAATAGCTGCTGTGACAAAGTTCCTCGGGGCAAGCCCCATACTAGTGTGGGAGTAGCATTATGTAAGCTCTCTTTAAAATAGAATGGCTTAGGAGAAGAAATCCTGTGTTCTAAGGCTGTAATTGACCTTGGTTGTATACAAATGTCTTTGGTTTTTTTCTGCTGATGTAACAGTTTGCACAAGCTACCTTTTGAGTGTCTGGCCTTGAAAACACACCTAAATTTTGAGAAGTTAGTTAAATGGTATCTCTGTGAGTTGATGGTGTGCCATGGGGTAGAAACAGCGGGAACAGGTGCTGTCTGAAAGCTTTGGGTCGAGATAAGGACAGGGAGATGACTCACCATTTACTGCCATGGGCAAAACAGACTCAACTTGGGCAAAAAATTTATTGCCAATCAAAACTGAGTAGCGTAATGAGAAATAAAACCAAATCTTAAAACACCTTCCCGCCACCCCTCCCTTCTTCCCAGGTTCAACTGCACTCCCAATTTTCTCTACCTCCTTCCCCCAAGCAGTGCAGGGGGACAGGGAATAGGGGTTGCAGTCAGTTCATCACACGTTGTCTCTGCTGCTTCTTCCTCCTCAGGGGAGGACTCATCACACTCTTCCCCTGCTCCAGCATGGGGTCCTGCCCATGGGAGACAGTCCTCCACGAACTTCTCCAGTGTGAGTCCTTCCCACAGGCTGCAGTTCTTCATGAACTGCCCCAGCGTGGGTCCCCCACGGGGTCACAAGTCCTGCCGGAAAACCTGCTCCAACTTGGGCTCCTCTCTCCATGGGTCCATAGGTCCTGCCAGGAGCCTGCTCCAGTGTGGGCTTCCCATGGGGTCACAGCCTTCTTGGGGCACATCCACCTGCTCCGGTGTGGGGTCCTCCCTGGGCTGCAGGTGGATATCTGCTCCAGCATGGACCTCCATGGGCTGCAGGGGCACAGCTGCCTCACCATGGGCTTCACCAGGGGCTGCAGGGGAATGTCTGCTCCAGTGCCTGGAGCACCTCCTCCCCCTCCTTCTGCACTGACCTTGGTGTCTGCAGAGTCATTCCTCTCACATGTTCTTACTCCTCACTCCAGCTGCTGTTTGTGTCCTGGTGGGGTTTGTTTTTCCCTCCTTCTTAAATGTGTTATCACAGAGTTGTTACCACTGTTGCTGATGGGCTCAGCCTTGGCCAGTGGGGGTTCCATCTTGGAGCTGTCTGGCATTGGCTCTGTTGGACATAGGGGAAGCTTCTAGCAGCTTGTGGTTTAACCCCAGCCAGCAACTAAGCACCATGCAGCCGCTCACTCACTCCCCCTGCCCCAGTGGAATGGGGGAGAGAATTGGAGGAGTAAGAGTGAGAAAACTCCTGGGTTGAGATAAGAACAGTTTAATAACTGAAATAAAGTAAAATAGTAGTAGTAATAATAACAATATAGTAATAATAATATACAAAGCAAGTGATGCACAATGCAACTGCTCACCACCTGCTGACCGATACCCACACACACAGTTCCTGAGCAGCGATCGCTGCTCTCCAGCCAACCCCCCCATTTTCTATACTGAGCATGACGTCATATGGTATGGAATAGCCCTTTGGTCAGTTTGGATCAACTGTTCTGGCTGTGCTCCCTCCCAGTTTCTTGTGCACCTGGCAGAGCATGGTAAGCTGAAAAGTCCTTGACTAGCATAAGCAGTACTTGGCAACAACTAAAACATCAGTGTGTTATCAACATTCTTCTCCTACTAAATCCAAAACACAGCACTACGCCTCCTACTAGGAAGAAAATTAACCCAGCTGAAACCAGGACACAGCTTCTGACAGAAGCCACCCCTGGTAGCCCCCCTGCTACCAAAACCTTCCATGCAAACCCAATACATCATGTTATGCCCAAGTATTCTAAGTCAGAGTGTTAGACCACAGACAGAAAATGTGGAGTTTGTCTCATGGGATATCTGTTTACAGTGACCAGAAATTAAGTATCTTAAGAACTTGTGCTATGGTATGTATGTTGAGGAAGACTTTTAGTGGCATTGCTTACCAAAATTTCCCAAAGAACCCAAAATAGTGAAGCTATTTTAACATGTAAGGATCTTACAAAAAAGACTGAGAAGGATTTCTGAAAAGAGTAATATTGAGCTCAAATATATAAAACTGTGATTTAAGCAAATTAACAAAGAAAGCTCTATGGTATTTTGGGTAAAGCTGACTTTGTTTTTAAGCAAATGTGCACTGCTAGGAAATCAGATGATTGCTACCATTAGGGAGTTGAAGTCTGATTTCCCCAACCCCTGCCTGCTTATCCACCCATCTCTGAGTTAGCATTTTGCTTTTTTTGATTTCTGTCTGGCTTTAGAGTAAGTACACTATGTGAGCAATATTTATTCTTAAATTGGGCATCAGAAAGTTAAACACAACTCCCCCTTTCCTGCTGAGGTTAAGCTTACAAACCAGACTTGCATTCTGTATTTCCTGTTTTTTAATAAACTGGGTTCCTTAGAGGGTTAAAAACAAGCGTAACAAGATAGTAACATAAGTCAGGTTCTTCTGCAGGTCTTCCCCTGTTCTTCAGCACCCTTCCCCTCTCCCCTTCACCCCCTCAGTTCCTGGGAACAGGGAAGATGGTTAGAGGCCATTGTGGGACTGGAGACAAGTGCTGCACTGTTAGTCTCAATGCTATCAATAAAAGAAAAAAATCTTTTTTTGAAGGGAAAAACTGGGTGATAAAGGATGGCATTTTATTTCACCTGTTTTGCTTTACACCTTTCTGTGACAATTTGCTTAAGCAGTATAGTTACTAAAAAGACACTGGCTTCCTGTAGGTGGCAATATTAACAAAGACATGCATTGCTGAGCAGGAATTTACTCTGCATCTAAGACATGAGGAATATCGATATTGGGATAGTGTCCCTCCAGAAGATACTAGTCTAGCTACTTAAAAAAGTATATATTTTTTTATTTTCCTATACTCTTTTTTGGGTACCTAGACAAAGATTAAACATTTGAAATGGACATGTGAGCACAGAATCCTTATAACAATTTTGGTGTCAGCAATGGATGGGCATTAAGCAGATCTGAAGACACAGGCAAACAACAAAGCAATGACTAAAAATGAAAATTCAGCACTTGTGAGATAGATGCTTTATTCTTTCAGTCATATGGAAGAGAGCATGTGGCTGCTGTAGCAGAAGCACAATCACCATTATTCAGTTCTTAATGTAAAGAAAGTGAGTTTCAATAGATTATTTTGAAATGTGTTTTAACTTGGGAGGTGACAATAACATACGACCTTATGTAGTTCTCCACCTTCAGCCATGAAGTAAATTTCTCAAAGACCAGGTCTGCGGAAAATAGTTGTTCTTAAAAAACTTGCCTGTGTGTATATCCTGTTCCTTGTGTGCGCTTAATGGTTAGAGCCTTTTAGCCAGAACTCCCTTTTGGGGCTGCATCGGGAGTTTCCGTAGTGTAGTAGTAGTGTAGTGGTGTGTGCTCTACTGAGAGCATGAAAGATGGTGCGGCTCCCTCGGGTCCCTCCCTCTCTGTAGGTGCAGATGTAGCTGTGTTGGCATGGCGTGGCATAGACTAGACTAGAGGAGAGCAGTTCAGTTGGAAGGGGCGTACAACCGTCATCTAGTCCAACTGCCTGGCCAATTCAGGGCTGACCAAAAGTTAAATCAAATTATTACGGGCATTGACCAAATGCCACTTAAACACTGACAGGCGTGGGGCATTGACCACCTCTCTAGGAAGCCTGCCTCAGCATTTGACCACCCTCTCAGTAAAGAAATGCTGCCTAGTGTCCAGTCTGATACTCCCCTGACACCTCTTTCAGCCATTCCCTCGCATCCTATCACTGGATACCAGTTATTTAGCTTCTTGCTGTTACGACTGGCCTTTATGGGGCTATTTTTACCTCTTAGGATAAAAGAACCTCACTTTTCAAAGAGGTGTGAGTTTGGGGTTTTGGGGTTTTTTTTTCCCCCCTTAAAGAGAAAACACTTCATACAAATACTCTCTTCATCTACTGCTTCATAACTTTTGAGCCTGTCAAGTCATTTGTTTGACATGCTAAAAAGAGTAGAGGGCTCAAAGACAGTAAGTTCCCGTAAGTCATGAAGTGGCCAAATTAGGAGGTAAGACTATAGTAATGCATCATCCAGTGAAGAAACATTTTATGTCCCAGATGGGACAAGGAAAGGCAGGGCGAATGAGTGTTTATCCTTTTTGGTTGGCAATTTGCTCTGACCAAACTGTATTTTAATATGCTGGGTGTTCAATCAGCGCACATGCAGCTGCAGATTAGGTCTGGTAAAACAGCTACCAAATGAGCTGCCTTTTGCTAAAGGCCCTGAAAAGATGGGAGGATTGAATATACTGTAGTGGCTGGTGTAAGGGAGAGAGGAGGAAACTGTTAATTGTGGGTAGTAGGGGACCTGGGAAAGAGCAGGGGACACGCAAGGTAGGAACTGGGTAGCCTGCACTGTAGTGCTATTTCTTATGAAAGGGTATGTGTGTGGTTTTTTCCTCTATCAACATTTGGCATTTTTTGGGGGGGTGTGGTTTTTTGTTGGTTTGGGGTTTTTTTCCCCCCCCAGGTAGCAGAACATCTAATTGAAGGCTTTAATAATTCTCCTCCTGCAAGGATGCAATAATACAAAATGGTAGGTATATTAACTGTTGTTTGTTTTGTGGAATTCCATAGCCTCAGCAAAGATGTCAACTATATGTCCTTCCAAAAGGTGCTAAATTCAAAATTCATCTTCAGTTATTTTTACTTGGCTAGTTTATGTGGTCATCTAAGGATTTTTTTTGCTCCGGAATGTCTTAATGTTTTATGTACCAGTAGGCAACCTATTCTTCAGAAAGTTACGTCAACGTGGTTGTACAACCAAGGGCTGCCTTAGTGGTCCTAGGTTGTTATTCCTCAAGTACTGTTTCATTCCATCAGACCGAATGTAGAAGTTCTCTGGGAAGACAAGACTGATGTTCACTGTATTTGCGTGGTTGCCAAACATGCAGTTTACAGGAAATACTGACAGTCTCTCATGACCTACAAGAATTCGTGACTTCATTTTTTTAAAACTCTGTTCTTCCTCCTTTGCATAAGGAAGTTATTGTTGGTTGAGTTTGAAATGGTGGCAGGAAGGAACTAGTCATATTTTTTGTTGATTCTCAGACTATTTAAACAGAATCAACAAGACCGGAATGCAAGCTCAACACTTTCTTAAATTTGTCAGATTAAAAAAAAGTTGTGAGGGTTTGACCTGTCAACTATTAGTCACATTTTCCACTACTTCCAAGATTTTCTATTCTTTGTGAGTTTTTAAAATGTTTTTTGGAACTTTTTTTGCTTGTTGCTGAGTTTGGACACGCGTAGGATAAAGCAGAAGAAATGTCCTACTTACTGTGGTAGCAGAAACAACTGGAAGTGTAATCACCCACCCACCCCACCTGCAAATAATTATGCAGCATTATCTGTTTAGGTCATTTATAGAATGCTAGAAAATCAATGGGCAGGGAAAAAACTTTGAAATCCCGAAATCCCAGTAGCTGACCATTTTTCCTCTCTCTGTTTCTAAAGAACACTAAACCTTGATAATTCCTTAGGTAAGCAAGGCTACAAAGTCTGGAGAGCTGCACTGCACAGGCAGGCGCCTGTGGTGCTCACTGTTGAGAACAGACCCTCACTCCAAACTCTTGTGTTAAGGCCCGATGCTCTGAAAGAGCTCGGTTGCACCCTGAGATCCAGTCACAAAAGTACTTCCTTCAGGCTTTTAGAGAGGTTTCTACTAGTTCCACAGTAATTAAGTTTGGGTAAAAAAAAGTATCCTATAAAAACCTTCTGCCTTCTTAAAGTAATCAGGTTTTCAGGGTTGAGGTATAGGGTTCTTAAGAAATACTGAGGCATCATACCAGTCCTGTAAGAATCTCTTTATTTGTATCCATTTTTATTTAGCACATTACAACTTCAGCACAGACATGGAGTAGATGTGTGTACCAACATTTGCACATAAATGTTGTGAAGACGACTTTCAGAAGAGCACTGATCTGTGGAACCAGCCCAGTGGAGTTATTTGCAGGAAAAGGTAACTGGCTGCAGAAATTCAGTCATTTCTACTTGCACCAAGGCAAACACCAAGATCAAGTTCTGTTCACAACAGATCATAGTTCTAGCTCAAGTAGAAATCTGACAAAGGAGCACTGAATTTAGCTGCTGGTCAAGAAATACCAAGTTGTAAAGGCAAGAAGTTGATTTAAAGCCTAACTGTCAAGTTCTAAGAGAGACGTAAGGGAATGTTTTACCACTTCCCTAGAAATGTTTTATCCCCATTAATAACAGTAGAAGAACTGTTGAGTAGTATGAGAAATGAAAGGTAAGTTCTGTCTCTACTACAGACCTCCTTAGGCTTGGAAAGTCTAAGATTTATCAGCAGCTTTTAGAGAAGTTATGTAGTACTTTGTACCTAAATCAAATAGACTATTGAAGTATCTTTATGTATTACTTATTATTTCAAGAGGTGAAACTAATTTAGACTGGCCACACGACTGCTATATACACAGTTGATATTGTTTAAAACACAGCACTAAGATTTAGTATGGCTTACTGAAAAGTTCAGTGGGTATAAGACAGAGGAAGATAAGACAAGAAATTAAACCATTTAAACGGTGAGTCTTCAAACTTCAAACTTTTTCCTCGCTTACCCCTACAACTTTGCTGTAAACTTTATCCTCTTCAGCACATCCACTCACAACAAAAAGTTGTCATGGAACGATTAGCTGTGATACTTTACATTTTTTCCTCCAAATGACAAACTGCATGCTGTCCTACAGAAAATGATGCACAGTGGGTCTCGTACTTCCCTATCCAAGTTGACAGCTATAAGGGCTGTGTTTTCCAGCTTACAGCCTAAAATGCTTTTTCTTAATAAGACATCTCTTCTTATAATACTATCTCTCAAATTTAAAACTGACCTGCTGCGTTGCACTGTGTGCTTCATTCTTTTGCAGTTCTCGCATCTGAAAATTTGCAGTGCATGTTTATATACCAACTTGTTGCAGAAAGCCAAAAGTCTTCAAAAGTCTATTTTAAGATTAAATATTTTGAATTTAAGAATGTGGACCAGAAATCACTTTTCATCATTATCAAAAGCTTAAGCTTACCTTCTGCGTGTTCTGTGAGTTAAGAACTGTCATAGCATTACTATAGGATTTAAAGAAATGTCAGCATGGAGATGAGAACAGGGAGATTTCAGTAATTCATGCTGAATTTGTTGAAAATACTGCAGTGTGAAAAAGCAAATGCAGATTTAGATCTAAAAAAGAAAAATATTATTTTCCATTGATTGCAAAAAAGCCAAAAGCCTTTAATCTCTTAACGACTTTGGTTGCGTTCTTACTGATTGGTCAGGAATGTATCAAATAACGACAACAGCATCTCTATTCAGGAAGTTTCAGTGCTCATGCAAAGTTGTTCTTAGTACAGTCAGAACAGATTGCAGATTTTTATGAGCAGAAAAAGCTCATGGGAGGTTGTTGTCCATCCCACTGATGTCCTTCTGGGGACTGACACCACAGTCAGATAACATTTCAACAGGAGAAAGTGTTTGTAATGGTGTCATTCCTTAGTGAAAGGTGGTTTGTGCTTTTGAGTGTGATCTTAAAAGGCACCCTATCAACAATTTTAGATGACAATTTTATTTAGCAAGAAGAGGCAAGGAGTTGTACTTTAGTCATCTTGTGGTAATCTTGTGCAATTTAATGCATTCATTTCTGGGAAATTACTTCTGCTAATATAAGCTTGATCACTTGAATGAAGTTACTCTTTCCTATATTTATTCATTTAAGAATACAGACACTGTACCAAGTACTGTGTTACAATGAAACATGCGACAGTGAATAATCTCTATGACCAGGTGCCTAGAACATGTAATTTCATCATTTACAACTTTATTGGTGGGGAATACATCTGTTATGCCATCTCTCACCATAATTCCCTGCATATTCAAGAAGATCTGTTCAGACTAGTGTCTTCCTTATACAATAGCTTCACATTACCAGATGCACCACAGTCAAAGCGTTAAGAGTAATTACATATGCAAAGAGAGAACTAAAGTGCAGAGCCTGTGGGATATATACTTTTTATTTCTGTTAACTGCAAAGAGATTACTGAAAAACTTCTTCTGCATGAAGATGAATAAAATATTTTCATTAAGCTTCAGATGCTGCCCACTGCATTGCTTTTAAATAAAAATGCTTACTTTCTATACAGACACAGCATAGTAAGCAAACTTACAACACATTCCTATCAAAATGTTTCCAAGGCAATATTGTTAAAATTATACCACAGTTCCCAGTAACATCAAGCTTCATAAAGGAGGTGGTAGGGAAACTTCATCCAGTTACCAGTTTAAGTGCTCTTCTTTTCTTCACCCAGTAAGTTCACTGTTGCTTTCTTGGCTGCAGGAAAATAGAAGAAATTTTAATCTGAGAGGCCTACGGACTAAGTGGCTTATTCAGTGTTCTTGAGCTGCATTAAAAAAAAAAATACTTTTTAGGTCACAAAAGAAAATTATAGCTTTTGTATACACATACACACACACATAGTGATAAAACTGATCATACAAAGATTTTAAAAAATAAACCATAAACAAGGAGCAGCATAACGAACAGCACAGACTGACTTACAACTATTATATCAATAAAACAGAGCTCCTCACAGTGTTTAGGACATACAGGTTTACAGCAAGAAATCCACTACCAAGCTGATGAAATAGGGCTGGAACAATGCTAATATATGTGTGTGGGTATATGCATACATGTGTGCATGATTGCTTAAAAAATACATGTTTGTGGAAAACTTTATATGTAAAAACAGCAAAAAGAGTAAGTGATGGAATGAGGACAGAAAAATCCCATATGCAACATAGAAAAACATTATTTAAGAGACCTGCCTAACAATAATGATTCAGGAAGGGTCAAGCAGCAAAATTTTGAAGTGTAGTTGAGAAAAGCAGATCATTTAAATATCGACAGGAAAACAGCTTAAGTTGGTAAGAGGAAATGAGACTGCATGCATTGCTAGGAGGAAAGGAGACCTAAGGTGCTTTGAAATATCTTACAAATAAATTTCCTTTCAAATGAGATTTAAATAAACTTTTATTTTAGCTACTTAATACATTTCTTCTCTTATTCATAGAACTACCATCAGATGTTTTAGAGTACAAGGGTCCACTATAGAATGCAAGGAAATAAAAGCAAAAATTAAGCAATCTACAGGCTGTGATAAAGTTTATTCAAATGAAATAAAAGCCTGAGTAATTTCTTTAAAAGTGGGCTCAGAATCCTTGATCCCCAGAGGAAGGAAAAGTACAAAAACTTATAGACGGGCAAACTTCATTTCACATGTTGCTGTGTATCGGAGTTAAAGGATTTGCTTCACTACGCAACTGGCAGCTTTTCTATACTACCAGGCATTTGAGACGGTATTTCAGGAGATACAAGAATACACTGAAACAACAATTGTATTTACGGAAGGTATCTTGTGAGGATGTTTGGACCTGCTGCACAGAGAGTGTTTATAGTGATACATATGGTGGGAAGACACACAAGCTAATTAGCCATTTCTTCCACTCATACAGCTTGCACTCATTCTAACATAACTGTACTCCTAGAAAGTAAGATCCACTGCAATCTTCTTTTCCTGACACCTTCACCCAAATCTACCTTCTCCATTATAATTCACATAGTCTTCTTACAATTTTTTTCCCCCAAAATGATTACTATTAACTGCAATATTAGAGTTGCCCAGGGAAATTCCTCCTACTCAATGTGATTAGTGAATGGTCTTTTCCTCACCTTCTTTAGTGATGGTATCCGCGGTCTCTGCAGCCTTGTCTTTCAGGTCTTTAAAAACACTGTCGAGCTGTGCTTCATGCTTCAGGAAGAAAGGCCGGATAATTCGATTATAGAGAAACTTTGCCCCATTAGAAGGACTTGGAGCCATACACCACAACAGGAAGCCGCACTACAAGGAACAAGAATATCTGCATAAGTAGAAGAAACGAGTAGGAGACAAGGTGTAGCGTGCCTTCCTAACGCTGCCACAGACTTGAGCGTATTTAAAACAGTACATCACCCCCTTCATTTTATATGGTCACAGTCCAATGAGCATGCACATCAGTATAGTTACATACAGTGAATCTTTATATTGGAATAATTTCATGGATACTGATAGGATAAAGGAGAAGGGCTGTAGCAGTAAAGCTAATCTGGTAACAGGTGTATCAAGATTGCATGTACTTTTTTTTTTTTAAAAAGGAAGAAGTATAAAACCTGATTAAAAACAAAACATTAGTCTCTCTGGCTACCTCTAAACTATGTGGCACAAGCCTGACTGACGGTCTAGGTCCCTAAATCACTTAAGTCCAGCCAAAACATATCCTTGTCCTCTCTGCCTCCCTGCTTTGAAAATGCAGCAGGGGAAAGAATGGGGTTGTGTGCACCCCAGACCCAAAGTGATGAGGAAAGATACATCTAAGCTATACATAGTGCACAGACAAGGGTAATGCTTTTGGATTGCACAGTTTAGGTATAGCTTTTATAGCACAATCTGCTCTCTGGGGAAAAAAAGTCCCGAACACCACGGTGTGTGGGGTAATACTTCTGCATCTTACAAAGGGGGCTGGAAAGACAGCTACTACATGTATTATAAATACCTGTCTTTACTACTGAGGCACCTTTATTTGACTTCAGTTCCACCATCATGCATGATACAAAGATAGCTACGCAGAACACGATCAAAACATTTAAGGGACAGGAAGTGCCATAACTAAATTTGTTTGAGCTCTGAAAGTGTATATAAAAAGTTTTTACAAGATAAAACTACAGCAAAATTAAGCACATTTTCTCAGCAATGGTACGGTTCTTTCCAGACACAAACAGTACAATATTATTCTGTGTCAAACAACAAAAACTCAACTCTTCCTCCTGAAGAAAAAAAAAAAAAACAAACCCCACCCCACACAATTAGCTAAGTTAGGCACCAAAAATCAAACTAATCATTTAAACTACAACAAAATCATAAGCAACTTAAAAGTCTGCATTTAAATACAGTAGTGCTTATATAAATAGCTTAGATTTCAGACATTTTCCAGTTTTCACAGCGCTATCTGCAGCAGCCGAAGAGACGTTTCAATGCATGTGCTAGAGCTTCTGAAAGTAATTTAAAAAATACAGGCAAAGTTTCTTATTTATTTATGAGGTTTCCAGTACACTGCATAGTGCAAAAGCATTTCCTAGAAACTAGTTTGATCACAGTATCCTTTCAGAAATCCACTGTGCCTAGCCAGACATTTCTGTCTCCTTTCCTTCCCCTCATACTTTTGATTTTCCACTATAAAACTGCAAAGACAGAACAACATCCAAATATTTGTTTTGGTATTACATAAGAAACTCCTAAATAACAATTTGACCATTACAAGGTGATTTAAGTCAAGAGAGGTTATTTTGAAAGAAGGGTTCTGATTTGAATTTAACAAAAGGGAAAAAAAAAGAGAATAAAATCTCTTTTCAGTTATGAAAACCACATAGTCATCTTCAAGCAAGACTTCAAAATATTTTGGAATATCTTCCCTCTATTGAGCTCATTGGTGATGTCAAGATTGGAGGCAGCCTGCGCTGCAGTGATCACGCATTGGTGGAGTTCACACTCCTGAGGGACATGGGAAAAGCGAGGAGTGCAGTCAGGACCCTAAATTTTAGGAAAGCAAACTTCCAGCTCTTCAAGGAGTTAGTCAGAAGGACCTCCTGGGAGACGGCCCTCAGGGACAGGGGAATGGAACAGCGCTGGCAGATCTTTAAGGACACCGTTCATAGAGTGCAAGAGCTCTCAGTCCCCAGGTGTAAGAAATCAGGCAAGGAAGGGAAGAGACCAGCATGGCTGAGTCAAGACCTGCTGGTCAAACTAAAGAGCAAGAGGGAACTGCACAGGCAGTGGGAGCAGGGACAGGTGTCCTGGGAGGAGTACAGGGAAACGGCCCAGTTGTGTAGGGAGGGGGTTAGGAAGGCCAAGGCGAGGATGGAGATGAGTTTGGCAAGGGATGTAAAGAATAACAAGAAGGGTTTCTACAGGTATGTCAACAAAAAAAAAAGAAAGTTAAAGAAAGTGTACCCCCCCTGATGAACAAGAATACCAACCTAGTCTCAACAGACGAGGAGAAGGCTGAGGTACTCAACAACTTTTTTGCCTCAGTTTTCACTGGCAACCTCTCTCCTCACCCCTCCTGAGTCAATGGACTGCAAGATTGGGACCAGAGGGGTAAAGCCCCTCCCACTGTAAGGGAAGATCAGGTGCGAGACCACCTGAGAAACCTGAACGTTCACAAGTCTATGGGACCTGATGAGATGCATCCCAGAGTCCTGAGGGAATTGGCTGATATAGTTGCCAAGCCACTCTCCATAATATTTGAAAAGTCATGGCAGTCAGGTGAAGTCCCTGGGGACTGGAAGAAGGGAAACGTTGTGCCCATTTTTAAAAAGGGAAGAAAGGAGGACCCTGGGAACTACCATTCTGTCAGCCTCACCTCTGTGCCTGGGAAGATCATGGAACAGATCCTCCTAGAAGCTATGCTCAAGCACATGGAAGACAGGGAGGTGATTCGAGACAGCCAGCACGGCTTCACCAAGGGCAAGTCCTGCCTGACCAACCTAGTGGCTTTCTATGAAGGAGTGACTGCATCAGTGGACAAGGGAAAAGCAACTCATGTCCTCTATCTGGACTTCTGTAAAGCCTTCAACACAGTCCCCCATAACACCCTTCTCTCTAAATTGGGGAGATATGGGTTTGATGGGTGGACTGTTTGGTGGATAAGGAATTGGCTGGATGGTCACATCCAGAGGGTCGTGGTCAATGGCTCGATGCCCACATGGAGACCGGTGACAAGTGGAGTCCCTCAGGGGTCTGTACTGGGACCAGTCCTGTTTAAAATCTTCATCAGTGACATAGACAGTGGGATTGAGTGCACCCTCAGCAAGTTTGCAGATGACACCAAGCTGAGCGGTGACCTGTTGCACTGAGTCCAGAGGAGAGCCACAAAAATGATCCAAGGGCAGGAGCACCTCTCCTACGAGGACAGGCTGAGACAGTTGGGGTTGTTCAGCCTGGAGAAGAGAAGGCTGCGGGAAGACCTTAGTGCAGCCTTTCAGTACTTAAAAGGGGCCCTATAGGAAAGATGGGAACAATCTTTTTAGCAAGGCCTATTGTGACAGGACAAGGAGTAATGGTTTTAAACTAAAGAAGAATAGATTTAGACTGGATATAAGGAAGAAATGTTTTACAATGAGGGTGGTCAAGCAGTGGAACAGGTTGCCCAGAGAGGTAGTGGAGGCCCCATCCCTGGCAACATTCCAGGTCAGGTTGGACAGGGCTCTGAGCAACCTGATCTAGTTGCAGATGTCCCTGCTCACTGCAGGGGGGTTGGGCTAGATGACCTCTAAAGGTCCCTTCCAACCCAAAGCATTCTATGATTCTATTCTTCCTCAGATAACAGATATTGACACTGAATGGTCTGTAGGTTCTGCTCTTCACACCTGTAAAATTTTGGCTTTGTCTTCACTGCAGTGCCCACCACAGCAAAACTGATCCCCCTGACGCATATCAGTTGAACAAAACACCTACTGGTTTTGGAGGAGATTGCTACTCCTTTTTTCTTTAAGGCCACTTCTCATTCCCCTTGCCCTAGAGAATATCACTTACGATCTCTTTGGAGCTGGAAAGGTATCTTGACAAGCTGTCTCTCTGAAAAGGATCACTGACTCCTGGGGATAACAACTGCCTTCTACAGAAGATTTTGCCAAGCCAATCTACCATCCTTTTAGTTAAGCTTTAAGCTTTCTTCTTTAAACTATTTAATCATGGTGTCAGAACAGAATAACTTAAAGGAGCATTTGCCCAGAAGACAAAGAAGGGTTTTTCAAAGTAAAGCATCCACCAGTGAGAATGCCTACCAGAAACATTTCAATTAATTAAAAGAAATAATTCAACATGCAATAAAATTTGGCACCAGTAAGTAGCAACTGATGGAGTATCATTAAGCATGGTCAGAGAAAAAGGCAAAAAGTGATGGAATATCAATTTTCAAAAGCTTCTATTATTTGGAACTTAATATAACAGAAAGAACAAACGGTACTATCTTATGTAGTTACCTTTCTTCAAAAAAAAAAAGCTCAGAAGTGCACTGGTTCTACTTCCTTTTAAAGAATACCTGACCAATTACTGATAGCTATTTTACTTGTCCCAATATACAAAGATGTTACTTCATTCTCCTTTATTTTGGAAATCCCTCAGCTGTAAGTCCAACTTCTCTGAAACTAAAAAAAAATTTGAAATTTCCCTTTTCTTGCCTAAGAACAAAATTAGTCATTTTCATTTTACAGCTTTGTCCCAGTCTAGTCAAGAAAAAAATAAAATCTTTTACAGTTACAGATTTGTTCTCAAATGCCTATTACTTTTGAAATGTACTGAAACAGATTTTATATACATTTTCTAGAGGATGCATACCAAAGTTGCAAATCTCAGTCTTTTCAAAGCTTGAGAATGTCAGACTGCTAACTTAGCTTATTTTTCCCTTGACTCTCGTGAAACTGAGTAACATAGAGTATTAAAACTAAAGTGGTTTGTAAAAAGGTCCAGAAAGCTCAGAGTGAATAAAATTGTTAATTGGAAAAAAAACCAACCCTGTTACATTCTTTGTGACCCTCCAGACCAGCCAGAGGAGGGAATGGAATTCATGCAATAGAGTGACTTCCTTAGGTTAGACCAGCACTGGTGTCTCTGCCCACTTGATCTGGTGCTAGCCACTGTTCCTGCCATGGCAGCACAAAACCGAACCCAGCTGGGTTTGCCACTACAGCAGAGGAAGTGACTGCAGCTGAGAAAAACAGCAAGCATGCCCATGGCCAGTTCCAAGCTTCTACAGACAGACGACTATCAAAACCCAAGACACGCTCACATGACTACAAATACGAACACACTCCTAATAGGCAACTGCAGTCATTAAAACAAGGTGTTCATTTTAATTGAAGTAAGGTAGCTCTTCAGGCAAAATCAATAATTAATTGCATGGGGTGCATGGGCGAGAGGATAGGATCTCTGTCTTGAAGCAAAGTCAGACTACCACATTTGGCACGTTGCTACACTCACAATGACAACTCCTCCTGCTTCATGTGACTGAGTGCCTTGTAGCAGGAGTTTGCACAATGTACCCAGTGGGATGTGTCTGCTAGGAATTCTGTTCAGAAATAGTATTCTAATACATCAAGACAGAACCGTTAGAAGAGTCAGGAGTCTCCTCTCCTTCCCACTACCAAGAATACTCCTAGGATTATAACCTCTGCTATTTTCACTGGCTACAGTATTTTAATACCTGAATGCCAAAGAAAGCTTTAAATAATTAACAGAAGTGTTGAAAATCAGATCACATACACAGGAAATCATGAGTTGCATGCATGTCCTCTGCTTCAGGGAAAAAAGCAGATAAATAAGAAGTAGGCATCACAAAAAAAACCACAAAACCCGAGACACCTCAAAACAGTTTTCAACTGGAGAACAGAAGTATATGCAAGTATCATAACATATTCAAAGGAGTTCTTGAACATGCCTTTCTTCCACCTGTAAGAAGTCCTAGTGTGCTGAAAACTTGGAGTTGACAGAGCCTAGGTTCTGGACTTAGGGGAATATGGAACAGCTATGATCTGTGTCTCAGCCCTCCGCATCAAGGTATAAAACTCAGTCTGGAATGGAATCTACAAACTGTACCAAATAAATGCGAATATCCACATTTAGTATATTTGGAAAATGAAAGCGAGCTTGAAGTTTGCATGAATGACATATCTGGGCTTCTATTTCATAACATCATAAAAGAGACACGGAGACACCACAAACTACACTACAAGAGGTTTTATTTGTGGATGGACTGAAAGCTGGAAGCTGCCTGCTTCCTCCTTTTCCCCACATGGAGTAACTTCCAACCTTCCACCCAGTCAGCAATGCTTTCTGAGTCTCAGCCAAGACTTTCTGTCTGTCTTTGTGTCATGAAAGGAAACCTCTCCTACTACCCACTACTGATAGTAAACGCTTGACTTCCATGTGCCTTCAGCAGCTACAATAGAAAGCTGTGCACTTACCGTAACTGTTTCCCTGTGTTTGCTTTTGCTGAACTGAAAAAAGTACCTTTCCGTTGATGCCACCACTGCATGTAAACGCGGCACTTCTGATACAGTATTACCAGAGCCATCTGCGGTTAGTCTTTATTTGCTAGGTCACCCTGAATTTCAATTGCATGCTCTTCAGAAGGAGTGCTGTGCTGGCACGAAGAAATCATTGCCACATCTTTTGCCACCAAGAAGTTAAAAAAGAAGCTCTGAAAATACACTGTATGAATTCAGAACTGAGAGTATACATCACTGCAGACAATGGGTAGAGTCATAAACCTGCTAAACTGTAAGGTGAAGGTGGTGATGTGAAATAACTGTAAGTGGTTAAAAAGAGATTCTTCCAGTGCCATAAGCAATCCTTTTGGATCCCACTCAGATCAGATGAAATTGCACTTTGACCACTATTTGACTTGGTCTTAATAAAACAGTAAAACTTTCACATTATGTGTTACCCATACTAAACTTCAGAATTAGCAGGTTCCTAAAAACTTTGCAAAACCATTAGCTTAAAATGTAAACCATATTTTCGTTTTTGGTTAAGGGAAAAAAAAAAAAAAAATAAGGGGGGGTGGGACAGAAGAATTGACTTTGTGAGATAGGCCAGAATATTTTTAGTTTGAAGCAGTAGTTCAAATATGTGCTTTTTCTTAGGGAGCTAGGGAAATAAATGTCCAAATGACTGCACAGTTGATGCCTGTTAAAGATTCAAAAGGAACAATGTAGAAGTGTAACCGAGCTGTCTAAGTCAGTTTTTGTCTTTAAAATATGGCATTTCCTTGATAAAGCATTTGGCAACATCAGACCTTACCGTTAAATTTTACATGACCCCACCACAATAGCTGGCAAGCAAATCCTTTCAAGAATTTTGGTGGGGCTAAACCAGGCTAACAAAGCGAAAGAGAAGGAACAGAACAGCCCACTGAAACAGAAAATAGGTTAACAGTTCTTTAAGCTAAAGAACTGACTCTCCAGCAAGCTAGAATGTCTTCTACTCAACAGCATACATGGTAACTGGCTATATTCTAAAATAATTTAACATGTTAAAGTTGATTGACAAAACATTCACACCTTAGTTGACAAACAAAGCTTGGAACACAGTAAGCAAATCATTGTTCATAGTCAAACCACACTAACATGCACATTAGCAACAAGCTCCTCTGATACCTGCCATTTTCTTTCAGGAAAGCAGGCTTAATTAAAAATGAAGTCTGTATGATTCAGACTATTCTTATGTCGCAATTTCCTTCTTTGCTCCCAACAGCACATGTTAATACTTCCTTTTGCTTTGCGATTTTACTCTCCACTTTTGGTAATTAATTTAAAGCAAAAATAGAGCCACTCTGTAAGGTTTACCATGTGCTGTCATTCTGCCCAAATTTACCTGAACACCAAGACAAAGAACTGTCTTCCAATGGTACAGCTACACCGTCTCATTTTTCCTAAAACATTGCAGACCCTTCCCTGACACCTGTCTTGGCTTCTTCTCTTGCCTTACAAAACCATCAGCTGTAAAAAGATCATTTTCATAGTGCTAAATCACTTGTAACCAGCATCTAAAAATAAGGTGTGACCCAGGAATGACTGCAAGGGAATCTGTTGTCATCTATCCATTCTTGAAGGCATTAAATCAGTTGTATCAAAGGTCTCATTTTAGGAGAGGGGTCACATGAACTAACATACCTTTAGCATGTAGTAGAAAGGGAACCAGGACAGGGAGATATCAGAGAAGAATTCCACTATGCTGAAAACGCCATACACCACCCAGTAAATCAGCCACTGTGTGTCATCATCTTTATTGGTACTTTCAATGGCCTTAATTCTGTAAGGAAAACAAAACAAGTGAGCAGATCAGTAGCATCAGTCTCATCTATAATGGTGAAGTTTTTATGACTCAGATTTGTTGTTACATGCGAATCCTCGTAATTTAATTACTCTATGTGTTCTAGAGAACTACGTAGTATCTATCATACGGACAAGGTGCCCAAGATCTTTGACCAGCGAAGCTCTTCCCTACATGTCAGACTTCAAAAAGAAAAGATACTTAAGCTATTTCTAGCTCTGTAAAACCCAAACAAGAAACATGAGCATCCTGACCTTGTTCATGATACAGTTCATGGGACAGGGATGAGGGAGGATAACCTTTGGCCAGTTCCAGTTCTGGGTGCGAGTTCCAGTACCAGTTGTAGTAATCCTGACCAGAAGACTACCTTATATCAATGCATTAATGATCCATATCACAGTGAACCTGAGTGAGCCTGGGCCTGTGCTGCACAAGTTCCCTGGTCACAGGATAAACTCAGCAAGCTCACCGAAACAGAAGATCCCACATGCATTTCCCAGTGGGTACCAGTGATTACATCACCTGCGTGGCCTTGCCTCTATCTAACAGCAAACATCTTCCCTCTTTGACCGTAGGAACGATTATAGAGTTATTTTCTTGAAGGAAAAATCCTACAATAGCTTAAATTATCAAAATGGGGTAACCTTGTCTACAGATGAAGTCTGCACAGTGTGCTGTGTGTGGATCTGAGGCCCACTCAGTGCTGCCCAACTTGGGGTTCTCAGCACCTACAGGGATATAAGATTGTCTGTACTATTCTCTGTTTCTTTATAGCGTTAGCTCTAATAAACAGCATTTTAAATGAAGCTTTACAGAATCTGAATGCCTTTCTTACTGGGATCATAACAGATCAGCACCTCCTGGTGCAAGCAGCATCTAGAAAAAAATTTTAAATCTGTTTCAGGATTTTGAAGTGAATCTCAAATACCTTTACGCATAATGTACATGGCACTAGATTCCTCTTCGAAAAGATATAACCATAAGATTTGCTCTAACTACTAACAAGCATTTGGCCTACGGAAACAGAAGAGATCCAGTACGCCCCGCCCCACATGGTGAAGACTATGTATCTGCATCATCAATTGTGTTGCTCTATAAATCCATTCCTACAGGACTTGCAAATTCTGATGTAGACTATGGTATTAAGAATAGGGTGGAGGAACCTCTAGTAAAGTCTTGGGCTTCCTGCATAATGACTAACTGGGTTTTTGTTCTCCAGCTGCCAGGAGAATGCAGTTCAAGTTTAGACAGTTCTAAAAATAGGAACTTGAAAGACAGACACACATGTGCTTCCTTCAGTAAAAGTAGCAAAGTAGAGACTCTGGACTTGCTAAGTTCCAGGTTAGCACTGTAAGAAGTTTTACAAGGAAATGCTAACAAGTGTAAGCCTGATAATGTGAATCTTAAGAGTACTAAAAAGCATTTGTCCTCTCCACTCATGCCATAGGATTAAAATCTGTAGACTCAGTTTAATGAATTTAGTTTTAATTCTTTTGTAACTTACTCCTTTAATATCAGCTATGTTGTTGCTGAAGCAGCACCTGTGGGACATATCAAAGGTGCAAAGTTTTCTTTAGTCCATAAAAAAGATTGAAGATTAGGGAGGTTTTCAAAATAGAAACCAAATAGATGGCTGGCTGTGAGCACATTTCTTGGTTTCTGAATTGAGAAACCCTTTGGACTCTGTCACATCCCAGTTCTGTAAATTAAGGAAAAAATAGAACAGGGGGAAAAAGAAAAAAAAAAAAAAATCAATCATGTGACATGCCTTACGTTTCATTAGCAAAAACACTGGCAAACCCACCACATGCAGAGAGAATTGGTGTAGCTACTGGATTGAATTACTTTGAAATGCAATACGAGCATCTGATACTTAATTTATGTATTCTTTCCATTAGAGTTTGTGGCTGAACAGCAGGGTCCTGCAATGGGAAGAACAACAGCCGTAGCCATACCCCATCATGCACAATAAGGTGCTGTTATTGAGGTACTGCATCAGCACAACTGGAAGAACAGGTCTTCCACAGGTGGACAGCAGCAGGTCTGCTTACTGCTGTTGCTAACAACACAGTGTTAGGAAACAGTACTCCAGGCAGTCTGCTCAAAGGCAGTGACTGCTTCTGCTGCTCCTGCCCTCCCACCATAAACCACATTTTTCTATGCCCCCACCTCTCAGTATTCTAACACTGCCAGGTGAGGGGGCCCTACTAAACAGACCCCCAAACAACAAAGGAGGTAAGGGAGAGGGCTACTGAACTATTTTTAAGGTGTGAAACTGTACTTCTGGAGGGAAAGAAAAAGTACAAGTGACTAGTAGGGAAGTTAGAATGGTGGATAAATGGAGGAAAGAAAGAAAGAAAGTAATTGCAAAGTTCCTCAGTGTTAAGGAAAACTTGCTGTAGCGGTTCATCACATGAATTTCTCTGGTTCTGCCGACAACTTCTCCATTAGAGGCATACAGGAGAAGGCTTATTTTACCACAATAAGCATGCTAGCTTGGTATTTGTGACAGAACGCTTTGCAGTGAAACCACTAACAGGCTTGGTGTTTTCCAGTCATCGTCTGAAGCCACCCATGGGTTTAGTGCAGCTTTTTTTTTTTTAGCACTATTAAAGTTATCTTAGTAATCATGAAAATCAGTTTTCATAAAAAAGCTTAGAATCTCCAATTTTGTGGCAAAGAGCAGATGGCATATATCACTGTTTTGAAGCATGCTCTATTATCTTGTCTCCTGTAAAAATGGATGGCCTTTGAGAGTTCCTAAATGCAGTGCCATGGGTGTGCTCCCTTTGAACATTCACCATCTTCTGCTGTAGCTCCTTAAGGTGATGTCTTGAAGGGAATACATAAACAAGACACTTCTATGATGAGTCACAAGCACCAGTCAAAAACCCACCTGATTTAACCAACTGATATGCAGCATTAAATCTGCATGTGGTGTTTTCTTGCACACTGTAGGAAACAGCACATTTCCCCTCCTCCTACAGTGGTGTGATCTCGGTAGGCCCCATGGGACAAGCTCAGGTGGCAGACCTCTACCACATACACTAAGGTAACAGCCATGCCAACTCTGAAGGAAGGGCACAAACTGCATTTGTTAGCAATGACTCCAGTCCCAATCCCATTTCGTGGGAGGGAAGGAAGGAAAAAGCAGAATATAGCATGGCCATCAGTGAATGAAAGTTTTAAGCTGAGGAAAGGCAAGTATTTTATAAATATTCTGCTTCTGAATGGGAAATATGTCCCTCAGCTGAGACTGCCGGTGGAAATTCATAGTCTAACATGTCCCCGTTTAATAAAAGGAAAAAAGTTATCTCCATCCTTTGCTACATACACACTATTTCAATACTAAGTCGCAGAAAATACTCCTTATCCAAGAACAAGTAAATACGGTAGGTTGAGTATCTGAATGGATAGGTTTTTTGTCCATTTATCACTATACTCTTTCCAACAGGAGAATCCAAACCTAATTAGGCTTATAAGTTATCAGGTGTTATCCTGGTGTAACAGTCTGCACAATTAACCTTAGGAGATACATCATACATGTTAACTCAAGCCAAGAACATTTTATTCTTCTCCATGTTAAGTCATGAATCAACCAGTCTGATATTCAAAATGCAGTCTCCATCAATAAGTGAAAAGATAGAGATCAAGAAGCACTGGTAGTACAGCCAACTTTAGGACAGCCTTCTTGTAATGGTTACTTGTGTGTTGCAAAAGCAAATAAGTCAGTCTCATCAGCACATAACATTAAGATTTCCTAACAAAGGAAGGAGCATCCAAAGCCTAAAGTTTCAAATTTAAAAAGAAAAGAGATACTGTCAGGTTTTTCTAAGTTTTTTTGTAATACTGATATGACTAAATTCCACGTTAGATATGTGTAGTAATTACACGTCACAAAGGATTTTATATGGTGCTTACGTACTAAGTGTAGAGGACTTTATTTAAAGCCTCAAACAACTATTTACAGTAGTTCTGGATATTGGAGGTAAGAGCAGTCACTAGGAACAGGTTCCAGTAGACTGGATGATAAACACCACAGCTCAGTTCTTTCAAAAACAGATGCCTGTCCAGCAGTGAAAATGACCTACCACGGGCCAGCATTGCAACTTGTGCAGACAGATGGGGAGCCAAGTAAAAACTTCATTTTTAGACAGACCTGTTCCTTGATAACTCCGCTAGCTGATGATGCCAACAGGGAAGAGCAGAGGCTGCCATACTGTCCGGCGGCCCAGGGCTCTTATCAGCTGTGTAGCTACAGTATCAGAGTACCCGCTCAATTTTGACTGTGTGCATCCTAGAATCAAACTGAACTCTAGATCAAGCGTGGTTTCAAACTGAACTGTAGATCAAGTGCAGTTACTTTATCCTGTTACCTGATAGTAACAGATACTTGTCTAATTTTAGTAAGCTGCCAAGTAGAGTTCTTTCACTTAAAGCATCTGACTCATTTCAACAAAAAATCAGCTCTTTTCCAAGAAGAGACTGTTAGACACTCCTGAATTAGCTCTGGCATAACAAATCATTATTAGAGTTAATTCACACATACAGTACTCACAGAATAAGCATATTATAAGTACACCAGTTATGAGTTTGGGTTTGTTGTTGTTTTTTTTTTTTTTCTTCCTGAGTCCAGCTAATAAGATGCAGAAGCCAGAAATAAAGCAAGAAATGCCAAATTTTATTGCTGTAGTCTCACATGAAGTGATCACTCAAATCCCTGCAATTTACAAGGTGTACCTGACAACTCTTGTATAAATAAAATTAGAAGTTTAAGACAAAAGATCAGCTTTTGTTAAGCCCAGTGGTCATGCTGTAGTTAAGGAAGACGGGACCACTTTGTGCATCCTTCCTTCAGTTTTCTAATCAGTGCTATACTAAATGATTAGGCAGGCATATTTGTGACCTTCTTACCCAAACGTAACTCTTTTCTTTTTTTCCTGTTTAACTTAAAAAAAAACCTGAAATTACCTATACTTCTAGAGCTTACACTTACTGGTCTGCCACAAGTCTTTACAGCAGGTTGCAGTGATTCAAAAATAATTTACTTCTAGCTAGCTATCTAGACACCCCTGTGCGATCAACACTCCACTGCACCACCGACTTCCTCAGCTTGGTGCCTCCCTGTCATCCTCATTTCAGACTCATCTTGGCAGGCTGCCTCCGTAACATCTGGCATCATTTCAGTGAAACAAGTACCTGTGTATTTGTATTTGCTTAATAATTTTGTCTTCTACATTTTCACCCATCAGTTAAAGTCTTCTGTCTTCCATCTTTCTTCCTCCTTACTGACTCCAATAGCAGAGTCATGCATTTGCAGATACTGCAAGCACCCTCCTGCCAAATGCACTTACACAACTGCTGCAGTACAAGTCTACCATCTCCCCTCTCCCCTCTCAAAATTTTGTGTATCCAGAAGATGGCAGCAGACAAATTCGTGAAGGACAGCAAGGGGGGCTCACTGTCCATGCAGGGACAGATATTCATAGAATCACAGAATGGTTTGGGTTGGAAGGAACTTTAAAGATCATCTAGTCCAATCCCCCTGCCATGGGCAGAGACACCTTCTGCTAGACCAGGTTGCTCCAAGCCCCATCCAACTTGGCCCTGAACATTTCCAGGGATGGGGCATGCACAGCTTCTTTGGGCAACCTGTTCGAGTGCCTCACCACCATCATAGTGAAGAATTTCTTCCTTATATCTAATCTAAATCTACCCTCTTTCAGTTATGAGAAGACAACAACAAGCAATATAGCAGTCGTACAAAGGGTGCTACCTTCATTTCTCCAAAGGAAATGGAGACTGAGGCAACAGAAGGAGCACATGTCATTTTGCCCACCAGTGAAGTGAGTCCTACAGACTACACATTAACTCAGCACAAAGCTAGATTCGTGCAAAAAAGCAGCAATCCTCTCATTTCATTGCTCTCTGCTCATTCTTGGCCCGCTCTCTTCCGGAACAAGTATTTGTCGAGCCACACAATGAGTCAGTTCCCCAGTTCTGACTCAGGTTAAACCCAAGAACACCCCCACGCACACGCAGGCTTTTTTTGCTGGAATTAACATGTGCCTCAGTCCAGCCTGCCAAACCATTTGGTTACAGCTTGTTCTGCCACACAGGACCAGGCAATACCAGTGGTGCTGTGCAGCAGGAGCTCCAAGAGCCTTCGGCTCTCTGCTCCTGGAGAAGCCACCCACAGAGTCTCTCTGGAAGGGTGATTTCCTCCACTTCTACCCTTAACACAGGCAAGGAAAGTCACTGCAGCCTTCAGCAGGGCTCACCTGCGTATGCAGCCTCAGGCTAAGGTTTACCAGCTTCACTGTTGGCTGTACTTGTCCATATTGCAATTAGACCAGTACCGCTACACTGCCTGCTGGAGTCTAAAAGCCCTCTTTTGGAAACATCTAATAACAGCTTATATTACAGGAGTCTTTCAGGTTGTCTTTCCTGAAGGTATTGACAAGAAATTGACAAGTGGCATGCAGCGAGGGAGCTTCAGGAAAAGGCATATTTCACCTGCGTAGTGCAGACATGCTACATCGCACCAGAGGAAGCCACTTGCTAAGGATCCACAATGCAACACTTCTTGTGATAGCCAACTTTGTTAGAGGGGAAAAAAACATTCCACATGCTTTGGCTGCCTTTCCACAGCTGTTACTGTTTAGGGTGCGGGCACAGAGATCAAACAGTACTGTTGTGGCCAAGTGGAGAAGAACTGGGCCCCTGCTACATGCTTACAAAAACACAGAAGGAAGAAAAGTTAGATTTTCCTGTCAACCTACACTGCACTGTGGAGACTATATTTCAAGTATAGTTTTGTTACAGCTCTACTACTGTTTTTCAGTTCTGTTTACTGCAATGCTGGCAAAATTACACTATGGCCTTAATTTATACAAATGTACAGTAAAACATGAAATCATGGTGCAACATTTTCAGACTTGTCCCACTTGGTAAACTTGCTGTTTCAAGGTAATTAATCACTGCGTGTGGAATGTTTAAACTAGCAAAAAAATCCTACACTTTCAATTATTGAATGTAATTAAAAAATTGACTCATCAGGGAGTGGGAAAGGGATTCAAGCTTTAGGCTGAGGACTAACTTCTGGGTTGAGGCTGGTTTGCAGAGACATGAAGAATTTTCTCTGTGAGTACAGCGCTAGTTGCTAAGCTGTGTAGCAACAAAATTTTGTAATTTTTCTTTTAAAAAAAATTAAGTTTTATCTAGTGTTCACAGACCCTCACATGAAAGTTTACATGTCTTTTCCTAACAGCAAAAGACAGCCTCATCATCCTCATCTAAAAACTGTGTGTCTTGCTTATTGTATGCATAGTGAAAAGTGGGCTTCCTTCCTTTTGGGATAGCAAGACGTTGCCAGTTAGTCTCATAACTGTGAAGAAAGACTTTTAAAATGTAACTAGAGTACATCACCACAACAAAACAAACAGGAAAACAAGAAAAGCAATTAACAATAATCCCCGCTTATTTTCATCTCACTTTTTCACTCCAGCTCACTTTTTCAGCATTTAGGATCTGCAATGCTACGCATATTAAATGTTAGAAGCATTGTCACTCACTAGGAGGAAGGGTAGTTTAGAAATATATTCCAGCAAACCCCACTGATGCAAGTCTAACTATTCCTTTAACCTCTGTAGGCCTACATCAACCAAGTCACTAGAGGTCAACACAGTAGGAGGGAGGAGTGCATGCAAGGTGCAGTACTGCAGTGCATCTTGACCAAGAAGGTCTGGTAAAATGCCTTCCTTTATGCCTCAAACATATCCACAGTCCCTAAAAATATCTACATCAGTTATAAACTGGAAATCTTTCAATGAGTTTAAATCAGATTGTGGAGCCATCTGTATAACAAAGACCTTTTTCTTTTTAACCTATGTTTAAGATATGGAAGATAAATTCAAATTTTTCTACAGTTATCACAATATTAGACTCTCTTGTGTCTAACCACTTGCTATCTCTAGAAAGGAAAGCACATAATTTGTCCAACTAACAGATAAGATGGCTTTTATTTTAAACATGGCTCTCTAAAACCTAGAAGACAAAAAGCAAGTGTATTTGGAGGAACTGATTTGACATATACAAAAAAAGTCAAAATACACTTTTTAGTATCTGAAGCCCCATGAAAAGAGTATCAGCTGGGAGAGGAAACAGCACAACTGCAGACAGATTTGGAAACTTTCTGCTTATATTTACACTGAGTGTTGTGAATCTGGTTAGATACACCAGCTTTCTCAAACCATTTTTATAAGGCAGCAGCAGAGCATTACTTTTGAACATTAGCATATCATGCAGCATCTTCCATGAAGGAAAAAAGTAAGCATGCTCCTCAGAACTTGCTAAGAGAGATCAAATTTGCTGCCCTAGCTCTCAAGAAACACAGGAACGATTTTACATTTTCTAAACAAATGTGACCAAAGAAAAGGAGTGTTCCTGTTTTAGAGGTATGGAAGAGGCAAAGGAACTAGGAGACAGGCTCAAGACACAATGACAATATGCAAATTAAGACTTGAATTGCATGTTTATACTTCTCTACAATCAATACAGATTGTTTCCTGTTTGTAAAATGCCACAAGCAGCATTTACATAGTAAAAACAGCTAAATTGAAGTAACAGCATAAAATTAGCCAAAGCAGAGAGACGCCTGATTGTACTATATTACTTTTCTCCCTTGAAGACACCAGTAATAAGTTCAGACATTTTACTGCGCAAAGCTATTTTCATCTTTGCAATTTTTAAACCAAATACAACAGCACTTCTGAAATTTCCAATCCTTTGCACGCATTTCTTAGTCATCAAAGGCTCCCTTCCTGCTTGTGCTCTCCCCCTCTAATTTTTTTGAGGCAGTTAACCACCATTTGCTATGGGTGGAGCTACATTTAAACAGGCTAGCTCTGGAAAGTTCAGAGAAGCAGTGAAAATACTGGCAATGTTATTTATATACTGCCAACACTCACTTCTTCCATCTACTAGTCTGAATATTGCCTTGTGCAGTTAAAAAGTATAAAAAGTTGCTTCTATTATCTGTGGTAAACTTTTCAATGCTGGTCTACTGCAAACAAAAAAGGTTGCAAACAAATACTAGATTTCAACTTAAAATTAATTAAGTCTATTTCACCACATAGCACTTAACAGAATTTTAGGGAGTAAGACTAAGGTTTTATGACAAACTTAATCCAGATTGACTTACTGGGAAGCAGCCAGATAATGTTTATGTGGAAAACTACTGCTTAATTTTGCCTCTGTTAAAAGCGTCGGGTAGGCCCTTGCTGGTGACATGGCATAGAAGACTTGGATTTTTGGGAAGATTTTGTGTCACTAGAGATGAAACTCCTCCATGTATCAAACCACTAAAGACCTACACAAAGCAAAGCTGAAGGTGAACATGAACAAGGGGGAAGGAGAAGGGAAAACAGCTGTGCTGGCCTGAAACTGTACCAGGCATTAACCAGGGAGCTGCCCCCTCCCCTCATGCTGGCTCCGAGCCGTGGCCGCGGCCAGCACCGCAGCGATGCGAAAGCGGGCAGCAGCGCAGCTGCAGCTGTACCGCCGCACGCTGACGGCCAGGGACACCCCACCTGGGGTCTAACCCAGCGGCTACAGCCTCCAGCACTTCACTGAAATTCACACCTGCTGCGGGGCACGCACTGACAATGAATACAGAGAATGATGTAAACGAAAGAAAATAAACTACAGAATTATACAAGGCCTGCCAGGCAGGTACCTGCACGTCTGCAGAACTGTCCTGGTTTCTTGCGTGAACAGACCGAAATCTGAGCTGAGCATCCTTCTCTGGGTTTTTTTCCCCCCAATAGATTTTCTTTCAGGCAAGTGCAGAGATGAACAGCAACTATCATGACCAAGGTAACCCAGAACTAAAATCCTAATAAACCAGATTTGGAACATGCCTAATAGGTCACTCAGTGCCTGTTTGCTCTTTTAAACAAAGGAGGTGATCTCCCTTGCAGAACACAGACATCTGTCCTACTCCTTCACGAGTGTCTTCTCTGCCAAACAGAAGCCTGACCCAGTACTTCCTTGGTTCTCACTTTAAACAATTCAGTCACTGATAATGCGGAAATGATACACTGATCTACTTCACAACAGAAGAAAGTAAGCTAACTGGGGAAAATTAATCTGCTTTTTCTCCTTCAGTACCTTTCTGAGACATTTCAGGCTTGGATCCATTGTTGAAACACCTGCGTAAACATCAAGCTAACACCCTGCACAATACATTCTGTTTACAGCTCCTGTCCTCTTCCAGAAGCCACATCTTTTACAGCAAAAGCCATTTGAGGCTGTTTGCAGGTGATGAAAACAGCTGAAAACTGTTTTCTGCCCAATGTTAAGAACCAAATCTCACTACTGTCAGTTCATATAGCAGGCTCTTTAGCTGGCTTTTCAAGGGGGACAGACCAAATACAAGAGAGGAATAAACAAACCACGCTGGCTAGTGTTCTTTATGCTTTGGGTCTTTATGCTTTATGAGCATGGGGGACAGCACTTGGCAGCACCCTGACTGCGGTACAAGATCCACAGCAGCAAAAATAAAAGCAGGAATCACTCCAATAGTTCATCTTTATCTTAGGAATCACTCCAATAGTTCATCTTTATCTTCTCGCAGCTTAGCCCTGCATTAGGATAGAGATCCTACGGTAGATACAGAGAGTGGCATGGTAGCACCAAGAGAAAAAGAAACCCATGTGGTGGAAGAAGGGTAATCACCAAAGAGGATTCTTGCTCTTTTTTTATGGTCAGGCAGCCCATGCTTGACTCCAGACTGAAAGCCATCTCAGGAGATGGCACAGATCTCCCGGTGTCAGACTGATCCCATAACACTGTACAGGCTACCAAGGACAATACTGCCTATCCTGAGTTCATACACCTCACTCCCAAAAAAGGGGAAACTGAACAGGACAACAAAAACATGTGCACTAGCTCATGTCCTCCCACGCCTCCTCTGCACGCACACTGCTGGGTCTGCAGGCTTGCAGGCAGAGCAACGCATGTGGGAAAACGCTACGTACCAGCTCTGTACTTGGGAAGGAAGGGAAAAGGAGGGGATCGAGCCCACCTGTGCTGTCAGCAGGCTGCTTCATGAGCTGGAACCTGCCTGCAGGCTGCCACTGAATGACACTGGCATGCAGCACATCACATGTGTTTTAAATTAGATTTTCCCCCAAGATTATAATTTTCTCCTAAAAACGTTTCAGCATTGAGAAGACAGCCAAAGGGAAAGCATTAACTGAGCATGAACTGGAAAAAACAGAACTGGCATTGTATTCATGTGCATGTTATTCATCATGTTTTTTTGTTTAATTAAAATATGTAGCAAAGGACAATGGCATATGCACCCATTACAAACCAAACCAAAAAAAACCCCCGACCAACACCACACAGTACTAACATCCAGGAAGTAACTTTTCACATTAAGATACATTTAAAACCACCTTCCAACATGAAAATGGGTAGACACCCTAGAAAAAGATTTTAAAAATTAATTTTCCAGATTTGGAAGAAAAGAAACTGGAAAGATAAAAGCCCATTACTCATATATGATTTTATCCTGTTTTGCCTCCACAATTCTAAGAGCTTTCTTTTATTATCAATTTATTCACCATAGTTGCATAATGGCAGATTTAAAACACAATCCCAGTTTTAAAACAAATTTAAAAATTTAAATAGGAATTTAGAAAGTAATTATGTAGGTTTAAAAGTAATTATGTAAGTTTAAAAGTGACCTAAGTCAGACACAAAATATTACATAAACTAATTCCTACACAGTTATTTCAAGGTTTTGAAGCTTTGTTGGCTGATATTTTCATTTTCAGATTTTAATGAAAAAGTATCTTTTAACTAATCTTTTCACTAAAAGTTGCCTTACAGAAGATAAAATCTAAATTTCTCCAGAGTTCTTGGCCTGTAATCTCCTAAACCAGTGCTCACCGGAAACAGCATTTATAAAAGTGTTGCTTAGTTGTAAGCATCACAACTGTAAGATGATTCAAGAGAGCCTAAAACTGTCAATCTCCCACATCTCTGAAAAAACAAGGAACCTATTTTGTATTGCCCAGGAGCTAATTAGAGAGAACATATTTTTAAAAGTTGCTGACTGTATTTAAACAGAGTTACGTAAAAGGCAAGCACTGTGTTTGAATGATACAGCAGCACAGCTGGGAAGGACTTCCATTTTATGAAAGTGTTAGGCTACACAGATGGTTTTATTTAGTGCATTTCTGAAGTCTTCTGGAACATGCTCCACTGTGGTCTTACCTAACAGGAAATCCATTTTGGTCTAGTAACAATATAATACCCACGAAAGATACCAGATATTCTTAAAACACCTAAGGAGGCTTTCCTTTGAAAAAAAAAAGAAGTATTTTTAAGCCTTTTACACACAAGAGGAGGTACAGGGTCTTCTTTTCCACCTTCTCATCAGTGGTTTTGCAGTAAATAGCACTCCTTAATGCAGCTCTTGCCTCCGGCCCGTCACATTACCTAGTCCTTCGTATCAAAGATACGATGACACTGCACCAGCGCCTTCCTGCATACCTGGGAGCGTCCTCAGCTGAAAATACGGGTGCGAGTTTTAGCAAATACTGGTGTGTGTTTTAGCAAATACTGTTACAACAGCAATTCTCCCTCCTGTTACTAGCAGCAGGTTAAGACGCGGCGACCCAGCTTCTCACTCAAGACGAGAAAGCTGGGCACCCAAAGCCGGAACTAACGCGCTGCAGGAACTGGTTTGCAACGTGTGGAAATCACCCAGCATCTCCCATCTGCAATTTATTGCGTAGCACTTGCCAGACGGAAGAAGGCTCGTTCTTTACTCAGCACCTGGCGCCTATGCGTGCTAAGGGACAGGGCTGGGCGGGAAAAACAACGTTTTGGAGAGCGGTCCTGGAACCCACCGCGACAGACGGTGCCCCGGCGCAGGGCCGCGACCTTGCAGCCCTACGCCCCCCGCCCCGCGGGCAAGCCATGCGGCCACCGCGGTAAGAGGGACAAAAGTCGCGACACTCACGAGACGTAGGCGGGGTAGGCGAAGCCGATGACGTTGCAGAGCAGGGACGCGCCGCAGCCCACCACCAGGTAGACGGCCACCGCCCCGACGATGGCTGCGGGGGGAGAGAGCAGAGGGCTGTTAGCGCCGGCCGCCCCCGCCCGCCGCCGGGCGAGGCCGAGGAGCAGCGGGAAGGGCGCGGCCGCCGCCGCCGCCGCCCCGGCGGCCGCCGCCGTGCGAGGAGGCGCCCCCCGGCCCCGAGCGCCCGCGGGGAGCCGGCGCGGCGGGGGGCGGTGGCCGGAGCTCACCGGTGGCGATGTAGGTGCGGCTGACGCCGGTCTTGCTCTCGACCCGCTCGAGCACGGCCGTCATGCAGTTCTTCTCGTGCAGGAAGCCGTCAAACCCCTCCCTCATCGCCGCCGTCATGGCGAGACCGCCGCGGGCGTCCGCTCCTCAGCCTCCACAGCCCCGGGCGCACGGCGGCCGAGCGCGGCAGGGCAGGCTTCGGCTCCGGCTCCGGCTCCGGCCCCGGCCCCGGCTCCGCCTCCGGCCCCGCCCGCCCACAGCCGCCGCGGGGGGCGGCACCGCGCCCGGCCCCGCCGCCGCCACCGCCCCCGCCCTCGGCCTCGGCCTGCGGGAAGCGGCCAGGCGGGGGACAGGCAGCGGGGAGCCATCTTCCGCCGGCCCGCGGAGGCCTGCCCGCGCCGCGAAATGGAGGTCGGAGGGCGCCGCCTGGCCGGGGCCAGGCCCCGCCTTGTTTCTGGGGAGCCCCGGGCGCAGGCCGTGCTGCGGCACAGGGGCAGGGCGGCAAGCGGCGGCCCCCGGCCCCGGCCCGCTCCGGCTGCGGCCGCCTCCCGGCCGAGGCGCCGGGACTGAGTTTTAAGCGTAGAGGGGCGGCCTGGGACATCTCTGCAAGGAAGGTGCTCCTTGTTTCACTGGGCGGGTGGCGAATCCCCTGTGTGAACGAAGCTAAGGAGAAGGAGGGCCCACACGAGGCCGGCTCCCGTCCCCTAAAATTGCTCAAAACGTTCAAGGAAAAAAAAAAAAAGGCAGTATGTGTTATCACTAATTTCAGATGTGATGAGCAAAAGTCGGAAACATGGTAGCAATTGACATGATGTAGAAGAAAGGTTATGACAACATCATTGCACGGCTACCCGAAAGGTGTGTGACGAGATGGAGGACAGTGGCTCCTAGCTGTAACTGTACCCTAGAATTCACGGTGTGCACAATGTTCTTGCCAACTAAATATAACTTACTGGCTATGGTGCAGTCCTGGAAACTTCCTTGGCTGGGCTGACCCTTCCCAGCAACTCCTCTGCATCTGACTCAGCATTACAACTACTAGCATAGACTCTATGCCTTCTGCAAATGGGTGTCACTCGTAAGCATGCCAGAAAATACAAATCAGTTTTCTAAAGATTTTTTTTTTTTTGTGTATGTGTGTGTGTCTTATCTTTACCTAAGAAAAATCTAAGTGTAAATAGCACATTGTGGTTTTGAGCTGTCATTGTTTTCGGGGAAGGCATCTTGCAAAGAATTTAAACCAAATTTGTTTAACTGCTGAAACACCTTTTCTTCTTTCAAGTAGCTGTCTTATTTAAATGCAGAGGTGAGGAGAAAAGGGAGAATAATACCTAGTCCATAACCCCAGTTAAAATGTTTGTCCTGCAGTTTCAACCTTTTTTGTGATAAAAGGTTTCATCTTGTTTAATGGAATCATAAAATACAGTTAAATGGGATCTCTGGAGGTTATGGAGTCCAGTCTTCCGCTCAAAGCAGGGGTAATGCCAAAGCTAGAGCATGATGCTCAGCTTATCAGACCACTGGGGGCTGATAATCTTCATGAATGGAAGTTCTGCAGCCTCCTTGGACAACCCATTGCTGTGCTTAACTGCAATCACAGAGAAGATTTTTCTTCTTGTGTTTGCAATTTCTCTTGATGTCAGATGTGACTCATCTTGTCCTTTGCCCTAGTCCTCTGTACCTCTGAAGAGGGTCAGGGTCTAGTTCTCTCTAACCTTCAAACAGATAGCTGAAGGTAGCAATCCAATGTCCCCACTTCGCCTTCACTTCTGAGAGCAAGCACAACAATCCCAGATCCCTGAGCCTCCTCCTATGCCATGTGTTCCAGCCCCCTTCCTTTCCTTTTCTCTGTTTGCCATATCCATCTGATGTGCCTTGGCTTTTACAGAGCATGTGGGGGACTGTTGGGACTGGCATTACATAACATGAAGGGGTGCTGCTGCTTTTAAATTAATAATGGCTAGTAGCAGTGCCAGATATCCTTAAGAAATGGTCTGTAACAAGATCTGCGGGAGATTTAACTCTCAGATGGAGACAGAACAAAATTCTATACCTGAATTTAAAATACAGCAATATTAAAAATATTAGCAACTTCACTGAGATTCCTTTTTTTTGTCAAGTATAAAGACATTGCTGTGTAGGAATTCCCCATTCTTATAGGAATACTTTGCTATTCTGATGTGCCTAAGGGTTAAAAGTGATATAAGGTAGGCATCACCAGAGAATGCAGAAATCAGTGTAACTCTTATTTTGCTTATGGGTATGCTTGGATGTGGAGAAATTACAGGACCTGCCAAGTTCTAAATGAGCAATTTGCAAACTTAAAAGGGACTACAGACTTGGATCAAGTCTTGCAGGAGTGCAAGAAGCCCCACAGAAACTTACTCCGGTCTTTTGGTTTTTATTTTCTCGCCCATGCTCTCTCTCCTCACAGTTAATATGGTCCCTCTAAAAATTCTGGTTTTTTTCATCATACCTGTAAGACTGAAGGACTGAGGAGGAGAGCAGATAAGACACAAAACCGTTATAGAAAAGGAAACCTAATAAAAATGTTAAAAGCAACTGAATTCCAGCTGAGTTTTCGTAACAACTCTGTTTACATTTTTGTTCTTTTATTCAAAAACATACTTTTAAATGTGGCACTAATATCTCCCCCAGCTGATCTGTGCTAGACAAATGTTTTCAATGTACTACAATGTGCTGAGTAAATTCCTTTTAGCAGTCATGTGCGTAACTGTTTTGTTTATGGTGCTTTAATTGTTATGGAGCAAGAGAAAAATGGGTTGTTAGAAGAAACAACCTGGAAAGGCAAATAGGAACAAAGGTAGGGTACGGTACTAGAAAATACAAACACTCTTCCAACACAATATGGAGAACACACAGTACTGGGCAGTGCTCCTTCTTGTTCCCAGAAAAGCCTAAAACTGAGAACAAGGAAGGAATACTGTAACCTGAAAGAGCTAGCCTAGAGAGGAAAGTTAAAGGAGGATCGTGTGACCTGCTCAAGGAGCTTCTGCTGGAGATGAAGAAAAGCAGAAAAATGCAGCAGGACTATCCTGTGCAGGACCAAGAGATGAGTGCCTTCCCACTTTGCAAGTTTTGAAAGTAGCGGTGTCCTAGATACCAGAACCAAAGCACACACAGTAGTAGCCAGTTCTTCTAGGCTGCTCTGCCTCTAGCTGTAGATCATCGTGAAATCCCAGAGCTGACATCTGAATTCACAGGCCACAGGGCACACTTGGGCTGGGAGAGGAACTATATGCAGTCTGGCAGGCGCCGTATTCTGCCTGCTGAGGCTTGCATTCTGAAAGGAACTAAAAGAAAACAGCACGTAACAGGGTTATTTCCTTTCTATTGTCCTCCATCCTTCATTTTCCCTTTTTGTACCCTCATTTTTTTGTCTACCTTTATTTTCCTGTTAATCTAAGTTAGTATCTTTGCTTCTCCACTTTGATGTTTTAAGCTATGTAGTCTGATTTTAGGATCAGAATGGCCTAGGAACTAGAGGCGCTCACTGACTTCTTCATCTGTCTTCCACACTGTATGTCTTTTCACCCTGAGCTGTGATCCATGCCTATCATCCCTCCAGTGTTAAAGGTTAGCCTCTGGCTTTAGCACAGGTGCATACTTCCTCCAACAATCTGTTTAACTTGGAGATTGCATGGATGATCATGCCCAAAGGATGTGTAAACTTGTTACCTGGATCAGCTGGTTAAGCCTGTTTGAGTTCAGTGTTGCTGTAAGTAAACCACACAGTCATGCCCTGTAGCATGCACTGGGCTTTACTGCATGCTTGTCCTGTATGTATACTAATGTGCATGTTATTGCCATTGAATTAATGATTACCTGCAAAGTCTTAAATCAGAAAATTATTTGAGTGAAGTACTGTAATGTTAGGAAAAGCCTAATGCAGATTTTTCTGTGCAGGCCTACCACAGCTCTCTATACATAAAATAACCATGTGACCACTGACTTTTCTTTTTCCACAGGTTTCCTACCTCCTCTGCAGGGTTCAGAGAACCTCACCAGGGTTTAGTTACCATTCTTCATCCAAATCTTCTGCTGAATTCATCTTATTAATTACTATAAATTCTTGTGTATGACTACATGTGCGGCCCATTCAATGGTGCTTCTCATTTAATACAAAAAAATCATAAACCCTGCTAGATTATTTTCAGAAGATTTTTGTCGTTATTTTTCCATAACAATCAGGGAGCTGAAGCAAACATGGATATAAGCCTAAATTTTCATTAACTTTGTGTGGGTGATTTGCTATACCTAAACCTTGCTTCAAAATATTTTAACTATTTATATTTCTCAGCATGGGTTTATAGTACTGGTTATATAGTGTACCCACTGTCCACCTGACATACGGGTCTGTGTGAGCTCTCCCACTCACCTCATTTCCCATGTAACACACTAACTGAGCAGAGCAGGGGGGTAGTGCATGTATTGTTTCCTTGTAGTTTTTATGGAAATTTGACCCAAAACACCAGCTTGCAGCAACTGTGGGTGCTGAGCTCATATTGCTTACAGACATTAAATCATTGCTTTTCAGCCCCCTTCCCCGCTACCTCCATTAGCTATCCTTTGTTGGAGATTTTAGTATAGAAACCATTTATTGAAGGGCTGAGCGGAATTAATGCCTTTTTCTGATGACCTAGGCAAGCCTCAGACCAGCTCACTTCGTTACCGACTCTCCAGGCTCTGCCTCAGTCTGTATTCTAATTAATATAAGCTGCAAACACATGTTTATTGAGCTCTGGGTTTGGCTGGTTCTTGTCTTCTGAGAGTGTCCTCCTATTCAATGCAATTCTATCCTCCACTTTGGTCAGCTCCTCCAAGCAAAACTTTCTCCAGCATCAACTGTTGCTTTTCCTGCGCAATCTAGCTCCTCTTCTGAGACACCTCAGACTGTTTGGAGACTCAGACTGTGCAAAGGGCTGGCCCTTTATTTTCTGCTACCTTCTCTCCTTGTCCTGGTGCAAACAGACAACAAACATTATTTTCCAAATATCTTATTGTTGCCTTTCTGACTGATGGCCAAGGTTGACTGAGAAGCAAAGATTAAAAACCCATTTGACTACATTGCTGGGTGATTCTGCAGGTTGCTTGGAGCTGTGAGGTGTTGTAGGTACTAGGTAAAATTCTCAATGCTATTGCCTGGCCCTCCTACTATCCCAATTGCCCCTGCAGCTTGACAAGAGGTATTGCCAGCTTTCCCCTCAACAGATCTGTGCATGCAAGCTCCCCGGAGGTGCCTACATGTAGATTTATCTCTGGGGAAATATTATAACTTGAATGCGTCAGCTTTAACTAAACTTGCTTTGCATGAGCTAATGGGTAAAAGGAGTGCATGTTATTTTAGCAAAGAAACTAGAAACATACAGCAAGGTTCTAAGTGGGAAAAAAGAAACCGCAACAATTCACAGTTCCAAATCCCACTTATAAACATTTTTTTTTTACATCTCTGTTCTGGCTAACCTAGAATCTTTCAGCAATGTCTCAGAAATGGAGCAAGCAGAAATGTTCAAATGCATCTCTTCTCACTCTCCTGTCCTGGGGGTTTGGGAGTACTGCCTATAAACTTTCATTATTTTCTTCAGTTAGTACATTTCTCCGATGTTAAGCAGCTTATTATCCAAGAGTGTTTCATAACTTAGGTAACATTTGACACATTTACTTTTTCATTGTATCAGTTTTTCAGAAACTATGAATGGGCTAATAGTAGCACAGATGACACAAGGTGTCAAAGTCCATGTTCTAAAACACTTTTTTTTTCCCCTCCTTAACAGTTGTAGGAGCTCCTGGTACCACATCCGTGGGGGGCGGGGCCAAAAAGAGAAAAAAAAAAAAAAAGTAGCAGAGCAGAGAAAAACACTAGCAGGAAGAGTACCCTGACACCTGAAAGGGATGCAGATCATGTAACTTGTACAGAACCTCATATGTCTATCCTTTCTGGTAGAAACTGAACTTCCTGGAACCCTGAGCAATGAGATACACCCTTCCATCTGTCCCTCTGTCTAGCCGTATTAATAGTATTGTTAGTGCTTGACTTCCCTTCCTCTGCCAAAGTACTTCTGTAAGTCAACATTGATGTGAGCCAACCATAATCTCAAATATCACAGCAATAAACGTAGTGGGGCAAAAGTCATTGTCAAATACCACTGCGTGGATTTTGCAGAAGAGAGGCACCAATATACGTAAATGTGCTGCTTCTGCTAAGATTGTGCTCTAAAGTCTTCTCACAATACTGCTCCTTCTACACCTGGTTGAATGCCCTTCCCTTGTACTTCTGGAGCTATCATGGAGTCTTTTGTTCTTTGTTTTAACTTTGGAAAGTAGGCAAAGGATACATTTCTCACTTTCTGTCCATGACAGTTAAGAAATGAGTTGTGAATATACGTACTTTTTGTGTCTTCAGGGTAATACCAGACTGGCATCTTTGTTAACACCTTTCTTTATTCAAATGAGTCTGTAAGCACATTGAGTTAATATTAAGTGCTTAATTTCATAGCACAGCCAGAGCCAAAATTTCTCTAGACTGTTTTTCTCTTTGTTGTATTTCTCTAATTTTTTTTCTTTGCTATTAGTCTTTTTTTTCTAAAAATACTGAAATTTTAACTGGGGCGTTGAACTGGCTCCGTACAAGGCCTGGTTAAATGCCAGAGGTAGAGCAGCAGAGGGAAGCATAAAATGCGACATCCTCCTTTTGGTGCTTTCAGCAGGTTATGTTGTGCAAATTCACTACAAACCAGCTGCTCCAGGGTAGCGCAGCTACCATCCCATCAGCCTCCCGATCATCCGTTCTTATCCTCTCTCCCCTGCTGATACTGACCTAGCTGTTTTTGCTGGTTCTGGCAGCTAAAGTAGAAAACTATTCACTGCTTTTATACATGAATTTCTCTACCAGTCCTGCCCCCCGTACCTCCCTGCATTCCAGTGCAGAGGAGGACGGGACGGCAGCAGTGGCAGCCTCAGTGAAATTGCCGCGGAGGCGCGGTCTGAGGGAGCTCAGGGACACCGGCGAGGGGACAGGGCGAGAAACGCTTTGAATATTCACTGCGAACTGCAATGCAAGGCTGCGGCCATTTTCCACGAACGCCAGCCCGCCGCCGGTTCTGTTCGGCACACCTTCCTCGACCTCTCGTCTTCGCTGCCGTCAAAAGCGTTTTCTGTACGTGGCTGCTCACAGTGCGAGGCTTAAACATCTCAAAGCACGAAACTTCATGACTTCAGCCCAACGCCTCGGTGGTAACGAAAATGAATTAGCGGAAATACGGTGCTGAAGGCTCCGCATTTCTCCCCAAAGCCTGTGCATTTTACAACGCGCTCCCCCCGCCCGAAGCGAATTTGGCGTGCGGGCGGGGAGGGCGAAGCAAAACCTGACCCGGAGGAAGCTGACTCCCTCACGCCCGACTGCGGGGCTCGCCGCGCCGCGGAGGGGAACCCGCGCTCAGCGCGGCCGAGGGCGGCGGGGCGCTGGAGGGCGAGCGCAGGGGGCGGCCGCGGCACGGCCTGGCCTGGCGTGGCGTGGCGTGGCTCGCCTCGCCTCAGCGGCGACAGCGCCCGCCCTCCCGCCTGCCACCGCTGGAGGCCGCGGCCTGCGCAGGCCGGCAGTAACCTGCCACCGCCGGCGGCCGAGATGGCGGCGCTACGGCTGTGGTGACGCGCTGTGACGTGCCGTGACGTAACGTGACGCGCCCCACCGCTCCGGCGGGCGGCCGTCCCCGCGCGCACGCGGCGATGACGCCCTAGGCTGGCCGCCGCGCCCATTGGCTGCCCCCGCCATCACCTGAGGGTTCCCTTCCGTCGGTAGCGCTCCAGCTGATTGGCTGGCCGCGTCAGGCCGCGCCGCCAGTCGGGAGGACCCTGCAGCCGCCGGCGCGAGGCGATTGGCGGAGGAAGCTGCCGCTCCCCCTTCGCCCCGCCCCGCTCCCCGCCGGGCGGGCGCCCAGGAGTCCCGCCCCCGCCGCTGTACCGTGGCTCGGGCTTCGCCGCGTCGGGATGAGCCGCGTTTCCCCATGGAGACCAAACGGGCCGAGATCCCCAGCAGCGTCTTGGACGACCTGTGCAGGTAGCCGCGGGGCGGGAGCGTTCCGGGCCCGCCTGACGCCCACCGGCCCCGGCCGCCGCCTCCCCCCCCCCCCGTCCTGTGGCGCCGCGGGCCGCCCGCTGCGGGGGCCGGGTGGGCGCCGTCCCCCCGCCCTGCCCTCCCGGACGCCCCCCCGGTGCGAGGCGAGCGGTCGGGCCGCTGGGCCGGCGCGGCGTGGGGCCCGGGTTGCTCGGAGCGCTCCGTGGGCTGGCGGGACTCCGAGGGGGGAGCGGGGCGGCCCGGGGAAAGGGGCGGCGTCAGGAGTCCCGCGGCGGCCGGGAAGCGGAAGGACGGGGCCCGGTGCGGCTCCCCCGGGCCTGTGTGGGGCTGCACCCGCCCCCCTCACGGCTTCGTGGCCCGCCGCGCCGCCCCCCCGTGGTGTCCTGTCCTGTCCCGTCCCGTCCTGGCGGGGCGGGCCGGGCCGGGCCGCCCCATCTCCTTTGCCGGCGGCACCGTCGTCAGAACCTGCTGCAGGGCTGAACCGGCAGCGGGGAAGAAGCGGAGTGTGGAAGTAAAGGCGCAACATGGCTTGTGCGTCGTTCTTACCGTCCTCAGCCGCTCGTGCTCTTGGGCTGAGGAAGGTAGAACTGCGTCGGCCGTGGTTGCGCAGCGTAAGCAGCTTAAGGCTGATACGATGCCTGAAGTCATGAATCGATGCGATGGTACTTGCGCTTCAGAAGTCTGGTTTCATTCGGAAGGGGTGGCAGGAATCCCCTCCTGCTGATTTACCTCTGCTGGAAGAGGTTCCAGCGAGCCAGAAAAGGAAGAGCCGAAGGAATACCTTTCGGTCTGAAACTGCCCTCTCACCCCTCTCAGCCCTTTCAGAGTGAAATGGTTAGCTTTTCTTATCCTCGAGGCTACACATTTAAATCTTCATAAAACATGGACTCTCTTTGCTTGGCGGCGTTGGGGGCGCTTTTTCCCCTTATGATCTCAACCTCTGATCATCTGTTGCGCAGCCCTTTGGACTTTTTAATTCAGCTATCATGCCCAGAATTTGATGCCCCAAACTGGATGTGGTATTTGACATGAAATAATCCTTCTGTCTTACCACCTCGAAAGGACCTCTTCTGAAGTATTTATGTACAAGAGGAAAGATTACTAGAGATGAAGGATAGTCTGCTTACTGGAATTACTGTTTTTGAATGAGTGAAAATGCTTAGAAGTAAGAATACCACAGGACGCTAGAACTGCTCCGCTCCAGGATTTTGTCGTGTATCTAATGCAAGAGTCAGAGTTTGCCATACACAAGTAAATTTTTAATTCTCTAAGTTTGGCATCTGACGCATGTTTGTGTTTCCACCACGTCTCTTTTGGTCTCCCTACAGAGAGAGGGGACGTGTCTTTCAGGTGCCCGCTCAAAAATGAAGCAGGGTTTAAGACTTCTTCAGAAAATCCAGAGGGGAATCACAATGCTGACAAAACTGAAAATAGCCTATTAGTATCTCTCCTGTGGGGTGACTGCATAGAAGGGCACATAAGTAATCAGATCTTACATTGTTACAGGGTCAGTCCCACCATCTTACTGCATTCCCCTGAGCTGCTGTTGTTGTCCTTCTACCTTTGAAATGGTGTTTTGTCTTATAATTGTATGAATGTAGTTGTGTGGCTTTAAGTAAAAAAAAAAAAGGCCTCTAGAATGGTAGATCAGGGGCTTGTAGTTACCATCTTGTCTTGCTCTTCATCTTTTCCTAATTCATGTTTTTGACTTTCATTAGTGCTAACAGATCAGTCCTGCTTCAGATATGTTGCCTTGCTTCGACATGGACAAAACAACTGAAAGGAGCAGAGGAGTCAGGCTTCCTTGTGGGAAAGAGAGAAGGAATTCTGGTGCGCACGGGATGGAGTCACAGGGCCTGATAGGCCTTGGCTCAAGGAGAAGATAAACTATTTAAATAAATGGAAGATCAGTGGTGCTGCACTTCAGGTGGTTGGCTATAAATGGGTTATTACAATATCTGTTGCTTCCACAATTCTTCAATCTATATATCATTAGTGGAAGTTTTGGTAGAAAGAGCCAAGCAGTTTTTCATACTCAGTTATTGAGAAGATTCAAAATATTTTCTAGCACAACTTTTCCCTTTTTCCCTTTTTTTTTCCCTTTTTTTTCCCTTTTGTTTTCCCTTTTTTTTCCCTTTTTTTCCCTTTTTTTCCCTTTTTTTCCCTTTTTTTCCCTTTTTTTTCCCTTTTTTTTTCCCTTTTTTTTCCCTTTTTTTTTCCCTTTTTTTTTCCCTTTTTTTTCCCTATTT